>NC_091760.1:58414635-59039635 GCF_029378745.1 Bos indicus
CTTTTAAAACAGCACCTGCCACATTGAAATCATTTAATATATAACAGCTGTATATTAGAATTTGAAGGTTGACTAACCATAAGCTACTTTTTTATGGTTAGTCAAGACTGAATAGTATTTACAGGTTTTTACAGTTAATAGTGGGTTGGCCAAAAAGTTCATTTGTGTTTTTCTGTAAGCTGGTACAGTAAAACCCAAATAAACTTTTTGGCCAACCCAGTACAGTATATGATTACATATATATATATATATATATATATATATATATATACACATACACACACACGTATAAACTAGTACTCAATTATCTTGTTTTTGCTTGTATAAGGTGTGTTTTATAGGCAGAAGCAATGTTGGAAAATCCTCTCTAATAAAGGCTTTGTTTTCACTTGCCCCAGAGGTTGAAGTTAGAGTCTCCAAAAAACCGGTATGTCAAAATTTAAAACATATCTGAACTACCTCTGAATTGACTAAGATGAATAATAAATATGGGGGGGAGGGGCGGAGGTTAGAAACCATAATTGCTAAGTTCCTAGAAAAGTGATTTCTTTCAAACAAGTGCTAATGTAAGACATTTCATTAATGCCTGCATATTTCTCTGAAGAAAACGGAAGTTATTTTAGTAACCTGGCCAGTATCTTGAAGAAATTATCCTTGGTCCAGTCTTTTCTCAAGAGTTATTTCATTGTCATTCTATATTTGCTTCTATGAGAATGCTCATCTAGTTTTATATTGATTTTTAAAGGAAACAGCTTTCAAGTGTATTTTTTTTCCTCCTATAATCTTTTATACCTAGCCAACTCATATATATACACGAATCAGGCACTTCCCAGTTTACCCAGGGCCAAATTTATGTGCCTAATATCCCTGTCCGTCTGCTGTGGTAGATTTTTGTCATTTTCTCATTTCCTCTGCTTCCTTTTCCATAATACAGACTCTACCACTATTTAAGGAACCTTCTCCTCACCCCAGTTCCCCTCACCTTATTATCTATCCTTGGCAAAATGTTCCTAGCAACCCAGGGCTCACTGCCTGAATTTCCTTACATTAGAGCCCTTCCCTGAGGCTTCACTAATCTTTTCTTGCTCCCAGTCTCTTCACATAGTTGATTCCCTGATACTACCGCTGATGATTGTAGTCACTTGTTAACCCTCCTATCCTTACTCCCTTGTGCCCTGCCTCATCAAATGTCTGTCGTAGTTCAACTCTCACTTCTAGGTAGGGGTGTTTCCTTTCTGCTGTGAGAAGACAATGGAAGAACTATATTCTTGACATTTCTAATCTGTAATTCTAAGGTTATTTTCCTATAGATAGACACACAAGCTGCCTTGGGAACCTAAGCATCATTTATAAAACCTTCCTGAGTTCTGAACAATTGACTTTTAAAATTGTTTGTCATAATTTTTCCTTTTCTAATTAATAAATGTCCATGGACAGAAAACCACATGAATAAACTATTTTGATCATCTTTACATTAATTGTAGTTGCACAGGTACTTTACAGTTGTACATGCTTTTTTAAAAAATGGCTTAATGAAAGCACCAAACCCATCTAATAAAACATGCAAATTGATTTTAGGCAAGTAATAGTCTAGCTACAGTATCAAACTTTGCATCTAGTTTTTATGAAAACCTGTATGACAGTAAGCATTTAATTTATCCTGTTTGTGCCATAATTCATATAAAGTGGAGATAATTCTTTAAAGTGGAAATATATTATTCATCAGAGAATATTGACTAATGCAGCCATACTATTTAGACCAGTATAACTTTTTCACTGAGAGAGAACTAATGATTTCACTGAGAGAGACCTAATGAAATAGGAAAACTTGAAAATTTTGCCTGTGTATTTCTAATATGGAATTTGAAGTTCTTAAATCATATAGATTCTCTTAAAAAAAAATGAATTGGAAGGAGGAAGTAGAATCATCTAAGTTTATATCCAGCCGCTTCTCTTCTGTTTCTTTTTCCTGTATCGTCATCTGCATAGGGTTATGTACAGAATACTTTTATGCTTTTAATAAGTAATTATTGATTGAACAGAAAATATTTTGAGTCATGAAATATATAAAAGACATGTTTTAAGAAACTTATTTTTACATTTACTTCATCAGGGCCATACAAAGAAACTTAATTTTTACAAAGTTGGAAAATACTTTACATTGGTGGACATGCCAGGTTATGGCTATAGAGCACCTGAAGATTTCGTTGACATGGTAGAAACCTACCTAAAAGAACGAAAGAAGTAAGAAGCTTTTTTTATCTTATAATTGTTATATTTAACCCCTAAACATGTTTTCATGAATAGAACATTCTACACATGATGAACCCTTCCGTTTTATCAAATAACTTTTCTAGAAAGTGTACTTTATTCTCATAATATTCTGAACTATTTCAGAGGAAGGTATACACTGTCTGCTTAGTGTTTTTTCCTGTAAATTAGGTTAAACTTAAATTCAATTGTTTTCCTATATTGAGACTATAAGTAGTACAGCAGCAGACTTTATTAATTTTTTATACCAAACTCTTAGTTGGCTGTTTTTAAAAATGAAACTTGTTGGTTAATGTGGTGTTTACCAGATTTAAATAAACTTCAGTAAATTCTGGTTATTCTTAAAATACTTCTGACATCACAGCCTCAATAAATACTACTTTTATTTGTCTCCATAGGTAGCCAGGTAGCAGGTCTATGTTTCAAGCATTGCTGAATATATGGAAAAATTAATGTTAAACTTTTGAAGTATTAAAAAATGTTTATAAGTAATTTGCTTGTTGTATCTTTACATAGAAGCTAAGATAAAATACTTACATAAGAAAATACAAAATGTAATGTGTTTGGTTTTGTTATCTACTAGTCTTAAAGTAATATTTGAAGACTTAGACACTTTTATGGTAACTTATAGTTAACTGGGTCCCTGTTTCATTCTCCTGCTAGAATTCAGTCTCTTAGAAGAAGGGGCTCATTCATCTTTGTATCCAGTTCTAGGCAGAAAGTCGTATGTTCAGTATATGCTATTGAAATAATATTAATGAGTCCAGCTATTGAACGTAACCAACACTGAGACCTATTGGAACTAGGATGGACTTCATGGTAAATTGAGAATTCCTTTTGCCTAAAGAAATTTTTAAATTTTGATCTGATAATTTTTCAAAAGACAATTTCTTAGTGTAGTGAAGGTTGGGGTGGGGGAAATGAATAAGTATATTTTTCTTTGCTGTTAATCTTCATTTCTGCATTCCTACAGTTTGATGAGAACATTTTTATTAGTGGATAGTGTTGTTGGAATTCAAAAAGCAGACAATATTGCCATAGAAATGTGTGAAGAATTTGCATTACCTTATGTGGTAAGTATTTCTTTTGACTCATGGTTGCACTCAGAAATATGAGTTCCCTGTGTGTCTGTCTTTTTAATAAATGAGTAGGTCTCTCTTCCTCAAAAGATAAAGGAGTACCTTTTAAACTGTCTTTTCAATTATTAGCCATTAATATTTAAATAAGTTCTGTGGTACTTTTATTCCCTTTCCTTCTCCTAGCTTTTAAATTCTCAAAATTATAGTCAAAGTTTTCTATTCATGTAGTGATTATAAATGCTTTTCCTTGTTTTGTTTTTTTTGTTTGTTTTTTCTTTTTTAAATAACTATAAATATTTGCTAAAACTCCTTAGTAGCTCTTTAACAGCAGCTTGACAGATAGTACTTATCAGAATATAAATGAAACTACAACTGAAAAATTTGCTAATTTGGAATTTAAGAACATCACAAAAGTTTAGTAGGCTCCATCACACAAAGGTAGGATGTTTATATTCTTAAGGAAAAGAAAATTTCTTATGAGAATATCTTACCAGTTCTTTCTGTTGTTTACCCTAGAATAGAATACAGATTGGTAGGTTGGTATCCTACCAATTCTGTTTTGTATGTTTTTCAGATTAAATGGCAATCTTCAAGTTCCTCAGAGAGGAACTTATAATTTGGTTTCAAAAAATGTCAGAAAACCACTAAAATGTAGTGGTTTTGCAGTTTAATGCAAATCAAACCATGTTACCAGTCAAAAAGCTGTTTGTATTTGTGGAGTTATGGAATTCTTGGGGTTTGCAAATGCCCTTTGAAATATTAGAGGTAATTTATAGTTATGAGGAACCAAAGGTTGATACACATAGTCTACATAGTAAAAAAAAAAAGCCCAAAATTTCCCCAACCAGTTTTATTGATAATTTGATAATTTACTCCTAATTTGATATCATGGATATCATTTTGTGAAATCATATTTTTTCCTCAGTTTTAACTTTAAGAAAATATTAGCCTTTTTCTTTGTAAAAGAAGTTGTGATAGAGGAATTAGGTATCAGCATATTTCTCTTTATGAAGAAAGACTTGTACTTTCTGCTTCTCACTCCTTCTGCCATTAATATTTTTTATGCTGTACAGTTGATTTATAATCATTATATTTTATTTTAATCATGTATATATTTTTATAACTAGCATAAATGATTAGTCAAGAAATTTAATTTTATAGAAATTTCCCAGGAAAACTTCTGAAAAATACATCAAGGTTTTTACTTTTTAATTAATTTTGTAATCATCATGCCTTGACCTTTTTCTAGTATATAATTGTCTTTGAGTAAGTAAATTATTTAAAGTATTATATTTGCTGTTAACCCTAGTAAATTCTAGGGTTACTTGGAGTATAACTTTATTTAAGTTGGAATATAACTACAGTGGCTACAACCTACAAATAGCCTGATTTCTAATTTTTTCTTTAAATTTAACATACAAGGTAGAACAATTCAGTATTTCAAAAATGATTATAAATCAGCAGTTTTATGTGTATCAACCTAATAATACTTCTGTGTCTTAGACCACAAAATAAATAGTGATCACATGAAACATTTGGTGTATAGCAATGGCAAATATGGCCCCAGGGTTCTTTTCACTGGTCTTGAATCCAAGATATATGGCCCTGTGTGGTTAAACAGCAAACACATAGCGTATGCTTTCTATATTGCATACATTCATTTATTTAATCTTTACAGCAGCTCCTTTAGAAAGTATTGCTTTTATTTTATAGATGAGGAAACAAGTACAGAGAAATTAAGAAACTTGCATAGGTCACCTAGTTGTTATTGAAATTTTGTAACTAAAATGTATAAAACTGTATATTAAGAAATAACAGTTGACCCTTGAACAGTATGGGAATTAGGGGCGCCAACCCTCCTTTCAGTCGCAAATCCAAGTTTAACTTTCAGCCAGCCTTTCCTATTCAAGGTTCTTCTGTATTGATGGTTCCTCCATATTGGCAGCTCCATATCCATGGATTTAATCAACCACAGATCATGTAATATTGTGGTATTTACTGTTGAAAATATCTGCATATAAGTGCACCTTTGCAGTTTAACCCCATGTTGCTCAAGGTCCACTGTACTTTATTTCTAATGCTTAAATATTTGTTTTCCTACAGATGGTATTAACAAAAATTGACAAACCTTCCAAGGGACATCTTTTAAAACAAGTGCTTCAGATCCAGAAATTTGTTGACACTAAAACACAAGGATGTTTTCCTCAGTTGTTCCCTGTAAGGTAAGAGTTGAATTGTCTTTATATGCTGACATACAACTTTATGTGCTAACAACCTTTAGCATTAAATCAGTGTTTCTGAAATTGAGGTATCCTTTTAAGATTAGAGGAGTTTGGAAGACTCTGCACTTAACCATAATTTATTGGCTTTTATTTTATCAAGACTTTTTTTCCTCCCTTCTATTCTTTCTTCTGTCTGCAGATTCTTGATGAATCTTCCCTGTAGTGTCTTCATGATTTTTCTACTTCAGCCTATTTCAACCCTAGACCACATCAAGCTGTAAAGGATAAGAATTTTGTTTTTAAAGGACCATATGTAAGAAAGAAATGCTTCATATAAGCTAGAATTAAGCATTGGTAGCAACTTTTCACTTTCATGCATTGGAGAAGGAAATGGCAACCCACTCCAGTGTTCTTGCCTGGAGAATCCCCGGGACGGGGGAGCCTGGTGGGCTGCCGTCTATGGGGTCACACAGAGTCAGACTCGACTGAAGCGACTTAGCAGCAGCAGCAGCAGCAGACAGGATGGTTATTTCCTGAGCCAGCAATTTTTGTTAGATGTGGTTTAGCAATGAAACGTGAGTTTTTACTTTCAGTGTACACTTTGGATACAGTATGTAACCTGTATTATAGCAGAAACACAGTGCCATTCCTGTGTGATTTTCTGACTCTGACTTCTTTGTGGAAAGCACTATGATAGTTCCTACAAGAAATTACATGAAACTCTCCTCTAAGCAGTCATTCTAGTTCCTATCGATCCAGATCACAATTGTCTGTATGAATATGCAGTCGAAGTCTGTCTTTATTCATTTCTACAAAATGCTTTTCCCCCTTGACTTACATTTAAGTATTTATCCTGTTCATTTGTCTGTGTCTGATAGATACAGTGGAAACTCCTATGGGCAGGAATGAAATCCTGTTTCTTCTTAGAGCCCTGAGCATTGTCTCAGAAAAATAATTGCTTTCTTTTAAATGTTTAATAAGAAGGAAGTGAGACTTCAGCTAAAAAGGTAAAATAAACACAAGATGGGCAAATTATGGCCTAACAGCTGCATTTATTGGGAATAAAAAAAGTTTTAGTTGACTGTAAGTAAGTAAGTAAGGTCGCTCAGTCGTGACCGACTCTTTGCGACCCCGTGGACTGTAGCCCACCAGGCTCCTCTGTCCATAGGATTCTCCAGGCAAGAATATTAGAGTGGGTTGCCATTTAGGCTGAGTTTAATAATATAATGAGGCTGGGGAAAAACTGACAAGGTTGTCTTGAGCTACAGTGTTAGAATTATAGTGTTCAAAACAAGGGAGTGATCAAACAGTAGTCTCATACTGCTTTAAGCTGTATACTCTCAGTTCAGTCAAGTTCTATTGTGGCTTGACATTAAGAACTAGAGCCATCTGAAAACAGATGGTCTTGGGGGAGGTTATATCACTGCTGCTGCTGCTGCTAATTCACTTCAGTCGTGTCCGACTCTGTGCGACCCCATAGACAGCAGCACACCAGGCTCCGCCATCCCTGGGACTCTCCAGGCAAGAACACTGGAGTGGGTTGCCATTTCCTTCTCCAGGTTATGTCACTAGATCATTCTAAACACTTAATTGATCCACAAAGTAAGCATCTCTGTTTCACAGATACATTACAGGTCAGAGAAGTGAAGGGAGTTTCAGAGAAGCATTTGCTGATATAGGAAGAGCATGGACCTCAAGGGTCAGACAGCCATGGTTTTGCATGGTTCCTCTACTTCTTGGCAATAGCTTTTAAAGCAACTTATTTCATTTTTTGAGGAAAAATGTGGTTAGAAGGATTAAATAAAATATATTGTGACTGATGTACACATATTAACCACATAATAAAATTAGTTTCTTTCCTTCCCAAAAGTCAGTCAATGGCAAGGTCAGGCCAACAAGCTGGACTAATAGATTCTCAGTACTTTTTAGAGGTGTTCGCTTCTTTAGATAGGCTGACATTTTCTGCTGCATGACCTTTGAATACTGTGCCACCATACTGACTAAGTGACTAAGGTACTGCAGAAGCCACGCAGTTCTCAAGGTCTTACGAATTGAGACACACACAGGAGGTGCTAGCTTTCAAGAACTTCAACGTTCAGGATACCACACTGACCACATACAGGAAGTTGTCAGACTATAGTTCTCAAAACCCAATTCAGATAGTAGAGTTATTTATACTCCTTGCTTTTATTTCCTTGACCAAGCCCCAGTACATCCTCCAAAAGGGAATTCGACCTAGTTATAGAATACTTATTATAAAATAAGACAGGTTTTATTTCCTCCTCTTCCTGTATGATCTTGGTAGGAGAAAGGTGGAAGTGTAGGTAGACATGTAGTCCAGCAAGGTTTGGCCTTTAAGCCTGGTGGCAACAGTTTTAAGTGCTCACCTTCATGTCTGAACTCTACCCCAACTGAGTTAGAGAAATAAAACTGATGAAAGGCCCCTAAAGTTTGATGCGGGGATCAATCTGTTTTTATAACTGGTATGGAAGAAATATATAAGTAGGCACAATATAATTGCTTCTGTGGTTTTCATGCAAATGAGAACTGATTCTTAGGACAGAGAAAATCATGAATTGACAAAAATGTTGCAAATGAGTTCATGGTGCCATAGTTAGTGTGTAGACTATCCAACTTGTATCTCTTCTTTAAACCATACATGTGTAACTTCAGTTATAATTGAGAATCAGTATGGAGGCAGCTTTATCAAAGAGAATTAGCAACACAGCAGAGAATATTTTACCTGTTTATATACACATATACACCATGTAAGTAAAGGCCGCCCAGTCGTGTCCGACTCTTTGCGACCCCGTGGACTGTAGCCCACCAGGCTTCTCCGTCCATGGGATTCTCCAGGCAAGAATACTGGAGTTGGTTACCATTTCCTTCTCCAGGGGATCTCCCCAACCCAGGGATCAAACCTGGGTCTCCCACATTGGAGGCAGATGCTTTAACCTCTGAGCCACCAGGGAAGCCCCCATATACACCATGCTGCTAAGTCACTTCAGTCGTGTCCGACTCTGTGCGACCCCATAGACAGCAGCCCACCAGGCTCCCCCGTCCCTGGGATTCTCCAGGAAAGAACACTGGAGTGGGTTGCCATTTCCTTCTGCAGTGCATGAAAGTGAAAAGTGAAAGTGAAGTCAAAGCAACCCCATGGACTGCAGCCTACCAGGCTCCTCCATCCATGGGATTTTCCAGGCAAGAGTACTAGAGTGGGGTGCCATTGCCTTCTCCGCATATACACCATACCTGCATCCATAAAAGTCATAGTGTCTTCATAAAAGTCTGTGTATCCCAAGAAACCATGTTTTCACTTCCATGCTGACAAATGGATGAATGGATATGGATATGGATAGATACAGTAAGACAGATCAATAATAGACACAATAATGGTGACAGTGATTTTTTTTTAATCATGAAAAGTCTGTATTATTATGGTCATTTAATCTTTGTCACAAAAAGAACAAATTAAAGAGATCAGAATTTTAGTCTGGGAAATAAAAAGCAAAATAGAAGATATTCCAATGGCATTTTTCACAGAAACAGAATAGTCTGAAAATCTATGTGGAACCACAGGTGACCCTGGATAGCCAAAGCCATCTTAAGAAAGAACAAAGCTGGTGGTATCACACTTCCTGATTTCAAACTGTGTCACAAAAGCTGTAGTAATGAAACAGTATGGTATTGGCATAAAAACAGATATATAGGTCAGTGGAACAGAATAGAGAGCTCAGAAATAAACCCATGCATATATGAGTGGTTAATTTTCAAAGTCAAGAATATACAATGGGGAAAGGACAGTCTCTTCAATAAATGGTGCTGGAAAAACTGGACAAACACATGCAAAAGAATGAAACTAGGCTACTATCTTACACCATACATGAAAATTAACTCAAAATGGAAAAGTACTTGAATGTAAGACATGAAACCATAAAATTCCTAGAAGAAATTACGCTGTAAGCTCATTGACATCACTCTTAAGTGGTGAGTTTTTGGATCTGACTCCAAAAGTAAGTGGGACTATATTAAACTAAAAGTTTCTGCACAGCAAAGAAAATTATCAACAAAATGAAAAGTCAGCCTAATCAAAGGAAGAAGATATTTGCAAGTCATATTTCTGATAGGGGTTAATATCCAAAATATATAAAGAACTCATACAACTCAATGGTAAAAAAAAAAAAAAAAGATTAAAAAATAGACACAGGATCTGAATAGACATTTTTCCAAAGACATACAGATAGCTAACAGGTGCATGAAATCATCCTCAACATCACTAATCATCATGGAAATCCAAATCAAAACCACAGTGAGGTATCACCTCACACCTGTTAGAATGCTGTTATCAAAAAGATAAGACATAAGTTTCGGCATGAATATAGAGAAAAGGGAATCCTTGTGTACTGTTGGTAGGAATGTAAATTGGTGCCGTCCATAAAGAAAACAGTATTGATTGCTCAAAAAACTAAAAATAGAACTACCATATGATCCATGAATTACACTCCTGGATATACATGTGAAGAAAATGAAAACATTAATTTGAAAAGATATGTGTACCCCCATGCTCATTACAGCATTATTTTCAATAGTCAGAATTTGAAAACAAGTGTCCCTCAGTGGATGAATGGACAGAGAAGATGTGGTACTGTACAGTTGACCCTTGAACAATGTGAGGGGTTAAGGGTTCTGACCCTTAGCCCAGTCAAAAATCCAAGTATAACTTATAGTTGACCTGCCATAGCCGTATTTCCTCCAAATCCCTGGATTCAACCAACTGGATGTACCACTGTGGTATTTACCATTGTAAAACATCCACATGTAAGTGGATAGACACAGATTGAATCCACAGTTTTCAAGGGTCATCATGTATACACAAATGGAATACTATTCAGCCACCAAAAAGGAGGAGATCTTGCCATTTGAGAAGACATGAATGGACCTTGAGAGCATTATGCTAAGTGACATAAGTCAGAGAAAGGCAAGTAATGTGTGATTTCACTTACATGTGGAATATTAAAAAACAAGCTCAGGTGAGAAGAGATTCGTAGTTGCCAGAGGTAGAGCTTGGGGGTAAGAAAAATGGGTGAAGGTCAAAAGGTACTAACTCCCAGTTATAAAATAAACCATGGGGATGGTATAATATACAATATAGTTACCACAGTTAGTAATGCTGTATTGCATATTTGAAAGTCGCTAAGAGAGTATTTTGTAAAAGTCCTCAACACAAGAAAAAAAAAATTGTTTACTATAAATGGTGGCAGGTGTAACTAGACTTATTGTGGTGATCATTTTGCAATATGTACAAATATTGAATCATTGTATCTCTGAAACTAATGTTGTATGTCAGTTATACCACAATAATAATAACTTGGTCTGGAAAATAAAAAGCAAAATAGCAGATACAAAGTTTTTAGAATCATGAAGGAAAGAGATCAGATGATGTGATCACCAGATTTAAAATATTACAAGAGGTGCTGAGGAAGAGAGGAAAGGTATGACAAATTAAGACATCCTGTTTCACACCCAGAACTCACAGGAGTTTGTAAATAGATTTTAAGTTAGGTGAATTCAGATCTGTTACTACCTCTGAAGTAAGGAAGAAAATGATCTTTTTTTTTTTTCCCCTCACAGTGCTATGACCTATTCTGGAATCCATCTGCTGAGATGCTTTATAGCAGATATAACAGGAAATCTTAAGACTACTGGCTTCTAATTTAGTTGAAGATTCAAAATTGTTTGTGCCAACTGCAGTTAAAGACAGAATTTCAACATTGTTTTAAATGTTGTGTATCTGTAACTTGCAGAAGGATCACTTCAGCTTTAAAACCTGCATATGTCCAAAGGAAGAATGAATTTGTGCCTATAGGGGCAGAAAGGTTTATACATGATTGAGTTATGCTGTTCATTAGAAGAGATACCAGCAGTTTTTAACAAACTGACAAACAAGACCATATAGAAGTCCATAAAATGAAAATCTATTTCCTACCGTGTAGATGATAGAGTGTTAGTTACTCAGTCGTGTCTGACTCTTTGTAACTCTATGGACTGTATGTAGCCTGCCAGGCTCCTCTGTCCACAGCATTCTCCAGGCGAGGATACTAGAGTGGGTAGCCATTCCCTTCTCCAGGGGATCCTCCTGACAAGGGATTGAAGTTGCGTCTCCTGCATTGCAGGCACATTCTTTATTGTCTGAGCCATCAGGGTAGCCCCTACTGTGTGTAGGTGACGGTTTGCCATATTATTGGGTTTTTGTCTTTTAAAGGAATATCTATTACTCTATTTTTTTAAATATTACAATGCACTAGGTAAAAAGGGGCTACTTTTTTTGTTAAGCACTGATAGATGGGTTGAAGGTAAATTCTTATGTTGTTGTTCAGTCACCAAGTTGTGTCTTGACTGCCACCCCATGGACTGTTGCACACCAGGCTTCCCTGTCCTTCACTATCTTCCAGAGTTTGTTCAAATTTATGTCCATTGAGTCAGTGATGCTATCTAACCATCTCATCCTCTGCCACCCTCTTCTCCTTTTACCTTCAATCTTTCCCAGCATCAGGGTCTTTATATGTATGGCTATAACTTATCATTTTTTTGGAGACATCATTTGAATATAACAAAAATTATTCTTGATAAAATTTCAATCAGTCCATAATGGAAATACCACTTATTTCAGACTGAGGTCAGTCACTTTCACAGGGTTCAGAATCAGAAGACCAGAATTCAAGTTCCAGTTCTGATACTTATTATACGTTGGATGTTTCTGAACTTCTTTTGTAACTCTACCTCAGAAGCTATGAAGATTAAAATATGAAAAGAACATCTATTTATTCTATATATTTGTAAAGCAAAACCAATTCAAGTATATAGCAAAACTCATGGGTAGATTTATCACAGAATACATCCTGTCATGGAGGAAGTAACATTTTATCTAGGTTAAGACCAAAGAAGAAAGTTTTAGGTATGAAAGTTGATTTGCACAGGGCAAGAAAAAACAGTTGATGGGATAGTTTATAAATGGAGTCTTCCCATTAGGATTCAGAATGGAAAGATAAAGCCTTACTTTGGACTAATGTTAGTGGAAAATATTTTTATGAAGGTGTTACTGACCTAGTCATACAAGTGGTTTAGCTTTTCAGAGTGAGGCTGTATATTAAAATGTTATAGCAATAGCATTGGATAAAAAATTAATGCTATAAAACAACTTTGACTTTTAGAAAATTCAGTTCTGAATATGTTTTCAGTTTTATAGTTAATACTACTGGTTTATTCTAACCAGCAGTGATTTAAAAAAAACTTTTAATATGGGCATTCACCAAGTGAAATATATATTGATAGTAACAACAAAATTATCTTAAAAGGCATCTTTCTGCCTGCCAGTGTTACTGTACAGTTTGTCTTAGCCTTGGCTTTTGTTCTCCTAAAAGGAGGGTCCAAGACAAAAGCTTGTGTCCAGTAGTTTATTGGGGATGTGATTCCAGGGAACAGGAATGAAGGGGAAATGAAACAGATGGAAGGAAAGCCAATCAAGGATTCATTGACTTGGAAACAACATAGCTCTAGGGCTTGATCTTGAGGGATCTGTGGAACCTTATGAAATGTGCCTCTGAGTTGTCTTTGAAGGGGGATTAGCAAGTTGTGTATACCCAAATGCCAAGCAGTCCTATAGCTTGTCAGAGGCACGAAGGCAAGGTGAGGTCGTCCAGTCCTGCTTGAGACTGGTTATGATAGTAGTGGCTGCAGTAAGAGGCCAAGATTTGAAGTGACACGTGAGAGGTCTACCACACTGCTCTGACAAATGACCCGAGTGTGTTAATGCCACCAGAAGGGATTAAATTGGTATTTACTATGATGATGCTAACGATTATTTTCTAATTTACTGGGTAAGTTATGGTTTTGTAAATTTAAAACTTAAAACATGTGAATTTGTTTGGAAAAAAAAATAGAATACCATGTTCCTTATTTTTACCAACTTAGGGACACATGAAGCTCTTTACTGTTTTTCCCAGAATTTTAAGGGGCAGGTGGGAAAAGGAGATAAACATACTCCAAAGGAACATTAATTAAATAGGAAAAAAATGCTAGGCTTTTAGTCTAATCCAGTTTCACCTCCTTAGACAATTCACTGAACCACTCTGTTGTATACAATAAAGGGTGATCTCCAAAGTCTCTTCCAGCTGTACAGGTTTATGATTATTGCACAGTAATACCACTTCAGATGGAGAACTGAGCCCAGAGAAGCCTGCTATTTACACATGATTAGTGTCACATGCACATAAAAGCAGAAGCAGGATTGGATCTTGAATCTTAGAAGCTAATGGCTACTTCTAGACTTGTCATGAAGGAGACTTCCTCGGTATTGTCCATGTTTTAAAGTACCAAGTAGCTGTACCACTTGGTAGGAAACCAGGAGAAATATAAACTAATAAAAAGTGACTAGAGATTGACTTAGCAAGGCTTCAGGAAAGGGAGCTAAACCAGTGTTTATCTAACTGCATTTTGAGCTACTTGCATCAAAATCACCTGAGCCCCGTATTAAAATGCAGATTTCCGATCCTGTCCCCTAGCCATGATTATCAATCTCTGGAAGGGACTCAAAATCGGCATTTTAAACAACCCCACCAAGTGATTCTCAAGACATCCCTACAGTTTGAGAACCAATGGTATAGTAAGTAAGTGGAAAATATACAGAAAACAGATGAGGAAAGAAAAAGGCCAGATAAAGAACAAAAAGGAAACTTTAAAAATGGTAGGATGACTGAGGAAGATGCAGGATATATTAGGGCATTGTATAAATTACTATATATAAACATAAAATTTAAGCCTACAACCTGCTTGAAAAATAGCTTATTAACCTAATTCAAGAAAGCTAGAATATTTGAACGAAACCTCAAACTTCGCATCATTATTTGAAAATATGTAGGATTTACCTTCTCAGAGCAATTGTATGAGCAACATACAAATACCAGGTGATAGCATCAGCACCAATTATAAATCTATTTTTAGCCTCTCTAGGTTGATTGGTTTTGTGTTTCCTTAGTTTTTTAACTTTCTCAACTAGTTCTACTTTGTGTATAACTATCAATCACTCTATATCCTTTCTGGAAAAAAATTTATATTTGGAATCAATCAATTAGCACCCTAATAAACAAGGTCCCCAACAAACTTTTGGATAATTCCAAAAGCATTTTAATATGCCCTCCTATGAGATAAGGTTAACAAATGAAATAATGGTTGTAACCATTGCCTGCTAATACACTTAGTGGCAAAACTGATGATCAGTTCTAACATACAGAAGACAGGCAGTACAGCTGTTAAAAGCTACGAACCTTGGTGTTCAGAAGAGCACTTAGCTACAGTGGAGCCATTAAGGTCAAAGTGACCTTCTAGGTGATTCCCACCCCTGCATCCCATTTACCTAAGGCACAATGTAAGTTTTACAAACCTAATTTACTCAGGTCTTAAGTAAAAACTTGACTAATAGTCATATATTTGTCGATTAAATGACACAAAGCTATGGTAAGCGTTTATTGAACTAAAATGAACTGCTGTACAGTGCTGTACTAAAGCAGCTCCTCTGAGTCCAAGTGGTACTTCAGATCTTTCCACATCTCAGCTGTTCTACTTAAAGCAGCAGAACACTGGAGCAACTGGTTAAAAGTTTCACATATGAGCCTCTAAACTCCCATTAAAGCAAAAATATCATCAATGTCATCTGTCTCCTTAGTGCTTCCTGATGTATTATGTTTATTTCCTTGCATCACTGTCCAAGAATCCGTCTTATTTTCATTGCTTTCTGTAAGCTTTTCATGAGTTTGTGTCTCCTTAGTTTGTATGACAGGATTTGAAACTCTCCTATTCACTTGCTTATTGTTAGGGTACAGATCAGTCCTACGAACAGTAGAATCTGAGAGTCTCCCTTTAATGACATCCGTAGCACTCTGAGTCCCTTGAGGGGGCTGCTGGATTTCCTTTATAAGAGTCGACTGCAACTTTCTCTGTTTCCTTCCTTTCAGTGAAAATTTATTCTGTGATCTTCTTTGTCTCAGATGATGCTTTGAAGTTTTCATACCTAAGCCGTGAAGAAGGCAGTTGCAAATAGATGTTTTTATGCACTGTAGCTTCTTTGGCAAACTTTAAAGGACAGAAGAAATTAGATTGTTAAGATGCATAAAAACATTCTCAAAAATTTTGTCTCCTTTTTACCAATTTCCAACTAAAATATATGTCCTATGCCTCCGTACAATTTCCAGAATCATAAGGAAAAACATGGAAATAGGAGCTTCATATCCAGTCTGCGTTTTCAGAGCACAGCTTCCCTCTGATTTAGACTGTGAGCAAATGTGTCCCCGCTACACTTCCACAGTAAAGTAGTTCCTACAACTAGCAAGGCAGCTGAATGGTGAGATACTGCCATATTTCAGTGCCAGAGCTACTTCCTGATAATTGCTAACCTATTCACAATGTAATAGGATTGGAACTGGGGAAAAAATGAATTACAAATAGAAAAGTTACTAGGATGCATCACCCCATTTCTGGAGTAACAACTTCATATTCAATATAGTAACAGAAAATGAACAAGGAAAAAGGAATCAAAGTGAAGAGGGAGTTTATGTAAAATGAGAAGACAGGGATGCCGGCATAGGCAAAACGACAGCATTCATATTATCTTCAAATCTGGGGATTCCAAACTCAAATGGCTGGTTGTTAGGTACTTTGCTTCTGAGTAGGATACCCTGCCACAAGGCGCACTGGTGCCCTGCTAACTGCCTCACTGTGATGGTCAGAATGCAAACGATTAGCATGAGTCTGTACCTCCCCCTGTACCCTCTTCCTTTTTAAACCAACATGGAACTTTGAGGAATCCCATTTTAACGAAGTAATCCATGATCTCTGTTTCCAAACCAATTTTGTCTTACTGTAAGTGGTAATTTTTAAGTGAGGAGAGGGTAGGTGGACTTCCCAACTGAAATGGAAATAGATGAAAAAACAGAAGAATCAGAGGATCTGCACTGAGTTCAAGATCTCCAGCTCTAATTCCCTAAGTAAAATCCTCTTATTAACTCATCTATAAAATGTGAATACCACCACCTGTGTCACAGTTATTGTGGACATTAAGTACACTTAAAATGTGGTACAAATATAACGTGTTACTAAAACATCAAAACAGGGCAGAATGAAAGAGCACTGCATTTTTGTGGGGTGCAGAATAATGGCTTAATCAAATAACCACCAGTTTGTTACCCTCTGGATTAACTTTTAATTAGCATCTCTGCCTCATCTACCCCTGAGTTTAAACAGAATCTTGAACAGAACAGCTCCATTTTAGGCTGAGCTTCCACTCTAGAGTGTAATGTAAAAATTCTTAACTTCTCCCACAGCTTTCAGTCAAAACCTGCTATAAAACCTTCAGTATATATCATATTTTTTACTAAAACAGGTATTGTCTTTCCATAAATTTTTAAAATTTAAGAAGGTGTGACCAAGTGACATCCATGGAAACCATTATAAAGCCCTGAATAGATACATGTCCATAAATATAGTAAGAAATTATGGTGGATGCACAGAGTGTTTCTTGAAGGATACGCAAAAAGTGGTCAGTGATCGCCCGTCAAGGGGGAATGAGGACCTTTATGGCCCTTTGTGTCTCAAATTGTTACCACAGGCATCTATTATTTGTTCAGTAAAAACATAAAGCCCTAAAATATCTAACTTCATGTATTGTTTCAAGCAATATTGGCTCACAAAGATAACCATCCTTAAGCAGTGCTGTGAATGTAAGCACCACAAAAGGATGAAGCGGTACATGGAGAGTCTAGCTCCTGTGCATGGAAATTACTTGACGCTGACTCTGATGTGTGGCCTTGTAGGAGGAAGCATCTTCTGCTCTCACACCCTCATCCCACTGAAGCTGCGGGCAGACAGGCCATCTCTCCTACCAGAGGCAGAACTCCATGAAGATTAAATCTGTCTTACACATAGTTGTATCTGCAGGTTAGCATACCACAGACACACCTGATACTTTTTGAATAAAAGGATGGAATGGTGAAGAGTAAATCCAATTGACCAAATTTACTTCCTCCCAATGATATATATATTTAGCTCTGCCCAATAAAAATAGCTAACAAAACTGCACTTTGAGTATATACCCCAATTTTAGTCCCCAGGGTACTGGACATTAAAAAGGCTGAATATATATACTTTTGCCTTGAAAGATAACAGAAGAAGTAAAGGAATATAATTTTTATACTATACCTACCTAGAGCCTTGAGCTTCCACATGTTTAAGCCGGTTACTTTTAAGAAGTTTGTTACCCAGAAAGGCAGTCTGAGCCTTCAGTTTTTTGCTTCTACACCACAGAATTGCCATTTGGATTTCTTCAGAAAGTTGTGTGAAACTCTCAGCCTCTCGGAATCTTTGCACAAGACTTTTTACACAGGGAGTTCCTATTGCTTTCTGAGAAGAATGTTTGGTTGCCTTTAGTTTGGATGGAGAATATTTAAACTCAAAGCTCTTCTCCTGAAATATGGAATGATGAGGAAAATTATTGGATCTGTTACAGACATATAACGAGAGAGAGAAGTTGACTCACACACTATCAACATTTGAAAATACATCTTTTTAAAAGAAGGAAAAAGTTTTTTCCAGTTCCCTATGCTTTCTATTTGTCTTTTTAAATTTTTTTGACTGTGCCACCTGGCATTGGGGATCAGAATGGTGCCCCCTTGCAGTGGAAATAGAGTCCTAATAACTAGACTGCCAGGGAATTCCTTTCCTTTTGCTTAAAAAAATTTTTATTCACTGATACTAATACAATTTATCCCCCTCTGTGCTACAACTGATCCCATCTATAGCTAAATTCAGTTGTACACAAGTAACAATATAAATATTTACATACATATTTATTTAACCTGTGTTGCTGTTGTTTAGTCTCTCTGTCATGTCTGACTGTTTGTGACCCCATGGACTACAGCCCGCTGGGCTCCTCTGTCCATGGGATTTCCCAGGCAAGAAGACCGGAATGGCCATTTCCTTCTCCATGGATCTTCCCCAACCACGGATCCATCCTGCCTCTCCTGCACTGGCAGGTGGATTCTCAACCACTGGGCCACCAGGGAAGCCCATTTAACCTACACATAAGAATAAAACTCCACATAATTAAGTATGGATCAAAGTCTAACTGGTGGGAGACAAAATCACTGAAAAGCCCTTTTCCTCTAATGCTGGACTACCACAGCTTGTTTTTCATCACCTCCTCAAGGAAGGGTCATAAATGTTATTGATAAATGTGGAAATGCAGATGACTGCTGAATGTATGTTAAAAATGCTTAACTGAGCAATATTTCCAATTCCAATTCAACCATCTTTTGATGTGGCACCTCTGTCTCTTCAACTTCATTTTTCTGTATGAAGTCAAGTTTGCATTTTATCAACTACTACTGTTTACTGAAATATGCCACCTACTAGGTCTGCTTCCATCTTCTGTTCAAAACTTAGTTTCTTGCAAATTTCTCATTCTCGAGAAGAACAAGTAATAGTAGTAGAAGGTAGAGACCTATCAATCTTTGTGTTGGTGATCCATAAAAGTTTGACCTAAAAACACCCTAAGCATATTGGTGCTAAATGCTAAAAATAAAATAGTGATTGGTCATAAATAAGAGGGATGCTGGAACCAGCTCACATAGGAACAAGTGATGGACTGCAGAAAGTTTCAGGAGCCACAGAGCTACAGTTATTGAGAGAGCTGATAAAACTATTTGGAGACTGGTGTAATGATAAACTCCAGGAGATAGTTTAGGACGGAGAGGCCTGGTGTGCTGCAGCCCATGGAGTTGCAGAGAGTCGGACACAACTTAGCGACTGAACAACAACAAATAATATTAAATGACAAAGACTGAAACCAAACTGCCTGGTTCAAATCCCAGTTCTGCCCCATATTTGCTATCTGGCCTGGACAAATTTCTTGTCCTTTCTTTGCCTTAATTTTCTCATCTGAAACATAGGAAGAACAGCACCTACCTCATAGGACTTTTGCAAGGATTATAAGAATTTACACATATAAAGAGTTCTGAACAATGCCTGGCAAAGAGTAAATGCAGTATAAGTATTATGGTGATGATGACATCTTCTTCCAGAACTTGTAAACTGGACAAAATATAAATGCAAGCTGGAATCCTTGTAAACCTTCAAGAAAGTACTGACTTGTTAGAAAAGAACTTTTGAATAGAATGGGAGAAAGCCCATGAAGAAAACAACTTTGAAAAGAGAGAGAGTAAAAGAACTTCTTATCCGTGTCAGATCCAGAACACACAGAGTTTACAGACACTGGCTGAGGAGAGGTCAACACTGACAGCTCTAACGCTGATAGAAAGAAATAGAAGCCTCATGATAAAAGATGATGGTAGTGACGATGGAAGTACCTAACATCTAACATCAAGTAAGTGCTTACCACACTTGAGACTCTGTGCCCAATACTTCATATGTACTAAAACTGGCACAGCCCTACGAAGTGCATACTGTTTGTAGAAAATGGAGGTATGGACAGGTCAAGAAACTTACATAAGGTCACAAATTACTACAAACCAGGACGCAAACCATCTGTCTGACTTCGAAGCCCATATTCTTAAGCTGCAGTATAATCCACTCCTATGGTGGATCCTAGGATCATTTTAAAATTCTAGCAAAACCCTTAGTAAAATGTTTCTGAAGGCATTCTATTAACTGAATTAACTAGATGCACTCAGATCCCTTGGAAATGCCTCTACTCATTCAGAAGCAGACTGAGAACTAAGATGGCACTATGCCTAGAGCCGAGGACAAAACCAGAAGATTCAGCCTCTGTCCTTGGTAAGTGGCATCTACACTTAGCAAAAATCATAAGCTATATTAAAATAAGCCAGACAAACCTGAATAGCTTTTTGTTTCAGCTGTTTGCAGAAAGCTCTCACATCAAATTCTGATGACTTTTCTGTGGAGATAGATCACAGATAAAAAAATTAGGCATACTATTTTCAAATCAACAAATTCTTAAGTACATGACAACAAAGGGAGTTAAGCAAGCAAAGAACTATGAAGCTACAACAGAAAGAAATAACTTAACATGCTCAAGCTTAGAAAACACATTATTAATACCATACTTCTCTAAAGATAATGTGAGTTAAAATTAAGAGAGTTTAACAGTATGAGCCATATCAAAGCAAATTACCTTTTAAGATTTTCTTACTCTTTACTGGTTGTCCAAGATCCATGTTATTCTGTATATTGATCTTCATTTGTTTAGCTTTTTCAGAAATTCTAAGTAAAGTTTCTTCACCTGACCTCTGTGATTGCTCTTTTGTTAAAAATAGTTTATTTAGCAGTTTAGTTACTCCTTTAGCTACAAAAGCTGTAGGCATTTTTTTCTTAAAGACTTCAAAATAGGGCTCTCCTAAAAATTCAACAATATCAGAAGGAAAGGTAAAACCTTTGAAGTAAGGCAATGGTTGAATCCTGGAGACCTCTTGAAGTAATCCAAACAATGGTTCATATAAGGAAACCAGCCTTTTTAAAACATCTTTATACAGAACCCTAGGGAAAGAAGTAGGAGCTCATGAATTAGTCAGTAATTGTAATTTGCAGATTATGTAATAACAGATTCAAAGCTGAAAATAACACTTATCAGTCTGCCACTATAGATTAAAAAAAAAAAAATGCTACAGTGGATACTTGCAAAGAGCTAGATTTAGTCCAGCTTATATAGAAAAATCCAAGTACAAAATGTTATATAAAACCAAATACAGTACTACATGGAGAGATATTTCAAAGGATGTGCACCAAAATCTTAACTGTGGTTTTATCTAGAGGATAAGATTTTAGGCAAATTTCAGGTTCTTTGAATTTTTTCTATTTTTAAAAGTTTCTTCAAATAAGCATGTATTATTAAAATTAAAAAATCAAAGCTATTTTCATTGTAGGGAAGAATAATACAGTTTGACATTGATTAGTAATTCTAACATTACTAACATGATAACCATACTAACATATGATAAGTAGTTCTAACATTGTTAGCTCTAAAAACAAGCAGAATAAAAAACAGGATGACTGAAAATAGTACTTGAGATACCCAGATTAAGATAGAAAATTAAGGATTAGAAAGAATTTTTTCTTTTTTTGTTTCCATTCAAATTATAGCTAATCACAAATGGGCAGATTTTGAATCTGATTATCCATCAGATAAGCTCCATAATATATATTGTGAGATGCAAGGGAAATTCTCTTTGGTTTGCAACTAGTATTACCAGTGTTCTTTACGTCAATAGCTATGGCTCAAAAAGCAGTAGTGGTTCATGTAGAAGAAAGGAATTTAGAAAACATAAGGAAGGTCATTGCCGTTAAGTATTAGAAATCTAGTGGCAGAAACAAATGAATGATACAGACTGCCCAGGAACACCTTCATTTTAAATGGCTCAGCTGAATGATTAGAGGAACCTTTTTTTTTTTTTTTAATTCCAGCTGCTAATCCTAGGAATTCATTTGTTTAGTTTAATGTGGAAGTGATCTCATGGATTCAGATTCAAAGCCTAGTCTTTTGACATAACTATCAACACTTAGCTTCCCAATCCATCCCAAATAAACTCTGATCAAATGAAAAAACAGAATTTCTGCACTTTCAACATCCCATGGAAAAGCAAATATGAAGACTACTAATAAGAAACCTAGTCTGAGTTAGAGAAATGAGAAAGAAATGAAGGATTTCAAAGGTACATACATACATACCATAACCTGCTCACGAGCCCAACCATCACAAGGTTTAAAATAATGAATTCTTGCAAACCTAGATGTTTCACAGTCAAGCTGAAGAATCAAGTTAAAGTTGGGAAACAGAATCAAAGGAATTTATGTTTTGTTGTGTTACATTTATGGGGAAAAAAAACACAGAATGCAGAGTTTTCTTGAAGGAGTTAAAGCCTTAAAACATGTTCTACTTAAGTCATTGAAGCTTTAAAAAAAAGTAATATACACTCTGCTAGAGACTTCATTAATAAACTTGGTTTCTAAGGATTAGCTTTTAAGATTAATAATTTCTAACTGTCAATGCCTTTAGGATAATACATATTAAATAGAGGTAGAAATCCCTGGCAATGGCTATTTCAGGCACTTCTCAGGAAGAGAAGACCAAAGAGCAAAATTTTAAGAATTTGCATATATTATAACTCCTACTTTGAAAATATGAAAAACTACATACTCCCTAGCTTTCAAACAGAAATACTATTAAATTCATCCCTGCATGCATGCTTAGTCATGTCTGACTCTGCAACCCCGTGGACTGTAACCCAACAGGCTCCTTTGTCCATGGGATTTCCCAGGCAAGAATACTGGAGTGGGTTGCCACTTCCTCCTCCAGGGGTCTTCCTGACCTAGGGATCAAACCTGCATCTCCTGTGGCTCCTTCATTAGCAAGTGGATTCCTTACCACTGAGCCACCTGAGAAGCCCATTAAATACATCCAAACAACTGAAGTTCAGAAAAACGTTTTTTAGATGATTCAAGGATACAGAAATGTCTTGCAGCAACAGTCCAACAGGCGAAGCAGCAACTTGCAGGCCCCCAGAATCTTCATCAACACCAGTTCTACCACTGGTTGGCTGGGGATGACACATGCTTTGGTATTTATAGGCTGATTTTCACTTGACAAAAATAGAAAAGTATGTTACTTTCATTCTTAAATATAAAACACTTATATAATAAGTACAGAATTGCTTTAAGCTCAATTGAGGTAGTTATGTTTAATAATGACTCACTGAAGTTAACTGACACTTATGTTTCAAAATAGTTTATCATCACCCAGGTTTCAGTGTCACACTGTTCCTTCCCACAAGCCAACAGAGGGAGGTTACCACAGATACCAGGGGCCCTTTATTAAAATAAAATTTGTACAGCTAAGGTATAATTGGTTATATTCAAACAATAATGAAGGAAGTCTAAAGCGAGGTTACAGTAAGACACCGGGTTTCCAGCCCACCACAAAGCCCATTACAAAGCAACTAGACTACTTACTTAGAAGAAAATGACTCTGAGAGATCTTGAATTGAACCTTCCAAATTCATGTTTTTCAAACGTTTTAAACACTGTTCAACCTGAAAGGGGAAGACCAGCTCAAATTCACATGTTTATGTGTAACAGAGGCAAAGCCACTGATGTGAACATGAAAACAAATTCAAAATTTCAAAGTACAGTAATACACTGAATACAAAGTATAGAAATACAAAGAATGCCATATTTTAGGGTAAAGAAACCGGTAGCCCAAAGCAGTTGCTTCTGGTTAAAAATTTGAAATTTATGCAGCCAAATAAATTTCTCAGATCAGGTTATGACCAGTGACTGGATTTCCCTGGTGGCTCAGATGGTAAAACGACTGCCTACAATGCAGGAGACCCAGGTTCGATCCCTGGGTCGGGAAGATCCCCTGGAGAAGGAAATGGCAACCCACTCCAGTACTCTTGCCTGGAGAATCCCATAGATGAAGGAGCCTGGCGGGCTATAGTCCATGGGGTCGCAAAGAGTTGCACACAATTGAGCAACTTCCCTCTCTCTCTTTCTTTCTTTCTTTCTTACTATATGCCAGTGTGTGCTTGGTGCTATAAAGAGGACCAAAGTAAATGTAAGATTATTCTCAAGATTGTATTAATAAACTTTTCTGAAGTAACATGATTTCTAATAGTGAAACTATTAAAACAAGACAGTAAATTGTTAAGTACTAAATTTTACTGTCCATAAGTGCTGCAGACATGAGGATCAAGTGATGGAGGGCTTGGGCATTATAAACATACAGAACCAGGTAAGCAAAGGCTCAGAGGAGGGAACCAATGTGGTGAGTAGGAAGACTCACAAAGAGTTCAGGCTGCTTGTAATACAATATATATGATGATGAAGACCACAGAGAAGCCTGAGCTAAGAAAACTGAAGAGGCCAGATCAGGAAGGATCTGCTAAGTCCCCTGCTCTTTATTCAGGGGACAATGGAGAACCATTAAAAATTAAGCTGTGTTTTAGGATGATTAACCAGGATTTGGTACACGTGAACATGCCACAGTAGAGGAAAGACTGAAGGAGGAAAGATCAGTCAGAATTACAACACAACAAAAAATTGACAAGGTTTCAAAATTTAGTTTAGCCAGAACTAAAAGGGACTAGATGCGGAGAAGGTGTTAATTGATCAGTTAACCTGATGGGAGAGCAGAGAGAACACCAAATTTTTCTGACTATACTTATTGACAACCTGGAAGCCCGGAGGAGAAATACGTATATTCAATCTGAGATAACAGGTTTGGTTTTGGAGTTAAAGACTCAGAAGGAGATAAAACCTGCTCCAGAGAAGAAAACTTAGGAAAAACCATAATCGCAAATCTTTCTTTGGTAAAGAAATCATCTTTTTTGCTTTAAGTAATGTGAGTGGAAAACTTTACCAAAGAAAATGAATCTGTTTAAGGTTGGAGATTATGCCATACACCTAGCACAAAGCACAGTGCCTGGCACATAGAAAGTTTCAAAAATACTTGGAGAATTAATAAAATGAATGAGCAAATAAATGAGCATATATGGAACTTAACTTGGAAGGCTCTATTCTGTGTATGTAATCCCTGAGCTAGAAGGACCCAATTTTGTCTTAAACTTCAAAAGATACACAAAACACTTTACACAACTTGTTATATACTCATTTAATATATTCCCAATTAGATTATTTACCACCACAATAAATAAATTGCAACTTTGTTCTTTTTATGATTTGGGGATTTTGATTATGCTCAGGAAAATTGTTTCTTGATCCAACACTTTGTTTTGATCAAATCACTCCATCTTTAAAGTAAACAAAGGCGTGGTAATTTGTTCTAGATTGTATATAATTAAAATTTTTCATAATTATCTACCTACTAGAAACAAGACTGGGAAAGAATCAAACATAGTTCTTTTCTAATACAGACTGTTTTTTGAAATGCTTTCAGGGAAAAAAAATGAAAGCTCACATGATTGTGGGCTTAACACTTAAAAATCACAAGTGAAAGTGAAGTGAAAGTCACTCAGTTGTGTCCAATTCTTTGCAACCCCATGGACAGTCCACGGAATTCTCCAGGTGAGAATACTGGAGTGGGTACCCTTTCTTTTCTCCAGGGTTTCTTCCCAACCCAGGTATCGAACCCCGGTCTCCCGCATTGCAGGCAGATACTTTACTAGCTGAGCCACAGGGGAAGTCCAAGAATACTGGAGTGGGTAGCCTATCCCTTCTCCAGCAGATATTCCCAACCCAGAAATCAAACCAAGGTCTCCTTCATTGTAGGTGGATTCTTTACCAACTGAGCTATCAGGAAAGCCCAAGTAAATCACAAGTAATTTACTTCAATTTCCTTAAATAACAAAAGTTAAGTGGCAGTGTGATCTCCATCTTCACCAAGTAAAAATGTTTTCTCTTAAATACAGGGCTCTTTCCTTACCTGTCTGAGGGCCAAATGGGGCTTATGGCGGCCCATTCTGTTGTGATTGCTGTAAAGGATTGCACATAATACATCTGTCTCTGCATCTAAGGTTCGGCTCTTCAGTGACAATGTAATGCGACAGCATTCTTTAATTATAGCTGCAATGCAAAGGTCTAATGCAGAGATATTTAGTAATAAGACTTAACATGCATTTCTACATTAAGTATATTATACAAAAAATACACTGAAAGAAGCAACTTTCCTTATCTGTTTTAAAGAAATCAATACCACCACAATCAGCTTCACCTGTGAGAACATAATTAAACATTTCTAAGTATGTAAGAAATGACATAGGAAGGAAGGAAAATGGTGACAGATAATATCAAGTCCATGAAATCATTAAGAAAACATCTATTAAACTAGAATGTATATCATATCACATTTTATTGTGATTTTAAGAATCTTTCATATGAATACTTTGCAGAGTCATTTAGGGTACACCAAACACTTTAAGAAAGTGGGGAAAACCACTAGACCATTCAGGTATGACTTAAATCCCTTATGATTATACAGTGGAAGTGAGAAATTTATAAGGGACTATAGAGTGCCTGATGAACTATTGACGGAGGTTCGTGACATTGTACAGGAGACAAGGATCAAGACCATCCCCATGGAAAAGAAATGCAAAAAAGCAAAATGGCTGTCTGAGGAGGCCTTACAAACAGCTGTGAAAAGAAAAGCTAAAAGTAAAGGAGAAAAGGAAAGATATACCTATTTGAATGCAGAGTTCCAAAGAATAGCAAGGAGAGAGAAGAAACCTTCCTCAGTGATCAGGGCAAAGAAATAGAGGAAAACAATAAACAGGAAAGACTAGAGATCTCTTCAAGAAAATTCGAGATACCAAGGGAACATTTCATGCAAAGATGAGCTCAATAAAGGACAGAAATGGTATGGACCTAATAGGAGCAGAAGATATTAAGAAAAGGTAGCAAGAATACACAGAAAAACTGTACAAAAAAGATCTTCATGACCCAGATAATCACGATGGTGTGATCACTGACCTAGAGCCAGACATCTGGGAATGTGAAGTCAAGAGGGCCTTAGGAAGTATCACTACAAACAAAGCTAGTGGAGGTGATGGAATTCCAGTTGAGCTAGTTCAAATCCTACAAGATGATGCTGTGAAAGTCTTGCACTCAATATGCCAGCAAATTTGGAAAACTCAGCAGTGGCCACAGGACTGGAAAAGGTCAGTTTTCATTCTAATCCCAAAGAAAGGCAATGCCAAAGAATGCTCAAACTACCACACAGTTGCACTCATCTCACACGCTAGTAAAGTAATGCTCAAAATTCTCCAAGCCAGGCTTCAGCAATACGTGAACCGTGAACTTCCAGATGTTCAAGCTGGTTTTAGAAAAGACAGAGAAACCAGAGATCAAATGCCAACATTCACTGGATCACTGAAAAAGCAAGAGAGTTCTAGAAAAACATCTATTTCTGCTTTATTGACTATGCCAAACCCTTTGACTGTGTGGATCACAATAAACTGTGGAAAATTCTTCAAGAGATGGGAATACCACACCACCTGACCTGCCTCTTGAGAAACCTATATGCAGGTCAGGAAGCAACAGTTAGAACTGGACATGGAACAACACATTGGTTCCAAATAGGAAAAGGAGTACATCAAGGCTGTATACTGTCACCCTACTTATTTAACTTTTATGCAGAAGTACATCATGAGAAACACTGGGCTGGAGGAAGAACAAGCTGGAATCAAGATTTCCAGGAGAAATATCAATAACCTCAGATATTCAGATGACACCACCCTTATGGCAGAAAGTGAAGAAGAACTAAAGAGCCTCTTGATGAAAGTGAAAGAGGAGAGTGAAAAAGTTGGCTTAAAGCTCAACATTCAGAAAACGAAGATCATGGCATCCGGTCCCATCACTTCATGGCAAATAGATGGGGAAACAGTGGAAACAGTGGCTGACTTTATTTTTCTGGGCTCCAAAATCACCAGAGATGGTGATTGCAGCCATGAAATTAAAAGGCGCCTACTCCTTGGAAGGAAAGTTATGACCAACTTAGACAGCATAATAAAAAGTAGAGACATTACTTTGTCAACAAAGGTCTGTCTAGTCAAGGCTATGGTTTTTCCAGTAGTCATGTATGGATGTGAGAGTTGGACTATAAAGAAAGCTAAGCGCTGAAGAATTGATGCTTTTGAACTGTGGTGTTGAAGAAGACTCTTGAGAGTACCTTGGACTACAAGGAGATCCAACCAGTCCATTCTGAAGGAAATCAGTCCTGGGTGTTCATTGGAAGGACTGGTGTTGAAGCTGAAACTCCAATATTTTGGCCACCTGATGTGAAGAGCTGACTCATTTGAAAAGACCCTGATGTTGGGAAAGATTGAAGGCATGAGGAGAAGGGGACGACAGAGAATGAGATGTTTAGATGGCATCACCGATTCCATGGACATGAGTTTGGGTAAACTCCAGGAGTTTGTGATGGGCAGGGAGGCCTGGCATGCTGCAGTTCATGGGGTCGCAAAGAGTCGAACACAACTGAGTGACTGAACTGAACTGAACCACTTTAAGTATGTTGAAGGTGGGACACTTTTGTATACTTCTCTAATACCACTTTAAGAATATATTTAGAAAAGAGAAATCACTCTAACAACTGGAAATTATATCTGACTAAACACAGGGTGCTTATTTAGCAAAACAAGATAACAGCCTCCTAGTCTGAAAAGCTGTGAATTTAAGAGTTAATAGCGTTCTCTATGCCTCTTAAGGGTAGCAGTAGCATCCTAAGTGGCAGTAACACAAAGGCAAACTTTACACAACACAGAGAACTTTCTTACTATCCCAACTATTTGAGGCCAGAAATGAGCTGCCCTGGGGGTGGGGAGAGACTTGGTGAATTTCCATGCCTAACAGGAATCCTGTTAAAAGTATTTCTGAACAGAGGAAGGGGTAACGTTAATCTGTAAATGGGGCAGGATGGATGGTTGGAGAGGGGAATGTGATGTTATAAATACTTAATAACAGCTATCATCTGCAAGGAGATCCAACCAGTCCATCCTAAAGGAAATCAATCCTGAATATTCATTGGAAGGACTGATGCTGAAGCTGAAACTCCAATACTTTGGTCATCTGATGCGAAGAACTGACTCATTTGAAAACACCCTAATACTGAGAATGATTGAAGGCAGGAGGAGAAGGGGAGGACAGAAGATGAGATGGTTGGATGGCATCACCGACTCAATGGATATGAGTTTGAGTAAGCTCCGGAAATTGGTGATGGACAGGGAAGCCTGGCTTACTGCATTCCATGGGGTCGCAAAGAGTCGGACACAACTGAACGACTGGACTGGACTGAACTGATCATTATTTACTGTATCAGGCACTGTTCCAAATACTCCTTTTACTTTATATTAATAATACTTTATACTGTTACTCTATAATACTCTTTCAGAACTGCTCTATGAATAAAGTACTATTGTTATTCCCAATTGAAAATAAGCGAGGCCCAGAAACGTTACATTCCCCACTGCTCACCCCAGCTCCAGCAGAGGGAAAAGCCAGGATTCAATCCCTCAACCCAGTTCTTACTGACCTGTGTGCGTGCTAAGTCAGTTCAGTCGTGCGACCCTATGGACCGCGGCCTGCCAGGCTCCTCTGTCCATGGGATTTTCCAAGCAAGAATACTGGAGTGGGTTGCTATGCCCTCCTCCAGGGGATCTTCCCGACCCAGGGATCAAACCTGTGCCTCATACTTCCACCTAAAGAAAGGTGGGTTCTTTCCCACTAGCGCCACCTACCTAATAATCGCAGTGCCATTCAAACATTGATAGAGCACGCTCTCCTAAATGAAATCATTTAGATCCTCC
Organism: Bos indicus; assembly: GCF_029378745.1. NCBI lineage: Eukaryota > Metazoa > Chordata > Mammalia > Artiodactyla > Bovidae > Bos > Bos indicus. The sequence continues at coordinate 58,444,546 of NC_091760.1, forward strand.
CAAAAACCTGGTGATAGGTAGGGAAAACTAACTCCATTTTACAGATAAGGAACGGGGGACTCAGGAAAATTGCGGCTTAACTGCAGAGTGCTTGAGTGACGACCCGCAGCCCTTCAGGGGCAGAGCGCGGCAGAGACAGAGGGCTAACCACGCCTCTTGGTGGCTGAGTGAAACGCAGGGTTCCCAGGCAGCACTTTTCCCTGACACCAGTTGTGTCCGCCCCTCTCCCCCATTTCGGTGCGGTGCTAGGTCGCGAGCCTTCGGTGCCCCTGCCAGGCCCTGCGATAGACACAGGGGATCCAGCGAAGAACTGTAAAGCCAGGTGCCCCCATGAGCCTCATTCGCAAATTCCCCAGCCCCTCACCCTTCGGCCCTTCCCAGTGTCCCGCGGGCTCCGGAAGTCCCGCCCCGCGCGCACGTGCGCCGGCTCCACGCCTCCTCCGGAAAAGCCTGCGCCCCTAGCGCGGCGCCTCACTCACCTAGCGCCGTGTCCGGGTTCTGTACGGTCACTGCGCTGCGGCTCCCTGCCTTAGGGATCCTCACCCGGTTCCACGGCTCCGGGCCCGGCAACAGCGTAGCCATCTTAGGAGGCAGGAGAGGGAGTGGAAGGGGCGGAGCTAGGCCAGACCAAGTGGAGGGACCGAAGGAGGGGAGATGAGCCGACGTCACGGGGAGGTAGAGGGCAAAGGGTGGGGCGGGGGCGGGGCTGGGGCCCTGGGCGGAGTCTTTCATGGAACCCTGGACTAAGTATGGTGAACCTGAAATACGTGGTTCAGTTCAGTTCAGTCTCTCAGTCGTCTCCGACTCTGCGACCCCATGAATCGCAGCACGCCAGGCCTCCCTGTCCACCAACTCCCAGAGTTGACTCAAACTCGTCCATCGAGTCAGTGATGCCATCCAGCCATCTCATCCTCTCCCGTTCCCTTCTCCTGACCCCAGTCCCTCCCAGCATCAGGGGTTTTTTCCCAATGAGTCAACTCTTCGCATGAGGTGGCCAAAATATTGGAGTTTCAGCTTCAGCATCAGTCCCTCCAATGAACACCCAGGACTGATCTCCTTTAGGATGGACTGGTTGCATCTCCTTGCAGTCCAAGGGACTCTCAAGAGTCTTCTCCAACACCACAGTTCAAAAGCATCACTTCTTCAGCGCTCAGCTTTCTTCACAGTCCAACTCTCACATCCACGTGGTAGTGTATCAGAATCACCTGGGAGATTTTGGGGGCGCTCTATCCCAGTACTACACAAACAGAATCCCCGAATGGGTTGAGGCTTTATCCTTGTGTTTATGCTTCCCCATGGGACTCTGAGGCGCAATCAGTTTGGCAAATACTTCAGGGCCTTTTACAGACGTGAAAAGTAAGACCTGTAGTTGAGTTGCATCCACCCCCATCTCTACTTCAGCCATTAGGAGAAAAGGAAGTAATGGAATAAAGAGCCTTATGCAAAATGTACGTTTGCAACACAGAAAACTTAGAGTTAGTCAAGGATGGGGTGTGTGTGTGTGTGTGTGTGTGTGTGTATTTAGCCCCTCAGTCGTGTCCCTCTCTTTGTGTCCCCATGGACTGTAACCAGCCAGGCCCCTCTCCATGGAATTTTCCAGGTAAGAATACTGGAGTGGGTTGCCATTTCCTTCTCCAGGGGATCTTCCCAACCCAGTGATGGAACCCACATCTCTTGGGTCTCCTGCCTGAGTAGGCAGATTGTTTACCACTAGAGCCACCTTTGAACTGACCTTAGTCAAGGAAGCAGCAGCAAAACTATAATAGAGTGGAGCCCTTAGCACATGGGGTTGCTGTGTGCCATTACACTCTGCAATGGTCCTGCTCAGTCATTGGTTAGTGCCATAGTGGGCCCCTGCCACAAATAACTTATCAATGAGTGACCATTAGTGATCTTGCTAGGCCTTTGGTTGGTGTTGCAGTGAGCTCCACCAACAAATAACCGTCAATGAGTGACCCTTAGTGAGAGGATTTAGCCAAGGGTCAGTGGAGTGTGGTCCTCAGGTAGAAAGTGAGGTAAGAGGCGGATCCTGTTCTTCCATGGGGCTGGTCCAGCTCACCCTTCTTTGGGCCAGTGGATGAACTGGGGGAGGGGCAGGCAGGGAACAGTCTGGGGGTTGTGTCCCCCAGGCTCCAGAGCCCTCACTACGCCCAGTGGCAGGGCCCAGGCCTCAGGGTGGTGGTGAACCTCTGCCCTGTCTTCCTCTCTGAGATATAATAGCAGCAGCCATCTGCATGGGCTAATTCTGCAGGATTTAGGCCCCCTAACTGATGTTTGGGTGGCCTGAGAAGTCTGAGGGCCAGTTGTATCCTGGGCTCCTGGCTTCCTCAGTGATGACTGCTGTTCAGGATCTGGGGACCTGGCCCTGAGGGAGAGCTACCTCTTCAGCACTGGTGGGAGGACCCAGACTGGGTGCTGGACAAACGCTCCTGGGTAGGGTAACCAGCAGGCACAGGAACCCCCTCCTCTTAGCCAAGGTCTGGACCTCAGAGGGTGAAGGTTGAGTCTTGAGACTTTGCCCTTTATTGTCATAACGGAGAGTAACGTTTGTTTGGTGGAGGTTTGCAGGAGACTCCTTACCTGACCGTGACTGACCTCCAGAATAAAAGATCTGACACCAAGAAGTTTGAAACCAACCATGCCCCTCCCTCTCCTTTTCTACAAAACGGTTTTGCTGAAAGCTTTTGGGGGGTTTGGGATTTTATGGCATGAACCACCATCTCCTTGCATGGCCCTGCAATAAAACTAAACCTTTCTCTACTCCAAACTCCAACGTTTTGGTTTTGTTTGGCTTCACTGTTCATTGGGCACATGAATTTGCATTTCAGTAACAAAACCACAATCACAGAAAATTGGAGGCTGCTTGACTCTCCATCAACCCAATCTTCTGTCAATGTCCAAAACAAGATATTCCAAGCTCTGCTGATCCTCACCTCAGTATCTTTCTAACACTTGATTTACTTCAGCTATGCTGTTGCCTGAAAGCTCAGTTGGTAAAGTTTCCACCTGCAATGCAGGAGACCCCAGTTCAATCCCTAGGTTGGGAAAATCTGCTGGAGAAAGGATAGGTTACCCACTCCAATATTCTTGGGCTTCCCTTGTGGCTCAGCTGGTAAAGAATCCACCTGCAATGCAGGAGACCTGGGTTCGATCCCTGGGTTGGGAAGATCCCCTGGAGAAGGAAAAGGCTACCTACTCCAGTATTCTGGCCTGGAAAATTCCATGGATTATATAGACCTTGGGGTCACAAAGAGTTGGACAGTACTGAGTGACTTTCACTTCACTTCACCCTGTTGCCACCTTACTTAAGGAGCCCACCACATTAGAGAGGCAGCTAATGGGTTGTGAAGACAGACCAACAAGTTTCTGATTTTAGATCTGCCCTTTGCTAGCTCTATGATCTCAGGATAGTTAAACTAACTCCTCCAAATCTTAGTATTCCTAGAGAAAAAATGAAGATAAATACAAACTTGTAAAGTGCTCACAGTTAAAAAGTGCTTTAGAAGAGTGCCTGGCATGCAAACAGTATTTACTCTTAGAAAAATCAATATTATTTTTACTGTTTAAATAGCCTTGCCAAATTGAAATCCTTTGCATGCTCTCTGTACTTACTGCTCTGTGTCATTTCCTTGAAACACAATCTCTCTCAGATCTTATGTCGTTACCTCTGGGTAATTCTTCTGAACATCCCATTCTCACTCCATAACTTGATGTAGAGACTCTCTTTATGGACTCCTTTATGTACATATGCCATGTGTTGGCCTCTGTATTAGCCTCCTATTGCTGCTGTAACAAATGACTACAAATATGATCAATTAAAACAACACAACTACATTTCTGGAGACCCGAAGTCCAAAATGGATCTCACTGGACTAAAGTTGGCAGGGCTGGATCCTTCTGGAGTCTCTACTGGAGAACTCATTTTCTTTTTTCACCTTCTAGAGGCCACATGCATTCCTTGACTCATGTCTCCATCCTCCATTTTCAAAGTTGGTAGCATAGCATCTCCCAATCTCCTTTCACCCTTCCACCTGCCTTCATCTTAAAAGGACTCTAGTGATCACATTGAGCCCACCAAAATAACCCAGGATATTCTCTTCATCTCATAATCTTTAACTTAATATCTACACAATATTTTGCAATATAAACAAATGTATTCATGGATCTGGGGGCTTAGGATGCAGATATCTTGTTTGGGGCATTATTTAGCCTATTATAGACTCACGGAATTTACCTCACTGTATTATATTGTATATTTGTACGTCCCCTCCAATGACATGTGAGCTTACTGAAGGTAGTTCTACCATTGTAGCTTATCACAGTCCTTAGGTCAGAGTGTGGTGTTTAGTAGGACCTCAGTAAGTTCTTAACAGCTTTATTGAGGTGAAAATTTATATACAGAGAACTGTGCATACTTAGCATAAACAATTTTACTAGTTTGTTGATATTTACTAAGACACTAGATGATGCTTGAGTAGAGTTTTGAAGGACAGGTAGAACTTTCCCAAGCAGATAAGAAGACATTCTTGATAGAGAGATGGTAACAACATGGGTTGGAAGAACCATTAGTCCTCGCTGAATCAGTATTGCTAGAACATGATGCATTCTGAGGGATGAAGCTGGGAGTAGGGGTGTCAGATCACAGACAGAATTTGCATCTACCCTGGAGGCAGGTGGTTCCCAAACCTGGCTGATTGTAATAACCTGGGTGGTCTTTATTCATTAGGTCTGAGTAAGATTCTAATTTATGCTTTTTAAAAGGTCCTTGTGAAGGTCGTCTGCATTAGGGATCCCTTGTGGAAAGTGCAAAGGAGCCACTAAATCTTAGGCTTGGCAATTTTGATCACTTTGCATCAGAATAGCCGCACTTGGGAAAACGGATTTGAAAATGAGACTAGAGGAAGGGACATAATAATGTGATCTATTACAAAAGCTGAAGCAAGACATGATTAAGGCCTGAATTCAAACACTGGGACTGAAGATGGACAGATGACTTATTTAGATATCTAGTATTTAGGTATTTAAACATCTACTATGACTTCCAAACTGCTTCAGTATGAGATGTGGCACCCAAAAGAACCATTTTAGGTAGGTGGCAGGAATCATGAGATAACTTGTGATGTACTGAGTTTGAGATTGCCCATTGGGCTGCCCACAGGGTATGTCCAATTCACCAGTTAAATAAATGGGACTGTGGCTCAAAGGGTAATTTATAAGGGATGGAGTAGAGATGATGAATATAGGATAATGTTTTTAGAAGCTTAGAAGGGAAGACAGTCTATGCAATTAAAGAGAGAGATGCAGGATCAAGCAGTGTACTCAGTTCAGTTCAGTCGCTCAGTTATGTCTGACGCTTTGTGACCCCATGGACTGCAGCATGCCAGGCTTCCCTGTCCTTCACTAACTCCTGAAGCTTGCTCACACTCATGTCCATTGAGTTGGTGATGCCATCGAACCATCTCATCCTCTGTCATCCCCTTCTCCCACCTTCAGTCTTTTCAAATGAGTCAGTTCTTCGCGTCAGGTGCCCAAAGTATTGGAGCTTCAGCTTCAGCAACAGTCCTTTCAGTGAATATTCAGGGTTCACTTCCTTTATTCAGGGTTCATTTCCTTTAGGATTGAATAGCTGGATCTCCTTGCAGTCCAAGGTACTCTCAAGAGTCTTCTCCAACACCACAGGTCAAAAGCATCAATTCTTTAGTGCTCAGCTTTCTTTATACTCCAACTCTTACATCCATACATGACTATTGGAAAAACCATAGCTTTGACTAGATAGACCTTTGTTGACAAAGTAACGTCTCTGCTTTTTAATATGCTGTCTCGGTTGGTCACAGCTTTTCCTCCAAGGAGTAAGCATCTTTTAATCTCATGGCTGCAGTCACTGTCCGAAGTGATTTTGGAGCCCCCCCAAAAAATAAAGTCTCTCACTGTTTCCATTGTTTCCCCATCTATTTGCCATGAAGTGATAGGACTGGACGCTGTAATCTTAGTTTTTGAATGTTGAGTTTTAAGCCAACTTTTTCACTTTCATCAAGAGGCTCTTTAGTTCTTCTTCGCTTTCTGCCATAAGGGTGGTGTCATCTGTGTATCTGAGGTTACTGATATTTTTCCTGGCAATCTTGATTCCAGCTTGTGCTTCATCCAGCCCAGCCTTTCTCTTGATGTACTCTGCATATAAGTTAAATAAGCAGGGTGACAATATACAGCCTTGACATACTGCGTTCCCGATTTGGAACCAGTCTGTTCTTCCATGTCCAGTTCTAACTGTTCCTTCTTGACCTGCATACAGATTTCTCAGGAGGCAGGTCAGGTGGTATGGTATTCCCATCTCTTTCAGAATTTTCCACAGTTTATTGTGATCCACACAAAGTCTTTGGCGTAGTCAATAAAACAGAAGTATGCTTTTCTGGAAAAAAACAGATGCCTTTCTGGAACTCTCTTGTTTTTTTGATGATCCAATGGATGTTGGCAATTTGATTTCTGGTTCCTCTGCCTTTTCTAAATCCAGCTTGAACATCTGGAAGTTCACGGTTCACGTACTGTTCAAGCCTGGCTTGAAGAATTTTGAGCATTACTTTGCTAGTGTGTGAGATGAATGCAATTGTGTGGTAGTTTGAACATTCTTTGGCATTGCCTTTCTTGGGTATTGGAATGAAAACTGACCTTTCCCAGTCCTGTGGCCACTGCTGAGTTTTCCATATTTGCTGGCATATTAAGTGCAGCACTTTGACAGCATCATCTTTTAGGATTTGAAATGGCTCAACTGGAATTCCATCACTTCCATTCGCCTTGTTCATAGTGATGCTTCCTAAGGCCCACTTGACTTCACATTCCAGGATGTCTGGCTCTAGGTAGGTTGTCACACCATCATGGTTATCTGGGTCATGAAGAACTTTTTGGATAGTTCTGTGTATTCTTGCCACCTCTTCTTAATATCTTCTGCTTCTATTAGGTCCATACCATTTCTGTCCTTTATTGTGCCCATCTTTGTGTGAAATATTCCCTTGGTATCTCTAATTTTCTTGAAGAGATCTCTAGTCTTTCCCATTCTATTGTTTTCCTCTATTTCTTTGCATTGATCACTGAGGAAGGCTTTCTTATCTCTCCTTGCTATTCTTTGAAACTCTGCATTCAAATTCAAACTCTGCATATCTTTCCTTTTCTCCTTTGCCTTTCACTTCTCTTCTTTTTTCAGTTATTTGTAAGGCCTCCTCAGACAACCATTTTGCCTTTTTGCATTTTATTTTCTTGGGGATGACCTTGATCCCTGCCTGCTGTACAAAGTCATGAACCTCCACCCATAGTTCTTCAGGCACTCTGTCTATCAGATCTAATCCCTTGAATCTACTTGTCACTTCCACTGTATAATCGTAAGGGATTTGATTTAGGTCATACCTGAATGGTCTAGTGGTTTTCCCCACTTTCTTTAATTTAAGCCTGAATTTGGCAATAAGGAGTTCATGATCTGAGCCACAGTCATCTCCCGGTCTTATTTTTGCTGACTGTATAGAGCTTCTCCATCTTTGGCTGCAAAGAATATAATCAGTCTGATTTCAGTATTGACCATCTGTGTAGAGTCTTCTCTTGTGTTGTTGGAAGAGGGTGTTTACTACAACCAGTGCGTTAACCGGTGCAAAACTCTGTTAGCCTTTTCCCTAGTTCACTTTTAACTCCTAGGGCCAAATTTGCCTGTTAGTCCAGGTATCTCTTGACTTCCTACTTTTGCATTCCAGTCCGCTTTGATGAAAAGGACATCTTTTTTGGGTGATAGTTCTAGAAGGTCTTGTATGTTTTCCTAGAACTTTTCAACTTTAGCTTCTTCAGCATTACTGGTTGAGGCATAGGCTTGGATTACTGTGATAGTGAATGGTTTGCCTTGGAAAGGAGCCAAGATTGTTTTGCTGTTTTTGAGATTGCACCCAAGAACTGTATTTCAGACTCTTTTGTTGACTGTAAGGGCTATTCCTTTTCTTCTAAGGGATTCTTGCCCACAGTGCTAGATATAATGGTCATCTGAGTTAAATTTGCCCATTCCAGTCCATCTTAGTTCACTGACTCCTAAAATCGATGTTCACTCTTGCCATCTCCTGTTTGACCACTTCCAATTTACCTTGATTCATGGACCTAACATTCCAGGTTACTATACAATATTGTTCTTTACAGCATCAGACTTTACTTCCATCACCAGTCACATCAACAACTGGGCATTGTTTTTGCTTTGGGTCTGTCTCTTCATTCTTTCTTGAGTTATTTCTCCACTGATCTCCAGTAGCATATTGGGCACCTACTGACTGGGGAGTTCATTTTTCAGTGTCATATCTTCTTGCCTTTTCATACTGTTCATGGGGTTCTCAAGGTGAGAATACATAAGCAGTGTATTGTTTTGTTCTAATTTTAAGGATAGTATATCAGACAGGGTCCCACCAGTCAAAAAAAAAAAGCAATAGGAAAGAAATTGGCTGTAGGGATTGGATAGTCAAATCTAAAATCCATGTGAAAGTGAAAGTGAAGTCACTCAGTCGTGTCCGACTCTTTGTGACCCCACGGACTGTAGCCTACCAGACTTCTCAGTCCATGGGATTTTCCAGGCAAGAGTACTAGAGTGTGTTGCCATTTCCTTCTCCAGGGGATCTTCCCAACCCAGGGATCAAACCCGGGTCTCCCCCATTGTAGGCAGATGCTTTTACCATCTAAGCCAGGAAAGTCCCTAAAATCCATAGGGCAGGCCATAACTAAGGGTGGACTAGAAACTCAGGCAGGAGCTGAAGCTTGTCTACAGATGGAATTTCTTCTCTTTTTTGTCCTCAGGGAAACAGTTCTGTTCTCAAGGCCTTTTAAACTGATGGGATCAGGTTTATCCAGATTACGCAGGATAATCTCCTTTACAAAAAGTCAACTGATTGCAGCTGATAATCATATAAACAGAATACTTTCATAGCAGCACCTAATCTAGCGTGATTGAATAACTGGGTACTGTAGCCTAGCCAAGTTAACACATAAAACTGACCATCACAGACAGGAAATGACTTCATCACCTGAATTGGCTAAGGGAAATGAGGCCAAACGAGTGAGAGAAGCTGGACCTACTAAAGGGATGAAGGGGAGAGAACTGCTGAAGGAAGATCCATGAAGTACTCATTCAGCAGTTTTTGAGCATCAGCTGTTTGCCAGACACCACACTAGGTCCCAGAGGAGACAAGCAAGGGTGGGCTCAAGTGCTCAGGTAGAGGGGTTGTCTTAAAGATCAAAATCTTGAGTCTCTGAGCCAGGAAGATAAAGATAGCTTTAGACATGGTATTTTTGAGTTTTGGCAGGAAGATTCCCCTGGAGGAGGGCATGGCAATCCACTCCAGTATTCTAGCCTGGAGAATCCCCATGGACAGAAGAGCTTGAATGGCTATAGTCCATAGGGTCACAAAGAGTCAGACATGACTGAAGCAACTTAGCATGCAACAGAAAGATGAGGGAGCCCCAGAAAGAGAGCTCCTATGGTGTCAGTGAAGAAGAATTTGCGATCATTACCAAGAGTGGAGGGCAGGGAGATGGATTCTGGATGAGCAGTGGATATTTAACATTGGAGCTTCCTTAGCAACCTAGATGTCCGTGAGCAGACGAATGGATAAGAAAGCTGTGGTACGTATACACAATGGAGTATTACTCAGCCATTAAAAAGAATACATTTGAATCAGTTCTAATGAGGTGGATGAAACTGGAGCCTATTATACAGAGTGAAGTAAGCCAGAAAGAAAAACACCAATACAGTATACTAACGCATATATATGGAATTTAGAAAGATGGTAATGATAACCTTGTATGCGAGACAGCAAAAGAGACACAGATGTATGGAAGTCTTTTGGACTCTGTGGGAGAGGGCGAGAGTGGGATGATTTGGGAGAATGGCATTGAAACATGTATAATATCATATGTGAAACGAATTGCCAGTCCAGGTTCGATGCATGATACAAGATGCTCGGGGCTGGTGCACTGGGATGACCCAGAGGGATGGTATGGGGAGAGAGGTGGGAGGGGGGGTTCAGGATGGGGAACACGTATACACCCGTGGCAGATTCATGTTGATGTATGGCAAAACCAATACAATATTGTAAAGTAATAAGCCTCCAATTAAAATAAATAAATTTATATTTTAAAATTTTCAAAAAAAGTAATAAAAGTGTCTCTGGTAAATTGGATTCAGCAAGTGTTGGACCCAAACCCACAAAAAAATAAAAAATAAAAGTGGAGCTTCCTTTAAATGGGGAATGGGCTCTGTATATCAGGGAGAGGCATGAGCTCTGTATATTAGGGAGAAAGTAAGTATATGGGGCCATGCTTTTAAAATTTTGAGTTTGCAAAGAAAGACTGCCACAGACAAAAACTACATTGAAATAGATAGAAACTTGTTCATCTCATTAGCAATTCAAGAAATACAGGTTAAAATAATTTCAAGATATTGCCAAACAGGTAAGAGTAAAATGCATTGTGTCCCATTGTGTCCCTCTCAGTTCAGTTCTGTTCAGTCGCTCAGTCGTGTCCAACTCTTTGCAACCCCATGAATTGCAGCACGCCAGGCCTCCCTGTCCATCACCAACTCCCGGAGTTCACTCAGACTCACATCCATCGAATCAGTGATGCCATCCAGCCATCTCATCCTCAGTCGTCCCCTTCTCCTCCTGCCCCCAATCCCTCCCAGCATCAGAGTCTTTTCCAATGAGTCAACTCTTTACATGAGGTGGCCAAAGTACTGGAGTTTCAGCTTTAGCATCATTCCCTCAAAGAAATCCCAGGGCTGATGTCCTTCAGAATGGACTGGTTGGATCTCCTTGCAGTCCAAGGGACTCTCAAGAGTCTTCTCCAACACCACAGTTCAAAAGCATCAATTCTGTGTCCCTCTAGGACTTCAGGAAAAAAATTTAGATAAGTTATCCTTTTTTGTTATAATCATGGAAATGAAAAGTGATATATTCACACGAGTCAGTGGTTTTCTACTATTTTGGCAGTGGGAATTTTTCCCCATAAAAATCTTGACATAGAAATCAAATGTATAAAACAATAAAAGAAGAATTGCAGTGGTTTAGGGTGCAAGGGAGAACTCAGCACCCTCCCATAAAGTCCTCCTGTGCAGACTCCTAGAAGTACCTCATAAGACACTTCCTAGGAACAGTTTGGATTCTACTGTTGTAAATAAAATATGTATCAATGTGAGCAATTTTTTATGATACATTAAAATATTTTAAAGCAGTTTAGAAAACTATGTACAACGTGATTTCATGAAAAAATATATATCCACATTGAGAAAGAGGTCTGGAAGGATCTAAATCAAGGTATTAACAATGATTATCTTCTCAGCAGTAAGATGGACTTTTTTTTTCATCTATGAGCTTATTTGTATTTTCTAGTTAAAGGAAATAAATTTGTGTTGCTATTGTAATGAGAAAGAATTATTTTTAATGCTAAATAGAGTGTATCAAACTCTTAGGATATGTGTGCACATGTGTGTGTGTGTGTGTGTGCATATGCCAGTATATTCAGACACATACTTTTTGGCCCATCCAGCTATGGTTTCTCAGCTCCAATCCCATGCATTGTTGTGGGATGCTGGGGCTGGATTCTGCAAGACCACGTGATCTTTACCAGCTGGTAGTTATAATGATAATTGACCACTAGAGGGAGATGGGAAGGCAGGAAGAAGAGAGAAGGGACTTGTTCCTTCCTGTCTTCTTATTCCTGACAATGTCGCCCAGCAGCAGCTCTTCATCCCCAATAATGGCCGTTGCTTCTAGTCCCTGACTCATTTTTACACACTTGCAGAACTGATATTTCAGTGGTACTAGCAGCACCTGTTTGATGCTCTCTTGTCAAAGATCTGGGTCCCAATTCTGCAGATCCCTTCCTCCAAAAGTTTAAATTCTGGTAACCCCAAACTGGTAATCCTAATCCTCTTTTTACTCCAGCTCCAGGGGTTTTAACTGTTTTCAGCAATTATCTCTGTGTTACTTCAGTGTTACACGTGTGCTTTACAGTTCTTAAATATTTAACCAATTCATTATATTCTCTCTGGTGAATAGTATGATTCTGTTTTATTAGCAGGATTCTTGGAACAAGAAGTAGTCCTAGGAAACAGCCCCTCAAAATGGGATTCTGAGGTTGATTTGAGCATGCCCTTAGCTTTGAACAAGGTAGTGGTCTCTTTACCAAGAGGAAATAGGGTTTGAGTATCTATGATATGTTCTGACATCATGCTTAATACCTATGGTTGATTGTGATGAAATGCCTTCTGTGGCCCTAAGGGGACCAGATGACTGTTATGGTAGCAAAGATGCTTCTATAAGAAATGCCAGCCTCAGATCATTAACTCTCAGCTCAAGTCACAGAGAATCAGAGAGTTTCCCATGGTAACTCTAGACTGGATTAAACCAAATGTATTGATATGAGTCATTATATCAGTTACTAAAGCTCTTACAGTTAGAAGTGTGTCTAATGATTTTTTTGGTTGCCAGAAACTTGAACTCAACTATAGCCTATGCTCCATGAAGATAAAATTGTGCTAGATTTTTCCTGGCACAATGTAGAAGAAGGAATCCAAAGACTCAGAGAGATTGGAATGGTGGAGCAGATATATAATCATCAACTTGCATACCCACCCTCAACTACGTCCTCTGAGAGGTCACTCCCTCCACTGAGGCACTGAGAAAGGCGTTAATGACAGGCTCTCAATGTCCTCACAAAGTTCTGTGATGACTGTCTTCTGTAGGCTCTGGTGATGGTAAAAGATACCACCGTTGAAACTGGCTCCCTGATTTCAGTGAAGGTGATGGGATCCCAGAATGACAAAGGCCAAGTGGCAACAATTAACTATAAGAGGCAAGGTGAGGGCATTTACTATAATGGGCAATAGAGACAAAATGTTAACCAAATTGTTTTGACCAGCAGGAATCTTTAGTAGTAGCTAACTGATCATGGTATCTATAGGAATTTAACAGACCGCAGCCTATTAAAATATTACTTCAGAGAAGGAGAAATATCGTATGACATCCCTTACATATGGAATCTAAAAAGAAATGATACAAACGAATTAACTTTCGAAAGAGAAACAGACTCACAGACTTAGAGAATGGACTTGTGGTTGTGGGGGAGAAGAATGGGGGAAGGGATAGTTCGGAGTTTGGGATAGACATATACACGCTGCTATATTTAAAACAGATAACCAACAAGAACTTACTGTATAGCACAGGGAACTCTGCTCAGTGTTATGTGACAGCCTGGATGGGAGAGAGTTTGAGGGAGAACGGATATATGTATATGTAATGCTGAGTCTCTTTGCTGTTCACCTGAAACTGTCATGACATTGTTAATCAGCAATGCTGCTGCTGCTAAGTTGCTTCAGTCGTGTCCAACTCTATGCGATCCCATAGATGGCAGCCCACCAGGCTCCCCCATCCCTGGGATTCTCCAGGCAAGAACAGTGGAGTGGGTTGCCATTTCCTTCTCCAGTTAATCAGCTACACCCCAATACAAAATAAAAAGTCAAAAAAATATAGTACTTCATTTATGTTGCAGTGGCCAGAAACCTAATTTGAGCACCCAAATGGAGAGGAGACATGACTCCTTACTCAGTTTCCAGACTTAAACAAGTTCAACACCATAGAATCTCTTGATAAACAAGGAAGCTGGTACAAAGATGTTCCTGAGAGTCATTTACAGTGACAAAACTCTAGAAAGATATAATCATCATGTATCAGTTATCTATTGATGGTTAGCAGTCAACATATTCATGACTCAGTCACTTTATTGCTTACAGATCTGAAGGGATGTCTTGTCTCTCATCCACATAGTGTTGGCTGGGGGCTTTACTAGCTTTGGAGGACCCCAAAGGCCTCACAAGTCTGACACTCCCATTGGCATGGCTCAAATGGCTGAGGTGAGCTGGGATGGTTGGGTCTCCCTTTTCCCATGGAATTAGCAGGGCTCACAATATTTCTGGGTCCTTGTTTCTTCTCCATGTGGTTTCTCTATCCACAAGGCATCTCATCCTCTAGGACCCGTCTCCCTGTATAGACTCTCTCTAAAGGATAACCTGAACTTCTTTACATGCAGCTGGATCCATGAGGAGCAAAAGCAGATGCTGTCAGACCTCTTAGAGTCTGAACTCAGAAGTTCCCAGATGCCACTCGCACCACACTTTATTGGTCAAAACAAGTCAGAAGGGCAGCATAAATTCAAGGAATGCGGAAACAGACACCAGCTTTTGTTAGAAAAAGCAGTAAAGGCATATTTCAAAGAGGTGTGGACCCAGAGAGACCCAATTCAGTCACTGGGTTCATTTTCAAGAACCTAGTACATTTTAATAAACATTTCTCTTAAGAAATTAAGGTACAGCCATACAGCGAGAAATGGAGTAGGCAAAATTGTTGTAACAAAAAGACTCGCAAATATATAATAGTCCAAATGCAATAGATGTTTATTCTCACCCTTATTGTATTCAACACATGATTATTCAAAATTGTAGTCTCCCTCCGTCCTTTGACTTTGAATTCCCCTCAGGCCTTACCATCTTCTGCATCTAGCTGAAAGAAGAGATAACATAAAGGAGACACACTCGCCTTTTAAAAGCATTGGCCCAGGAATAGCACACATTACATTCATTCCTATTCTTTTCAATTCAGTTCAGTTGCTCAGTCATGTCTGTCTCTTAGGGGCCCCATGGACTGCAGCACGCCAGGCTGAATTCACTGTTCTTACTAACTCCTGGAGCTTGCTCAAACTCATGTCCATTGAGTCGGTGTTGCCATCCAGCCATCTCATCTTCTGTTGTCCCCTTGGGTGGATGGCATCACCAACTACACCTAACTGCAAAGAAGCCTGGAAATGTAGCCTAGCTGCATGCCCAAGGAGAAGGAAATAAATTTTGATGAACAGCTAGGAGAATCTGCCACAATCACTTTTTAGGGATAGGCAATGACCCAGGGAAATGCTCACGTTAAATGAATGAAAGAGATGATAAAACTGTGTATACAATATGACTCCAAGTCAGGGAAGGGGCAAAGGGAAATGTATATCTGGAGTGAAAATGATGCCAAGATATTAATAATTTTTATTTCTGGTTGGTGAAAGTACAGTTTTCTACTCTTTTTATTTTCAGAATTATGTTCAGTGAACACAAATCTTTTCCATAACATGATAATATGTTTAAATGTTAAAGTATCTAAATTATAAACTCAACGCACTCTTTTAGCATCATGACTGACAATCAAGCTCTCTCAACTCCTAGAAGCTCATAGAAATGTAAAGAAAAAAATGTTCATTGATAGATAGCATTATATTTGCCACTCTGTTTTCTGAAGTATTTAGGGACCAGAATACAATTTCAACACAGATAATTCCTAATTTAGAAAAGTCATTCCTAAGTCCATCCTTGGAAACTGAATGTATTCTCCCATAAAGTGAAGGTAAAGCAGATGATTAGGACCAGCCCACCAAAGCCAGTTTCCTCCAACCAGTCATGATGTCCCAGCCATTGGTTCTCTAGAGGACAATTCTGGATTCCAGGATTGTTACAGAAAAGTGCATTCCACCATTAAGGTCAAAAGAGCAGGAACACACCTTCCCGCAGCTTGGGTTACCCTCACCCCGCAACAAGCTCTGGCAGCCAGAGTTGGAGCTTGTACCCTTCCCTGTCCCTAGAAACATTTGCTGCACCAGGTGGGAAGTGGAAGCTGGAATCTGTCAGCAGTGGAGCCCCTGGTGTGATGGGAGCAAAAAAGTGGAGGAAAAGCAGGGCTCCGGGCATCGGCCAGGGTGGCCATACGGCACGATCACATGAGACCCAGGATTCTGAGGGAGATGTGATGTCAGATTAGGATGATGGGGGAAATGCTACAGACTTCTAGGGTGGGGAGGAGGTGCTTTCACCATTCACTTGCCCTTTCACTGACGAGTGATCTTGAATACTTTAGTTCTCCATCCAGGTCATCTTCATCCCAGTTCCTTCATTGTCCTCATCTCCAGTAACCTTCACATCCGCTTCACTTCAGCCACATACTCTCAAGTCATATCCCAAATCTTGCTGCCATCCAGAATTAGTCCATATCTGATGTCACAAATTCAGACATTTCTTTCTGATGATAATGTCTTATCTTTTCAACCTTCTCATTCAAGTCACTCCTTACAAATCTGATCTTAAGCCACACTGGATCACCAGTCCTTAATCTCTTACTCTCTTCTCATCAGTACCCTTCCACCTCCACCCTTCTTTATATATAGCTTAGATACTCCCAGTCCCTTGCACACCAGTGTTATCAATCCCCTCTCCCTGTTACACTTCCATCACATTTGTCTGGCCAATGTCCAACCCTTTATTAGTTCTCTTATCTGAATTTTCTGTAATTATAGGGAAGAACGGAGAAGGCAATGGCACCCCACTACAGTACTCTTGCCTGGAAAATCCCGTGGATGGAGGAGCCTGGTAGGCTGCAGTCCATGGGGTCACTAAGAGTCAGACACAACTGAGCGACTTCACTTTCACTTTTCACTTTCATGCATTGGAGAAGGAAATGGCAACCCACTCCAGTGTTCTTGCCTGGAGAATCCCAGGGACGGGGGAGCCTGATGGGCTGCTGTCTCTGGGGTCGCACAGAGTCGGACACGACTGAAACGACTTAGCAGCAGCAGCAACTTAATAATGTCAAACCTACAATTTCCCTTTTCCCTCCAACCATCCTATCTTCCATTCCCCCAGTTACAATGGATAAGGTGATCCTCTTCTCACCCAGGGTGAATCCCTTCATTGTTGTCTCCATCTAGTAAAAGCTTTTTCATAAAAAGGATCATGTGTGCTTGTTAACTGCTGCCTTCCAGGACTTGGCAGAAGTAGGCATAAGAACAAGTGCACAGTATTTATCAAATGAATAGCTTTGATGAATTAAGGAAAAGGTAGGGACAGAGGGAAGGAAACAAAACAGTTATTCCTCCTCTCTTGTTTTACTGTTTTTGGTTAGAAGAGAGAATAGTATTCTGAGGAAGAGAACAGAATTTTCTCATACACCATAGACAGAGGTTGATCAAGAATTGACAGTATCTGAACTGTTAATAATTCTTACGTTGTAAAAGTCACCTGAATGGCACGTATTAGCTTTGTATAATTTATTTCCCTGAGAAAAATTCTTCCTTTAGAATAAATTTCTGTCATCTAGAGTAATTTCATGTACAAATTCTATTCGCCCTTTAATTTCTAGTTCAGAGGCCCCTTGTTTCTCCTCCCCCCAAAGCTGGAACTTACCTCTTCCATTTCTGAACTTCCATCTTACTTTCTCTCTACCTCCCGCTCTTATGGTACTGACTATGACCGCCGTCTCCTTTGTTCTTGAGACGTTTGTCATGAGTTCTGTAAGCAACTTCACGCAGGGATTGTATATCTTCCCTCCTGCTGGCACATGGATTCTCAGTAAATATTGTAGAATAAATACTGAATGAATTAAGTAATGAATAAAAAGCCTTTCAATAAGAACCAAGTACTAGCCTGGCATTAAGAATTTCTCAATTCAAGAAACATGATAGCTCTAGAAGTCACTGGAACACATTTGAAAGGCCATGCATACATATTCATATTGTGTTAATGAGCCATACTATAGTCTCCAAAAATTTTCCTTGATTATAAAAGGCATCCTATCACAGGTTTTAATTTAAAAAGCATGCTTCCACCTGATCATACTTTTTGAAAATGTTGGCATTTTTAGGTCTGTAAAAAGAAAGCATATTTTTAAAAAGTACTTCATGCAAAAGTCTTAAGGAGATTGCCTCTCACTTGTACTTAGAACTTTCGGAAGATATAAGACTAACATGTTTCATTTGAATTCCTGAAGTGAGTTTTGGTTTGGATTTTGATCTGAATGTATAGGTATAAATCCCAGTTTAAAGTCTGGAGGATATAAGGATTATACTTTTCCTGATCAAATACTGATTTTCACTTTTGGGAAATGTGTAAAAATAACCCCTTACAACAATCTTATAATTATCATGTAAAGATACATAAAGTGATGGTTGATGAAAAGGAAGAGTTTAGAGGGAAAAAAAGGGAAATGAGTCCCCAAGAAGCAGAAATAAAAAGATAGTGGAATTAAAGCTCCCATTATTGAGAAATCAGACTCTTATAGAGCAACCTTTTAAACTCCATTCAGTATATACTTTTATTATAACATTTAGCTTCACAATAGAGTATTACTTAACAGCTTTAAGTGTAATTATCTTCCCATCGGCATTTGCATATACACCTTGACAGCTTTTGCTGAGAAATCAAATTTCTCAGTAGTGGCTTCTTCAATATCTCATCTCTCCACCAGAGGGCAGCAAGAAGCTGTGACCAGATTACCCTCTGAGAGTTCCTGGCTTCATTAAGAAACCAAGCAGAACTTAATCTACGTTCCAACTCGCCAGTGGAATCCCAGCTTTACAACTTCAGACAGAATGGAGACAAATTGACTTATTCCTGGCAGAGGAGATTCAAATAATCAAAGGAATGTCTTACAGCAAAGTAGATACACATGATTTCAAGGCTTTACCCCTAACTTGGAAGCAAATCATGTGACCTGAAGGCTTAGCTTTGGTCAGGAGTGGCATAAACCAAGTTCATTTTCAAGGAGCTGAGTCACTTGACCCCGGGAATGGCAAGACTTTTTTAAAAAGTTGATAATCAGATATGTTTTTTTCTACATTAAAGACTCAGTGCCCAAGAACTGGTCTTGGAGAAAATGAAATTATTATTCCTACTCTTTGACAGCCTTGAGGCAAAATTTCCAAGTCAAAAGGAAGAGTTTAGAGAAAAAATGAGAAATGAGCTCCCAACAAACAGATATAAAAAGAGAGTGGAATTAGCCTTGAGGCAAAATTTCCAAGTCAAATTTATAAGGTGTATAGGGATTTGGTTGCTTGTTTTGCTTTCTTCTTTCTTGCCAGTTACCTCCTGAGAGCTGGGCATGGATCAGTAAAATCCCTCTGCTGTGGCTGCCAGCAAGTCTGTGCCTGATTTGGCACATTTCTGAGAAGGTACCAGAGCCTCTAGTGGAACATAACACCCTAGTACTAAGCCAAGGGACAGAGCCAAGCCACATTTCAGTGTCTGCCACTGAACCAAGCTGCAAGCAGGGGCCATCTTTCCTGCTCAAAAAATTGTTACTGAAATCTTTCAAGTGTTTGCTTTTGCGACTAAACTGGTCAAAAAATGTTCTTTAAAATTAGGATTGACTTAGAAAGGAGATAGTCTCTCTATGCCCGAAATTTCCAAGAGACACATCATCTGTGCATCCAGATACATTCAGAAAAACACACATGCACACTTGCCAAGAAACAAAAAGTTCTCAGGAGGATCATGCTCCTAAAAGCTTTCTCTCTTTTATACCAGTATTTATTACTGCCTGTTCTCATAAAATCTACTTTGGGAGATTCTGGCATAGCAAGAATTTTGCCTCAGGAATGTGTAAGAAAACATGATCAGGCAGTAAGCAGATATACTCAAACACTGACAAGGTACTCAAGTGTGATCTTCCCAGATGGTGCTAGTGGTAAAGAACTCTCCTACCAATGCAGGAGACGTAAGAGTCATGGGTTCAATCCCTGGGTCGGGAAGATCTCTTGGTGAAAGGCATGGAAACCCACTCTAGTATCCTTGCCTGGAAAATCCCATGGACCGAGGAGCCTGGTGGGCTACAGTCCATAGGGTTGCAAAAAGTCAGAAATGACTGCAGCGACTAAGCACACATGTACTCAAGAGTGGTAAAGTCAATAAATGGAGTCACATCTAACTCAGGGCAACTCTAGGATAAAAATTAAGGATATTAAAATCAGCATTGAAAATCTCTCCCCATGAGCATGTAGGCATCGCAAGACAGGAATGTGAAGTTCCTTGTTCTAAGAAGCAGCTCTTCAGTTCTTCATTCTGTCTTAAGTGCCTAAGATTCTCAGTATTTGTCAAGTGAATACTTAAGAAAGTTACCACATCAGAGACCAATATCTCTTAGTGAGTCCATTTCAGAAAATCTTTCTCCCCTTCCAGCATGAAAGCAAATTATGATTTCTTCAGTTGAACACTAGCTGACAAAGTTGTGTAGTGTCAAGGGACCATGTTGTATGCATCTTTAACAACAGTCATAACCAGAGAGGCAAGCTGCTCAACCCAGAGAAGCCCATGTAAACAGAGACTGATTGAATAAATGAAGATTCCCATCTCACACTCTCTCTGGGGTAGTGTTGCCAAATTTAGCAAATAAAAAGAGGATGTACAATTAAATTTGAATTTCAGATTAATAAATTAATCATAGGACAAAGACTTATCCTAAAAAAAAAAACAGTTCACTAAGTAAAATTCAAAATTAATTGGGTGTTCTGTATTTTGATCTGGCAATCCTAATCTGCAACATATACTTCCTGAGCGAAATAGTAGAAGAATTGTCTGACCTTACAATTGTGACCTTCCTCTCAGGTAACACAGGTTGTATTAATAATATCTTTTTAACTTCAGTGTATGAATGCCACTGTCAACAATGGTGACATTGTATGGTGACAACAATGGGTTCCATTTAATTCCTTTAGGTGTGCCATCGAAAATTCTAGTATTTGGAAATGTCCTTCAAACTCAAAGTTTTGAACACCACTAGTATAGAGTCTTTGGTAACCTATGTTCTTTGAGCTGAATGAAAGGTCTGCCCTATAACATTTTTCATCCCTGTACTTTGGGAAAAAATTTTTGGGCAAATAACATTCAGTATCACAGTAATCCAAGTCTATGCCCTGACCAGTACAGAAGCTAAAGTTCAACAGTCTAGGAAGACCTACAAGACCTTCTAGAACTAACACCCAAAAAAGATGTCCTTTTCATTATAGGGGACTGGAATGCCAAAGTAGGAAGTAAAGAAACCCCTGGAGTAACAGGCAAATTTGGTCTTGGAGTACAGAATGAAGCAGGCAAAAGGCTAATAGAGTTTTGCCAAGAGAACACACTGGTCATAGCAAATACCCTCTTCCAACAACACAAGAGAAGACTCTACACATGGACATCACCAGATGGTCAATACTGAAATCAGATTGATTATATTCTTTGCAGCCAAAGATGGAGAAGCTCTATACAGTTAGCAAAAACAAGACTAGGACATGACTGTGGCTCAGATCATGAACTCCTTATTGCCAAATTCAGACTTAAACTGAAGAAAGTGGGGAAAACCACTAGACCATTCAGGTATAACCTAAATCAAATCCCTTACAATTATACAGTGGAAGTGAGAAATAGATTCAAGGGATTAGATCTGACAGACAGAGTGCCTTAAGAACTATGGCTGGAGGTTCATGACATTGTACAGGAGGCAGGGATCAAGACCATCCCCCCAAAAAAAGAAATGTAAAAAGGCAAAATGGTTGTCTGAGGAGGCCTTAAAAATAACTGAAAAAAGAAGAGAAGTGAAAGGCAAGGAAAAAAGGAAAGGTATACCCATTTGAATGCAGAGTTCCAAAAAATAGCAAGGAGAGATAAGAAACCTTCCTCAGTGATCAATCAATGCAAAGAAATAGAGGAAAACAATAGAATGGGGAAAACTAGAGATCTCTTCAAGAAAATTAGAGATACCAAGGGAACATTTCATGCAAAGATGTGCATAATAAAGGACAGAAATGCTATGGACCTAATAGAAGTAGAAGATATTAAGAAGAGGTGTCAAGAATACACAGAAGAACTATTAAAAAAAGATCTTCATGACCCATATAACCACATGGTGTGATCACCCACCTAAAGCCAGATATCCTGGAATGTGAAGTCAAGTGGGCCTTAGGAAGCATCATTACGAACAAAGTTAGTGAAGGTGATGGAATTCCAGTTGAGCTATTTCAAATCCTAAAAGATGACACTGTGAAAAGTGCTGCACTCAATATGCCAGCAAATCTGGAAAACTCAGCAGTGGCCACAGGACTGGAAAAGGTCAGTTTTTATTCCAATCCCAAAGAAAGGCAATGCCAAAGAATGCTCAAACTACCACACAATTGCATTCATCTCACACACTAGCAAAGTAGTGCTCAAAATTCTTCAAGCCAGACTTCAACAGTACATGAACTGTGAACTTCCAGACATTCAAGATGGACTTAGAAAAGGCAGAGGAACCAGAAATCAAATTGCCAACATCCACTGGATCATCAAAAAAGCAAGAGAGTTCCAGAAAAGCATCTACTTCTGTTTTATTGACTATGCCAACACCTTTGACTATGTGGATCACAACAAAATGTGGAAAATTCTGAAAGAGATGGGAATACCAGACCACCTGACCTGCCTCCTGAGAAATCTGATGCAGGTCAGGAAGCAACAGTTAGAACTGGACATGGAACAACAGACTGGTTCCATATTGGGAAAGGAGTGCATCAAGGCTGTATATTGTCACCCTGCTTATTTAACTTATATGCAGAGTACATCATGAGAAACGCTGAGCTGGAAGCACGAGCTGGAATCAAGATTGCTGGGAGAAATATCAATAACCTCAGATATGCAGATGACACCACCCCTATGGCAGAAATCAAAGAACTGAAAAGCCTCTCAATGAAAATGAAAGAGGAGAGTGAAAAAGTTGTCTTAAAACCCAACATTCAGAAAACGAAGATCATGGCATCTGGTCCCATCACTTTATGGCAAATAGATGGGGAAACAGAGGAAACAGTGGCAGACTTTATTTTGGGGGACTTCAAAATCACTGCAGATGGTGACTGCAGCCATGAAATTAAAAGACATTTGCTCCTTGGAAGAAAAGTTATGACCAACCTAGACGGCATATTAAAAAGCAGAGACGTTACTTTGCCAACAAATGTCCGTCTATTCAAAGCTATGGTTTTTCCAGTAGTCATGTATGGATGTTAGAGGTCAACTATAAACTGAGCACCAAAGAATTGATGCTTTTGAACTGTGATGTTGGAGAAAACTCTTGAGAATCTCTTTGACTGCAAGGAGATCCTACCAGTCCTCCCTAAAGGAAATCAGTCCTGAATATTCTTTGGAAGGACTGATACTGAAGCTGAAACTGCAACACTTTGGCCACCTGATGTGAAGAACTGACTCTTTTGAAAAGACCCTAATGCTAGGAAAGATCGAAGGTGGGAGGAGAAGGGGACAACAGAGGATAAGACGGTTGGATTGCATCACCGACTCAATGGACATGAGTTTGAGTAAATTCTGGGAGTTGGTGATAGACAGGAAGGCCTGACATGCTGCAGTCCATGGGGTTGCAGAGAGTCATACAGGACTGAACAACTAAACTGAACTGAACCTTTGTTTAGGTTGAAACTAGGCTTAGGAAGTTCTGTGTTTCCTGAGTGATTTCCAGCCCAACCATCTACCTCCTGATCATGAAGTGGTAATAAAACCCAGCTCTGAGTGGGAGAGGAATTCATAATGCAAGATTGTGGGAGG
This sequence comes from Bos indicus, assembly GCF_029378745.1. Lineage (NCBI taxonomy): Eukaryota > Metazoa > Chordata > Mammalia > Artiodactyla > Bovidae > Bos > Bos indicus. The sequence goes on from NC_091760.1 coordinate 58,467,974, forward strand.
AAAGGTACTGAATTAAGTAATGATAATACAAACTCAGTTTTTCCAACTTGAGTATGGCTTAGAAGATTTCTATTCACAAACACCATATATTAGTCCTGGACCAGAGCCAGGCTTTTGGGAAAACTCGTACCTAACTGTAAGCTAAAGTGATCAGTTCCTGGTTACAGTCTCAGAGGCACCTAGTCCACCTTTATCCAAGCTCAGCCCTTGTGCATCATGGGTCAGTTCAGCCAGAAGACTCGGGATAACTTTGGGCACTTTGGATGGACGTAGGGATGGGAGGTGAAGGCATGGCTGGGGGCAGAGGAATTTAGCTGGTAATCAGGAACGGGAGGCATAGCAATGAACTCTTTTCCATAAGAAAATCTTTGTTCAGATAATCTCAAAGTTTAGTTACGGAATTTTATAAAGAAAATGTTCCTTTGTCACTTGTAAGCATTATTGCTTCTTATTGAACAGTACTATAAATGAGTACCATTGACTAAAAGGAGACCAACCAAATGAATAAAAATAAAACTCTTACCTTCCTAGAAATCTCCCTTATATCATATGGCGTTTAAGACCTTTCACAAATGAATGCTGATCTATCTTTCCAATCTCATTTCCTGCTCCTTCTTTCTAGGACTGTCATACTCTATACCCCAGAGTTTCCGAGCCTCAGCACTATCAGCATTTTGAATGGGGTAATTCTTTGTTGTAAAGAACTGTCTGTGCCGTTCTTATTGTATTGTAAGATATGTAGCAACATGTCCAGCTTCTACCCACTCAGTTCAGTTCAGTTCAGTTCAGTCGCTCAGTCGTGTCCAACTCTTTGCGACCCCATGAATTGCAGCACATGAGGCCTCCCTGTCCATCACCAACTCCCAGAGTTCACCCAAACTCATGTCCATTGAGTCGGTGATGCCATCCAGCCATCTCATCCTCTGTCGTCCCCTTCTCCTCCTGCCCCCAATCCCTCCCAGCATCGGAGTCTTTTCCAATGAGTCAACTCTTCGCATGAGGTGGCCAAAGTATTGGAGTTTCAGCTTCAACATCAGTACTTCCAAAGAACACCCAGGACTGATCTCCTTTAGGATGGACTGGTTGGATCTCCTTGCAGTCCAAGGGACTCTCAAGAGTCTTTTCCAACACCACAGTTCAGAAGCATCAATTCTTCGGTGTTCAGCTTTCTTCACAGTCCAACTCTCACATCCATACATGACCACTGGAAAAACCATAGCCTTGACTAGATGGACCTTTGTTGGCAAAGTAATGTCTCTGCTTTTTAATATGCCATCTAGGTTGTCATAATTTCCTTCCTAGAAGTCCCCAATTCCCACGCTGCTGTTACCCTCCTGACAGCCAGAAAATCTGGAGACATTGCCAGAGGTCCCCTGGGGGATAAAATCATCTCCATTAATCATCCTACCTGGGGCTAACTTCCCCCACTCCCACTGAGAACCTGCCTTCCTATGAACACATTTTCACATACCCTCCCCACCACACACACACACACCTTTCTTCCTGTTACCTTTACCTGAAACATCCTACTTTCCCCCTTTCCACTGACAAACTCATTTTTGAAAGCTGTAATCAAATGCTACCTTTCTGATAATTTTCCTTACAATTCATGCCAGCATAATTTCCCTTCCCTTCCCTGGCTGCCAGAGGCACTGCACACAATTTCACTACTAGTACTAATGATGTCTACCACGTGGAGTTGCAATCATCCCCTCCTGTCAAGAGAGTGAGTTTCTTAAGAGCAAGGTCCATATGTCTACATTACCCAGCACAGCATGTGCGTGCCCCACCAAATACACACAGCACTCAAACAAGCTGAAGTCCTAAGTTATACCATTTACTCTATATTTCCTAAAGGAATACATGGATTTTCATGCTTATCAAGTAGATTAAATTAGACTGGACCTCACTAGACTTCTGTGCTTCAGCAAATCTGGATTACTCACCATTTTTCAAACATTCATGGTAATTTCTCATTTCATTATTGCCTTTTTCTCTTCCTTTCTAGTTCTTCTCATTCTCTGTCTCATTCCCAACGGTCTTCTCTTAAAGCTGGATTCTGCTTCTTGAAGGCAAAGACTCTATCTTCTTCTTTCTGCAGCTGCTCATCAAGGGACTTGTACATACCAGGCACTAATCAAGAATTTGTGTAATTGAATAGAAAAATCAGAAGTTATTTTAAAATACTGGTTGATATCCTGAGACAAATATAAGTGTTTAAAGAAAGGAAGGGGATTGCAACCCATCATGGGGAAGGTTTAGAAAGATTAATTCACCTGGGTCAGGAAAGAATGGAGGTATATTACCAGGCAACCACAGTAGTACAAGGGTAAGGTAAAGCAATTGCTTTGATAATAACAAAGATGTCAGGAGTGATTTCAGAATGATGGTGTATAGGATTTGATACCTAACTGGAAATGAGACAAGGGAGAGAGAAAAATGGGAGTAAATAATATTCAGATCCTGGTTTTGGGTGCTGGGATGATGACAGCAACACTCACCAAAATATAAAGATTCAGAGAAAGGACAATGAGTGCAGCAGTTGAGTGTCAGTGAGCCATCCTAGTAGAAATATAGCAGAGACAGTTAGAAAGATGAGCTTGAGGCTTAGAGAAGCAGGGGAACCCAGTGGCAGGGTTTGGGAGTCAGTCTTATAGCTGAGGCCAAGAGGCAACATGGATGACTAAGAGTAGGGGTCTGTGACAAGAGAAGAGGGGGTGTTGGGGGAAAGGGGGAAGGAAGGAGGCAGGGAGCACAATGCCCTGGAATAAATCACATTAGGGTTTCAGTGCTGCGTGAGTAGGTGAGAATGAGGACTGGAGATAGGTCAGTGGATTCATTGATCTGGTGGTCTGTTGCCTCTTGAGAGATGAGACTCAGTGGGATAGAGGGGCTGAAAGCCAGATTAGTAGGAGGTGCAGAGTGAAAGGGAAATAGATGGGGAAACAGTGGAAACAGTGTCAGACTTTATTTTTTTGGGCTCCAAAATCACTGCAGATGGTGACTGCAGCCATGAAATTAAAAAGACGCTTACTCCTTGGAAGGAAAGTTATGACCAACCTAGATAGCATATTCAAAAGCAGAGACATTACTTTGCCAACAAAGGTCCATCTAGTCAAGGCTATGGTTTTTCCTGTGGTCATGTATGGATGTGAGAGTTGGACTGTGAAGAAGGCTGAGCACCGAAGACTTGATGCTTTTGAACTGTGGTGTTGGAGAAGACTCTTGAGAGTCCCTTGGACTGCAAGGAGATCCAACCAGTCCATTCTGAAGGAGATCAGCCCTGGGATTTCTTTGGAAGGAATGATGCTAAAACTGAAACTCCAGTACTTTGGCCACCTCATGCGAAGAGTTGACTCATTGGAAAAGACTCTAATGTTGGGAGGGACCGGGGGCAGGAGGAGAAGGGGATGACAGAGGATGAGATGGCTGGATGTCATCACTGACTGGATGGACGTGAGTCTGGGTGAACTCTGGGAGTTGGTAATGGACAGGGAGCCCTGGTGTGCTGTGATCATGGGGTCGCAAAGAGTCGGACATGACTGAGTGACTGGACTGAACTGAACTGAGGAGTGAAAGAGCAGTGAGAATGTAATGACTGAGATAAAAGAAACCGATTTCCTCAACAAGTGTATCAGTAAGAGGAAGGCAGTTTACCACAATAGCTTGAGGGCATAGCAAGGTTCAGAAAGGTTGTGTTTGTTTTTAGGTTGTGTGAGACTGGAATCTGTTTGTTGACAAAGGGAAGGAGCTTGAGAGTTTGAGATTTTGAAGTTATGAGAGCGAAAACGTAATAAAATCTTGGAGGAGGTGGGATGCTATTAGAGTCTCGGAGGAGGGAGGAGAAGAGACCTCTTCCTCTGAGAGATAGTGGGGAGGAGTGAGGAATTGCATGACTCGGGCAAACAGGAGGGTGGAGGGGCTTCATACTTTCTTATCCTCCATACCTCCTTCATACCTCCATACTTTCTCATCCATCAGAGCAAGGGGTGAGACCGTGCACCCAGGCATGCCCAGTCTATGAAGCTGGGCTTACCTGGGGACAATCCTGAGGCACCTGTGTCAGGGAGATGACTAGAGACAAGGGAAGGGGTGGCAAAGCAGCAGTGAGTTCTGAGGATTCCTTTCAGATGGTTGTATCTTTTCCTGGAAAACTCCTTACCTTTCAAACCTAGCTCAAATGTTTCCTTCTGTGGCTCACCCAGGTGGAAACTGAACTCATGGGAGTCATACTCCCCCTACCCCCAGACCTGCAACCTTTATGAAACTATTTACCTTGTTGTATTTCAAGTTTCATTCATTTCTCTTCCCCATCAGTTCTTAAGCTTCTCAAAGGTCATTATTCATCTCTGTATCCCTAGTGCCTGGCAACATGGCCAGCACAATCAGTGCTCAAAAAATGAGTGAGTGAATGAATGAGGGGCTGGTTATGTGAATGAATGATATCCTCCCCTGGCGGAGGCTGACTTGGGCTTCCAGTATATTAACTAGAGCAGAGAGAGGCCTCAGGAGAGAGATTAGAGGAAAACTGCACGTGTGGATACATGTGAAGTAACAGCAAATGAGAACAAGAATAGCCGTGAAACAAATGTGGAACTCAAGTGGTTTTCTCAAAAGCCATATGCAGTCCTGAATAGTAGGGGGAACGAGTGGGAGGATGGAGAGCTGAGTGAAAAAAGTAACAGGCCCAGGAGATAATTTACAGTTGGGAATGGAATGACTTCCTAAATCGTAGAGTGTGTGGTCCAGGGAGCACAGCACTGCAGATGCAGTTACTGTAAAAAAAAAAAAAAAAAAAAAAACACTCGTGACTTTTTTTGGCCAAAAGAAAGTCTGTTTTGAATCTGACAGTCTCTCTAGCAGCACATAACCTTGCCTTAGAAAGCAACAGCTCCATGAAACCCTCCTTCAGATGGAATTCAGTTTAATGTGAATAACAGTACCTTGCAACACTGGTGATGCTGTTTACTGAATCCCAACACATGCTTACAACCTTCCTTCTGGGTAGGTGTGATTTGTCTGTTTTACATACAAGGAAACTGAGGCAAGGAGCAACTAGATGAGGAACCCAAGGTCACACACTAGTGCATAGAGCCAAGACTAAAGACTAAGCCTTTCTTTTTGTTTTTACTGAAGGATAGTTGATTTATAGCGTTGTGTTAGTTTCTGGTAAAGACCAAGTCTTTCCAGCTTCAAAGCCCATATTCTTCCCACTGTATTAAGCAGATGCTCCATCAGAAAAGGGTAGTGTAGGGTCATCCATAGACTCAAGGCCGGCTTCCTGAGCACACCATCTGGTCAGGCACACGGGCCGGTGCTTAGAAGGATCCTATGCTTGTCTTTATGTTCTGCTCTTGCTGTCTTGAAATTCTTGCCTTGCAAGAAGCCTTGCATTTTCATTTTGCACTGAGCCCTGCAAATTACGTAGACAGCCCTGTGTAAAATCATAGAATGTTTGAGCTGAAAGGGCTTTGACAGGTCATCCATTCCCCCCACCACTCATTTCAGAAGTGAAAAAACTGGAGCACAGAGAGGCGAACTGGCCGGCTTTCAGTCACACAGCTCAATGGTGGCAGAGGAGCAGCAGAACCCAGGTGTCCAGTGTTCTTCCTCTTTGACCACATAAACCTTCGAGAGCCTTTAAAGTTAAAGAAGGAAGGTTTCCCTCTTCCCTACAGGAGCTTATCTTTAGCCAAAATATCATTTGTGGCTGAGTTGGGTCAACTCATTTCACTCCTGGGCAAATGGCCCTGGGTTTTTCATAAAACCAAACGCACACAAACCTGGACGTGATTCCTACAAAACCACAGTGTCTACACTGTGGTAAAGAAACCTTTAGCTGAGTCTCTTACCCCACACCCCTCTCACTGGCTGCAATCTCCTTTCTTATGCAGAGGGGGCTGACTCAGGCAGGGTCAAGCTGGGTCATGGCCAGGGCAGTTAGGGGGAGGCCACATTCAAGGACAAGGCCCAAACTCCTACCAAAGCTGACCCCAAGAAGAGGAAGCGTCCTGACACGGCCAGTCTCCATCCAGCGCCCAGGGTGTAGATGTGCTGTTTCTCTTAAACTGGTAGCACATTAAGGCCCAATAGCAGACCCAGCGGAGCCACCCTTGGGCTGAGACGGAAGTGACCAAGCATGTGTAAGGGTTTATGTTCATCTCTTCTATGCCCACGTATTTAGAAGTTGCACTGAGGAAGACAGTTCTGATTTTCAGCCCAGAAAACATGTATTTGCCTCAGACCCACCAGGGCACGTGGCTCTGCTCAGGGCACAGCTGGTGCTGAGAAGCATTTGAAACGTTTTGAAGGTCATGCGCATTCCCCCAGCATGAAGGGGTAGAAGTGCAGCCCATGCAGGTCACCAAGGAAACTTGATTATGTTATAAAAGAGCTCCATGTCTTGGCTATTGTAAACAGTGAACGCTGGGGTGCATGTCTCTTTTTGAATGAGATGTCTTGCTCTTTTCTGGGTATATACCCAGGGGTAGACTTCCTGAGTTATATGGTAGTACTATTTCTGTTGCCTTAAGGAGCCTCCATACTGTTTTTCATAGCAGTTTCACCGATTTACATTTCCAGTAACAGTGTCTGCAGGGGCCCTTTTTTGCACACCCTCTCCAGCATTTATTGTTTGTAGACTTTTTGATGGTAGCCATTTTGACTAGTGTGAGGTGATACCTCACTGTAGTTTTGATGTGCCTTTCTCTAATGCTAATTTATTAGTGGTGTTGTCTTTTCGTGTGCCTGCTAGCCATCTGCTTTCCTGGAAAAATGTCTGTTTAGGTCCTCTGCCCAGTTTTTGTATTGGGTTGTTCATTCTTTGATGTTGATTTGTATACACATTTATATATTTTGAATATTTACCCCTTGTCCATCACATCATTTGCAAAAATTTTCTTCCATTCTGTACATTGTCTTTTCATTTTGTTGATGGTTTCATTTGCTGTGCAAAAGCTTTTAATCTTGGTCAGACCCCATTTGTTTATTTTTGCTTTACTTCCTTTTGCATTAGGAGATTGATCTAAGAAAATATTGTTATGATTTGTGTCAAAGAAACTCAAACCATTTTGAGTTTATTTTTGTATGGTGTAAGGGAATGTTCTAATTTCATTGATTTACATGTAGATGTCCAACTTTCCCAACACCACTTCTTAAGAGACTGTCTTTTCTCCATTGTATATTCTTACCACCTTTGAAATAGATTGACCATAGGTACATGTGTTTATTTCTGGGCTCTCTAATCTGTCCCACTGAAATATGTGTCTATTTTTGTGCTGATGCTTATGTGTCTATTTTGTGCTATTTTGATTACTGTAGCTTTGTTATATAGTCTGAAGTCTGGAAGTGTTATCCCCAGCTTTGGCTTTTTTCTCAGGATTACTTTGGCAATTCTAGGTCTTTTGTGGTTCCATATAATTTTTAAGACTATTTGTTCTAGTTCTATAACAGTGTCATGGGTATTTTGATAGGGATTGCACTAAATTTGTTGATTGCTTTCAGTAATATGGCCATTTTAACAGTATTAATTCTCTCAATCCAACAGCATGGGATATCTTTGCATTTCCTTGAGTCATCTTCAATTTTCTTTATTGGTGTTTTATAGTTTTCAGCATAAATGCCTTTCATCTCCTTAGTTAAATATATTCTTAGGTGTTTTTCCAATGAAATTTTAAATGGGATTATTTCTTAATTTCTCTTTCCAATATTTCATTGTTAGTGTATAGAAAGCCAACCAATTTCTGAACATTAACCTTCTTTCCTGCTCACTCGCTGAATTCATTTCTTAGTTCCAACAGTTTTATGTGAGGACTTTAGGGTTCTTGATATAGACTGTCATGTCATCTGCAGATAGTGACGGGTTTATCTCTTTCGTTCCAATTTGGATACCTTTTGTTTCTTGACTGATTGCTATGGCTAGGAATTCCAGTTCAGTGTTGAACGGAAGAAGTGAGAGTGACAATCCTTGCCTTGTTCTTGACTTTAGTGGGAATGAAACCGTTTACCACAGATTGGGACTTGAACCCACGTGCCTGGGACTCGAACCCAGCCAAAACCCTGCTTGGGACTCAAACCCAAGTGGCTGGAACTCAAACCCAGCCAAAACCCACAGCACCTGGTTTTAGGACCTAATGAAGCTCAGGTTCTTGATATCTCATTGCAGAAAGAATTCAGTGAGAGACAAAATGATAGGTAAGAAGTGGACTTATTCAGATACAGAGAGAAGCACACTCCACAGAGTATGGACCATCACAGAGGGTGAATGCGGTGGCTGTGAAATGTGGGATACTTAGTTTTTATAGGCTGGGTAATTTCATGTGCTAGTGAGCGGTAGGACTATTCCAAGTATTTTGGGGAAGGGGTGGAGATTTCCTGGATTTGGGCCACCACCCGCTCCTTGGTCTTTTAACAGAGCCTTGGAACTGTCATGGCACCTCTGAGTGTGTCATTTCACTTGCTGATTCAGGATCAAGGTTGAGTCTTCTCTGCCATCTTGGTCCCATTGGATTCTAATCAGTTTATGTTGTCCTTGGGCTATGTCATTTTTCGAAAGTTGTGCCCTGCCCCTTTCCCTCCTGTTACAGGAAGACTTTCAGCGTTTCACCATTTTGTTGTGTGTGGGTTTGTCATAAATTGCCTTTATTTTGTTGAGATATGTTCCCTCTGTAGACACCTTGATGAAAGTTTTTTATCATGAATGGATATTGAGTTTTGCAGAAGCTTTTTCTGCAGCTATTAAGGTGATAGTCTTGTTTTTATCTTTCCTTGTGTTACGGTGGTGTATCACAGTGATTGATTTGCATCTGTTGAACCAACTTTGTGACCCAGGATAAATCTAGCTTGATCGTAGTGTATGATTCTTTTTATGTGTTATTGGGTTTGAATTGCTATTATTTTGTTAAGGATTTTGAATCTATATTCATCAAAGATATTGGCCTGTAATTTTATTTTTTTCTCTTTTAGTAGTGTCTTTGTCCGATTTTGGTATCAGGATGATTGTGAATTGTGAAAGTCGCTCAATCATGTCTGACTCTTTGCGACCCCATGGACTATACAGTCCATGGAATTCTCCAGGCAAGAATACTAAAGTGGGTAGCCTTTCCCTTCTCCAGGGGATCTTCCCAACCCAGGGATCGAACCCAGGTCTCCGGCATTGCTGGTGGATTCTTTACCAGCTGAGCCACAGGGAAGCCCATGGTTGCCTCATAGAATGAATTTGGGAGTGTTCTCACCTCTTCGATTATTTGGAGTAGTTTGAAAATGATAAATATAAGTTTTTTGTGTGCTTGGTAGGATTCCCCAGTAAAGCCATCCAGTCCTGGGCTTTTGCTTGCTGTGGTTTTATTATTATTATTATTACAGATTCCATTCCACTTCTATTGTTAAGTCTGTTCAAATTGTCTATTTCACTTGACTTAGTCTTTGCAGACTGTTCTAGATACTTGCCCATTTTGTTTCGATTGTCCAAATCATTGATATATAACTGTTCATAGTATAGTCTTATGATATTTTGTTTTCCTATATTGAGTGCATATATGTTAATAAGTATAATATCCTCTTCTTATATTGATCCCTTTATCATTATATAATGCCCTTCTTTGTCTTTCTTTATGGCCTTTGCTTTAAAGTCTGTTTTGTCTGATACAAGTATTGCTATTCCTGCCTTCTTGTCATTTCCATTTGCATAAAGTATTGTTTTCTATCTCCTAACTTTCAATCTGTATGTGTCTTTCACCTTGAAGTGACTCTTTTGTAGGCAACAAATTGCAGGTTCTTGTTTTTTATCTAATCAGTCACTCTTTTTCTTTTGATCAGAGCATTTATTTGTTGACATTTAGAGTAGTTATTGATAGGTATGTATTTATTCCCATTTTAATCCTTGTTTTCCAGTTATTTTTGTAGTTTTTTTGTGTTCTTTTCTTATTCTCTTTGTTTTTCCTTTTGTAGTTTGATGATGATTTTCTTTTGTAGTATGCTGAGTTCCCTTGTTTTTGGTTTTTGTAAATCTATGGTATGTTTTTGATTTGTAGTTGCCATGGAGTTTGTAGATGTTAATCCATAACTATATCTACTTGCTTTAAACTGATAGTCATTCAAGTTCAAACACATTGTAAAATATCTACAGTTTTATAATTGCTTCTCTCGTATTTTGTGATTTTGATGTCCTATTTTAAAACTTTATGTTATCATTTTACTGTTAATTGTAGTTATGATCAGTTTTACCATTTTAAAATCATTTTCATCTATATACGTGCTTATTTAAGAGACCTTCAATCTTTACTATATGTTTGCCTTTCCTATTTTGATTTTACCTTTCTCATACATTTGTGCTTCTTTTCTGTTTAGAGAAGACCTTTTAATATAAGGGTAGATTTTGTGTTTAAAAAATACTCAGTTCATATCCTGAGACAAAGTTAAGTATTAAAGAAAGGAAGGAGATTGTGACCCATTGTGGGGAAGCTTTAGAAAGATGAATTCGCCTGGGTCAGGAAAGAATGGAAGTGCATTATCAGGCAACCACAGTAGTACAAGGGTAAGGTAAAGTTATATAAAATAAAGTTATTATTACTTTCATAATAACAAAGATGTCAGGAATGGTTTCAAAATAATGGTATACAGGATTTGGTACCTAACTGGAAATGAGACAAGGGAGAGAGACTAGTGGGAATAAATAATATTTAGGTCCTACTTCTGCATGCTGGGATAATGACAGCATTACTCACCACAATATAAAGATTTGGAGGAAAGGACAATGAGTGCAGCACTTGAGTGTCAGTGAACCACCCCAGTAGAAATATAGCAGAGACGGTTGGAAAGATCATTTTAGTTTTTGCTTACCTGAGAAATTTTTTATTAAATTGCTCCTTCTATTGTAAATGATAATCTTGCTGAGTAGAGTATCCTAGGTTGCAGGTTTTTCCTTTTCAGGACTTTGAATATATGTCATACCACTCCCTTCTGGTTTGCAAAGTTAAATTGGCTGATAGCCTTGTGGGGATTCCCTTGTAAATAATTGTTTTTCTCTTGCTTCCTTGAGAATCCTTCCCTTAACTTTTGTCATTTTAATCATAGTATGTCCTGGTGTGGGCCTGTTTGAGTTTATCTGGTTTCGGACCTTCTGTACTTCTTGTATCTGAATTCTCTTTCCTTCTTTTCTTCTTCAGGTTTGGGAAGTTTTCAGCCATAATTTCTTCAAATACATTTTAGATATATTTCTCTCTCTCTCTTCTCCTTCTGGTATTCTTATTATGCATAGGTTGTCACACTTTATATTATCCTATAGATCTCATATGTTTCTTTCATTTTTCTTTTTCAGTTGTCTTTCTGTCTACTGTTCTGATTGGAGATCTCCATTGTTCTATCTTCCAGATCACTTATTTATTTTTGTGTCATTTAGTTGGCTATTTATTGCTTTCTGCCTTAGAAATTGAATTACATATTTTTGATTGGTTCATCTTTATAGTTTCTTGTTCCTTGTTACAGTTATCTGCATTTATATTGATAATTTTTCTCAATTCAGTTGATATTTTTATTACCACCTTTATAAACTCAGGATTTGGTAGAGAGGTGAGCTCTGTTTCATGATTAGTTCTTTCAGGGGATTTCTCTTGCTCTTTTAATTGGCACTAGTTCCTCTGCCTTTTCATTTTATTTAACTTTCTCTATTTATATCTCTATGAATTTGGGAGAAACAACTATCCATTGTGGTTTAGGAGGAGTGTTTTTATATGGGAGCGTCCCTGTATAGACTGTGTCTATCCAGTGTCTTTGGTGTGAGGTCTGATTTTGACACAGACACCAGTCTTGTGTTATTTCCTTGGGGTGTGCTGGCCATCATCACTTAATGCTGGCCATTATCATTATCCCCCTTGATAGGGGATTTGGTTGGTGTTGGGGCACCTGAAGCCTGTGCAGGGTGTGAGGCAGGACTTCCTCTCTCTCTCTCTGCTCCATGGCAATTGCTGCCCTGCTGCAGGATATATGCTCCCCAGTTGTTGGAGTAGAAACCTTGAGGGGCAAGCTCTATCAGGCTCTGACCCCCTCGAATGTATGCTTTGCCCCTTGGTGGGGGAGGTTGCTCAAGGAAGTGAGGCCAATGTGCTCACAGAGGACTTATGCATCACCTGTGTAGGTGTCTGCAGTTCTGCTCAGATGTAGCCCAAGGTCACAACCCTTTCCCTGTTGTGCTTGTCCTAGATCTAATTCAAGTCTGTCATGAGGAGTGGGTAGGGCCAGAGAAATCACTGGACTGGAACTGGGGAGTCAGAACAGGAATTGAGGTGGCTGTACTGCCACCTGAGATCTGGGCTGCCTCTGTAGCAGTCTTCTCCCAGGACCTCTCTGCCCTAGATGCAGTGCTAAACTGTGATGTAGAGTGCCTGGGGCTGGAGCCCTCTCACTTGGCTGGGAGAGGAAATACCAAGTCTCTTGTGGCACCATTCAAGCATGTGCTGGCAATGGCTGCCACCATATTACCTGGATCACACCCCACACCCTCCAGGCTAGCTGTCTTGGTGTAGCCAGTCCAGGTCTTTTCCCATGGCCCAGTGGGTCTTAATCTCCCACCAGGCTGTGGTGTGGAGTGAGCAGGGCCAGGGTATTCACCCTGTTTGGACTGGGGATTTCAGCAAGGTGGCAGCCACCAGTTTAAGGCTCTCTTCACCCTGTCAGTAAGCTAACTTGTATGCATTCCTCATGATTAGAGTCTAGGCTTCTCCAACCCTTCTGTCTGTCCCAGCAGTTCTCCCAGGAGCCACTGGGTCTCTGGTGGGTGAGGTGGTGGAAGCCATTGTGAGTGAGTATAGCCAGTGGATGCCACGATTTTGTCTTGAACACATCTCTGCCAGCACACCCCAGCCTTGACCTGTGATGTCTGCTCTCGGGTGATCCCACTTTGAACCACCACTCAGCAACCTCATCGCCTTCTTTATTTAATCTTTGTAATATAGCCTAGTAGGAATCATAAACCCAACACCAAACTCCCCAAGCCAGAATTGTCAGGGTAAAGCAATATTAACCCATCTGAGCCAAAGTTATTGCACTTTCTCCAGCTCCACACTAATGAAGAAATGTGTCAAATGTTTATTCTGGACGAGAAATTGAAATCAAGTTAATAGGAAAGGAGAATGAATGATTACATTCTGATATTGCCCTTCCTGGCTTTTGATGCTGCTAGAGAAAGCTATAAAACTTTATTTGTGCTTTTAATTTTCATACTTTCATGCTTACATTATGGTTGAAAGGAAAGTCACATCTGGCTCCAGATGAAACATCTCTGCCTAGAAAAGGAACATTTTGTCCCAGAGCCACCACTGGCATGGCCCTGCAAAGCAAGCTTACACAACAAAGGGGAAAGGTAAGCAAGACAACTAAAAAGAGAAAGAGCCCAACAGAGGAGGTTCTTTAATTTATTAAAGCTTTGTGAAGTTCATATCTGACTTGCTAATAATAGATCGGTCTCTAAAATCTTCCTCTGACCTAATGGTCAATTCCCAGAGATCACCATGAATAGTATTTTGAGAAGGAATCCTTGAGTAAATCACAGATGGGCATGGGCCATGGGCCATGGGACATGGGCCACAGGCCACAGGAAAACTCCCGTTTGAGATGGAATTCATGCTGCTTAAAGTTTAGCTTTAGGAGTATCTTCTGCTTTCTAAAATGCTAACATGGAAGGTTAAAGTTGATTATATTTTCATGGGTATGTATGTGTGCATTAAAAATCAAAGTAGCACAATCAAGCACAGCAGACTTGAACAGGCCCCTTCCTGGTTCATAGATGGCTGGTTACCTTCTCACTGTGTCCTTACATGACAGAAAGGGATGAGAGAGCTTTCTGGGGTCTCTTCTGTAAGAGCACTAGGCCCAATCATGAGGACTCCACCCTTATGACCTCGTTCCCTCTCAAAGATTCCACCTCCAAATACTGTCATATTGGGATTAGGTTTCAACATGTGAATTTGGGGATAGAAGATTATCAAGTCATGATGAGGCTCGGTCAATCAAGGGCTCACTTGTGTTCCTGCTCTGCACACTGCAATGTAGTGACATGGATTGATAAAAGAAATAAAAGATTCTTACTTACAATCTCTGTTGGGCCAGTGGTGTGTTGGAATAAGCTCATGTTGCCTCATGAGAACAGGTTGTTAAAAATTCAGGAAGTTCTCAAGCAGGTTGTTACATCATTTTTAACTTGAAATTGGCCACAAAAGTAATATTTCTACCATGAAAATAGACAAATGCTACAAATTAGGACTTTATTTTGAAAGAGCCAGTTTGTCAACACAGCAGTGCCAGTGCCCATACAGAGACACTCCCCAAGTTGGAGATGATCAACTTAGAGTTAGAAGGAATATGAGAAATGACATGAGAAAGAATGAGTTGGCTCCTATAGAGCCAGCTTCCAGAAGAAGGCAAAGCCATCTGGTGTCTTGGGGAGGTTTCTGTTGAAAGTAGGACTTGAGTAAAGGGGAGGAAATAAACATCTGTGTTTTTTCCTAGCTAGTCTTAGTCAGTGGCACCCCACTCCAGTGTTCTTGCCTGGAGAATCCCAGGGATAGGGGAGCCTGGTGGGTTGCTGTCTATGGGGTCGCACAGAGTCGGACACGACTGAAGTGACTTAGCAGTAGTAGCAGTCTTAGTCACTATCCCCAGCTCATCCTTAACCAGAGCTGTCCCATCAACCTACTCGGTTTTTAGGGAAAGGCAGAGAGGAACACAAACAAAGCAAAGGAGATAGTAGAAAATGTGCTAAAGCATACAATTCATTGATTTCTAGAGATGGAGAGGACCTTGAAGATTACTCAATCCAACCCCTCAGTTAGAGTCAGGGAAATAGAGCCCAAAAGGTAAAACAACACAAAGGTTGCACAGAGCATGACACAGCCAGGGGTGGAACCACGTCTTGTCCACTACCCCATTATGTGCTAGGTTCTGTGATGATTCCTAAATCCTTGCTTTTCTCACTGTCACCTCCAGTGTAACTTAGGGAGAAGCTGAGTAGAATTAAAGGAAGAACCGAGACTCATTAATCTTTCTCTCCCAGACAGCACATTGACTATGTAATGTTTCAAGAAGAATTAGGTTTATTGATTCCAACCACATAGGCCTGCCAACTTAGAAAAGGGATGTATGATTAAAGAGCTGGTAACGAAGGTGCTGTGTATGTACCATCTGGTGTAATTGGGAAAAAGGCATCTTTTTTGCTAAATTGAGTTCCAAATTACAATTTCTTAAATCCCAACCTACTCCCTAGGAAACTATCAAAAATGAGCTGGTGATTTCAGTTCTTTCCAGGTGGAAAAGGTTGATGTCATCCTGAGCATTGCCTCTGCCAAGTGTCATTTATTCTGCCCAGCATAACTGGGCCGTTGAGGTAGAAACGTCAGCTGGAATGAGTCCCTGAGACCAAACAGGCCCCTCTAAAGCTATTTACTACCTGTTAGGAAAACTGGTGCTGTAGATACACCAGCTGAAACTTCTCAAGACATAGGAAATTTGGTTCTGTACTTGCTGCCCAACACTTGTCATCAACATTAAACTCACATTGTATTTTAAGAAGAGAAGTTCTTATTACGCTAGTATAAATACAGCCTTTGCGAGAGAACAATTCTATGCTGTCCCCAGAGCTGTAGATGGAATGTATAGCTTGATTGATCCTCTGCCTCTCTGACTACATTGATCATTCCAACAGAAGTAATAGGACAATCAGTCCGCCTTTGGCAAGGACTTTCCATAGTAAGAAGATTACAGAGGTTTACTTCAAAAGGTCATTTAGGGGGCTTGTCTAAGGGAAAATGAATTAGATCAGATCAATCTTCAAAATTTTTACTTTATGCCTAATAATCATCTTAATGAAATGACTTAAAAGACTAACTCATCACCAGTGGATAGTTGATCATAAAGCAGAATTGCAGAGATATGGAGCAAAGCGAAACTGACCACTCATTTACACCACTCCGAGGACAGCAACCCATGTAAATCAGATGCACTATTACATGATATGTGAACTTCATAACAGTTCTGCTGAGTTGTATGGTAACCAACTATTCCAATTTACTCAGGACTGAGAGGGTTCCTATGATGCAGAATTTTAGTTTTAAAATCAGAATAGTCTCAGATGAACCAGGGAGGTCTGGTAACACCCTTAAACTCCAGTTCTACCTATCCCCAAAATCATGCGTTGTGAAACTAAAACTCCAAGAAATTAAGAGACTTGTTCAAGATTACAAACTATCTGGTCGCAGAACCTGAATTGGTTTCCCAGTCTGATCGAAAGACGGGACTGTCCTTTCAGTGGCCTATAAGGGGATTTATATATATTGACAGAAAAAGATATGAAAATATTAAACAGGTGGCCACTTCCTTGTAGACCTCCATGTTGGAAGCCTATTTAATAAGACAGCAGGCTTAAAAACCAGGTTTGGATGAGGAAGATTTCCTAAATTTCTCTGGGAGCATTAAAAGCTCAGATGATAGTGTATCTCCCCAGAGAAGGCAATGGTACCCCACTCCAGTACTCTTGCCTGGAAAATCCCATGGACAGAGGAGCCTGGTGGGCTGCAGTCCATGGGGTCGCTAAGAGTCAGACATGACCGAGCGACTTCACTTGCACTTTTCACTTTCATGCATTGGAGAAGGAAATGGCAACCACTCCAGTGTTCTTGCCTGGAGAATCCCAGGGACAGGGGAGCCTGGTGGGCTGCCATCTGTGGGGTCACAAAGAGTCAGACATGACTGAAGTGACTTAGCAACAACAGCAACAGCAGTGTATCTCCCATATTTTATAGATAACACAATTTTCTGAGTATGAAGACTAGATCAAGAGTTTTCTGGGAATAGTCCTGCTTTATTCTTGTCTGATGAAAAATAAGAGTGACTTTTTCTTTCTCAGAAAAGTCCTTGTTTGGATGATAAATTGTACAGTTCTCCTAGCCAAGAGGCTTACCCTTCCATAATAGAAGGAGAATGTAATATATTGAAAAGAAAAGAAAACCCACTCTTCACAGCTGAGAAATTGTAAGAAGAAACAAATAGATAAAAGAGAAGAAAACAAAGGTAGATAAAGCAAGGCTCCAGGTAGCTGGTAGCTGGATGCTGGTCTCAATTTATATTGGCTAGCAAGGTCACTTTTTAAATTCAGATATTTTCTAAGCAGGTTGTTAAATCACTGATAGCTTGAGATCAGTCATGATGGGAGTATTTACACCATAGCAGCAAACACTATAAACCAGAGCCCCTTTTTTCCTCACAGATCCAATATACTCCTGGCTCCAGAGAACTCATTTTCTCTGTCACTCTCACTCACTCTTTCATGCACATCTGTACACAGACCATGAGCTGAAACGGCAGGGGTACTTCAGAAACACCAATAAGTTGAGTGAATTCTAGGGAGAGAAATCTTTATTCTGGCTCCTCACTTGGGGCTCTGGAAGAAGATGACTTCTTATGCTACTCTTGATCAGCATGGGGTGTGTTACTTTAATGCAAACCAAGGGATATAGTGTAGTTCAGCAGAAAATGAAAAAGTGAAAGTGTTAGTTGCTCAGTTGTGTCTGACTCTGCAACCCCATGGACTGTAGCCCTCCAGGCTCCTCTGTCTATGGAATTATCCAGGTAAGAATACTGGAGTGGGTAGCCGTTCCCTTCCACCAGGGAATCTTCCTAACCAAGGGATCAAACCTGGGTCTCCTGAATTGCAGGCAGATTCTTTACCTTCTGAGCCACCAGGTAAGCCTAACTGAGCAGAGAAAGCATATAAATTTAGCTTTTCTAAGCCACCTTTGGAAGGAATGATGCTAAAGCTGAAACTCCAGTACTTTGGCCACCTCATGCGAAGAGTTGACTCATTGGAAAAGACTGATGCTGGGAGGGATTGGGGGCAGGAGAAGAAGGGGATGACAGAGGATGAGATGGCTGGATGGCATCACCGACTCGATGGACGTGAGTTTGGGTGAACTGCGAGAGTTGGTGATGGACAGGGAGGCCTAGCGTGCTGCGATTCATGGGGTCGCAAAGAGTCGGACACAACTGAGCGACTGAACTGAACTGAAGCCACCTTCTATTTATTACCCATAGCATGTAGAACTCAAATGTGGCTAAGAATCTGTTTGGAAAACTTGGCAAAGAGGATATGCCAACTTGGGGTGGGATTATAGCACAGAGGACCGCCTGGACCAAGGCCAAATAGAGGTTTTAGCTCAACTCCAGAGGAATCACAGATGAGGCAAGACTGCCAGCGATGGTTACAGTCCCCAGAGGGGCCCAAAGGGACCTAAGTAAGCATTATGCTACTCATCGATGTTAGTCATGAATGCCTGAAAGCCTAGTGGTGACCAGCTGGACAAAGAACATCACTGTGGGGCCCAGAAGAGCAGAGGGCCTATAATAGTAAGCACTTGTGTGTGTGTTCAGTCGCTCAGTCATGTCTGACTCTTTGCAACACTATGGATTGTAGCCCACCAAGCTCCTCTGTCCATGGAATTTTCCAGGTGGATCTTCCCAACCCAGGGATCAAACCCATATCTCTTGCATTGTCAGATGGATTTTTCATCACTGGCACCACCATCAACTCTCCCCAGTATATGTCGAATTTTCTTTCCTGACTATTGCCCCAAGTAACCCCAGGCCTAATGTCAGATACAGAAGTGTAGCCTTAAATGGACCAGCCCCCATGACTGTGCAAGGCCTTATCCCTGTCATAAGTCCCTTACTCTCTGTCATTCATGGTTCTACTGCTCAGAACAAACTCCGACTAACACAGAAATTATTAATACTGGAAGTGGTTTCAGAGAAACAGCTTTAAGGATGTGTTCTCTGAATTGGCTTTGGGGTTTTGGGAATTGTTTCCTTGATCTGATTAGATCTAAAGGCATGGATTATTCTATTTCCAGTAGTAAAGGAAACGCTGGTAGCCCATGACATGCTAAGGCAGTACTTATGTTATCACCTACCACCTGAAGACGTATAGTCAATTGCCAGTAGAAGTCAAGTCTTCTTTGTGACAAAGCAGCTGTGTCATAGAACATTTTAGTAAAAATAAGAAGTGTAATGAAGCTAGTTAGATGCTTCTTTGCATGGCAGAGAACTTGAAACAGAGAAAAGGGTGAGTTTGGGGCTTTAAATTGCCAACTCACATTTTAATGTGGACAGATGGGCAAATCCTGACCTTAAACTGCTAAATTCTACTGAGTCTTTTTTGTAGGAAGGAGCATTCCTTCCTCTCATTTCTAAGGAGATTAGTCTCCCCCACCTGAGGGACCTGAAATGGAAAATCCTGAGGCAGTTGCCTTGAAGAAGACTACTGACCTTTCAGACCTCTGCTCAGGTATTCTCACTACTTCTAGACTTAGAACCAGACTCAAGTGCCGGCAGGCCCGTGGATAATATACAGAGCTGGTGACATGAGAGGATGCAACATACACAAAAAGAGTTGCAAAATTTTGCCCATTTTTACTGACAAAACCCTGAGGAAATGTAAGGGACTGAATCCTAGGGATGATGGATCAGAGTGGAAGGATTAGAATGTTGAACACGACCTAACTCATTGTGATGAGTGTCACTAAATAGAGATTCTGGATTCAAAGTACTAGCTCAAGCAGCCAAGAGCATCTGGGAAGAGCTCTAACGTGGGTTGTTGATTGAATTCTGGAGGCAAAGTTGGCCTATCCCCAATAAAATGCCAGGACTTCTTTGATACACTATAGAGCAGAGGTTTTTAAAATATAGTCCCCTGAACTTTGGAAGTCCCCATCACCTTGTCACAAGGTCCATAAGATCAGAACTTTTTTTGTAGTAATACCATGATGTTATTTGTCATTTTTTAAATATGTTGATAGTTCCACTAATGGTGAAAAAGCAACAATGGGGTAAAGCTGCTAGCATGTAAGCAAGAACCAGGCAGGACCACTCAATTATACTAGTCATTGTAAAGTCTTCACTGCCACACACTCACAATTAAAAGGAAAATATCAGTTGCACTTAAGAATATCCTTGATGAAGTAGTAAAAATATTAAATTTCAACCCTCGAATGCACATCTTTTTAATATTCTGTTTGATGATGTGAGAAGTACATATAAAGCATTACAGTTGCCTGAGGAAGAGCCCTTGTATGACTGAGTTATAAGCTGAACTAGCCAGTTTTTTTCTCATAGGATACCATACTTTACTTGATAGCATGACTGACAGACAAATTATCAACATTTTCTTAACATTTTCATGTCACTTCAATGAAAACAGCTGGCAGAATTTGCTAACAGTAAAAATTTGAAAATTCCATTGAAAGTCAGAGTTATGGAAATTTGTATCTGCCACCCTATGCTCAACAGTTTTCAGTTTCTGATATTAACAAATATAATTTTTAATAGTGTAAAGTGTGTCAACATTTAGAAGCCTTCAAATTCAGTGAACCAGTATTTTGCAAATGACATTACAATATCATAAAAGATCCATTGAAAGTTCAAGATAGACGAGTGGATTTTAACCAAGTAAAAAATGTTTCATTGATGAAATTTTTTTCATACTGTAATGAACATTTATCAAGTTTTGGTGTAGCATCAAAAGAATATTTTTAAACTCAGTTTTAATTTCTAATATGATACAGGACAGTTGATAAAACCCAAATAAACAAAAACTCTTTGGAGTTTCCAATAATTTCTAAGGATGCCAGGGAGTCTGAAATCAAAAGTTAAGCTGCCAAAGAGAATGGTATCCAAAGGTTTAATGAGATTTGAATTCTAGAATGGATTTATTCTGTAAGACCTGTGCCTTCCAAATATGTCCCCCGAGAGAGTTCAGAGGACACTACTTTTACCAAGATTGTAACAAATATATTCATTAAGGGGACACTAGCATCCTTTATCATAAAAGGCAATGGCACCCCACTCCAGTACTTTTGCCTGGAAAATCTCATGAATGGAGGAGCCTGGTAGGCTGCAGTCCATGGGGTCTCGAAGAGTCGGACACGACTGAGCAACTTCACTTTCACTTTTCACTTTCATGCATTGGAGAAGGAAATGGCAACCCACTCCAGTGTTCTTGCCTGGAGAATCCCAGGGACAGGGGAGCCTGGTGGGCTGCCGTCTATGGGGTCGCACAGAGTGGGACACGACTGAAGTTACTTAGCAGCAACTTAGCTTAGCAGCATCCTTTATCTGCTCTGTATTGCCATCTAACTGTTCTGCCTGAATTCAGTGGGGTGATAGGATCCAGGAATGGCAGGAGCTAAGTGGCAATCACCAAAGACAGGTGGATATAGTTACTGTAATGGGCAACAGAACTGAAACAATAAATAGAAGCGTTTGGGCCTCAGAGGTCAAAGGCATTGGTTAGTTGATCGTGGTGTCCCTAGAACTAAATACTGAATAGATGGACAGTCTACTAAGACTATTTGATTTGTAAAAGCAGAAAAACTCTAGGTTTGTTCAACAGAACTCTGGCTTGAATCACCACAACAGAGACTTGCAGCCCCTCTTTCAGTTTTTAGACTTGATCAAGTTCACAAATCCAGAGCCCCTTAAATGAAGAGGCTCTGAGCCCTCTTGAGCAAATCCTCTTTACACAGTCAAAAATGTATATTGTAAATTATTTTCCTAGATGTCCCTTCCTAAGAAGAGGCCTATACCCCAGCTCTCCAGGGACTTCAAACTGTCCTAATTAGTCATTATTTTTCCACCCAAATCATTCCAGGCTAGCAAATCATTGCCTGGTTATTCAAGACCCCACTTAGGCCTAGAAAGGGAACACAGGTCTCTACAATCACTGGGCGCCACAGCATCCACAAGGTCCACGCTGGACCACCCCCTACCTTTGTGAGCGTACTTCACTTTGTCTCTACCTCCTCTCCCCCACATCTCTCTATTTTCCCTGTGCACTCTCTTGCTTCTGCCTTATCTCTGCCCTCAAGGTCTTTTTCTGTTAGCATAGTTGGTGGCAGGTCTGTCCCAGATGAGAGGGATGTCTTATATATTTGGAATTGAGAAGATACAGGCAAGATATCTAGACCATCAATGTCATGTCTTTATCAGCCTCAACTTCACCTTCCATCCCAAAATAAAGCTACAACATAAGAACCTTCCAGTTTATGCAGGATTTGAGGGTCTTGCTGTAGTCCTACTAAAGGGCTGGCACTGCATCTCTCTCATGAAGCAACTGGTTTATAGGAGCTCAGGAAATGTGTGCTGAGTGAATGGGTGTGTGTTCATTCTCAATCTTGTTGGATGTGAGTGTGGTAGAGATCAGTGCCCAGAGTACCTGAATACTACACATTTGTAGCTGGAGAACCCCAACTCCATACCTCATATGAGAAGGTATAGTACATGTATTTCTAAAATAAGATAGAAAGATATATGCTTAAGTATATAACTAGGATATATAATGACAATAAACTGAAATTTCAGCCCCCCACACTAGGGCCCTCAGTTCAAGTCTTCTATAATCTGAGTTTTCGATGCCGCTGAGGATATATCTCTTTAAGTATCAAATATTTTCATTGAACTATTTTGAAATTATAGATGTATTTATTTTCATTTGCTATATATTAATATATATATATATATTCTTAACCAGAGCCTGTTGCATGTACTTCTGTATGTTCTGAACATCAAATTACGACATTAAATATGGTTTAATGTAGTAGTCTAGTTCCTGTAGCAATTGGATATGTCCACAAATTAGTCAAGGGTAAGATTCTGTCTCAAAGAATAATTCTATATGTAGGCACGGAAATGAACTAAATGTCCTCCTAATTCTTTACATTCAGGTCAACAATTGAAGGCTATGTCTATTCTGTGGCTACTTCATGTCAGGCAGTGTGCCAGGGGCTGGGTACAGAGGAGTACTAAGATCTGGAAAGAGCTCTCAGTCCACATGGAAGTTTCTTTATGAGACAGAGGGTAGGAAGGAATCCTGGGAGCTTTTTCCTCCACAATCAGTTTGTCCTCTACCTCGTCCAAATGGAATTGTGATCAAATGTCTTTTCCAAGATTCTTTTTCATTGTTCTGTTTTTCTTGGAGAAAAAGGTTTTGTATCAGCAGCAGCAGCGATTCTTTCGATGTGTTGAGAGCTTATGCTAATCAGTAATCTGGCACCAGTTTACTGATTCTTTTGCCTGATTATTTATTATTTATAGAGTGTGGTAAGTGCAGATGGCATTTCGCAAAGCACAGAACTCTGAGAATGAAACCCCAGCCTCAAGGCGTTGACTGTCTGATTTAGACATAAACAGAACACTGAATAAACAGACATCTAGTTGAGTTGATGTGGCTGTAATGGAGAAAAAGTTTGGGAGACCAAGAAAAAGAAGTGAGGTTTATAGAAGGATGTGAAGGGAGAAAAAGGAGCATGAATAATGTGAGCCATTTCAAGAAGTGTATTAGCAATATTACCAAATCGAGATGTTAAAAAAGAAACAAAAGGAACAAAGCAAAACTGAGGATAGAGTCCCAGGAGAAAGGTCCCAGTGAAATTTCCTGGTAGCCTCTTTTGGTTGGAGAGATGAGAGGCAGGGATGTCCAGGGGAAGGAAACTTTAATAATCCTGTACAAAGGTGACAAGATCATGGACTCTAGTGTTTAATATCTAGAGAAAAAGAGATAAAGATGGCAATCGAAAGTGTGAGAAGACTCGGAGGGAGTCTTAATGCAAAAAGATAGGAAAAGAAATGGACAGTTCAGAAATTAGTTTCCAACATGTGCCTAGGGAGATGGCCACTTCCATTAACTGGCCATTTACACCTAATTTTAACTTTTTAGGTTCAGAAATTTCCTCTTATTGATTCATGCAAAGATGATCCTACTTGCAGTATCTTATTTAAATTAATGAAATTCACAAAAAGCTCTTACATAGACATGAATTTTAGTTGTATTGATTCTGAGTGGACGATATAGGTTGAAACTAACTGGGTAGAAAAAATGAACCCCACAAGGAGTAAGCATAAGAGGGATGGAATGGCTATTGATATCAAATAAAATAGACTTCAAGACAAAATAGTTTCAGAGATAAAGAGAGACATTTCATAATGATAAAAGGAGTTTATCATACAGGAAGGCATAAAATAAGAAGTGAAAATACACAAAGCAAAAGTGGATGGAATGAAAAGCACAAATAGACAAAGCCACAGTCACAGTTGGATGTTTAATTCATTTTTTAGAACGAATTTCTACTTCCTTTCTCAGCAGTTTCTAGAACAAGACAAAAAATTAGTGAAGACATAGTTTATTTGGACAATACTATTGACCACCTTAAACGAATTGTTTTAGAACACTTCACCCAACATCTAGAGAACTCACACATTCTTCTTAAAAATAGGTGATAGTTCTTACCTCAAAGTTTGTACAGGTTACCTGTAAAATAAATGTTGCCTATAATGAGGCAGAGCATTTCAATATCATTCAAATCTAAAGTCTCTGCATCCAAAGTGATTCAGTTTACCTTACATTTGTTGCAGTCTTTCTGATTTTCTGGTAGTAGTTCTAGGTTCCCAGGTAAGACCTGAGAAATACTTTTATAAAACCTACAAATTTTCTTTGAGGGTAAATTATTTTCAAAGACTATATTGCTAATGTGAATTTCTTCTGTAAACAGCACATTCATTTTCTAACACCAGAATGAAACGTTCTGTGCCTGAGTCCTAGAAGTCCTGGGTTCTTGTCACTCCCTACCACCTCTGCAAACACACACACACAACTTCCTAGCTGTGTGACTTTGGACACATGACCTCTTTAAGCCTGACTCAGTTTCTTTATCTCCAGAACTCTTAGTTAGGACTATAGTAAAATTCAACTGATTGCCTGTATGAAGCTTTTTATAAACTACGAAGTATTATCCAAATATGCAGCAGTATTTCCTTTCTGCTAATATTAGTTGTGGAGAAGGAAATGGCAACCCACTCCAGTACTCTTGCCTGGAAAATCCCATGGACAGAGGAGCCCGGTAGGCTGCAGTCCATGGGGTTGCTAAGAGTCAGACACGACTGAGCAACTTCACTTTCACTTTTCACTTTCCTGCATTGGAGAAGGAAATGGCAACCCACTCCAGCGTTCTTGCCTGGAGAATCCCAGGGACGGAGGAGCCTGGTAGGCTGCAGTCCATGGGGTCGCTAAGGCTCAGACATGACCGAGCGACTTCACTTTCACTTTTCACTTTCATGCATTGGAGAAGGAAATGGCAACCCACTCCAGTGTTCTTGCCTGGAGAATCCCAGGGACGGGGAAGCCTGGTGGGCTGCCGTCTATGGGGTTGCACAGAGTCGGACATGACTGAAGTGACTTAACAACAGCAACAGCAATATTAGTTGGGATAACTATTCTCCCAAGAAAGGGAAATTGGGACGGGGTATCCTGCTTTTGCCTTTGAATACATGTGTGTCAAGCCTAGTATGAGCAGAAGTTGAATGATGAGAGAAGAAAGTCAAGATTTCAGGGTTTATTTGGAAGTAAGACATGTGAGAACATTAGATTTGATACCACAGGAAAGATGATAAAAGCTGTAATGGGCAGCTTTTTAAGTTTGCACAAGGAGACAAGGGGAAAACTTGAGCATGAAAATAAGAATAAAACAAATGGAAATTTTGTTGAAGGACATGTTGGATGACATGGTCTTACAGAAAGATGGGTAGATTTCAGTTTAGGAATGATGAATTTTAGACCTTAGTCTACCCTGGAATTTCAGAGTAACTAGAAGTTTCTGAGTAAACTTGTACTAGTGATTTAATTTCTCCAAACCAATTTCTCCATCTGAGAGCTGAGGGTAATAATAGAGGCCACCTACTACTGTCCTGAGGTTTGATTAATGTTTACAAAATGCTCTGAGCAATTTAATGGGATAGGGTTTTTAAGAATACAGCACATTATTTAGAAAAGTGAAAGAACATTATTAGAGAAGACTTGAGACATCTCCCTCCATGTAGCGTTTTCATGAGATTCCTTTTTTTTGTCTTATAAGGAAAGAAAACCAAGTTGGAGATGACTAATTCCACAGGCTAATCTCTTCCTTTAATGTTCTCTGGACACACTCTTCTCCTAAATGAGCACATTGGGATGTTGTCGTTTGGATTTCCTCATGAGTATAAATGCATTCTTTCCTAGAAATACGATAGTGAGTTTTGCGAGCTGCTGGCTGTGGTCCCAGCAGTCAGATGTTCTTGATCCCTGGCTTTACCTTGGGCTTTGTGCAAATCACAGTGCTGTTCAACTTCCTCTCCTCATATGTACAAGTAGAATAAAAACACCACTCTCTGGGAGGTCAAGTGAAAATTAATTAGCTGTGTTTTCTTTAAGTTCCTCTCCATTGATATTTCAGCACTCTCTGTGTCATTAATTGGAGCAGTGCTTTCAGACATTACTTCTCTCCCGTGACCACAATGTTGTCAATGGAAAAGGATATGAAGGAATCTGGGAAGTTTACTAATCACTGCAGTTTGGGGATTCTGGTGACATTTCCTAAGCTTTACATTTTAAAAAAGCACAAGAGGCTTTTGCTAGATCTGTTAGATACTTTTCAGCTGAGTGTTAGATTAAAAACACCAAAAATTTTATTTCTTTTCTCTCTTTTCCCCTTCCTTTATTTGTTGATATTTGTTTCTGAATCTCTCTGGATTTTACTCTTTTTCTCTATGTTTCTCTCTCTCATTTCCCTCAGTTTTAGGGAACTTATGAAAATGAAAGTTTAGCTGAGTGTTTTAACAGAGTTAGCCATCTCGCAGCCTTGCTGGGAAATAAAGCACTTTTAAATACGAGTGTCAGCCAGCTCATTAGCGTCCTCCTCCCCTTACCTCTTTTGCATTGGGTCACTAACAAGTTACAATGTTTTTCTCTTTCCTCTCCAGTCGCCCTTGTTTGGGGGTTTTGTTCTCTTCTTCCTCATTTCTGCCTTGCTTGCTCGCCTTAGAAGACTGGATTGCCCCTGCTGCCACCACTGTCATCACTCCCCAGCAGACAGAAAGGCTAAGATGTCAAAAGATGCCTCAGTTGTCTCTGACAAAAGTGCAGATCAGCTCTGAAAAGGAATAAATATGATAGGGGGCACAATAATAACAGTGTGCACTTGTTAACTACAAAAATCCAGCAGGAGCTGGGGGCAGGGAGGGAGGGAACTGTGGAGAATAGAAGCTGCCAGGGCAGGAGCCCCCGGGGAAGGAGTGGAGGAGGGTCCTCCAGCAGCAACCATCAATTCTACGGGCTGGTTTTGTTTTGTTTTGTGAGGTCTGAGCTGAGACTCAGCTGATGGGGCAGGGAGGTGGCCAGAGGGTGAATAAGGGATTTTACCCAAACCAGTGACTCTGAATGGAGGTCTTGGGGTCCGTTGAGGGGGCCTCGGCAGTGGGAGCTTGAAAAGGGAGTCTTTGGGTTGTTGGGGTGGTTGAGAGTTGAGTGGGGGCTGGGGGGAACATTTTGAGGTGGGAGGGGTAGGGAGAAGGAGGAAAATAGCACAATAATGGGAAAAAGGAGGCCAGCTTCTGAGCTCTCATTTCTGACAATGAGTCCCATGTGGTTCTCTTTATCTCAGCCATTCAGGAGTCAATAGAGAGCGCTTTTTTTTATTTTCAACTCTGAGTGTACGGCCCCCCCACCCCTCATTTCACACACACACACGCACACACACACACCCCTAAAAGTGTAGGACACAGAGCAAAACACTAGAAATATCTGAAAAGCTATTCCCTTAGCTGCAGATTTGCTGCTTTTCTTGTCCCCCGGCCAGAACTAACATGTGGGACATTCAGTCCATAGTTATTCCTGCCACTGCACTGCTCATCGTCTCCTGGCATCCCCACACTCAGCCGCTAATCTTTCTTTCCTCTGTCAGGCACCCTTCCTCTCCTTCCATGGAGTCCTTGGTCCTTGACTCCTTAGGAAGACATGAGTCATACAAGTAAAGCAGAGCTCCATGATGGAGCCATGGTTACATTTAACCAAAACAAGCAAAAAAAAAAGATGGGAGCAAACCCAAGCCTAAACTCTGGACTGGTTTAGTGTAAAGAAAACAACAGACAACAAACAACAACATTGTTTTTGATGGTGGACTTCTGTGAAATGGTAATCCCCAGTTAGATGGATCCCTATCAATTTGTGCTATGGCTATCACTGAGGTAACTGGAGCTTATGAAGCTAATCTGATAGAAAACAACTTGTCCAGTTTTCAAAGAATATTGTTGTGGCTTCTCATCGGGTATGGGAGTGAATAGGTGCAACATTCTTAATCAGGGATGGAAGTTTTAAAAATATAGGCTCCAGGCCTCACAAGATTCTGACTCGGTAGCTTTGAAAGGGGCTCAGGGCTTGTGAGTTTCTGTGTGTGTGTGTTGGATCAGAGAGGCATTAGTCGAATGATGGTCACTAGGTACTAGTCCAGTGCTGGGCAGATGGTCGATTTCTTGACTCAGGTTCATCTGACTAGGGGAGGGCTCTCTGCTACCAAGCAGTGTGGCTGAATGAAAGAAATGGGAAGGAGGAAATGATCATTTTCATTACCAGACAATGAAGATAAGCGGAAAGGAGTAATTGAAAATGACAATTAAATCAAACAATTGCTCAGTGCCACACAGTTCCTCCAAGAATTAGAAGGGAAATGAGACTCGGTTGTCTTAAGTTACTTGTCCAGGGTCACACAGCTGGTGAGTCACAAAGCCAGAATGCCTTCCCAGGCTTGTATGGTCTGGACAGCATGCTCTAAAGTGGGAGGAGACTCCAAGAGTGGGATGGGAGCAAGGGAGCACTGGGAGCAGATATCTGCATGGCTGAGAGGAATGCTCCTAAGGGCTGGTCATACACTTATCTGTGAAGTGGCTCCTGGGTAATGCATTCTCTTCCAGGGCTCTATGATGATTGTCCATAACAATACTGTATTGCATATTTGAAAGATGCTGGGAGAATAGATCTTAGAAGTTCT
The DNA here is from genome assembly GCF_029378745.1 of Bos indicus. Lineage (NCBI taxonomy): Eukaryota > Metazoa > Chordata > Mammalia > Artiodactyla > Bovidae > Bos > Bos indicus. The sequence continues at coordinate 58,496,863 of NC_091760.1, forward strand.
CATCATGAGGGAAAAAATTATGACTACATGGAGTGATCAGTTCAGTTCAGTCGGTCAGTCGTGTCCAACTCTATGCAACCCCATGGACTGCAGCATGCCAGGCTTCCTTGTCCATCACCAACTCCAAGAGCTTAAACTCATGTCCATTGAGTCGGTGATCCAACCATCTCATCCTCTGTCATCCCCTTATCCTCCCGCCTTCAACTTTCCCAGCATCAGGGACTTTTCCAATGAGTCAGTTCTTCCCATGAGGTGGCCAAGGTATTGGAGTTTCAGCTTCATCATCAGTCCTTCCAATGAATATTCAGGGTTCATTTCCTTTAGGATTGAATGGTTGTATCTCCCTGCTGTCCAAGGGACTCTCAAGAGTCTTCTCCAACACCACAGGTCAAAAGCACCAATTCTTCGGTGCTCAGCTTTCTTTATACTCCAACTCTCACATCCATACATGACTACTGGGAAAACCATAGCTTTGAATAGATGGACTTTTGTTGGCAAAGTAATGTCTCTGCTTTTTAATATGCTGGCTAGGTTGGTCATAACTTTTATTCCAAGGAGCAAGCGTCTTTTAATTTCATGGCTGCAGTCACCATCTGCAATGATTTTGGAGCCCCCAAAGATAAAGTCTCTCACTATTTCCATTATTTTTCCATCTATTATTTCCATCTATTTTTCCATCCATGGCATTATTTGCCATGAAGTGATAGGACCAGATGATATGATCTTCGTTTTTTGAATGTTGAGTTTTAAGCCAGCTTTTTCACTCTCTTCTTTCACTTTCATCAAGAGGCTCTTTAGTTCTTCTTCACTTTCTGCCATAAGGGTGGTGTCATCTGCATATCTGAGGTTATTGATATTTCTCCTGGAAATCTTGATTCCAACTTGTGCCTCATCCAGCCTGGCATTTTGCATGATGTACTCTGCATATAAGTTAAATAAGCAGGGTGACAACATATAGCCTTGACATACTCCATTTCCCATTTGGATCCAGTGTGTTGTTCCATGTCCAGTTCTAGCTGTTCTTTCTTGACCTGCATACAGATTTCTCAGGAGGCAGGTCAGGTGGTCTGGTATTCCCATCTCTTTAAGAATTTTCCATAATTTGTTGTGATCCACACAGTCAAAGGCTTTGACATAGTCAATAAAGCAGAAATAGATGTTTTTTCTGGAACTCTCGTGCTTTTTCAATGATCCAATGGATGTTGGCAATTTGATCTCTAGTTTGTCTGCCTTTTCTACATCCAGCTTGAACATCTGGAATTTCACAGTTCATGTACTGTTGAAGTCTGACTTGGAGAATTTTGAGCATTACTTCACTAGCGTGTGAGATGAGTGCAATTGTGCCATAGTTTGAACATTCTTTGGCATTGTCTTTCTTTGGGATTGGAATGAAAAGTGATCTTTTACACTCCTGTGGCCACTGCTGAGTTTTCCAAATTTGCTGGCATATTGAGTGCAGCACTTTTCACAGTGTCATCTTTTAGGATTTGAAATAGCTCAACTGATATTCCATCATCTCCACTAGCTTTGTTCGTAGTGATGCTTCTTAAGGCCCACTTGACTTCACATTCCAGGATGTCTGGCTCTAGGTGAGTGATCATGCCATTGTGGTTATCTGGGTCATGAAGATCTTTTTTGTACAGTTCTTCTGTGTATTCTTGCCACCTCTTCTTAATATCTTCTGCTTCCATTAGGTCCACACCATTTCTGTCCTTTATTGTGCCCATCTTTGCATGAAATGTTTCCTTGGTATCTCCAGTTTTCTTGAAGAGATCTCTAGTCTTTCCCATTCTATTGTTTTCCTCTATTTCTTTGCACTGATCACTGAGGAAGGCTTTCTTATCTCTCCTTGCAGTTCTTCAGAACTCTGCATAAACTCTGCATTCAGATGGGTTTATCTTTCCTTTTCTCCTTTGCCTTTCGCTTCTCTTCTTTTTTGTAAGTTATTTGTAAGGCCTCCTCAGACATGGAGTGATAGATGTTAACTAATCTTATGGTGGTAATCATTTTGCAGCATAATGTTATATATTTTAGACTTATGCTATAAGTCAATTATATCTCTGTACCGCTATGGTTTTTCCTGTGGTCATGTATGGATGCAAGAGTTGAACTGTGAAGAAAGCTGAGCGCCAAAGAATTGATGCTTTTGAACTGTGGTGTTGGAGAAGACTCTTGAGAGTCCCTTGGACTGCAAGGAGATCCAACCAGTCCATTCTAAAGGAGATCAGCCCTGGGTGTTCTCTGGAAGGAATGATGCTAAAGCTGAAACTCCAGTACTTTGGCCACCTCATGTGAAGAGTTGACTCATTGGAAAAGACTCTGATGCTGGGAGGAATTGGGGGCAGGAGGAGAAGGGGACAACAGAGGATGAGATGGCTGGATGGCATCACTGACTCGATGGACGTGAGTTTGAGTGAACTCTGGGAGATGGTGATGGACAGGGAGGCCTGGTGTGCTACGATTCATGGGGTCGCAAAGAGTCAGACACAACTGAGCGACTGAACTGAACTGAACTGAACAGCGGGGCAGAGAGGGGAAAGTAAATAATTTTCTTAAAGACCTTCAGATTTCTCACCTCTCACAAATCTCATTTCTTCCTCTTAACACAGGTTGCTCTCCTGGGTCAAGTATCCTATGCCAGGCATAGAAGGAAGATGAATACTGCTTTTACATCTGTCTGAGCAAGGAAATGAATGTAGCTTTCAGGTCTGCCATACATGATGAGGAAATCACAGTTACCCTTTCCTTAGCTCCATTTTCATTGTCTTGAAGGTACAACTGTGTGACTTGGCTATGCATACTGGGGAGAATGTGAAAAAGGTAGGAGAGGGGGCAACTCCCATCATGCCATCTGGCTGCTTCTTAACCAGCTATCCTCCAACCAGCTCTTCACAGTGTTTGAAGTCCTAATGCAGTGTGGATGCACTCACTCACAGGGCTCCGATGTGCTTGTCCTCTCCCTCTAACTACACCAAAGCGCTGTCTCAGCCTTCTGCACCCCCAGCATGCGCAAGCCTAGTATGGCGCATATGCTGCTGAGCCAGTTTGTTGGATTCCCAACAAGTACCTTTTAAGCTGGAATGCTCAGAGTGGATGTGTTCGCCCAGTTGACCATTCTGAATCATCTTCCTCTTGTTGGCAAGATCTAGTGTCTGATCCTTCCAACTGAGGTGTTTTAACTCCGTGTGGACTCAGCCAGTTCCTTCAGGACTGCTGTCAGCTCCTCGCACTCTGGTGCCCACTTCACTTTCCCCAACCTGTTGTGTTAGTTCCACACACCTGAGTCAAGTCCACTGTCTTTAGGTGTGTATCTGTGCTCACTTGGTATATTCATGCTCATCTCAGCTGTTGTTTAGCAATGCTTCTTGTTCATCTATTGCTAATTACCTAATACAATGGTCCGTCCAAACCTTTGCCATCCATCCACTTTATCAGACCCAGAGCTTGAAAGCAATCCCACATGCTACTTTATTGAAGTGGTGGGGCCCTGAGGAAACTGAATATGCCATCTCTGTGCCCTTGTTCTTCCAGATATGTGGAAACAGAGTTGTTTGGCATTGTTTTTTTTCAGAAGGATTTTTTCAATATTTATAGTACTCACTCCTTTACCAATGGTCCTTTCTCCTTCAAGCCTTTGCCTCCTCAAATTCCTGTCCCTCTGTGGTTTTTAGATACCATCAACTTTTCATTCCTTTTTTTCCATTCTTCTTAATCAATAAACAAGTAAATTTAATCACCACTATAATAAAAGGCAATAAAAGCACTTGACCTTACATTCCCCTTCAGTTTCCATCCTGTTTTTCCTTTAATCTGAAGGATAAATTCTATCTTTGTTATGATTTGGTCACTCCTTAATCTTTTGTCATCTCGTTTCCTCCCTTTCACTCTGTGTGAGTGAAATAGCAACTGGACTGGATTTACCAAACTGGAAAGAGCAACAAGAACTCTGAAGAGTCTTTCCTGATCTCATCGTCCCCGTGCTCGGTCCTCTGCTGCATTTGATATTCTGGCCATACCCTCTTCCCGTCACTTCTTTAATCCTCTGTGTGCCTCTGTTTCTTCTACTACTGCTGTTTCTCCATCCAGGACACACATACAGATGTTTCCTAAGATTCTCAGATTCTGCATATTTTCCCTTGGCGATATCTTTCACTTACAAGCCTCTGTTTATGACTACATCTCAGTAGGGTCACATCTCAGGAGGGTCACACTGTCACATTTCCAGTTGCCTATTACATTTTTCTACTTGTTCATCTTACTATTACTTAAAACTTAGGATATCTCGAGTTGATTTTATTTCCCCCCCTAAACTGTTCATTTTCCTATTCTACTAACTTCAAGCCTCAAAGTCACCGCCTTTCCACGAACTCTACTATCCCATCAGTCACTAAGACCTATGACTCCTTTAGATCAACCCTCAGTCCTATCTATTCAGTTTCCTTCACCACCATCCTAATTCTGGCCCTTAACTCTGACACTTTGACTGTGGAAATGAATCTATTAAGATACTTTTAATAAAAATATTTTTAATCTGTTAAAATTTATTTTTCTACTCAATACATCCAGCAGTTACATTTAATTTATAGAATCAAGTCCAACCTTTGTCCATGCAAGACCTTTCTTAATCCAATCCCAATGCTATGTTCCCACTGTTTCTCTCTTTATCATGTTTCCCTTAAACAAATACATCACTCCAGCAAGCTGTTCTGCTCATAAGCTCTCAAACACTTTATATTCTCTTGTATCCACACAATTGTTTTGTCCTTTCTGAGGCAGTCATCCCTCTACTTCCATCTCTGCTGGCCTAGCCTTCCTTCAGATTTCAATTCAAATCTTTGTTTTCAGAATACCTTCTTCGACCATCTAAATCTAAATTCATCTATTCTTTCCTTAAAGTCCCTTTAAATCTCATAAATTCCTGGAAGCTTATGAAATTATGTAAAATTACATTTTAGACTTAAAATTTTGCTTAATTTTTATTTTATTTTTTTTAATTTTATTTTATTTTTAAACTTTACAATATTGTATTAGTTTTGCCAAATATCAAAATGAATCCGCCACAGGTATACCTGTGTTCCCCATCCTGAACCCTCCTCCCTCCTCCCTCCCCATACCCTCCCACTGGGTCATCCCAGTGCACCAGCCCCAAGCATCCAGTATCGTGCATTGAACCTGGACTGGCGACTCATTTCATACCTGATATTATACATGTTTCAATGCCATTCTCCCAAATCTCCCCACCCTCTCCCTCTCCCACAGAGTCCATAAGACTGTTCTATACATCAGTGTCTCTTTTGCTGTCTCGTACACAGGGTTATTGTTACCATCTTTCTAAATTCCATATATATGCGTTAGTATACTGTATTGGTGTTTTTCTTTCTGGCTTACTTCACTCTGTATAATAGGTTCCAGTTTCATCCATCTCATTAGAACTGATTCAAATGTATTCTTTTTAATGGCTGAGTAATACTCTGAGTAATTGTGTATATGTACCACAGCTTTCTTATCCATTCATCTGCTGATGGGCATCTAGGTTGCTTCCATGTTCTGGCTATTATAAACAGTGCTGCGATGAACATTGGGGTGCACGTGTCTCTTTCCCTTCTGGTTTCTTCAGTGTGTATGCCCAGCAGTGGGATTGCTGGGTCATAATGCAGTTCTATTTCCAGTTTTTTAAGGAATCTCCACACTGTTCTCCATAGTGGCTGTACTAGTTTGCATTCCCACCAACAGTGTAAGAGAGTTCCCTTTTCTCCACACCCTCTCCAGCATTTATTGCTTGTAGACTTTTTTTTTTAATTTAAGAGTTTATTATGATTTATAAGTCTCATTTTAAAAACATCAGTCCATCAAACCATGTAGAAATAAGTATGCAAAAAGTCTGCAAAACAAAACATACTTTAAACATGTTTAAGTAGAGAAGTTATCTGAAATTCTGGATTTTCAGTCACTTCATTATTTGCATTATTATGCAATGGCAGCCAAATAATCCTTAACTTCAGTTGGGGTAAGCCTCCTAAATCCGGCTTCGTTGCAGATTCCAACTTCTATATTATCTTCTGTCATCTGCCCTTCAAAGCTTTCCTTTAGGGTTAATATGGCTGTATGAATGGCATCTTCAAGTTCCAGATCTTCATTATATCTTTTCTCAAGGAAAGTTTTCCCATTCACATAGTTCTTTCCCATTGCTGTGGCTTTCCAGGCAAAGTAAGCTCCAGATGGATCTGACTGAAATAAATATGGCCGTCCCTCATTCCAACCACAAATAAGTAAAGAAACTCCAAATGGGCGAACACCACATGACTGGGTGTATTCCTGCATCACAGAAGCTACTCTCTGGACCAGCTGAGCTGTGGGAATGGGTTCTTGGTAAACTAGATAGTACTGTTGAGCTAGTTTTCGAGCTCTGTGCACAAGTACCCTGTAATCTGGGCCCATGCCACTGTACACCAAACCTATGTGCTTGGTGATTGGTTCCACTTTGTGGACACTTCGTTCATCATACAGAATGGATTTCTGTTTCTTCTCAGTTGCCAAGACCACGCCATTTGCAGCTTTAATTCCCACTGAAGGAGCTCCTCCAGCTACAGCAGCCAAAGCATATTCTATCTGGACAAGTTTACCAGACGGGCTGAATGTAGTCAGCGAAAAGCTGTAACCACGCTCTGCCATCTTTACCCGAAGACCCAACGCACTGCTTGTAGACTTTTGGATCGCAGCCATTCTGACTGGCGTGAAATGGTACCTCATAGTGGTTTTGATTTGCATTTCTCTGATAATGAGTGATGTTGAGCATCTTTTCATGTGTTTGTTAGCCATCTGTATGTCTTCTTTGGAGAAATGTCTATTTAGTTCTTTGGCCCATTTTTTGATTGGGTCATTTATTTTTCTGGAGTTGAGCTGTAGGAGTTGCTTGTATATTTTTGAGATTAGTTGTTTGTCAGTTGCTTCATTTGCTACTATTTTCTCCCATTTTGAAGGCTGTCTTTTCACCTTGCTAATAGTTTCCTTATACACTAATAATGAGAAAACAGAAAGAGAAATTAAGGAAACAATTCCATTCACCATTGCAACGGAAAGAATAAAATACTTAGGAATATATCTACCTAAAGAAACTAAAGACCTATATATAGAAAACTATAAAACACTGGTGAAAGAAATCAAAGAGGACACTAATAGATGGAGAAATATACCATGTTCATGGATCGGAAGAATCAATACAGTGAAAATGAGTATACTACCCAAAGCAATTTATAGCTTCAATGCAATCCCTATCAAGCTACCAACGGTATTCTTCACAGAGCTAGAACAAATAATTTCACAATTTGTATGGAAATACAAAAAACCTCGAATAGCCAAAGCTATCTTGAGAAAGAAGAATGGAACTGGAGGAATCAACCTACCTGACTTCAGGCTCTATAACAAAGCCACAGTTATCAAGACAGTATGGTACTGGCACAAAGACAGAAATATTGATCAATGGAACAAAATAGAAAGCCCAGAGATAAAGCCACGAACATATGGACACCTTATCTTTGACAAAGGAGGCAAGAATATACAATGGATTAAAGACAATCTCTTTAACAAGTGGTGCTGGGAAAACTGGTCAACCACTTGTAAAAGAATGAAACTAGAACACTTTCTAACACCATACACAAAAATAAACTCAAAATGGATTAAAGATCTCAACGTAAGACCAGAAACTATAAAACTCCTAGAGGAGAACATAGGCAAAACACTCTCTGACATACATCACAGCAGGATCCTCTATGACCCACCTCCCAGAATATTGGAAATAAAAGCAAAAATAAACAAATGGGACCTAATTAAACTTAAAAGCTTCTGCTTAATTTTTAAATTGTCTTTCTAACTACATTGTCTGCTCCATTTGGATCTGGATCCCCAACTGATATGACACTCAGACTTAGGAAATACTAACTATTCTCTTCTGAGTTTCTGTGGATTTATAAACATAAGTTGCCTCTGTAAATTAAGTTCCAAGTCTATGTGTTTATGAGAGCAAACATCTTTGATAGGAGTAACTATATACTGGTGGGGAGATTTTGTTGTACTTCTTAGCAAACAAAATCTTATTGATTGGCTACCAATGGAACTACATGTACCTTACCCCATCCTTTCTTTTTGCCTTTTCTTTAGCAGGTAGAAAAGAAACAAGGTAGATAGCTAGTCATGTTCTCTTTCAAGTAAACTCATTTTTTTTTCATTCAATGGCTAATTTCTTTCTTTAAGCTAAAATAAGTCCACTGTTTAAAAGAAAGAGAGAGAGAGAAAGAAATTTTGTAATATAATCTGGCTCAAATATGTTTTAAAAAATATGGAAATTTATACCAGACAAATGACTTTAGTATATCTAGATCATGAGTTAATTTACTGTTTCCTAGCACCACCTACACTCATTTACCAAAAAGGAAAGATATGAGAATCATAGATATAAATACATCTCTTTTCCTTATGTGAGGAATCAAACTCTTTGTTAATGAGACTTCACTTCTTTAATTCAAGTTAGAGTCAGTCCATCTTCACAAAGCTCTCTTCATTTCTTGCAAAGTTGATGAAGTAATTAATGTCTTGCAACTGAATCAACATGTCAGTATACCAGGAACAAAGCCTTCACCTGAGAGCTTGTGAGAAATGTAGACTCTCAGGATACCCCTCAGAAGTGGCATCTTCCCAAGATTTCCAATTGATTCACATTCACATGCAAGTTTGAAAAGACTAAGATAAAGCAGGTTTGATAATCAGACAGCCTTGAAAATTCATCTCAAATGGCGTGAATGGGATGGTTGTTTCTACAGGAATCTTAAAGCAAATATGTGGGTACTGATGAATTGACAATACAGGATACCTCATCTTGCAGACCAGAGTGATGAATAATGACAAAGAGACCTGAAAAGACGTGCCTACACCCTTCCTCTTGGGCTCAGGGGATCCCTCCAAGATTTACAGTCCACCCTCCAGCCCTCACTCATTTCTGTTACTTTATTCTCCTCCTGGACCTTCCTCTCTGCCTTTCTACAGATGTCTGGTTTAGACAGGCTGGTAGTGAGTTCCTGCTGCTACCCTTTGGGTGCCTCTCAACACCCTGAATGAGGCCAGGGTGCAGGAGGAGAGGAAGAACCTGAACATCTGTGTAATCCAGAAATGAACTGTCCCCAGGAGCTTTTTTCTCTAGTAGAAGTATCCCCAACCTCCAGGATCTAATGCCTGATGATCTGAGGTGGAGCCCATGCTTGAATGGGCTTGAATCATCCTGAAACTATTCCCCCCTGCCACTCTGGTCCATGGAAAAGCTGTCTTCCATGAAACCAGTTCCTGGTGCCAAAAAGTTTGGGGACCATTGCTCTGGTATATCATCTGCTACCTTCTTTACTCTGTCATCTTTCTCAAACCTAACTGAAGAAATGTATTTATTTCCTATTGGGATCTGTTGCTTTCCTGTTAGGCTTTTCCTAAGTGTATCTTTATTTTGAATAGTAAAGAGAAAAAAAAAAAAAAAAGATTAGCATTCATATAAAAGAGTAGAAACAGCAAACCAGGAATAGGCAAACCATTTTGGTGTGACGCTGGGTTCTCCTTAACCCTGAGAGCCATCAATGACTTGCAAATGATTTTTAACTAGTACATTAATTTTCAACAAATATTAAGAGCTCCTGCTTGTGCCAGATGCTATCCTATGGAGTGCAGGTGTTTTGGTGAATGAAACAAAGTCTCTGTGTCTTTCCACTGTAGATATTTGGTGTGGGTACAAAATGAAAGAGAGAACAAAAATGAGTGAAACAAAACTCCTAGCCTCAAGCCTCCAGCGTAAGTGGAATGATACAGGCACAGATATGAGGGCAAAGGGGGAAATGAGGGAAAGTAGAGGAGAGGAAGGCAAGAAGTAGAGACGGAAGTCAAAAAGACATGGACGTGGTAGGAGATGCCAGCCACGGCCATCATGGTGCAGCGGGCTCCCACCCAAGTTCTGAGACCAGAGAGTACATTTCTTCTTCAGAGGGAGGAAAAGATACTAATCAGAAAGAGGCAAAAGAGGCTTTTAGTAACAAGAAACCTTCTGAAGAAAGGAAGTTAGGAATCAGATTATAGCAAAGATATAAGTCAGAATTTTAAAGCTCAAGTAATTTTCATAGATTGTAAGAAAATGTCAGGGCCTTCCGCTCTGAGAGTTCTCACAGTCCTTTGCAACAGTCACACAAACACGTTGGGTGTGAACATAGGATCCTATGTGTACATGATGTGCGTTGGGATCGTGGGGGGCGCAGTGCTTGGGCAGAAGGAAAGAAAGAAGGGAAGGCCATTAAAAGCCTTGCTGAGAAAGGTATTTCTTGTGCACAAAAAAGAATCAGGCCCCTCGCTCCCTACTGAGCCCATTTCTCCTGCCTTTGCCCGGGCTGTCAGGCATGAATCCCTGTAGCATTCCGTAACTAATTGACAGTAATGGGGGCCATTGGGAGTCTAAGAATACATGGCATTGCCCGGCATGCACTGGAAAAAAGGGGGGGCTCCCTCGGGGGCAGCTGTGGGGAAAATAAAGGCTGTCTTGTAAACTTCTTTTAATGTGAAGGTAGGAGGTAGAACATAGGGAGGAGCAGGTTTAGACAAACTTCTACTTTAGCCTAAAAATAAAAAAGTTATAAATCCCCTATCTTATCCTGAGCTAATATCCCAGGATACTAAGTTTGCCACAGAGAAGAAACAGATGGAATTTCAATTAACCTCAGGGCCCCCTGTGAAATCTATATTGTACCCTCTGGATTTACAACATATTGTAATGTATGACTGCAGGCTCTGGAGATTCCATCGCAAATCAACCCTCTTTATTCCAGGGATTCAGAAAACAGCTACAAAGACCCATTTCAGAATCAAAAGTGGCCAACTTTTTACAACTTCATCCTCAGAGTTTGAAATCAAATTTTTATTTTTACAACAGATCTTATTTATGTGCACGGTCTCATGTTTGTTTGTTTTTTTAAGAGGAGACATTTATTTTTTCCTTCTATTAATGATAATGTTTCTGTGCTAAAACTGTTTAGCCCAAATAGAAAATTGGGGGAAAAAATACACCATTATCACATCTTCAAGAATGATTCACCACAGACCTGCAGTAAATTATCTCCCAAGGATTTTTACCTTTCTAGAATCTAGTTTTTAATAGTAAAAATAGTCAAAATAAAAGCAACTACCTCTGCTATGAATAGCACATGAAGTTGGAAACACTGAAATAACTTTTTTAAGAATTCCAACTTGTTTTTCAAAGCCAGAATTATTTATCAGGTACCTGTGTGTGTGCGGTCACTCAGTCATGTCCAACTCTTTGTGACCCCATGAATTGTAGCCCATCAGGCTTCACTGTCCACAAAACTTTCCAGGCAAGAATATTGGGGTGGGTTGCCATTTCCTACTTTAGGGGCTCTCCCCGACCCAGGGATAGAAACTGTGTCTCTTGAGTCTCTCCTGCATTGGCAGGCACATTCTTTACCACTGCACCACCTGGGAAGCCCCTTATCAGGTACCTACAGACTTACAACTTTGATTTTGCTTTGCTTTTCTTGTATTATTGGCCTTGCCTGTCTGTATTTGTTTTTCATTTCACAATTAATATTTGCATAAGCATTCAGCTTTTCACACACAAAAAAGTTTTCAAATTGATTTTGGCTTTTTGATAAGTTTTCAGCACATTTTTCTCAGCATAGGGCTTTTCTCTAAAATTGTACTTCACCTCAAATCTTTCATGACCTTCTGCAGAGATGAGTTTCTTCCATGCAGTAGTACAGACTCTTTCTCTCCAGGTTGCTGCTCTGTTTTCCAGCATCATTTTATAGAAGATTTTCCCCTGAACTCCTGGGGAGTATCTCTAGGAATCCAGATAAGCAAAGACCTGTGCTTTGAGGAAAACTCATTTTGGAGAACTGAAATGTGTCTTTTTTTAAAAAAAGACTAGGGGTTGAAATGATGTGAAGGGCCTTCCTCTCTAAGATCACCACAGGAAACAGAACCAGAGGGTTGTCCTTGGAAACACTATCTAGGGACTCAGATGCTGAAAGCTAGAAGGACTAGAGAAGAGATGTCATTTAGGCAGCAAAGAGACTGTGTATCCCCACACTTCAGTTTCATGGAAGTAAATAAGCAAAAAGCCTACCAGGCTCCTCCATCCATGGGATTTTCCAGGCAAGAGTACTGGAGTGGGGTGCCATTGCCTTCTCCAACATGAATTGGCCACAAATATACATGTGTCGCCCCCATCCTGAACCACTCCCCACCGCCCTCCCCACCCTGTCCCTCTGGGTTGTCCCAGAGCACTGGTTTTGGGTACTCTGCTTCATGCATGGAACTTGCACGGGTCATCTGTTTTACATATGGTAACGTACAGGTTTCAATGCTATTCTCTCAAATCATCCCACCCCTAATCCTACATGCAGGGCACCAAAGGAGACACAGATGTAAAGAACAGACTTTTGGGCCCAGAGGTATCAGATTTTCTGATGGCCTGATCATTTGCAGAGTTGAAAGTGACTTATCTTTTAAAACATAGTCAATATGGTTCTTCTTCATTTTTCCTTCCCTAGCTTCTTCTCCAAGTCAGCCCTGAACTCTGTACTATTTAAAACTTATTTAAGACTCCCACAATTATGTTTGGCAACTTTACATTTGGCCCTTATGTTTTTGTTTTTATCTTGTTAATTTCCTATTCCAACACCAGTAGAAATTAAAGCAAAATAAAGGAGAAGGAAAGGATAATATAAGAGGTGTTCTGAAATCACCTAGTTTGAACTTCATGATCAGATAAAGTGGGAAAAGAATCCTAAGTAACTCAATTGAAAAAATATATGCTTGATGAAATTTTTTGCTGTTATTTTACTTTTTTCTTGTGTGTTTTCTGGGTTAGTTTTATTATTTTATCATATCTTCTCCTGAAAACTCAAACCATGATTGTTTTTAATCTCTTTGCTGACCCAAAGAAATTGAGTATACTAAATCAAACAAGCTTTCTATTAGATTTTACACACTAGTTTCTTCCAAAAATCTTCACTGACAAGCCTTTCTCAAAGATATCTATTCCTTTCTTTGAATTTTTTTGGCATTTACATTTATAGACAGCAACTCATCACCAAGCTTTTGTTTATTAACTTGGCTTGAGATTGTTCTCTATTTAACTGGGACACATCTTAGCTTCAGAATCAAGTTCCAAGGAAAATGACTATTCTTTTTCGTCGCAGATTCTGCAGAGCCTGATTTTATAGGTCAGACAGTTTGTTGAGCTGAATTAGGGAGTGTGCTATATATAAATAATTTCCCTGAAGTATGGTTGCTGAGCCCTGAATTGATTGGGAAACTGGGCCGTGTAGACGGAGTATCATAGTGAGAAGAGCAAAAACATTGGTCTGGACTATGCTGCTGCTGCTGCTAAGTCACTTCAGTCGTGTCCGACTCTTAGATTCTGGCAAATAGAAAGATAATCTTAGTTGAGGACAGGAGCCCAGACAGTAGCAGACAGAGCTGGAGTCCAGCTTGGGTGCCTCTGTGGTGGTGGGACCAGAGGAGGACTGTGCAGGGAGGGTATTGGAAGATGTTGAAGTTAGAGACCAGAAGTAAGATTGGATTTTCTCTAAACAAAAGAGGAGACATTTTCTGTAACATTTGTAGAGGAGAGTCCAGGAGAAACATCTGCACTGAGAATGGAAAGCCAACCCATGAGACACCAGAGACGAAGATGTTCAAAGAAAAGCATTGATGTGGTTGAGTGACTTGCCAGGAATGTTTGACTGGGCTATTATGACAAAACTGATTCCAGGATCTCATTTTTGTGGTTTCAACAACTCTTTGTCCATTCTCTGCAGATTGCCCTCTTTACCATAAGTATGAGTTTTGACCCTTCATTCTCTTTATCTTTGAAAGCTCCAAGGAAATCGTTGTTTAAGGAGGATCAGACTCTGCTTGTGAGAGCGGAATCACACCATGAGGATTGTTCTGAGCTTGCCACCAGCACAGTGGTAATGACAACCACTCAGAGATAGTGTTACTATCTCTGACTATATCTTTTTCTCTATATTAGGAAAATGGTTTTATGTCTTCAGAAGTCATTTCTGCCTGTCATTAAGATTGATAAAATAAATTGGCATTCACGTAGGATCTTTCTAACAAGCACTAAAACTCAGTATTGACAGAAGAATCTCTCTCTCTCTCTCTTCCTCTAATTGGCTTTATTTTTTGAACAGTTTTAGGTCTACAGAAACACTGAATGAAAAGTACAGTGAGTTCACATATACTCTCTCTTCTTCCCCATTCCCTTACTTCCTTCCCCCACAGTTTCTCCTATCATTAACATCTAGTATTGGTGAGGTACATTTCTTGCAGCCTATGAGCCAATATTTATACTTATTTTTTAACTAAGGTCCATAATATATATTGGGGATTCCCAGGTGACTCATTGTAAAGAATCCACCAGCCAGTGCAAGAGATGCAGGTTTGATCCCTGGGTTGGGAAGATCCCCTGGAGGAGGAAATGGCAACCCACTCCAGTATTCTTGCCTGGGAAATCCCATGGACAGAGGAGCCTGGTGGGCTAGGGTCCATGGGGTCACAAAGAGTCAGATACAACTGAGCACACGTGTACATATAGTGTATTATATATTAGGACTTCGTACATCCTATGAGCTTTGACTAATGTATAATGAAAAGCATCCACTATTACAGTATCAAACATAATAGTTTCACTGTCTGAGAAATCCCCTGTGCTCCCCCTATTCATCCCTCCCTCCTTCCCTCTTGTCTAACCCCTATATCACTGATGTTTTTACTCTCCATAGTTTCGCCTTTTCCAGAATATAATATGGTTGGAATTGTACAGGATATAGTATCTTCAGATTGACTTCTTTCAATGAACAATATTCATTTAAGGTTCCTTTATGTCTTTTCTTGCCTTGGCTTTTTATCACCAAATAACATTCCTCTGTCTGGATGTACCACAGTCACCAATTGAAGGACATCTTGGTTGTTTAAAAGATGCTAAAGCAACATCTTCAAAGCAGTATCTGAAGCAACATCATCAAAGCTGTTGTAAGCAACAACTTCAGATCTTCCCTGGTGGCTCATTGGTAAAGAATCCACCTGCAATGCCAGAGATCACATGCAATGTAGGAGACATGGGTTTGATCTCTGTGTCAGGAAGACCCCTCGATAAGGAAATGGCAACCCACACCACTATTCTTGCCTGGAGAGAGGAGCCTGGCAGGCTACAGTCTATAGGTTTTCAAAGAGTCAGACATGGCTTAGCAACTAAACATCAAAAACTTCAAAAGCAAGCCTCTCAGAATTCTATATCCCCACATTCCCCTATCTGGCTCATTGACTGGCTGGCTCCTAGCCTCTGGGAACTGACTGCTCACAACTGCTCTTGGTCCTCCAAGCTCAGTGTGGCAGAGGTCAAGGTCATAATTATGTTCAAATAGCCAGATGGCTAATTCCAGCCCAAGGCAAGATGAGCTCTAAGGTATCACCATTGTGGAGGAGAAACAGTCTCATCTGACCCAAAGGAACCTATGCCACCTCAGCCTGCCACCTCAGCCTCTGACCCTTGGAACTTGGATTTCTGTCTGAGAAGTCACTTGGAGATGCCGTTTCCAGCCACATGCCACAGACAGACCACTTTCATCTTCTGAACCCAATTCCCAACTAGCTAGATGCTGCAATTACAACCCATCCTTAACACTTGCCCACCTGTGTGTTTTTAAAACCTGCTTCAGCCTCAGAAAAATAATCATCCAGTCCTATTTATTTATTTATTTGGGTGTGCCAGGTCTTCATTGCGGCATGCAGGATCTTAAGTTGCAGCGTATGGGATCTTTTTTTCTTTTTAGTTGTGACATGTGGGATCTAGTTCCCTGACCAGGGATCAAAACCGGGCCCCCTGCATTGGGAGCACAGAGTCTTAGCCACTAGGCCACCAGGGGAGTCCTTTGTTTTGCTTAAAAAGGAGATTCTTATGTTACCAAACCAAACCTGGGTCTGCTCACTGACTCTACATAGCAAAACTGATCTACTGACACCAGTGGTCATGAAGGAAAGCACAGCATTTACTGCACCAAGCAAGGAGAACAGGCAGCTCATGCTCAAAAACCGGAATTCCCCAATGTCTTTCAGAGAAGGGTTTTTAAAGACAATATTTGGAGTAAAGGTTTCAGGGGGCATGACTATGATCTTCTTGGTTGGTGGTGAGGTAATAGGATGATGTTTCAGGAGTCTTAACCACTGACCTTTTGGTGCCAACCAGCTTGGGGTCTATGTGCTTGTGGTCAGCATGTGGTCTCCATCCTCCACCTGGCTTGGGGGTCTTAGTTTCTGCAGAACAACTCAAAGACATGTGTCAAATTGTTATCGATGTTCCTGGAGGAGGAACTAGGACTATTTTTTAAGCTGTCATTACTTTTCTTGTTTGACAGCTTTTCCTTTGTTTCTGCATCCCCTCACTTTACTAACTAGTTAACTGCTTCAGTCTGCTCTTTGGAACTCAGGGAAGGCCTAGGAGACTAAATAAATTCTTCTTTTTTTTTTTTTTGCCAACAAGAAATGGGCATACAGAAGGGCTTTTGTACCTGAGAGAACACCATAAGGTCCTGCTTGATTTTAATCTTCTCTTTTCTTTGATACTCACAGATATTCCTGAGAGTAACAGGGGTGAGACAAGAAAAGGAATAAAGTTTTAGATAGAGAGGTTCATTACAAACTCGGCAGGGGAACTCAGTTTTAGGGGGTTCAGATCCAGTCAGAACCATCCACTTTAGAGTTCTTCCACTGGTTCCTCCCCTGTGTTCCTATGTTGTCCTCTTGACTTCTACATACACTTAAAATGCATTTGGGGTTTTTTCCCATGAGAGTGGGGGCTTCCACAGCAAAGTTGTAGAGGTGGTCTATCTTCTCAGGCTCCTCTCTGAGCCACTTCCTTCCCACCCACCTCCTGGTGCCCTGGTGCTCACCACAGCGCCCTCAGCACTCACAGGATCACTCACAACCTGCTTCTAGGCTCTCTAGTCTCCCCAATCATTCCAAGAAGTAAAGGGCTGAAAACAGCTTAAGCATTTTCAAAAAGGGACTGCTCAGATCAGCCAGGAGTAGAGTAGATACGTGAAGCTTCAAGACACCTGGCCCCATCTCAAGGCAGAGGCACCAAGGCTCTCCTGAGATGGGGTGAAAGGAGGCTCCAAACCCCTTAAGCAGCTTCCTCTCTAGGTTAGCTCCTCACTTAGAGCTTCCTGAACATCTCCTGGAAACTTTCTCATCACGTAACCCACCTCTCGAACATTCCCTGAAGGGTGTCCATTTTCAGTTTTATTGGCATGATTCTTCAGAGGCCACTGCCTTTGGAGTTCTTATTCTGCTGTCATTCAGAGATGGTTCCATGCTGGTATCAACAGAGTGGACTTCTTCCAGCCAGGCCCAAACAGCCTCTCTCTAACTTTCTGTGAAATGTGCCTGATGGCACTTAACATGAGAGTACCCATAAAAGTACACCTTAGCACCAGAGGAGAGGCATGGGTACGTGTATACTAAGTCCCTTCAGGCATGTCTGACTCTTTGTGACCCCACCGACCATACCCCACGAAGCTCCTGTGTCCTTGAGATTCTCCAGGCAAGAACACTGGAGTGGGTTGCCATGCCCTCCTCCAGGGAATCTTCCAGATCCGGGGATTGAGCCTGCATCTCTTACATCTCCTGCTTTGGCAGGAAGGTTCTTTACCACTAGCATCACATGCATCAAAGGCAGTGAGTGGAGGGCAGGAGGAAGGGGGTTTTTGCAACAGTGGCAGAAACTGGGCATGGAATCTTGGCAGTCCTGAGGAAGAAGGAGGAAGACAAAAGATGAAGAAGCAGGGAGGGTGAGTTGAGTGAGATGGTTTAATTATGATGTATTTTGTGTGCCAGGATCTCTGTGGATATGGACATAAAGAAGGCAGTCTGCTCTCAAGATCTGGTTTGGCAATGAGAAACAGTTCTCTGTCATTCAAATGGCAACACTGGGTTTGAATTGGGAGAAAACCATTGATTATCCTATCAGAAAACTCTTGAGTCAGCACTGCCTTGTTTCATAAAGAGAATAAGCAAAGAAGTGGTCTGTAACGTTTGCACAGTGTCTTTCATGTTTGCTGAGACGTACTTCAGGCAGATTTACATGCATTACCTCTCTTAGGGAGGTATCTCTATCTTAAATAGGAGTCAATGAAAGCAAGAAAAGTTCAGTGACTCGCACAAGGACACGTGACTAGTAATTTTCAGTCTTGGTCCAGCTGTTTCTAAAGCCTGTTCTCATGCTGTGTAGGTGATTGGAATTCAGCTGCCCTACTCACCTACTCCAGAGTCTTTTCCCGCCAAGAGAACAGTTGTTCCTGAGGTAGGAGCTTGAAGTTTAAGAATTAGAGGTATATCCCTTATCTAAATATTTTATTCGTCAGTAAATTTCTGCAGAGAGGAATGAGCCTTTAAAAAACTTACCATTAATGGCTTCCTTACTGAGAATATATTTATGAGAGAATTTCCTGCAAGGAAATTTTGATCGCCTGCACGTGGGATGAGCAGCAGTCAGAAAAGGGATAAAATGAGAGATACACAGAAGAAAGAGGCAGAGATGGAAGACACCTTGGCTTACTCCTCAAATTTGTGTGGGTGCTCTGCTACCTGGGAGAAGCCCTGGCCTGCCTAATTTCTCTCCCTGTCCAGGGAACATGAAGATAACTGGCTCGCTCACCCCAAAGGATCAGCAACTGGGCAGAGGCCAGAGAAGAGAAGGCCACAGTAGCAGAGGTGGGGGTGGGAGCCAGTAGGGTGGAGACAAAGGGGAAAGTAACTTTTTAAATAAAAAATGATAAGTGATGAATAGAATGGCTAATCCTGGGGAGCCCTGAGAATGCTGGACCGCCAAGCAAGGGCCTCTCTTTTTTTCACTTTCCTTTTTCTATTCTTTTTAATTTTCTTTTATTTAATTTCGCTGCAGCACGTATAATCAATTATAGCCTGAATCAGGATAAAGGGAGGGGAAGCACTTTAATTCATAAATCAATTTTATACGGTCATCAGTCAGGTTGTGAATGCAAATACCTCTGTCGGTTTAGGTTATTCAGAATTAATTGACTCCCACCGGGCTGGGCTGCAGATGGAGAAGGGCTTTCTCACAGAGTCTCCTTGGGCCCAGCATGGGGGCTGCCGGCTTCCTCCCTTCCCCCTCAGGCCCTCAGCCACCCCTCCCTGCTCCTTTACCCTCTGGGCCCCAAACGTGGAGATGATGGGGGTGGGCGTCCAGCAAAGAGCTGGGTGGGTAAGAGCCCAGAAAGATTGTTTGAAGAGGGGAGGGGATACACAGAAAGATGAAAGACCCCAAACAAACCCTCTTCAGCCCAGGCCCTGCAGAGACACCTTTATGTGATTAGAAAAGCTTAGCTTTCAAGGGTCTGCTTGTAAGTTCTCTTGAGCTTCTTAAATAAGAAAGAAAAAAGAAAATAAACAGAAAAGCCAGAGCCCCTGGCCTGAAGCTGAAGAAATATCATTCAGAAACTGCCCAGTCGCAGAGGTTTGTGCGGCTGTCAGATTCCAGCAGCCAGAGAGCAGCTCAGGAGAGAGGGCAAAGTGCAAGTGAGGGCAGGGCCCTGTCCAAAGCACCTGAGGCTGATCGCCCGGGACAGCCCTGGATGGGGGAAAGAATGAATGAATCTGGTGTAGGAAGGACCGCGGTGGCCTAGCAGGACAGCACCTGTTTCCTAAGTTCCCGAGTTAGGGTCTTCCATCACAGGAGTTGATTCTAATGTGGAAAAGACACACACCGATCCACTCATATACTCAACATACCCTGCTCTCTACTTCTCAGCTAACTATACCCCCTGAGTGTGTTGCTCCAAACCAGATTATTTTCAGGGTTTTCACCAGTGGCCCCCATGTTAGACTCACCCAAGGAGTTTTCTGTTTTGTGTGTTTTGTTCATTTGTCATCTACAGTCCATGGGGTTACAGAGTTGGGCATGACTGAGTGACTAATACTTTCACTTTATTGGTGATGTTCAGGTCCAATCTTAAAGATTCTGCTTTAATCAGATCTTGAGTAGGGCATGTTTTTTGTTTTTGTTTTACTTTCAATAAAGTTGCAAGCGAGTCCAATGTACAGATAAGAATGGAGCCACTGAAGTATCTGAGAGCCACCTCCACCCCCAGGCTCCAGGCTCTCCCCACTACCCAGCATGGTTCTCAAAGCATGTGCATTAGAATTGTATGGGCAGGAAATAAAATGGCAAGGAAAAAATAACAAAATAAAACTTGAGGTTATATATGTTGCAGATTCCCTCATCCTCTCCAGACACAGTGAATCTCTGGAAAATTATATAATTTATACAAACTCTCAGTAAATATGGGGACCACTTACTGGGGCAAAGCACCAAGATATCAATGTTTGGCCTGTTTTTATTTAAAAGCAAATCCTGGCCTCCTCTCAGTTGGTAGACATCACATTTTGCCTTCATGTAAAGTAATGCTCAAAATTCTCCAAGCCAGGCTTCAGCAATATATGAACCGTGAACTTCCAGATGTTCAAGCTGGATGTAGAAAAGGCAGAGGAACCAGAGATCAAATTGCCAACATCTGCTGGATCATAGAAAAAGCAAGAGAGTTCCAGAAAAACATCTATTTCTGCTTTATTGACTATGCCAAAGCCTTTGACTGTGTGGATCACAATAAACTGTGGAAAATTCTGAAAGAGATGGGAATATCAGACCACTTGACCTGCCTCTTGAGATATCTGTATGCAGATCAGGAAGCAACAGTTAGAACTGGACATGGAACAACAGACTGGTTCCAAATAGGAAAAGGAGCACATCAAGGCTGTATATTGTCACCCTGCTTATTTAACTTCTATGCAGAGTACATCATGAGAAATGCTGGGCTGGAAGAAGCACAAGCTGGAATCAAGATTGCCGGGAGAAATATCAATAACCTCAGATATGCAGATGACACCACCCTTATGGCAGAAAGTGAAGAGGAACTCAAAAGCCTCTTGATGCAAGTGAAAGAGGAGAGTGAAAAAGTTGGCTTAAAGCTCAACATTCAGAAAACTAAGATCATGGCATCTGGTCCCATCACTTCATGGCAAAGAGATGGGGAAACAGTGGAAACAGTGTCAGACTTGATTTTTGGGGGCTCCAAAATCACTGCAGATGGTGATTGCAGCCATGAAATTAAAAGACGCTTACTCCTTGGAAGAAAAGTTATGACCAACCTAGATAGCATATTGAAAAGCAGAGACATTACTTTGCCAACAAAGGTCCATCTAGTCAAGGCTATGGTTTTTCCAGTGGTTATGTATGGATGTGAGAGTTGGACTGTGAAGAAAGCTGAGCACTGAAGAATTGGTGCTTTTGAACTGTGGTGTTGGAGAAGACTCTTGAGAGTCCCTTGGACTGCAAGGAGATCCAACCAGTCCATTCTAAAGGAGATTAGCCCTGGGTGTTCTTTGGAAGGAATGATGCTAAAGCTGAAACTCCAGTACTTTGGCCACCTCATGTGAAGAGTTGACTCATTGGAAAAGACTCTGATGCTGGGAGGGATTGGGGGCAGGAGGATAAGGGGACGACAGAGGATGAGATGTCTGGATGGCATCACTGACTCGATGGACGTGAGTTTGAGTAAACTCCTGGAGATGGTGATGGACAGGGAGGCCTGGCATGCTGCGATTCATGGGGTTGCAAAGAGTTGGAGACGATTGAGCGACTGAACTGAACTGAACTGAACAGTTCTATGTTTGTGGATTTTGCCAGGGAGCTCTCCTGAGAGATCCAGACCTGAATCTACATGCAAAGGAAAGCAGTCCATTTGATGAAATGATCTTAAGGTTGTTGTTTAGACACTAAGTCATGTCCAACTCTTTTGCAACCCCTTAGACTGTAGCCTGCTTACTTTGGCTCCTTTGCCCATGGGATTTCCCAGGCAAGAATACTGGAGTGCGTTGCCATTTCCTTCTCCAGGGGATCTTTCCAACCCAGGGGTTGAACCTGCATCTCCTGAATTGGCAGGCAGATTCTTTACCACTGAGCCACTTGGGAAGCCCCATCTTAAAGATTGCATGTTCCCAAACATGGATTTTTAATCCACATTGAGCTTCTGAAAAACCAGATGCAAGTTCCTCTGTCCATGGAATTCTGCAGGCAAGACTACTAGAGTGGGTAGCCATTCTCTTTTCCAGGAGATCTTCCAGAGTCAGGGATCAAACCCAAGTCTCCTACATCACAGGCAGATTCTTTACCATCTGAGCCACCAGGGAAACCCTACTTATTTTTTTAACCAGCACTCAAATAATCAGCCCTAGATCTTTAATACAGTCCTCAGTCTTTTGTTTGTATGCAAATAAGCCATATTTATTTATTATAAAAGGCTAAAAGAAATTATTGGAGAAATGTTCCAGTTAGACATTCATTTGCATAGCCATATATTGGAGGCAATAAAACTACCATTCTTTAAAAATCACAGTACTTCAGGCTTCATTCCCAAGTCAGACTAGACTTCCTCTCCCAAAAGTCTGAAGGCCTTAATGGAGATTAAATGTGTGTTTTTTCCTGCTGTACTTAGCCAGCAGCAATGAGAAATTGGGGGAGGGGGTGGGTTAAGAATGAAAGGGCACCTTGTTTGCAAAGCTCCATGTTTTAAGGTAGAAAATGAAGACATCCATGTGAAGAAAAAAAAATCCTCATACCATTAAGGCAGTATGGCAGGGTGATTAAATACACAAGCTTCGAGTCAAAACTGCCCAGCTTTGAAACAACTGCACCACTTACCTTAGATAAGACATATAAGCTGTGTGCCTCAGTTTCTTTCTATTTAAAGTGGGAACATTAGTGGGAGCTACCTCATACAGTTGTTGTGAGGATTAAATGAGATTAAGGATCTAAAGAGCTAAGCAGAAAGCAGGCCCAGTAAACGGCAACACATATATTGACTGAGAGAAAGCAGGGATGAGAGGTTTCTGAAGAGTGGACCACAGGGCCTGTTGGTCTGACTTGGTCCCGCCAGTAGTATCAGCATCTCTGAGAACTTGTTAGAAATGTGAAGTGTCCAGCCCCATCCCAGAACTCCTGAGCAGAAGCTCTGAGGATGGGACTCAGCACCCTGTATGTTAACAAGCCCTGATAGATTCTGAACCACACTAAAGGTGGAGACCCATGGGTGAGTAAAGGATCCTTGACAAGCAATCAGAAGGCTCTTAGGGTCAAGCAGTTTGTGGTAAAGAAAGAGGTTGGACTCGACTGTCTGTATAGGAAACAGATAAAGAGGGCTCACGCAATGGTGTTTGGCATTGGAAGGAAAGGCAATGTAGAGAGAGTCCAACCAAAGGATGAGATCTCACCAGGAAGCGTAACTACTCATACAACAGCGTGGCTTACAGAGTGCTGGCCCAGATCTCACAACCTTAGATGGCCTTCCCACCTCCATGCTCCCAGCCCCTCCCTAGATTCTAAGACTCAGCAGTGCCTCCAACCCCACTGTACCCTCGGACTTCAGCAGACTGCATTGACCCACTCTGCTGCCAGGTTAGAGCAGCAGGGAAGTCTGAGGCTCTTACTCTAGACGTATGCAGAGAGGGCAGCTCTGCCAGGAACAGGGGCCTGGAGGGGCGATCTCAGCCATGCTGCTTTGAGATGCCAGGGGAGTATCTTCTCTTCAGTGCTTTCCTTCTCTTACAATCGGATTCCCAAGAGCCAGAAGGGGAGATGGGGGAAAGGCAGCCTGGAGGGGTGGAAACAAAGGAATTTGGAAGCCATCTGTATAAAGGTAGTTTTTTAAAGGTATCCAAAAAAAGAGAAAATAGAGAGCAGTCCAGGTGTTTCGGAGAGAAACCACATATTCCGATCTACAAGAGGCTAAAGAAGGCAGGCACAAGTAGGAGCCAAAAGGGGTAGTTAAAATGCCCTGTTAAAGATTTCAGTTCCACAAACAATAACTGAACACCTATTAGGTCCCAGGGACTCTGCTAGACTCTGAGAGAAAGAAATCATAAGACACAATTCCTGCCCTCCAGGAGCCTTTGAAGAAAAACAGAAGAAAACAGAAAAAATGTGCACATTCCTTCCAAAATGACATCCGAAGAAAAGAAAACAAAGCAACTCCCAAAGTTTTTTATTAAACATTTGACTTAAATTTGAGATTTGGAGTTCAGCAAACAGGCAGAATGCAAATTATCCACTCCCAACCCGTCACCTTCACACACACATACATACATGCACGCGTGCACACACCGTGTACACACACTCAGTGGTGGTCATGGCCTTGTGGAACTGACCATTGAAGGACTGGCCTGGCTGCTGCTGGCCCTGCCACTGGACTTCAATCTTGATCAGAAAAAACACTACAAGTTCATTAAAGAAACAAATCCTAGCAGTTTCTGGTACGTAAGCCAACTCCAACCTACCCTCCCTTCAATGAGGTAAGGGTAAAGGAATCTGACAAACACAGATTTAATTTCCTGTGAAAGGCACAGGGGTTTAGAAACTAGGAGAGGGGCAGGATTTAGCCAGATGCATCTTGTGTTTTATCACACATGACACATAAAACCCTTGCATTGTGTTCACCAGGGCCCCTTGCTTTCATCCATCCTTGACTTGGCACCACATCCCTTCTGAGCGCAGCCCTTCAGCTCCCGCTCCTCGGGGAAAAGAAGTTAAGGCAGCTTGGTTGGTGTGGGGGCTGGGACTTAGGTCACATGCTTCCCAAAATATCTGTCCTGTGGCCACTTTCCCAGGTCACTGTCCCACCTTCACACTTTCTCTAAATGTGAGCTAGTCAGTTATTAGACTGAGATATAAAGAAGACTCAAAAAGGGGGGCCCTGTGTTATTTTTCATGCATCAGCCCCTAGGTGCTCCTGGAATCTGTTCTCTTGCTCTCTGAAAGAAAAAAATGAGTTTTTATTCCCTCTCAGCCCTTTGCTGATATTTATTTCCCAAGTCAGTTCCAAACAGCCAAATGAATTTTTCAGAAAAACCACAGCTGGAGTGTCAGAGTCCAGGTAACAATATTAAAATAATCAAGAGAATCCCTTGGATGTTTTCAAAGTTTTCTTCTGGGCATCCTTACATGCTTAGGATTATTCTTTGTTTCCCTTCTGTTGTTCTCCTTGGCTATTTTCTTCTGCTGCTTCTTTTCTTTCTCTATATTGCTCCCCAAAGCATAAGCTATATGTCTGTGATGCTGAACAACATCGATTCTGAAAGTTTGGGATTTTTTTTAAAGAATGTTCCTTAGACAAAACACAACCCTGGCTGCAGCTGGAGGCTTCTGGGATTTCTGTGCCTTATTTTCATGCATGGCCCCTTTCATGAAACCTGAGGGAATTCACGGGGGTGGGGTGAAGGGAAAAGAGAAGGAGGGGGAAGAAAGGCGTGAACCTTTACACCCAAAGTGGGGCTTCAGAAGAATTTACAGCCGTCTTTTCTGGAGACCGTTAAGGTTTTATTGCCCTAGTACCAGCAGTTACAATGCTCCATGGAGCTCAGAGCTGAGCCCACGCCAAGGATCCCCTAGCTCACTAAAGCTGGCAAGAGGCCAATTCTAAAGCAAGTTCACTTCAAGAAGAGAGGGAGCTAGTCTAAGTGGGAGGTGGGCTGGAGGAGAGAAAGAAACCCAGAAAGTAAATAAGGCATTATAAAGTCACAGCTTGGCTCTGCAGTCAAACAGCGCTGACTTTGGGTGACTTTTCACTATTTACTAGCCAATGATATTAAACAAGTGATTTAACCACTCCAAGGCTGAGGTTTCCAATCTGTAAAGCAGAGCTCATAACAGCACCAAGCTTATTGGATTATTGTGAGAATTAAATAAGATAAATCCTGCAGAGTTTAGTATAGGGTCTGGTTCACAGTAAGAGCTTAATGTATATTATTTTATACTGATAGTGTAAATAATGGCATTGCAGGAGAGGAGAGGCCAACAAGGTCACACTTTTTCTAAAGGTGAATGTGTATAATGAGACATAATTTCTTTCTTACCTCTAAACATTCCCTTCTATGGCAATTCTCCTAGCCAAGCCTGCTGGATACCTTAGGTATGAGGGGAAAGACCAGTAAAGAAGAAGAGAAGTGAGAAGAAAAAGAAAAGATGATGATAGCAAAGCAGATTTATAGGCAGAAACAATTGGAAAAAGAAATGAGAGAAAACTAAGTGAGAGAAAATAAAATGGAAATCGTCAAAGATGGAAAGAAGTTTTTCAGCTGGACGCAGACTAAGCAGGAAATGTGGACAAGAGGCAGATGAGTATGGAAACGTGCAGGGTTTGGTTTCCCAGCCACTGTGTCCTCTGGGGAGGTTCAGCTCAGTCACTCAGTCCTGTCCAACTCTTTGCCACCCCGTGGACTGCAGAACACCAGGCCTCCCTGCCCATCACCAACTCCCAGAGTTTAACCAAGCTCATGTCCATTGAGTCCGTGATGCCATCTAACCATCTCATCCTCTGTCGTCCCCTTCTCCTCCTGCCTTCAATCTTTCCCAGCATCAGGGTCTTTTCAAATGAGTCAGTTCTTCACATCAGGTGGCCAAAGTATTGGAGTTTCAGCTTTAGCATCAGTCCTTCCAATGAATATTCAGGACTGATTTCCTTTAGGATGGACTGGTTGGATCTCCTTGCAGTCCAAGGGACTCCTAAAAGCCATGAGCCTATGGGTGTTTAAAAGGAACACAAGCAGCAGAGCAAATCTTCCTGCAGAATATGTAACCCCTCTGCATAACTTCTGTCAGTCACAATTCCTCCTTCACAGCCCTCCCTGACCTCTAGCTGCACAGCCTCATACCTGCAGACTTTACTGTCATTCTGAAAGAAACCGGGCTCTCCGAGATAACGTTTGGCATTTTGTGCTGTGAGTGCCTCTGCTGCAAAGTGTAGGATTAAATTATCCTGTGCCTAGAACTTGCTGAGTGCTTCACAGTGTTGTTGAATGAATGAATGAATGAGTCATGTTGAGGCAGACTTGTGTGACTGCTGAAGGCGACAGGGTTTCTTCCTTGGGAGTGAGGGTGCTAAAATGTTCCAGAATTAGATAGCACTGGTGGTTGTACAGCCTTGTGAAAGTACTAAAATTGCTGAATTGTACACTTTAAAATGGTGAGTGTTGTGGTATGTGAATAGTATCTCAATAAAATAAATATAAAAACATAAATGTCAGCCTTAGAGAAAAAACAGTCACAAGCTTGTCTTCCAATTTGCTCTTCACACCGGGTCCTCTTCCCATCCCTTTGCTCCTTCTCAGAACATAAAGACAGAATGATTACTTTAAAAAGTCTGTTTCAAGTTTTCCTTGGAAAACTTGTTCACATGAAATCTAAGTGAGCCAAGGACGGTCAGATCTCAGAGGAATAAGGTGATTGTAGGAGGGGCACAGCCTCCTTTGGAACATTTCTCTAGGAACTGTGTGAACTGTGTTTTGTGCTGGAACACAAAGATTCACTGTCTTAGCAAACCTCTTCATATTGTCCCAACCACCGAGATTCAGCCACTAAGAAATTCTTGGAAATCAATGGCAGTGTTACCCCATCTTAAGGTATGTTAGCCTTTAGGTGCTTTTATGAAACACCTGAACTTTGCTGACAGTCAGGGGCATTCAAGTGAGCGGAAATGATTTTCCAGATGAGCTGGAGTAGAGCAAAGTCTAACCACAGATTCTCCTGTTTTTCAACCTCCCCACGCAGAGTACCTCTATCAGAGACGTCTTCCTGGTATTGGAAGTTACTGTTTGCTATGGACACTTCAGTTTTGTGAAATAGTGTGGTTAACTTATACACAGCACAGTTCTCAAAGGACTTTGTGTGGAGCTTATTTCAGTGGCTTGTTTACTACTGGCAAAGGGAACTCCTAAATCTTAAGTACCATTTAATACATCAGTAGCAGACTGCTTAGACAAACAGGATTTCAGGTTTGGGGCTGCTGTCTGCTCCATCCCTATAAATTAAAGACGGAATGAGTCCATACATGTCTGCAACCCACTCTAAGGTTTGGGCCAAGTACTGTCTTCTGTTTCAAGTTCCTTCTCCAGCATCCAACCATGAACGAAATAAAAATGGGGGAAAGGGAAATGCTACTTACTCAAACCTAATCTTGAAGTAAACAAACGTCGACATCGTCGTTCATTCAGAGGTTTTATGTGAACTGAGAGGCTCTAAGAGTTTCTGAAAAGTCCACCCAATCATTCTCTATAACTTGTCACAACTCACTGAGAATCTCGGTTACTAAGCCTCCAAAGTGGGGTTTGATCTCGATCTTGGGTCCCTTAGTTGTCACTACCAAGGCCCCCATTCCTATATTTTGTCAGTGATGTCATCAGCCAATCTGAGCCTCAAATCCTTGTGAGTTCTCAGTGCTAAAAACTGACATCATCATCAGTAAGGGAGTTTGTTGAAAGTTAAATGTTATTTTAAAAGTTATTGAAAAAAAGCTTTCAGAGCCACAACTTTTGTCTTTATCCTCCACCTGTTCAAGCACCCCAGATTGGAGTTTCTGACCAGATACTCTGTGAGGCCTTCCCTGCTTCATGATTCTTGGTCTGGCTTGCTTCATTTAGTATGATCATTTATGTATCGCAGCCTACTTCTTTCTTTGTCCCCTTGGAGTACCAGTTTAAGGTCATGCACGTTGCCATGTGCTCATCTCTTTTGTTGCTTCTTTTTGCTGCCCGGTACTCCAGGGTGGGCCTCCACTGTACTGTCTCTCTCCAGACCCCTGACACCAGAGAGAGCACCAAAACAAGCCTATCCCCCATGACATGTTGTAACCACGTCATTGGGATAGTATGTCTGGGGATAAAATTGTTGGGTCATTAGGTTTGTAAATATTTATTTGACCAAGTAGAGCCCGATTGCTTTCCAGAATGGCTACACTATCCATATTTCATCAGCAGCAAACAAGGGTCCTCTGAGCCCACATCCCTGCCAAAACTTGACCTTATCTAGCTTTCTCATCTTACATTTGAGAAAAGGAAGCTTAGCATGAGTGGAGCCTCCTCCCTTGACCAAGAAGAAGTAAATGTAGCTAGGGGTACCAGAC
The DNA here is from genome assembly GCF_029378745.1 of Bos indicus. NCBI lineage: Eukaryota > Metazoa > Chordata > Mammalia > Artiodactyla > Bovidae > Bos > Bos indicus. Next base: position 58,525,935 of record NC_091760.1, read on the forward strand.
TGGCTAGACTATACCAAGATGCCTCTGTGGCCACATGGAAAAATCATGTGGTTTTTTGATCCGCATTTCTTCAGTCATTTAAGAATGCCCATCACTGTCTTTGGACATCAGTGTTCTCATCCCTTATCTAGAGGAGTAGTGTTTAATGATGTCCAGGGCTCTTTCCAAATCTACAGTTCTCCAACTGTGAATACCCTTTTGTCTATCACTAGCAATTGCCTCCAATGGCATCCAGGTGTGTCTGTGGGCTTCAAGATGTTGGAAATAACAAACTGTCCTTTGTACCTTTTTTTCACTAAGTATTGAAAGCATGTACGGAATAACCCAGCACCCACACGCAATGTTATAATCCTCATATGAATCTCCTCTCCCAATCTCCCTGCACCCTCGGCTAAGACAATTCCCAGAAATAAAAGACAAGGTACACAGTGTACTTTTGCAAAGTCCAAGAGTATATTAGATTAGACTTTGTTCCAGTCTGAACAGTATTATCTCCCCTGTTCTAGTGAGGGGTGGGTCACATCATTTCTAAGGCAGAGTCCAAATATGGACATGATATCACCCGAACTAGGAGAAGCCAAAGGTCCCTCCTCAGGCATTTACTGAATGAGGATGGAGAACTGACATGAAGTTGGGGGTCACTTTGAGAGCTTTTATGGCTGACTGGTCACTCCCCACTTATTTTACTCTGTGCCCAGTGAGGTTCTGCAGACTCTCCTGGCTTCCAGACACTGCCTGCGAGGACCGTCAGAGCATGTGCATGTAGACCAGCCTCACTAGGATTCACTTCTGACAGCTCCCTCAGGAAGACCAGGCCTTCTTGAGCCTCATAGATGGGCAGTTGCTTTCCGCCAGCAGTCTCCACATTTAAACCTCTCAGCCCCTCCCTATGTCACCTTCTTGTCAGGTTTCCAAATCCCAGAGACCTGGAGAGGCTTTAGTTTGGACTGAGTTTCAGCTCACCGTTTTCAGGATGAAAGAGATGAAGTGAACCACTTGCCACAGAGGGAAGCTCCAGGGTGAGATGTCTCGGGTCCTCGTCTCTCGTCCTCTGAGCTGGTATCTCTTCTGTCTCCTGAGTCTGTATCGTTTCATTGTGAATACCCAGTACACGTCTGTCTATCCCGGGGTTGTAAAGGGCAGGGTAGGAATCTTACCAAGGGATATTTAACTAGATGCTCATGTGTAATTCAAACAGCTTGTTTTCCTAAACAAAGGACACTGACTGGCTGTTTTGCTCTTGTCCCACTGAGCCTCTTTGTCAGCAGCAGGATTCAGTCTCCTCCCTTCGATGGCCAAGTTGGGAGATTTATTTTCCTTTGCTGTGGCCCAAGTTCTGCTTTTTGGGAAGAGCTGCTAAGCCAGTTTGGATCAGCTCTGCTGGGACCTGGATGGGAAATTCAGTATAAACCCACACGGAATATTGTTCTGGCTTAGCTGCAGGATTAGAGTTCAGAGTTCCAATGTGCTTGTGTCCTCTTACTCTACAGGGTCACTGCTAGGACACGTGGGGCCCTGCGCCACTCGAGCTGCTAAGGGTTTCTCCAAAAAAAAACCTCGCCATTTGAGTTTTTCTACTAGGTAAGGGGAGTACTCAAGTCTGGGGCTTATTGCTTTTTTTTTTTTTTTTTAACATTAAGTAATAGAACGTTATAGTGGAAAACGCAGTGACCAGGGAAGTCTGGAGTTCATTGAACTCACTAACTGAGATGTGAACATTATAACCAGTATCATTGGTTCATGTCAGGGCTTTGACAGAAAGAGTTTAGAGACAAAACATTTTGTGATTTTTAGAACTCCTTTTCAGATGTCGAAATTGTAGATAAAGAATTATGGAGCTAACTAGTAGGAAAAGCATAGTAACCCTTCAGCATCAGAAAGATAGAGGTTCAAATCCTTTTAGGCTGATTTTGGTGAAGTCATTTAACTGTTCTGAGCTTCAGTTTCCTCATCTGTAAAAATGAAGATTATCATCATTATGTTGTAGTATTGCTTGGAAGACTATGTGCAGCATAGGATAATTTTTTTTTTTAAAGATAACTGTTAATTTTAGGATATGTGGAGGGAGGCAGGGATGAACTAGAACAATGAAGTGCATGAAAAAACAAGAAACTTAGATTTGGAGAGGGCAGTGAACCATGTGGAAAACCTTAATTTGAGAGTGGAAAGGAACAAAAGAAAGAAGAGTCTGAAGAATGAAAACTTGCTGGTGGCTAGGTGGGTTCTGGGAAGACTGGAGCCTCTAACATAGGTGCCTTGAGCTACCAATAACCAGACTATGGCACATTGGAGCTAAAGGATGGGCATAGGTTCAGCAGGAAATGTTGAGACACTTCGCACAGGGACGTGCCTGTCGGATCCATAAAGAATCATTCAATATGTCTTTCAGCATCAAGCGGGTTTGTCTACTAGGAACACCTGACTCTTACTCATCTGGATGCATGTCTACCCTATGATTTCATTGCCCTTGGAGCCAGGTGACTAAAGTCATAGTGCACAGAAGCCCCCAAACAGAAATGCAAATGGTAACAGTTGTTCGTGGAGTGCATGTCTCCCCAAAGTGCCAGACACTGGGTTAAGGCATTTTACATCCGTCATCTCCTTAAATTCTCACAACACCATGAGGGATGCATTATTCTCCACATCCTATAGATGAGGAAACTGAGGCTCAGAGACATGAAATGACTGCCCAAGGTCACAGAGCTCACAAGTGGTAGAGCTGGAATTCACCTCTAAGTCTGACGGATGCCACAAACCACCACAGTGCACTTCCTTACTACTGATAGCAAGAATTTTACATGAGAAAGCCCTAAGCTCTCAGACGCTGGAAATGGAAGGCTAAGTGGTGCAGCTTTTGTGGGAAGGACTTTGGCCCCCTTCACCACAGTCCTTTCTCTCAGCCAGGTCCCAGATCCAAGCTGATACCCACTAGGCACGGCAGGCACAGGGAATCCACAATCCTTCTAAGGACCTGCAGAAATGTTTTAATTTGTCATAAAATCAGAAGAGAAAAATAAATATAATTTATTATATTCAAAGAAGTTATAAATGATCATTTTTAATACTTTTAGTGGAGAAAGGGGCACACAAAAGGCCCATGAAAACCATAATGTGGTCCTGCCTGCTTTCTTAAATAATCTAGACAGTGTATGGTGTGTAATTGCAATCCTTGTATAGCACCACTTCCTCTTTCATTCATTTGGGGTGTTATATCATTCTAGAACTCCTTAAGTAGGAAACGTACTTTTCTTGGCAGGCAGTTCTTTTTGGCTAACATAAAAGTTGATACAAATATGTCCAAATACTCAGATATACAAATGTCAACAGATATTTAATGTTTAATATTTATAAGCTATACCCAAGAAATGCGTACCCCAACTTGTCCATGGACATAAATTCACAAGCACCAGGGGGCAGCCCTAGAACCTTTACTGTAAATATAATCATACGCACGCACGTGCATGTGCGTGCGTACACAGACACACACACGCACACTTCTCCAACAATAGACAAGAAGCCAAGAAGATCAAATTACTATCCCATGAACAGTTAAAAAGAGAAAAATCCCAGATTTAGAGTCTAATCTGCGGTAGGTAAATAAAGGAGCCAGGGCCCCAGGGGTGGGAAAAAGGATAAGGCTGTGTAGATTGAGCCAATACATTTGTTATTATTATTTTGCAAGTCCAATTCCAGAGCACTTATTAATGATGACTCTCAGAGTTTCCCCAGTCAGGCATCCCCTGCTCTTTGAGGGATTCCAGATCTGCACAGACCAGTAGTAACATCAGATTTGAGAACTGAGCTGGGTGTCAAGACGAGGAGGGAAGGGGAGGGGGTAAAAATTTTGTGAGGGGTTCCATGGTTAAAAACAAGTTCAGAAACAGCTGGAAAGCCAGAGAAGAAGCTGTCTCCTTAATTAGACCCCTTTCACCTCTTTCTTTCTCCATTCCACCCACAATTCTCCTCCCTCCAGAGAATGTACCCAGACAAAACAGTTGAAAAAGATTATCTGCCCTGTTCTTCAAAGCCAAGTTATTTTTGGTTAATCGGGGTGAAAATGTGAGGCAACCTCTGAGCAAGATACCCTCAAGTCCTGTCTGTTTGGAATCAACAAAGCCCAAACCCATACCGATAAGAAGATGTGTACTCATAATGAGGCCTCAGGCTTCGGTATGATTTCTGTAATATTCATTTATCTGTAATGTTGGGAGATTTAGGTGTTCTGGTTCACTAATTCATTCCACAAAGATATAATGTCACCTATTGAAATAATAATAATAAAGTAATAACTATGCACTTGTGCTAAGTGAAAACTATGGCACTATGCTAAGTACTTTATCTGCAATGATCTCATTAAATCCTTGCAGCTCCGTGAATTAGGCACTGTTATTATAGAGAAAGGATTTTACAGACAAGGAAACTGAAGCTTGGAGATATTAAATAATTTACCCAAGTTCTCACACCTAGAAAATAGATCCAGTGCAGTGCAACTCCGACCTCTTGTTGTGTAGTGTACATTGTGTTTTTCCTCTTTGCTATTTGCCCTTTAGGGTTCTTCCCAAATTTTAACTGCTAGAAACAACGTGGCAATGTACTCTTTGCACATAAAGCTTTTCTCTTATTCTTGCTTTTTTTAGAATGAATTCACAGAAGTAAAATGTCTGGATTCAATGGTTTAATTATTTGTTGGCTCTCACTATATATTGCCAAATTGCATTTTTAAATGTTTTGCTCATTTTCCCTGGGAATACCACCATACAGATGACCAGTTTTTCTCAAATCCTGACACTCTCTATTTGCAGATAAGATTTGGCTAGTCTCTGACCACCGTTCGAAGATCAATTCCAAAGTTTCTCAGCAATTCTATTTTCATGGTCAGTAGCATCCCAAGGCTGTGAAAATGCTGGATTATACCAGGCTCTATGAAGGCCTGCTACCTCTTACCCCATCTCCCCTCTGTTGGCCAATACCTGTGATTCCATCATTAGGGACTCATCCATTCAACTTAAGGTTTAGAGTTTTTCTAAAACATCCCCTGGAAGGTTTTACTTTTAAATGGCTATCATTTGTTTGTAATCTGTTGTGAAGGAAAAGAACCAGATTATTTTGAGAAGGGAACAAAGCAGGGGACAGTGATGGGAGTTCTGGGGGCATGGTGTGGGAAAGGGGGTTTGGAGAGGGACTGAGAACCAAGAAGAAAGAAGGTGCAAGGCTGTTCACTCCCATACTAGCCAAGGGTACACTTTGCTTTCTCTTCTAGTGTTGTGCAAAGGAAGGTAGTTTTCATTTATTCCTTTATTCATTCATTCCACAAAAAATATTTTTGAGTGTTTACTGTGATGTAGACAGCATTACAGGTGCTAGAGGTGGATATATTTGTGAACAAAATAAAGTCCTTACCCTAAGAATGCTTCTATTTTAGTGACAGGAGACAAACAAATAAACATATGTCAGGAAGCAATAAATGCTATAAAGTTTTATCTTTAAAGAGGAAAATTGTCAGAAACCAGTCTCTGACAAGGACTCTGGGGATAGATAACCTGTAGACTCAAGGGTTTGGGGCATGCATGTGAGACTGAGGGATATGACAGGAAAACAGAAATTACAGACAAATCAGTAGCTAACAAAAGGCAGCTTTCTAACTCTTATTAGGCAATGGCACCCCACTCCAGTACTCTTGCTTGGAAAATCCCATGGATGGAGGAGCCTGGTAGGCTGCAGTCCACGGGGTCGCTAAGAGTTGGACATGACTAAGCGACTTCACTTTAACTTTTCACTTTCATGCATTGGAGAAGGAAATGGCAACCCACTCCAGTGTTCTTGCCTGGAGAATCCCAGGGACAGGGGAGCCTGGTGGGCCGCCATCTATCGGGTCACACAGAGCCGGACACAACTGAAGTGACTTAGCAGTAGCAGCTAGACCCACACTTCATCACTCCCAACAAAGATCCGTGATTTTGGTCACCAGATCCCTCACTTGGCTGTGAGAATGTGTGTAGATAGGGTATTATTGTTCTGTGTCTAGACCCAGTGTATTGTTCTATAGCAAGAGCACCAGAGCTCTTGCAAGCTTCCTTCTGAGAAGTGCCTTTGGTAAGAAGCCTGGGAAGCCTTGGAGGTTAAGGCTCTCCCTAACCTGCTGCTATGGAACTTGGGCCAGGCCTCTAATTGCTCTGCTCTGGGCCTCAATCAAGCCCAATTAAGCAAAACGACAAGTTTAGACTCTAGAAAGAAGGTCTCCATGGTTCCTTCCAACCTTAGTCCTTGTCTTCTACCTCAGCTTGCATTTCTGCCTGTGAGCCTTCCAAGTAAGCAGCAGGATTAATCCATCAGCTCAGTGGGCTGGGAGAGGAAGGGAGGCAGGCAGAAGAAGTATCAATGGTATTGCACTCCAGTGAGCACTGAAGAGGCTCCATTCATGGACCAACAAAACCTGGGAGAAGCCTCGGACTTAATCAGCCAAGGAGGCTCCAGCAGTAGCAACAAAGGAAATCACAGCCTTATTTTGCAATCCAGGCACAGCTTCTGTGTGCTCCCTGAGACATGAGCCCACCAGCTCCCCCAGTGCACGTGCGTGCACACACACACACACACACACACACACACACACACACTGTGGGATTACAGATTTCCAGAAGGAAGGGGGAAGACAAAGAGGCAAAGATAATGCACCTGAAGAATAAGGTGGTAACTGATATCAGAACCTCATTTTAACATTACCTTTTAGACCAGGCTCTAGGAGCATGTATAGCTTAATTTTATAAAATTGAGATCCTTTTTACACTGAATAAATGAGGAGCACTTTGATGAGGCTCAAAATAAAACTCATGCATGGACTTCTGTATGAAAACTTTTAGGGTCCTGAAGTAATTTACATTTCTTTACACATTATGGCAGTTGTAATACTTTGTGTCATGCCTTTCCATAGAACCCTTAGCTAGGCATTTAAAAACATTCCAGCATCCTCCTAGTGAAGTAAGTTAGGCATATGCATAGTCCCATTTTATAAGTGGGAAAACTGAGGTTGCATTTCTTATGTCTGCTTATTATGCCTGCAGTGTACTGCTGCGATCACCTGGGCCAGCTTCCTCCACAGGCAGGATCCTTGACCCTGAATGGATGGTGGGGAGAAGGAGCAGATTGCCACCACCCTTCCATAGGCAAGTGCCAGGAGGAGGATGGACAATTAGGATGCCACACAACCAGTAACTTTCTTGGAAGTAGGGACATGACACTACCCTTCTCCATGCTAATCTAAATGCCACATGTCTTTGTCAGCTGCTAAAATATCTGGAAGATTATATCATTAGGATGACTCACACAATTAAATGATTACTTGTTTTTGTTTTATTTTATACTCATTTTTTTAATTTGACCTTCTGCTGCCTTATGCTATCATAAATTGCATCTTTCTGAAGGCAAGTTTGCATACATGAGTGTATATTAGTAGCATTTCAACTTATGGGCATTGTCTTTAAAAGGGGGCTGGAACAGTCTTTTGTGGGGTCTTCAATTAAGATATTTGCTAAATAGCTTTAGGGCAAATATTTTTGGCTGAAAAGTCTAGTAGAAAAATGAAAAGAATTCTGCAAGCAAAGAATGTAGCTTATTGTGTTCACTTATTTTTCCACAAGGAATAGGTAAAGGATGTGAGGTTAAAAATCATTGTTAGGACCAGTAGGTGACTGACATGGTTTCTTTTTTAAAAATGATATCTGTGGCCACAACTGATTGTAGGAAAAACCATGGAGATGTTTCTATTCATCTGTTTTCCTTTCCTGTGCTCGTCTCCCCACTAGCGGTTTGTTTTTACCTATGAATTTGGTGGGCCTTGTCATTCCATCGAGATGTCTTGATCTCTGCCCTACCCTTCGGTGTTTCCCCTGAGTAGCATCTCCTACTTGGGAGCACATCCATTTCCCCACTTCAGTACTTTCCAGTCCAGGTATGACTTCATAATAATTGGACAATGGCAGGCGTATCCCAAGAACAGGGGACCCTGGGGGCCGAGGAGCTCCATGCAGCCCTCTTCTCTAGTTCCCCGTGAAGGGTCTGCTCACTGGTTAAGTATGGCCCCTTCAGACTTCTCTTCTCTGCTATCACAGAGGGAGTCAAGACTCTTGACAAGGCTTGTGAGCAAAACAAAGGAAGCTGTTGCAGTTGTAAAGTTACTTCCTGCTGTGGTGGCATCTATCATTAGAAGGGATTGGAGGTGTTTTGCACACAACTGGCACATGGTAAGCACAGTGTATATGTTGGCAGAGTTGAACAGACTGCCAAGAAAAAGAGATTGCCTTCCTGCCATAACACTCTAGTAGAAGGTGGCTAGTGTTTGGGACAGTGATCCTCAAGGGGTGTCTAAAGCTCACAGCAGACAAGAAAGATCTGCTTGTAAGCCTTGAAAGGGTTAAAATATGTCTTTTGTGGGGAGCATGGGTCTTCATATGGTAGATGATGGAGTAAGTGAGCCAAGGGGCTTTTTGTCACAGTCAAAAACATTTGAGAACATTGGATAAAAGTACAGTCATGCCAGGAAGCAAAGGGATGGCCACTGTCTTTGAAGAGGCTCTTCTGTTGCACCTGAAAATGGGCAGCTCAGCGTGTGACACACAGGGAGGCAAAGAAGGTCCACAGATGGCCTTGGCCCCAGAGACTCACCACCAGCCTTTCAGGTTGTGAGTCCTGATTCTCCTGGCATCATTAGAATAGCATTCCACACCGCCAAGACACAAACCCTGTGTGCATCCAGATATACACACATGCGCAAACACGATGCCAGTTTGTTAGTTATTTGTTAATAAATACAACTGATAAAGATTACTGGTCATTCCCTTTGGCTTGATCAGCACACTCCTTAGGAATGAGGCATGTGAGTTCAGTTTCAAAAGCATGTCTCCTTGAAGAAGCTTTAGGCACTCTCACAAGGTCAGGGGCCAGGAGAACCACTGTCCAGTACCTATGCAAGCTTCCTTTCCCTTAACTCCTAAAGCTAATCATTTTCCCTCCCCGTCCTACTCCCCAGAGAGATGCATTCCATTCAGAGGTGTTCTTCAAAGAGTGTGCTTTCAGTTGGTTGGCTTCTGAGTACTGTCCTACCATCTGCTTCCCTGAATTTCCTCATAGTTCACTTGATTGGTATCTTAAGTATCCCAGGCATTTTGTCTCACGTATTTAGGGATGATATCCTGGCTTACTTCCACAGGTATCACAATCACATCCATTGTGTATGGATTTTAGTAGTTTAACTCTTATAGCAAACTGTATTTCTACGGTCCTAGAAGATACCTTTTGTGGTCTCTAGGCCCTCCCATGTCTTCTAACCTGGGATCCGTTGGTAGGAACAAACTCTCCCAAGTGACAGCTCCTGGGGCACAGAGATGGATGCTGAATGGGTCTATTCCATCTACCATCCCTCCTCTGACTTAGGCGTTCACCTTGACCTCTTCAGTGAAGCTGGCTCTAGACATTCTTCCCACACTGCACATGAAGAATTGGAAGGAGGGTTGGCTGAGTCCCCTAACAGCAACTTTTGGAACAGCAGTAGAATCACATAAGAGATGAAAAAGCAGCTGCAAATGAATATGTGTGAACTAAAAAGTTAGCAACCTGGACCCTACAGCAGGGCAGAGGGCAGAAGTTTAATTCTCCTCTCTCTGGGTCAGTTTATTGGTTGTAGCTTTCAGGATGGTCCCAGCTCCTCAAGTCTCACTTAGCAAACATCTACTCGTAATCTCCAACGTGCACAGTACAAAGTGTGGGTGTAAGATGAATAAAAGATGAACAAGACAGGGTGCATACACTCCAGGAACTTACACTCTAGTGAAGACAGAAACACTGGCTTCCTGGCAAGTGGTTCCTGGAATAAGTTATGGGATAATGACTGGCAAGAAGGAGAAGGAACATTAGGAATTGCCTGGAGAGGCATGTAACCTTGCAGTCCTTCCTGTAAGCACAGGCTGTTTTTCTGCACTGTGAGCCCTGCTCGACTTCTTCCTCCCTCTCCTGCCCTCCCACTCTTTCCTCCTGTGGAGTCTGGCTGTTCTCCTGACTGAGGGCTGCGGAGCTGCTTTCCAGAATGAGTCATCCCCACCCACTCCCACACAAGAGCTGTGCCCCCTCCATGAAAGGAACAAAGATCTTCAGAGTAAGCTCAAGTTTGAGTTGGTATATTTACTTATTTTAAAGAGGTTAGAGGGAAAACTCATTTGAATGTGAATGAGTTTTGACACTCCTTTTTAAAGCACAAGGATGTGGTAAATTTTTTTTAAAAATGTACCTGTCCTGGTATCATGAGAGCCCCAGGGCTAGATACTTTGGACTAGTGAGTGAAAAAAAGCTAGGAAGTAAACTAGCCTCATTTAGAAAGCCAACAAGGAGTGCTGTATTAATTTCAGCTAAAGTAAATTCTAAAACCAAGTGAAATGTTCCAAAAACAGGCATCCCTACAGATTCTATTGTTCATAAAATGGTAATCCAAGATATTATGAACTTGGCAAGTATTTACCGTCAGTCATCTTAGTGAGCACTGTGAATACAGACAATCTCAGGCCTCGTGGTTCCTTGATGATGTTTCTTCAAAGTAAAAGGCATAGTTTCCTGAAAGTTCTGTGCTCTCACTCTCTCACACTCTCTTCCTCACCTTTCTTTCTCTCTGTCCCCCTCCCCGAACTTTCTTTCTATTCCTCTCCCTCAGGCTTCCTCTCTCTCCCCACACTGGTGATAGTCATGGGGAGAGTCTGTTGGCAGCTATTAAACTAAAGTCCAGGCACTGCTTTGTATCATCTATAGTTTGCAGCCTGGTTGTATTAGTCAGGGTAGACTCGGGTCAGGGTAGATTCGTTTATGCTGTAAGTAGCAAACAACTCCAAAATCTTAGTGGCTTAAAACAACAAAGTTTTCACTCAAGCCACATATCCATTACAAGTTAGCAGGGATCTTTGCTTTTTGTATCATTTAGCGACCCAAGCTGATGGAGCAGCTACCATCTTGAATGTTGCTCGTGATTGTGCCGAAGGAAAAAGACTACTCGGGAAAGTCTTAAAACAGGCTCCAGGCTCCAGCCTGAAAGTGTCACATGTCACTTCTGTACAAATTTCAAAGGCAATATAATTAGTCACAATATTCCCATTCAATCATAAGGAATCCAAGAAGTTTAATCTTAACTTCATGCCAGAATAGAGAAAAACAAAATATTTGGCCAGACAACCTGGAATGTGAAGTCAAGTGGGCCTTAGAAAGCATCACTATGAACAAAGCTAGTGGAAGTGATGGAATTCCAGTTGAGCTATTTCAAATTGTGAAAGTGCTGCACTCAATATGCCAGCAAATTTGGAAAACTCAGCAGTAGCCACAGGACTGGAAAAGGTCAGTTTTCATTCCAATCCCAAAGAAAGGCAATGCCAAAGAATGCTCAAACTACCGCACAATTGCACTCATCTCACACACTAGTAAAGTAATGCTCAAAATTCTCCAAGCCAGGCTTCAGCAATATGTGAACCGGGAACTTCCTGATATTCAAGCTGGTTTTAGAAAAGGCAGAGGAACCAGAGACCAAATTGCCAACATCTGCTGGATCATAGAAAAAGCAAGAGAGTTCCAGAAAAGCATCTATTTCTGCTTTATTGACTATGCCAAGGCCTTTGACTCTGTGGATCACAATAAACTGTGGAAAATTCTGAAAGACATGGGAATACCAGACCACCTGACCTGCCTCTTGAGAAACCTGTATGCAGGTGAGGAAGCAACAGTTAGAACTGGACATGAAACAACAGACTGGTTCCAAATAGGAAAAGGAGTATGTCAAGGCTGTATATTGTCACCCTGCTTATTTAACTTCTATGCAGAGTACATCATGAGAAACGCTGGACTGGAAGAAGCACAAGCTGGAATCAAGATTGCTGGGAGAAATATCAATAACCTCAGATATGCAGATGACACCACCCTTATGGCAGAAAGTGAAGAGGAACTCAAAAGCCTCTTGATGAAAGTGAAAGAGGTGAGTGAAAAAGTTGGCTTAAAGTTCAACATTCAGAAAACGAAGATCATGGCATCCTGTCCCATCACTTCATGGGAAATAGATGGAGAAACAGTAGAAACAGTGTCAGACTTTATTTTTTTGGACTCCAAAATCACTGCAGATGGTGACTGCAGCCATGAAATGAAAAGACGCTTACTCCTTGGAAGGAAAGTTATGACCAACCTAGATAGCATATTGAAAAGCAGAGACATTACTTTGCCAACAAAGGTCCATCTAGTCAAGGCTATGGTTTTTCCAGTATTCATGTATGGATGTGAGAGTTGGACTGTGAAGAAGGCTGAGCGCTGAAGAATTGATGCTTTGAACTATGGTGTTGGAGAAGACTCTTGAGAGTCCCTTGGACTGCAAGGAGATCCGACCAGTCCATTCTGAAGAAGATCAGCCCTGGGATTTCTTTGGAAGGAATGATGCTAAAGCTGAAACTCCAATACTTTGGCCACCTCGTGCAAAGAGTTGACTCATTGGAAAAGACTCTGATGCTGGGAGGAATTGGGGGCAGGAGGAGAAAGGGACGACAGAGGATGGCCGGATGGCATCACTGACTCGATGGACGTGAGTCTGAGTGAACTCCAGGAGTTGGTGATGGACAGGGAGGCCTGGCGTGCTTCGATTCATGGGGTCGCAAAGAGTCGGATACGACTGAGCGACTGAACTGAACTGAACTGAACTGAACTATTGACTACCACGATCGTCTAATGGTGCTGATCCAAACCCTAAGATACGAGGTCACTGGGCAATTTCAACCTCATCATCGTAAATTTTGCCTCCTCAGCCTAAAAGGAAAGTAGAAAAGGCACAGTTCCCAATAGATCCTTGGAATAGTCTTATCCCAGGGTGATCTTTCATACCACTCTCTAGCCATGTCTCCACAAAAGCACGCACACACACACAAAATGGAGATAAGAAGGAAGTTGGGAAGTGCAATGGTTCTCCAAAGGGATATAAAAAAAAGAAAAAAAAAAAAAAAAAAAAGAGGGAGGAGGCTAGGGTAATGAGGGAAGAGGTGAGGGTAAAATCCAATGGAGAGATTTTAAAATCAGACAAATTGGATTGGATTTACATCCTACTTTCACCATTTATTGTCCATGTGAACTCGGGCAAGTTTCTTGACTCTTCTGTGTCTCAGTTTCCTCATCTGAAAAAATGGGACTAATAAAGCTAAACTTATAAGTTTATTATTGGGAGACACTGAGAGAAATCATGCAAATCCCTTAGCCCAGTGCTGTAACTGGCAGGTCCTCAATAAGTGATAACCAATATTGTTAGTGTTAGGATCGGACTAATAAGCAAATATCAGTACAATGTCTAAAATAAATCAGGTAGCAAATCTGAAGGATATTTTAAAATTTTTGGCTTTTCCTTGAGATGCTCTACCAAGTGTCAAGAAAAACAGTGGGAAAGAGATAGGCACAAATAACAACAAATAACGCACTTGGAGAGGCCAGTGGTATGATATAGCAGGTATGCATTTCCAAGCATATAGTCCTTGGGAATTTCATGTATATAGCACTCCTAAACTTCTCCTCAAATTAGTGTGTCTACTCTAATCTTATATATTTATTGAGAGCCAGTTATGCATAGGTACCTCCAAATATCATTCCATTAATCATTGTGATGCCATGATCTTCGTTTTCTGAATGTTGAGCTTTAAGGAATGATGCTAAAGCTGAAACTCGAGTACTTTGGCCACCTCATGCGAAGAGCTGACTCATTGGAAAAGACTCTGATGCTGGGAGGAATTAGGGGCAGGAGGAGAAGGGGACGACAGAGGATGAGATGGCTGGATGGCATCACCGACTCGATGGATGTGAGTCTCAGTGAACTCCGGGAGTTGGTGATGGACAGGGAGGCCTGGCATGCTGCAATTCATGGGGTCACAAAGAGTTGGACACAATTGAGTGACTGAACTGAACTGAACTGAACTGAATCATTGTGATAAACACATCAGCTCAGATTTGGATCCCCATTTTATGAATGGGGTAAGAGCACAGCCTCTGGAGTTAGACTGCCTGGATTAATATCCAAACTCTACCAAAAACTAGCTGAGTGTCCTCAGGCAACTTACTTTACTGATTGCTTATCTATAAAATGGGAATAATAATTACATGTCTCCAATATGCTGTGTTAATTAGATGAGATAATGTGTGTAAAATGCTGAGCCCAGTGCTTGACATGTACTAGGGGCTCAATGAATGTTAGAATTACTAACTATGAGGAAATCAAGTCTCCAAAAACGTAAGTCCCTTGCCCGAGATCACACAGTTAGTAATTAGGAAAATTTTAAATCTGGTCTTTCCAAATCCAAAGCACATGTGCCTGTGTTTAACCACATCATTTTATTATTTACACTCAAATAATTGCCCTTAGGACTGCATTAATCTTCTGAAATTTGGGTCCAGCAATTATCAGGCATAGTTGAAGAAAGCAAGAAATTGTGCAGTGGGCAGACTCTGACAGTGGGAATAAGTGAATGGAGTCACTCTGTTTTCAGTCCTGGTCCAAACTGGCTCATAAAGATAATTATACTCTAAGAAAGGGGAGGAGTTACTTCAGAGTTTTAGATTACTTATTATTGAGTACCTGCATGTGTCAGGCTCTGTGCTAGGTATTTCCTTGTTTTTTTCATTTAATCTTCACACGGACCTGTGAAGAAAGTACATACTTACTTTCCTTATTTTACAGGGAAGAGACTAAGATTTAAAGGGTTAAGTAACTTACCCAAGGTCACGCAAGTGGAAAATAGCAAAGTTTCTGAGAGATAAATTAGGTTGAAAATTATCTTTAGTAACTGAAAAATGTAATCTCATTTTAAAAAATAGTATGTTCCCACATCATCAGAGTAATAAATGGTCAACACAGAAAGTCTAAAAGTAGTGCAAAGTGCAAAGAAGCAGGAAAGATTATCCATAACTCTATCACTCAGACTCAATCACTGTTAAGTCTTTCAGTATAGTTTCTTCAGGTCTTTTTTCTCTTTCTTTTTCATTATGTAGTTGAGATCATACTACAACAGTTTGCAATGCTGTTTTTTAAGAGATCAAGAATGAATTCAGTAGTCATTTCTAGTTAATACAATAAGATCTTCAGTTATAAGAATTCAGGAATTGATCATTATCAGATCAGATCAGATCAGTCACTCAGTCGTGTCCAACTCTTTGCAACCCCATGAATTGCAGCACGCCAGGCCTCCCTGTCCATCACCAACTCCCGGAGTTCACTCAGACTCACGTCCATCGAGTCAGTGATGCCATCCAGCCATCTCATCCTCTGTCGTCCCCTTCTCCTCTTGCCCCCAATCCCTCCCAGCATCAGAGTCTTTTCCAATGAGTCAACCCTTCACATCAGGTAGCCAAAGTACTGGAGTTTCAGCTTTAGCATCATTCCTTCCAAAGAAATCCCAGGGCTGATCTCCTTCAGAATGGACTGGTTGGATCTCCTTGCAGTCCAAGGAACTCTCAAGAGTCTTCTCCAACACCACAGTTCAAAAGCATCAATTCTTCGGCACTCAGCCTTCTTCATAGTCCAACTCTCACATCCATACATGACCACAGGAAAAACCATAGCCTTGACTAGACGAACCTTTGTTGGCAAAGTAATGTCTTTGCTTTTCAATACGCTAACTAGGTTGGTCATAACTTTCCTTCCAAGGAGTAAGCATCTTTTCATTTCATGGCTGCAGTCACCATCTGTAGTGATTTTGGAGCCCAGAAAAATAAAGTCTGACACTGTTTCCACTGTTTCCCCATCTATTTCCCATGAAGTGATGGGACCAGATGCCATTATTTTCGTTTTCTGAATGTTGAGCTTTAAGCCAACTTTTTCACTCTCCACTTTCACTTTCATCAAGAGGCTTTTGAGTTCCTCTTCACTTTCTGCCATAAGGGTGGTGTCATCTGCATATCTGAGGTTATTGATATTTCTCCCGGCAATCCTGATTCCAGCTTGTGTTTCTTCCAGCCCAGCGTTTCTCTGCATATACCTGCCATCTATTGGCTATGTCTCTATGCCTGGCACCACACAAAATAGTTTTGACTAAAGTATCTCCTTGTATCAAAACCTATAAAGTAGGCATTAAATAATCAAAACATCAGAATATTTATGCAACCCGTATTTTAATGCACTCTACTTTTTAAGAGAAAGAGGTAAAGGACAACAAATAAGCTGGTAGATATTATTTATTTAAAAAACCAAAACAAAAACACTGCCAGGCTATGGCCTGTGGTTACCATAAAGCCTCTTCCGTTTTCCATCCCTTTTCTATCTGCAGCACAGTGAGGCTTGGTGCCCACGATATGACCACGGTGATGACTCACAAGCATCACAGATTAAAAGGGTTTAACTATACTTCCTTCCTTCAGCTTGGATAGGCCCACACTTGAGCAGCCCAGGTTACAGGACCACTCAGTAGACATCAGAAACTGGAAATGAACCACATCTCCCTAATGTGGCCTGGGGCATATTCCAATTTCCTCCTTTAGGCATTTTTGCTGGCTCTACTGTAGCCCTCTCATCCCTGAGAGGGATGAGATCTGAACTGTAATCTGAACTTCAGGACTACTTTTTCTGCATCCCTCAGAAACTTCCTTAACTAGACACAGACTGAGTGGAGAATGGTAACTGGACTACCTTTGAAGGGAGTCATTGCCCTGTAGGATAGGAAGAAAAGAGAGAAAAGTCTTTTTGAGATTAATGAAAGTGCTCTCAGCCAAGTAAAATCTGAAAATAGCCTCCATGTGGTATTGACCCACATGGTCATTGACATGACCCCTAGGGGTCCTAAAGGGAGATGCTAGGGGAGGCTCTGGCTGCAAAGATGCTAAAGGTCAGGAGTGGACTTTCAGGGTTTGTTGCTTTATGTTTAAAGACTAGGTCTGTGTTTTGATAAATGAACTTGCTAATAGTCACCACTTGAATTGTTGCTTCCAGCTCTCTGTTTGTTTTAAATAAGGAGATTCAGCCAGTAGTAATGGGAGGAGCTGCAAATGACTTCCCTAGTTGGGAGTGCCTGCTTGTTTTTCCATCTGCCTGGGCATGCTGGATGTGCAGGCTACACTCACAGACTCACACATCTGAGAAGAGAGCCTAAGGGAGCCCTTGATCTGTATATTTATATAGGAGGTGTGTATTAATATATGAGGGGCACTCAAGTATCAAAATACTTAAATAACCATGGGTGAAAAGAGGAAGTCTGTTGCAAGAACTTAAATATAGAGAATATACAGTTTTTCATATATTCATTTCATTCTTCATTCGACAAAACTTTATTGAGCACTGTCTGTGAGAAGCAGTGTGATTTGCTGTGAGACATGCTATTATTTCTAAAAGATGGAAATTATTCTTCCCCTTTCAGAAGCTTACCATTTGATGGGGGTACTATCTGATCATGCACTAAAGCATACAAATCACCCACAGTGAAAGATAATGCAGGAATGCTATCGAAGGTAGGTGCTGTAGAAATCCAAAGAAGCTAATCTTCACTGCTAGCTCAGAAGACATCAAGAAAGAGAGGCAGAGGGGGAACTGAACAGCAAGTATGGACAGGCAAAGAAAATGGTCTCATATCCTGAGAATTGTAAGCAGACTGGTTTATCTGGAAAGTAATCACACAGGAAAGTGTATTGAAATGAAATTGGAAGCTAGGGGTCAGGTTGGGAGTTACCTCCCAAGGTTTCAGAAATTCAGGAGATAAGGCTGATGTTAGAGCAGAAGACAGCTATTCACTTTCTGAGTGTCTGCTAAGCTAGCAAGCCATCACTGTGTGTTAAGGAAATAAGGTCATACAGAATGTGGCAAAGTTGTGGAAAACATAGCCTCAGAATAAAAGACAGTTCTTTAAATTGAATCAATTAAGAACATTAAACTATGCTTATTTTTTCACCATGGGCCACTGGAAAGGTCATCATAAACATTGATACAGCTAAATTTTCCTTACTACAACTCCAAGGTCGCCAAGGAAGCTTACGGCTATAATGTAAGTCTACAGGAGAGGAAGGCTACCTTGGTGAGCTGCCTGCCACTCTGGCCTTGCATGTTGGTTTCTTTAGACCTTTGTGAGCAGGAATAAGTGTCCTCAGTGGGATCTGCTCTTGGGACACTGGCTGAATCTTTAAAGCTTAAGACTAAACCCTGGACTTTGCTGAATTCACCACAGTCAGTGGCCCTTTCTCAAGTTCCATATGGGCAGCTCACCAGATTTCCCTCTGGGCCTCCTGAAGGAATATCTCATCATTCAAGATACTCAGTTTCAGGTAATGGAAAAGTTTAGTTTATAGACCTGACTGTATGGCATATGTTAATAATCAAGAAGTGAATAGAATAAAATAGCCTTACACTAAAAGACCCTAAATGTTTACTTTGTTTAATGATTCAAGAACGACTTCCTCAAAATATCCAGAATATATTAGAACTCTTAAAGCACAACAGAAAACAAATAACCTAATGGGAAAAAAAAAATGGATAAGATCATTGAACAGGCACTTCACCAAGAGGATATCTGGATGACAAGGGAGCACATAAAAAGTTGTCAACAGCACTAACCATTAAGGAAATGCTGATTAAAACCAGATAAGTTACCACTGATTATAATGACTATAAGAAGAAAACCCTGACAATGTCACGTGCTGACAAGAATGCAGAGCAACTTGGACTCTAGGCATTGCAGGTAAGAATGCAAAAAGTTTGCCAGGTTTTTTTTTTTTTTTAAGTTAAATATGCATAAACCATATGATCCAGGAATTCCATTCCTGGATATTCACCCAAGTGAAATGAAAACTTATTTTCACATAAAAATGTGTATATGCATGTTTATAGCCACTGTAGTCATCATCACCAAAAACTTGAAACAAGCCAAATGTCCTTCTGGGAAAGATGGAAGGCAAAAGGAGAAGAGTGTGGCAGAGGATGAGATGGTTAGACACCATCACTAACTCAATGGACACGAACCTGAGAAAACTCCAGGAGACAGTGAAGGACAGGGAAGCCTGGCAAGCCCCAGTCCATGGGGCTGAAGAGTCGGACATGACTTAACAACTAAACAACAACAAACAAAAGTCACTTCAGAATTTTACAGTAATTTAGAGGCAACAAACATTATGATCAGTTAGTGTCATCAGGTGGTACCATAGAAAAATATGTCATATGTTTTCTTCTATGTATTAAGATTCCAGATAAAGTGAGGGTTTTACGCTACCACAAACATCAGAAAATGTGCAAGCTGTTTATTGATGCTTACGTTAACCATGCTGTGTATATATGAGTGCCCTGTGTCTAAGCATGTAGGTACTGAGTATGAAATGCAGGTTTTGAAGGAGCGGAAGGGTGAAGTATGTGAATGGGAGGAGCACAAGAAGGTCTACAAGAATGAAAGATTCTCTGTCAGTGTTGGCTTCATCCCCAGGACAAAGTGAGGCAGTGCCTTCATAGGTGTTGGAATAAAAAAAATTTTTAATTACAGCTTAAAACCATTGAATGCCTTCTAAAACTGGTCTCTTTAGGGGTGCAGGAGGTACTGTTTTTTACATGAACTTAAGAGAGTTGACGGAGAAGGCAATGGCACCCCGCTCCAGTACTCTTGCCTGGAAACTCCCATGGATGGAGGAGCCTGGTGGGCTGCAGTCCATGGGGTCGCTAAGAGTCGGACACGACTGAGCGACTTCACTTTCACTTTTCACTTTCATGCATTGGAGAAGGAAATGGCAACCCACTCCAGTGTTCTTGCCTGGAGAATCCCAGGTACTGGGGAGCCTGGTGGGCTGCCGTCTATGGGGTCGCACAGAGTCGGACACGACTGAAGCGACTTAGCAGCAGCAGCAGCAGCAAGAGAGTTGACAGACTTAAAGAACTGGCAGGGCAGGAGCTACTGCCAGAAGAAGCTAACTCCTTACATGGGTGCAGTCTCTGTCATTTCTGTCCTCCATACACAAGCGCTTGACTTGGTGTGACCAGCCTCTCCACTCTGAAGCAGCAAAAGTTCTTCAGCTGCAAATCTATCTCCATATTCCCAAAAGTGCTTGTTAGGCATGGGAAAGCCACTAAGTGGCTTAAAAGAGGCTTAAGTTTACCAGCAGGTGGCAATAGAGGTAATTGGGTCTCCGGAAAGATTAAACTTCTATTACTTCATAAACCAGAGATGGAATCTTCAGAGGTTGACTGGGCCCCAGTTTCACTTCCCCCTGCCTTACACTAGCGTACCATGAGTTGGAATTGTTCAAGCCAGAATACTATAGCTATAAACCTTTATAATATAGTATGGTATAAATACTATACTATAAACTTTTCCTCCCTGAACTGCTGCTGCACTCTCTTTTCTGAGTGTCTCCTCTAAGTTTGATGTATTAATGGAAAAGTTAGAAATAATAGCAAAATCATGTTTAGTATCATAAACTATATTTATTTGTGGTTCAGGGAAGCTTGAAAGGTGAAATAAAACACTGCTTTCAAATATAATCTCCTGACATTAGTAAATAAGCTAACCCAAACTCTCAAAGAGCAAAGATGAAGCAATCAGACTGATTTTGAATGTCAAAGGGACTCTAAGTTCCTAAGCGAATTTCTCTGACCTTTGTTAATTCCTTTCACACAGGAGAAAACCTGTAGTTTTCAACGGAAAAATGAACTTTTTATTCATACACCATAGAATTTCAAAGGCCAGTGGAACAAGAGAGTGTACTGTGTTTCCACTGGACAGCAAAGTGTTGCAAGAATGTTTCACCTGACTATTCTTACCCTAAAACTTACCAACTGTCTGTATGTCTTCCTGCTGTGCCAGCTTTCTCTGGTTCTCTTTCCCTGTGGAGAGGTTCCTAACTCCTGGTTTCATCTCCACAATCTATCTGTTCTGTGGTTCCTCACTCCCTTTACGTTTTTGTTTGTTTGTTTGTTTGTTTGAACAATCTCTCTCTTAGGACGGAAAGGAAATTTGAAATACCTATTTAGAAAAATAAAAACTATGCTGTATTTCTTGGTAAGGCTCATTTCAATTTCATATTTCTAAACATCAGAAATAAATTATTTTTTCGTTTAACTTAAAATTTTTAAATATATCATGTGATTCAAGATTCCAGTAATACATCCTTTTATAATTCAAAAGGATGAAAGGGGATTTGGTGTTTCTATAGCAATTATGGGAGAATATTGCTGACGAAAATAAAACTGGAAAATGTTCCCCTGAAAAAAAATCCAATGATACAAAAAGGTAAAAATGTTCTTTCATACCCCTTCTCCTAGTCACACAGTTCTCTTTTGGAGCACCTAATGCTATTATTTTCTGATAAATATTGCCAGAGACATTATATGCATTTATAAGCAGTTAAACCTATATACTTATGTGTGTACATATGTATGTATATATGTGTGTTTATACATTCTTTATTTTTCTTATTTCTACACAAATCATAGCATACTTTATACAAAAGCACCCTACTTCTTCCATTTTATTATTTTTACTTACCTGAATATCTTGGCAATCATTCCCTATCAATCCAGAAACAATTCTGCTGGGGATCTCTAATGAATCTCAAGAGGTTCCTGTTTCTGAAAGGTTTGTTTAGGGGCTGCATACCCTTTTGTCCTTATTTCCTGTTTTCCTAACCATATTAGGCTAAGGCTTCTTAGAGAAGTGTCATGCTGTAATTTTTTTCTTCCCAAGGGGGAAATAATTCTAGAATTTGACAGTGGTCATCAAAGTAACCAGGTTCAGATGGTAAAGAATCTGCCTGCAATGTGGGACACCTGGGTTTGATCCCTAGGTTGTAAAGATCCCCTGGAGAAGGGCATAGCAACCCACTCCAGTATTCTGGCCTGGAGAATTCCATGGACAGAGGAGCCTGGCAGGCTACAGTACATGTGGTTGCAGAGTTGGACATGACTGTGAGACTTTTACCTTCTTTGACATCTTTTACATCTTTTATATGCTCTGTCTCTCAGTATTGGCGCTGATTCTAGAACACTGCCCGTTTGTTCCCTTTGAATCAGCTATCGCCAACTGATATTATGGGCAAAATCTCTAGCTGAAACTGGTAAAATTCACAGGGCACTCCCCATCACAATTCAAATAGATTCCTCAAAACCACTTCCCAGAACTAACCAATATCCTACAAGTAAAGAAGCACTTCAAGGCATAAAACCTATAATAGAGGATCACAAAGCTCAAGGCCTCGTTATCCCTTGTACTAGTCCCTGTAATACTACTATTTTACCAGTGAAAAAACAAAAACTGGAGTGTAGGTTGTCCAAGACCTTCAAGAAACAAACGTTATCCCTCAACGCCTTGTTGTTCTTAACCCTCAATGGAAGCAAATTCTTTTCTGTAATTAATTTATGCAGTGCATTCTTTAGTATTCCAGTTGATAAAGCTAGCCAATTCCTTTTTGCCTTCATTTGGGAAGAAAAACAATCCACTTGGACAGCAGTTCTTCACTGTTGTATTGAGAGTCCTTCCTATTTCTCACAAACTCTGAAGGCTGGTCCGGATAGTATAAAGTTCCCTAGATGTTCTACTTTGTTGCAATATGTGGGTGATTTGCTTCTTTGCTCTCCTCAAGCCTCCTCACAGGAAGACAGCATACACCTGCTAAAGCTTTTAGCCCTAAAGGGACATAAGGTTGCCAAAGAAAAATGGCAGTTTTCCCAAATCCAGGTCTGATATTTAGGGCATCTGAAACTGGAGCAAAGGCTACACCTAGATCCAGTTAGACTTCGTGGTTTCCTAAGTTTCCCCAAACCCCAAACTAAGTACCAACTGCAAGGTTTCTCAGGCTAGTTGCTGAAATTGGATTCCAGATTTCTTTTTTCATAGTCAGCCTGTGTGTGTGTGTGTGTGTGTGTGTGTGTGTGTGCGTGCTCAGTCGCTCAGTCATGTCTGATTCTTTGCGACCCCATGGACTGTAGCACACCAGGTTCCTCTGTCCACAGGATTTTCCAGGCAAGAATATTGAAGTGAGTTGCCATTTCCTCCTGCAGCCAAACCTCTGTATGTTTTTACTAAATAATAAAAACCCAACCCAATTTTATAAAAAGAAGTGGACTACATAGCTTTTAAGACCTTGAAAGAGAGTTTGATGAACCCATCTGCCCTTTGGCATCCCAATTATTAGGAATGCCCTCGTATATGAAAGGAAGGGAGTGCCCCTGGTACACCTATCCCAGAACATGGAGCCACCATTGATCCATAGGATTTTCTAGCCAGAAACTGAACCCTGTGACATGGGGATGCATCCTACCTGGCAGACTCCTCTTGAACTTTATAATGATCAAAGAACCCATTTTACTGATCAGGTACTTGACAAGTCAGTGTTGTTTGTCAAATTTCCAATAAATACCACAAATATGGGGGAAAATGCAATAAAAATAGAAACAAATTTCCTTGCTTAATATGATTATATTCTTTTCAGCCCAAAAGAACACTAATGGGCAAACATTCTCCCTCAAATCTGAAATAAGAGAAAGATATCCAAATTATCACTGTTACTTAACTTGTACTGGTTCTGGTCAATAAACTTAAAAAAGAAAATAGAGTTTGCATTAGTTTGCTAGGGCTGCCATAACAATATACCATAGACTGGGTGGCTTAAACAACAAATCAATTTTCTCACAGTTCTGGAGGCTAGAAGTCCAAGATTAAGGTACAGAAGGGCCAGTTTCTGGTGAGGTCTCTTCCTGGCTTGCAGATGCCTGATTTTATATTGTACCCTCGTATGGTATTGGGAGAAAGAGAGCAAACTCTCTGGTGTCTCTTCTGATAATACACTAATCCTATTGGATCTGGGCTTTCTCAACCCTTATGACTTCACTTAATCTGAATTATTTCCTTAGAAGCCCCATGTCCAAATATAGCCACGAGGGCTAGGCCTTCAACATATGATGTTTTAGAGGACACATTCAGTCCATAAGAGAGACATACACTATGGAAAAGAGATAAAATGATCATTATTGAGTCACGAGTTTCCTCTGTCTATGGAACTTTCCAGGCAAGAATACTGGAGTGGGTTGCCATTTCCTACTCCACGGGATCTTCCTGACCCAGTGGTTAAACCCATGTCTCTAGTGTTTCCTGCATTGGCAGGCAGATTGTTCACCACTGAGTCATCTGGGATAGTGTACAATATGGTTATATACACCCCAAACTTAAGTGACTCTATTACAAATAATGTAAAAATTCACTGAGGTGGTGAGATAAACACTGGGTACAAAAATCAAAGCTATATAACAGTAACCACTCAGAAGAGATAGAAGGAAAGATCCTATTGAAAATAGCAGCAATAAAAATAAATAAAAACACCAAGAGATGAACTTAAGAAACATGTGAGCTTTTTATGAAGAAAATATCCAGTTGCTTCTAAGGATGAAAATGAATCCTTTATCAAATGAAAATTATCTGTAAAGAGACTCAACCATATAAAGATGTCTACTCTCTCTAGGTCAGCCTATATGTTTAATGCAATTCTAATAAAAATTCCTACATGATGTTTTTTGGGACAAAATTTATTCTAAAGTTCATATAGAAATAAAAGTAAGAATAGAAGAATTGTGAAAACCAGGAATGAAGATGGCTGTGTGATGAAAATTCAGAAAGACAGGCCTTCTCATATCTCGGGGGTTATAAATCCTAAAAAGGGCAGTCTTACAATATTTATTAAACTTACAAATGCACATATCCTTCAATCCAGAAATTCTGCTTCTAGGAATTTATCCTTCAGACATATGCTTCTATATGCAAAATGACATATGAACAAGGTTAAATTATTTTAGTACTTTGAGATAATAGGGCCTACTTTATAGCAGTGGTGTTGAGCACAAAGAGTATGGTTCCAGTGTCAGTCAGGACTGGAAGAGATTCATCCTCAATCTGGAGAAGTGTTTCTTCAAGCCAATAAAAAGAGAGAATTGGAAAGAATCCCCATAGCTCCTGGAGCCCTATCATTGACCGGAAGGACATTGGAGAGGCTATTAGAGGGCTGAAAGTGTCTGAAGCACTTACGTTTGTAACAATGTCTTCTCCAATGTCCGAGCTCTTTACAGTACTAGCAGAAAATAGACGGCTTTGGTTTCATTTAGGAATCTTCATTTGTTGGAGTTGAAGATTAAGAGTTTTTGTGGTCTTTCTTAGGTGACTCATCTAGTGTGTGAGAAGCTGTTTGCCAGATTAACTAAATCTGGAATGGATATAGTATCCCATTTCATTCTGGTCCTTTTTACTAGAAAGGAAAGGTCTCAGTTCAGCCCATTAGCAAACATAAAGTTAAAAGCTACTTGGATAGAATCAACATCTCAAGGGAAGACTAGAATTTTCCTTAAAAATAATCTGAAATCAATTGTCATACTAATGAACAGGTTCAGACTGTTGTGTGCAATCCTGAATTTTGTTCCAATCAACAGGCTTTGGAAAAGCCCTAGGAATTGCTTGATGAAGTCACCTAGCAATTGTCTAAGCCTGATATACACTAAGTTAGTGGGCTGGTCTCCTGGTTATAATTTCTAGAAAACTTTCAGTATTTTCCTATTTAGCAGTTTTCACCCAATGCTGGGCCTGGCCTTCACCAACAAGCATATGAATTAGCTGATGTAAGTCAGAGAAACCAGGTTGATAATTTTGAATCACTATATCGAAATTGCTCAGCAAATCTGTAAGGATCTTAAGTTATCTTGGTAAAATCTTGGACTATGGCTTGCAATTCAGCTTTAGTCCAGAAAATATAAGAAAGTAAAAGAGTTTAGTTTCTAGATCCCTTTTCCAAAGGAATGGGCCAAAGGCTTCTCAACTAGTTTCAGTTGCAAAAATCTGACCTCAAAATCAGACTGAAATACCAAACAAGTACTTGTATACAGAAAGAACAAGGCCTTACTGAGAAAGAAATGAAATGAAATGAAGTCACTCAGTCATGTCCGACTCTTTGCGACCCCATGGACTGTATAGCCTACCAGGTTCCTCTGTCCATGGGATTCTCCAGGCAATAGTACTGGAGTGGATTGCCATTTCCTTCTCCAAACTGAGAAAGAACAAAGCCCCAACAGATCTTGAATGAAACCTGGAGAGCTTCAAAAGCAAAGGGGGGCATAAGTTTGGATCCAGAAGAAAGACATACCTTTAAACTCCAGGGTCAGTGAGAAAAGCAGTGAACCCAATGGGCTCAATCGTGGATACTGATCATACCTGTTCACTCACCAGCTCCCAAGCTGTCAGGGGTCTACTCTGGTCCCTGTACAGGCCAACAAAATATTGACCTAAAACAAATAGACTGCCAGTTATTTCTTCAGCAAAAAAAAAAAAAAAAAAAAGGCAGGGGGAGATATTTATTCAGGATCAGCAGAGAATTGCAACTTTGTGTCTGCAACCATGGTGGGCCATGTGCCAGTTCCTACACAGGAAGGGAAAGAGCCTGCTAACACAGAGAAAAAGGAAGCTGGGAGGGTTGTAGTAAATCCAGTCCATGGCTTTTCATTGGCTGAGTCCTTGTCAGGAAATAAAAGGAGTTTTTCTTCTTCCTGTTGGGCTCTGCTATGGTCAAAGGGCATGAGAGCTCCCCCTTCTGGTCTCCCAACCCTATTTAACTGAAGTTTCTGTTCATTAGTTTTCTTACAGGTATTGATGATATTAGAGATTTTCTTCTTTTTCTATTTCCCAGAAAAAAAATTTAAGACCATTAGAATAATCCATTCCTTAATGATGTAGTAGAATTTCCTGTGAATTCAATTGGTCCTGATGCTTTCTTGTTTTCCAGTTGTTTGGAGGATATTACTTCTTTAAAATGTTTGCTATTTTTTTAATGGTAATTTGTTTGTGTACATATCCTATTGTTTTCTAGAGACATCTTAAATAATTTTTATTTTTATAAAAGTATGTATTTAATAGTATCATATTTATTTGCATAATTTTGAGAAAGGTAGTCTCTATGTTTCTTTTAATTTCCCTTGTTTTGATATGCAGTTATTGTCCTCCTTTATAATTTTTTATTTTCTTATTGTATGTATTTGTGTTTTGCCTTAAGTACATTATTTTTTTCCTACAAGAGACTAGCTCTTAGATGTAATGTATTCTACTCTTTTTTTGTTTGTTTGTTTTGGGTTAAGACATTTCTGCTTTTATTTCGATTAACTTCTACTTCCAACTTTCATTAGTTTTATTATTATCCCTAGTATCATTCAGTTCTTTGATGTTACTTTTTTCATTTTTAGCCTTTTTATTATTTGATATATGTAAGGCTATGGGCTTCCCAGGGCTTCCCTGGTGGCTCAGGGGTTAAAGCGTCTGACTGGAATGCAGGAGACCAGGGTTTGATCCCTGGGTCAGGAAGATCCCCTGGAGAAGGAAATGGCAACCCACTGTAGTACTCTTGCCTGGAGAATCCCATGGAGGGAGGAGCCTGGTAGGCTACAGCCCATGGGGTCGCAAAGAGTCGGACATGACTGAGCGACTTCACTTTCACTTTCACTTTCACTTTCACTTTCATGGGCTTCCCAGGTGGTGCTAGTGGTAAAGAACCTGCCTGCCAATGCAAGAGACATAAGAGACGTGGGTTCAATCCCTGGGTCAGGAAGATCCCCTGGAGGAGGGCATGGAAACCCACGCCAATGTTCTTGCCTGGAGAATCCGCATAGACAGAGGAGCTTGGTGGGCTATAGTCCATAGGGTCACAAAAAGTTGGCCACAACTGAAGCAACTTAGCATATACTTAGCATACTCACAAGCCTATTAATTTTTCTCTGAGCAGTGCCTTAATCGCACACTATAGGTTCTGTTGTGCAGTTATTTCTAAATGTTTTTAGCACATAAGTGAATTAATCATTGTCTTTATAGTACACTCTCATCATTGGTCAATGCATAGCCTTCTTTTATTTACTTCATTGTTTATTCTGCTAGCTTTTAAAATGTTATCATTTTTATAACTATAAACCACCATTCTCAAGACTATTTTCGATGGTGGGTCCATAATTATAAAAATGATAACATTAAAAATAGCCTGTATGGTTCTTCCTATCCCCTCTCTGCCTCCTCCCCCAGCTCAATCAGAGATAGGCATTATCCTGACTTCTTTGTTTTACATTCCCTTGCTTTTCTTTTTATATGGTTTGATAGCATCTATCTATCCCATGTCTATTCTTAAAATAGATTTTATTGTAGATTTAAAACTTCTCATTATTTTCTGACTATTCTGTAATTTTAATATTGATTTCCTCTTTGACTCAAGAGTTATTTTTTAAAAGAGTTTTTTTTCCTTTATTTTTCAGGCCTTAGGGTCTTTTGCTTGTTTTGCTATCTTGATTCATTATTAAGATTCTAGGTTTATAAGTTTGTGAACAAAGAATGTTTTCTGCACTATTTTAAATTTTGGAATTTATTAATGTTTTTCTTTGGCTTAAAATATGGCCAATTGTAACTGCCACACAACTCATATAGAAGCAGCATACTGTCTATGTCTAGTATATAGTTTGATATATATCAATCAGATCTACCTCACTAATTATGTAATTAGTTATTACTCTCTTTTGTTTCTGTTTAATCTGTTATGGGGGACAGAACTAAAATTTCCTGCTACTGAACTATTTATTTTTCATTCTGTCTTCCATGAATTTTGCTTTATCATTGTTGATTCCCTGCTAGCTAGTGTTCTAACTTTTTGAAAATTATATTGTTAAAACATTATAAAGTATCATTCCTTGACTTCCTTAAGCTTTTCTTTTTTTAATGTTGAGGTTATGACCCATTGCATTTGCCAGTATTACTCTGTCCACCCTTTTATTCTCAGCCATTCTGATTCCTTCATTTTAGGTAGGTCTCTATATAGTATATAGGTGAATTTTGCTTTGTGATCCAATTTGAAAATCTTTTCCTCATCTTTAACTTCTGTTTTGTGTTGAACTATATTCCCCAAAATGTGTATGTTGAGTTTCTAACATCCAGTTCCTCCAAATGTGATCTTATTTGGAAACTGAGTCATTGCAAATGCAATTAGTTAAGATGAAATCGTACTGGAAGGTAGGCCCCTAATCCAGTATGATTCGTGTCCTTATGAAAGGGAAAAATGTGGACACAGATATATAGGGGTAATGCCATGTCAAGAATGAAGTTATGCTGCCACAGGTCAAGGAACTACCAAAAACTAGGCATAAAGCCTGGAATAGACCCTTCTCTAGACCCTTCAGAGAGATCATGGCCCTGCCAACTTACCTCAGAGTTCCAGATGCCAGAATTATAAGACAATACATTTCTGTTGACTGGGCCACTCAGTTTGTGGTACTTTGTTATAGCAGCCTTGACAAATTAATACAACTTCTTTGTAAATATCAGTTGATTGCTCATTATTAGAATTTTATATTAATTTAAAAAATCTTTCATATGCCTTTATAAGTAAAAATTCATGGCAAATTGCTGAGGACCAGACATTGTAAGTGTTAACAGGACCTATAGGTGACTCCCTAAAATGTTCCAAATCCTTACAACCCTAAGAAAAACCAGAGTAGCTTATACCTGTTCTAACATTGGCATCCTCCAAAAATCTCAAGTGAGCAAGCTAAAAGCCAGCCAACTGTGTAACACCTCCTTTTCTTCTCCAGATTGTGAGACTTACATGAATCAAAGAACTGAAACCAATAAGGGTCTCTCCAGAAAAAGGAAAGTAAACCTAGACTTCCTGTCTGTAACCGGACACAGAGATACTGGGACTTGCCTGGCCATTCGTAAAAATGAAGCAACTTCTACTTCCTCCAGTAAGGGTAACTCTCTTGCCTAATTGTAAAGGGCCATTAAGAAAATGAGGTCACCTAAGGGCCCTAATTGAGATAAGATCTAGATTGTTCTCATCTTGAGCATTAATTTGTAATTTAGCTGTCCATGCTCTTTCTGTCAACCAACAAGTTTTTGTTTTGTGTTTTTACTTTGGTTATCAACATTTAACTGCAATTTGTTAAGCAAAGCTAGAAGGCAGAAGCCGGAGAAGGTAATGGCACCCCACTCCAGTACTCTTGCCTGGCAAATCCCATGGATGGAGGAGCCTGGTAGGCTGCAGTCCACTGGGTCACGAAGAGTCAGACACGACTGAGCGACTTCCCTTTCACTTTTCACTTTCATGCATTGGAGAAGGAAATGGCAACCCACTCCAGTGTTCTTGCCTGGAGAATCCCAGGTACTGGGGAGCCTGGTGGGCTGTCGTCTATGGGGTCGCACAGAGTCGGACACGACTACAGCGACTTAGCAGCAGCGGAAGGCAGAAGCAGCAGACTGGGTGGGCTCTGAAGTTAAGGATGACTTGGTGTTACACTCCAGAGATGCTCTTGTTGCCGGACTTAGAGAAAGCAAAAGGATCCAGAATGGCTTTATATATTCTCCCTCCATTCCTTCCCTTCATCCTTCCACTTCTTCCCTCCCAAGCCCAGTTGCCATAGAGAATACCAGATATACAATTTGAAGACTATGAACAGTAGCAATACTTTCAAACTGAAAATACAGACATCTAGTCCATACTTAGTATCAGGAATTTGGGTAGTTTCTAAACTCTGGCAGTAATGGCCTCTATTGAAAGAGAGATAATGAGTGAACTGGAGATGAGAATTCGCCTATGTAAATATATGTAACACACATCTTATCTAAATATATCTCCGAAGAGGAAAACAAAAACTTTACCACACTGGTTATAAACTTGACCACTGTAAAGAATAAAATATAACTCAAAGGAAAAATAAGCAAAAAAACTTTTACTTGATTCTATATAAGCGCTTATATCAGTATTTTTAAAATAAATTATTTTTTATTAGAGCAATTTTAGGTTCACAACAAGATTGAGTGGCAAAAACAGACTTCCCATATACCCCTTTTCTTCACACAGTACAATCTTGCCCAAGCTCACCATCCATCCTGCACCCCAGTGGTACAGTTGATAAGCCTACAATGATACAATATCACCTAAAGTTCATAGTTAATGTTACAGTCCATTCTTGATGTTGTACATTCTGTGGGTTTTGACTAGTGTACAAAATAGTTTCTCTGCCCTGATAATTCTCTGGGTTTGTCCAATCATCCTTCTTTTCCTTTATCCCCTGGCAACCACTTACCTACCATTCTGTGTCTCCATAATTTTACCTCTTCTGACAGGTCATGTAGTTGGAGTCACACAGTGTGCAGTGCTTTTTAAACCTGTTTCCTTCACTTAGAAATATTCCTTTAAGTTTCTTTGATATCTTTACATGCCATGACAGCTCCTTTATAGTGCTAAATAATATTCCATTATCTAGGTTATTACAGTTTACTTATCCATTCACCTAATGAAGAATAGCTTGGTTGTTACCAAGTTTTTATAATTATGGATAGAGCTACTGTAAATATCTGTGTGCAGGTTTTGTGTAGATGTAAGTGTTCAAATCCTTTGCAGAAATACCAAGGAGAACAATGGTATGAGTACATTTAACTTTGTAAGGAACGGCCAAGTTCAGTTCAGTCACTCAGTCGTGTCTGACTCTTTGCGACCCCATGAACTGCACCACGCTAGGCCTCCGTGTCCATCACCAACTCCTGGAGTTCACCCAACCCATGTTCATTGAGTCAGTGATGCCATCCAGCCATCTCATCCTCTTTCATCCCCTTCTCCTCCTGCCCTCAATCTTTCCCAGCATCAGGGTCAGCTCTTCGCATCAGGTGGCCAAAGTATTGGAGTTTCAGCCTGAACATCAGTCCCTCCAATGAACACCCAGGACTGATCTCCTTTAGGATGGACTGGTTGGATCTTCTTGCAGTCCAAGGGACTCTGAAGAGTCTTTAGCAATACCACAGTTCAAAAGCATCAATTCTTCGGCACTCAGCTTTCTTCACAGTCCAACTCTCACATCCATACATGACTACTGGAAAAACCATAGCCTTGACTAGACAGACCTTTGTTGGCAAAGTAATGTCTCTGCTTTTCAATATGCTATCTAGGTTGGTCATAACTTTTCTTCCAAGGAGTAAGCGTCTTTTAATTTCATGGCTGCAATCACCATCTGCAGTGATTTTGGAGCCCAGAAAAATAAAGTCAGCCACTGTGTCCACTGTTTCCCCATCTATTTCCCATGAAGTGATGGGACCAGATGCCATGATCTTCGTTTTCTGAATGTTGAGCTTTAAGCCAACTTTTTCACTCTCCTCTTTCACTTTCATCAAGAGGCTTTTTAGTTCTTCTTCGCTTTCTGCCATAAGGGTGGTGTCATCTGCATATCTGAGGTTATTGATATTTCTCCTGGAAATCTTGATTCCAGCTTGTGTTTCTTCCAGCCCAGCGTTTGTCATGGTGTACTCTGCATAGAAGTTAAATAAGCAGGGTGACAATATACAGCCTTGACATACTTATTTTCCTATTTGGAACCAGTCTGTTGTTCCATGTCTAGTTCCAACTGTTGCTTCCTCACCTGCATACAGGTCTTTCAAGAGGCAGGTCAGGTGATCTGGTATTCCCATCTCTTTCAGAATTTTCCACAGTTTATTGTGATCCACACAGTAAGGCTTTGGCATAGTCAATAAAGCAGAAATAGATGTTTTTCTGGAACTTTCTTGCTTTTTTGATGATCCAGAGGATGTTGGCAATTTGATCTCTGGTTCCTCTGCCTTTTCTAAAACCAGCTTGAACATCTGGAAGTTCACGGTTCACGTATTGCTGAAGCCTGGCTTGCAGAATTTTGAGCATTACTTTACTAGCGTGTGAGATGAGTGCAATTGTGCAAATATTTGAGCATTCTTTGGCATTGCCTTTCTTTGGGATTGGAATGAAAACTGACCTTTTCCAGTCCTGTGGCCACTATTGAGTTTTCCAAATTTGCTGGCATATTGAGTGCAGCACTTTCACAGCTTCATCTTTCAGGATTTGAAATAGCTCCACTAGAATTCCATCACCTCCACTAGCTTTGTTCATAGTGATGCTTCCTAAGGCCCACTGACTTCACATTCCAGGATGTCTGGTTCTAAGTGAGTGATGACACCATCGTGATTATCTGGGTCGTGAAGATCTCTTTTGTACAGTTCTTCTGTGTATTCTTGCCACCTCTTCTTAATATCTTCTGCTTCTGTTAGGTCCAGACCATTTCTGTCCTTTATTGTGCCCATCTTTGCATGAAATGTTCCCTTGGTATCTCTAATTTTCTTGAAGAGATCTCTAGTCTTTCCCATTCTATTATTTTCCTCTATTTCCTTGCATTGATTGCTAAGGAAGGCTTTCTTATCTCTCCTTGCTATTCTTTGGAACTCTGCATTCAAATGGCTATATCTTTCCTTTTCTCCTTTGCTTTTCACTTCTCTTCTTTTCACAGCTATTTGTAAGGCCTCCTCAGGCAGCCATTTTTCTTTTTTGCATATCTTTTTATTTGGGATGGTCTTGATTCCTGTCTCCTGTACAATGTTATGAACCTCCATGCATAGTTCATCAGGCACTCTGTCTATCAGACCTAGTCCCTTAAATCTATTTCTCACTTCCACTGTATAGTCATAAGGGATTTGATTTAGGTCATACCTGAATAGTCTAGTGGTTTTCTCCACTTTCTTCAATTTCAGTCTGAATTTGGCAATAAGGAGTTCATGATCTGAGCCACAGTCAGCTCCCAGTCTTGTTTTTTCTAACTGCATAGAGCTTCTCCATCTTTGGCTGCAAAGAATATAATCAATCTGATTTCGGTGTCAACCATCTGGTGATGTCCATGTGTAGAGTCTTCTCTTGTATTGTTGGAAGAGGGTGTTTGCTATGACCAGTGCATTCTCTTGGCAGAACTCTATTAGCCTTTTCCCTGCTTCATTCTGTACTCCAAGGCCAGATTTGCCTGTTACTCCAGGTGTTTCATGACTTCCTACTTTTGCTTTCCAGTCCCCTCTAATGAAAAGGACAACTTTTTGGGGTGTTAGTTCTAGAAGGTCTTGTAGGTCTTCATAGAACTGTTCAACTTCAGCTTCTTCAGCATTACTGGTGGGGCATAGACTTGGATTACGGTGATATTGAACGGTTTGCCTTGGAAACGAACAGAGATCATTCTGTTGTTTTTGAGACTGCATCCAAGTACTGCATTTTGGACTCTTTTGTTGACTATGATGGCTACTCCATTTCTTCTAAGGGATTCCTGCTCACAGTAGTAGATATAATGGTCATCTGAGTTAAATTCACCCATTCCAGTCCATCTTCGTTCACTGATTCCTAGAATGTTGATGTTCACTCTTGTCATCTCCTGTTTGACCACTTCCAATTTGCCTTGATTCATGGACCTAACATTCCAGATTCCTAGGCAATATTGCTTCTTACAGCATCGAACCCTGCTTCCATCACCATTCCCATTCACAACTGGATGTTGTTTTTGCTTTGGCTCCATTCCTTCATTCTTCCTGGAGTTATTTCTCCACTGATCTCCAGTAGCTATTGGGCACCTACCAAAACAGCCAAATGATCATCTAAATGAACTGTATCATTTTGCATTCCCACCAGTAATGTATGAGAGTTTGTGTTGGTCCACATCCTCACCAGCATTTGATGTCAGTGCTTCAGATTTTGGTAGTTCTAGACAGCATATTAAAAAGCAGAGACATTACTTTGCCAACAAAGTCCATCTAGTCAAAGCTATGGTTTTTCCAGTCATGTATGAATGTGAGAGCTGGGCTATAAAGAAAGCTGAGCACTGAAGAATTGATGTTTTTGAACTGTGGTGATGGAGAAGACTCTTGAGAGTCCCTTGAACTGCAAGGAGATCCCACCAGTCCATCCTAAAGCAGATCAGTCCTGGGTGTTCATTGGAAGGACTGATGCTGAAACTGAAACTCCAGTACTTTGGCCACCTGATGTGAAGAACTGACTTATTTGAAAAGACCCTGATGCTGGGAAAGATTGAAGGTGGGAGAAGAAGGGGATGACAGAGGATGAGATGGTCGAATGGCATCAGCAACTCAACAGACATGAGTTTGAGTAAACTCTGAGAGCTGGCAATCAGGGAGGACCAGCATGCTACAGTTCATGGGGTCGAAAAGTGTCGGACACAACTGAGCAACTGAACTGAACTGAACTGAATAGGTGAATCTCATCGTTATTTTAGTTTGCAAATCTGTGATAACATATGTGGAACATCTGTTCATATGCTTATTTGCCATCTGTATATCTTCTTTGGTGGAGTGTCTTTGAGGTCTTTGATCCATTTTTTAAAATTTATTTATTTTTGATCATGCTGGGTCTTTGTTGCAGTGCTAGGGCTTTTCTCTAGTTGCGGCAAGCAGGGGCTACTCTGTAGTTGTGGTGCACGGGCTTCTCCTTGCAGAGCCTTCTCTTGTTGCAGAGTATAGGCTCTAGGGTGCACAGGCTTCAGTAGTTACATTTCCTGAGCTCTAGAGCATAGGCTCAATAGCTGTGGTGCACAGCCATAATTGTTCCATGGCATGTCAGGTCTTCCCAGACCAAGGATCAAGCCTCTGTCTCCTGCATTAGCAGACGGAGTCTTCACCTCTGAGCCAACAGGGAAACCTTGGTCCATTTTTTAATGTGATCATTTGTTTTCTTATTGTTAAAAGTTAAGAGTTCTGTGTATATTTTGGATTACAGTCCTTTTTCAAATGTCCACCAAATATTTTTTCCCAGCCTGTGCCTTATTCTCACATTCTCTTCACATTTTCTCTCTTAGAGCAGAAGCTTTTAATTTGAATGAAGTTTGGCTAATTAGTTATTTCTTTCATGGATTTGTCTTTGGTCTTGAATGTAAAAAAAATCACCATACCAAAGGTTATCTAGATTTTCTCCTCTATTATAATCTTCTAGAAGTTTTAGAGTTTTACATCTAACATTTAAGTCTGTAATCCATTTTGAGTTAACATTGTGAAAGGTGTCAGCGTCTATGTTCATTTCTTTGCATATGGATGCCCAGTTGTTCCAGAACCATTTGTTTTGTCAAAGATCAGTTGACTGTATTTCTGGGAATCTATTTCTAGACTCCCTTTTCTGTTTCATTTGATCTATGTACCTGTTCTTTCCCCAATACCACAGTGTCTTGATTAATGGAGCTTTATAGTAAGTCTTGAAGTTGGGTAGTGTCAGTTCTTCAAATGTGTTCTCCTCCAATATCATGTTGACTATTTGGGTCTTTTGCCTCTCTATATAAAGTTTAGAATCAGTTTGTCAATATCCACAAAATAACTTTCTGGGATTGTGACTGAGATTGCATTGAATCTATAGATCAAACTTATAAGCTTAGAGTTGTTTATAGCATTTCTTCATTATCCTTTTAATGTCCATGAAGTGATGTTTCCTCTTTCACTTTCATTATTATTAATAGCAATTGTTTATACTCTTTTTTCTTAGTTAACCTGGCCTGAGGCTTAATGATTTTATTGATCTTTTCAAAGAACTAGCTTTTGGTTTTACTGATTTTTCTCTGTTGATCTCCTATACTCAATTTCATTGATTTCTGCTCTGATTTTTATTTTATTTCTGTTCTTCTGCTTGTTTATACCATTCATTTCATTTATATATAAGCATACATATATATACATAAACATTCATAATCAAATATTTGGAGCTAGTGTTTTGAACAAACTGTTACCTGTTGCATCAGTTAAGAATAAGAAAAATAAAAGTTTTTATTTTACCTTCATTATTCATTCTCCAATGTTCTTTCTTTATGTAGATCCAAGTTTTTGTATTATTTTTCTTCTCCTTGAAGAATTTCTTTTAACATTTCTTACAAGGCAGGTCTATTGGCAACAAATTTCTCTGATTTTTGTTTGTTTGATAAAGTCTTTATTTCTCTTTCAGTTTTGAAGGATAATCTCATAGAGTACAGAATTCTGTTTAGTGACTTTTTTCTCTCAATACTTAAAATATTTCATCCCACTCTCTTGGTTGCACAGTTTCTGAGAAGTCAGGTGTAATTTTATTTTTACTTCTGTAGACATAAGGTGTTTTTTTCTCCAGCTTCTTTATCTTTTTTTTTTCCCTGCAGTTTGAATATGATGTGTCTAGGTGTAATATATTGTTGCTTAATCTGCTTAATGTTCTCTTAGCTTCCTAGGTGTGCCTATTAAGTATATGGTATACCTTCTGTAGTTGATCATTTATGGATTTTCTGTTCTGTGTTTTTTCAGTCTTTTCTCCTCTTTGCTTTCAGTTTTGGAAGTTTCTATTGACATACCCCCAAACTCAAAGGTTTTTTCGTTAGTCATGTCCAGTCTACTGATGAGCCTATCAAAGACATTTTTTTCATTTCTTTTACAGCTTTTCTTTTTTTTCTATCTCCAGCATTTCTTTTTGACTCTTTCTTAGAATTTCCATCTCTGATTACATTATTATTGCATGTTGTCTACTTGATCCATTAGAACCTTTAGCATATTAACCATAGTTTTGCATTCATGGTTTGATAATTTCAACACTCCTGCCAATATCTGAGTCTTGTTCTGGTAATTGTTGTGTCTCCTCAGACTGTGTCTTTGCCTTTTAATATGTCTTGTAATTTTTTGTCAAAAGGTAGATATGATATGATGTACTGGGTAAAAGAAATCGACAAATAGACCTTTAGTAAGGTGTGTGGGGAAAGGAAGCATTCTATGTTCCTATGTTTAGGTCTCAGTCTTTTGGTAAGCCTGTGCCCCAGACTGTGAAATTCACCGGTGCTTAGTCTTTTATCTCCCTTTGGTGGAATGGGATGGCTAGAGGGGGCCCTTCCTTCATGAGGAAGCCCAAGGGGACTTTAGTTGGATGTTTCCTTTATTCTGTGTGGGTTAGGCTCCAATAACTCCAGCAGTGCTGCACTCAATATGTCAGAAAATTTGGAAAACTCAGCAGTGGCCACAGGACTGGAAAAGGTCAGTTTTCATTCCAATCCCAAAGAAAGGCAATGCCAAAGAATGCACAAACTACCGCACAATTGCACTCATCTCACACGCTAGTAAAGCAGTGCTCAAAATTCTCCAAGCCAGGCTTCAGCAGTACGTGAACCATGAACTTCCAGATGTTCAAGCTGGTTTTAGAAAAGGCAGAGGAACCAGAGATCAAATTGCCAACATCCGCTGGATCATCAAAAAAGCAAGAGAGTTCCAGGAAAACATCTATTTCTGCTTTATTGACTATGCCAAAGCCTTTGACTGTGTGGATCACAATAAACTGTGGAAAATTCTGAAAGAGATGGGAATACCAGATCACCTGACCTGCCTCTTGAAAGACCTGTATGCAGGTGAGGAAGCAACAGTTAGAACTAGACAGGGAACAACAGACTGGTTCCAAATAGGAAAAGGAGTATGTCAAGGCTGTATATTGTCACCCTGCTTTTTTAACTTATATGGAGACTACATCATGAGACACACTGGGCTGGAGGAAGCACAAGCTGGAATCAAGATTTCCAGGAGAAAAATCAATAACCTCAGATATGCAGATGACACCACCCTTATGGCAGAAAGCAAAGAAGAACTAAAGAGCCTCTTGATGAAAGTGAAAGAGGAGAGTGAAAAAGTTGGCTTAAAGCTCAACATTCAGAAAACGAAGATCATGGCATCCGGTCCCATTACTTGATGGCAAATAGATGGGGAAACAGTGGAAACAGTGTCAGACTTTATTTTTGGGGGCTCCAAAATCACTGCAGATGGTGATTGCAGCCATGAAATTAAAAGATGCTTACTCCTTGGAAGAAAAGTTATGACCAACCTAGACAGCATATTCAAAACCAGAGACATTACTTTGCCAACAAAGGTCCGTCTAGCCAAGGCTATGGTTTTTCCAGTGGTCATGTATGGATGTGAGAGTTGGACTGTGAAGAAAGCTGAGTGCCGAAGAATTGATGCTTTTGAACTGTGGTGTTGGAGAACTTGGACTGCAGGGAGATCCAACCAGTCCATCCTAAAAGAGATCAGTCCTGGGTGTTCTTTGGAAGGACTGATGTTGAAGCTGAAACTCCAATACTTTGGCCACCTGATGTGAAGAGCTGACACATTTGAAAAGACCCTGATGCTGGAAAAGATTAAGGGCATGAGGAGAAGGGGACGACAGAGGATTAATGGTTGGATGGCATCACCGAGTCAATGGACATGGGTTTTGGTGGACTCCAAGAGTTGGTGATGGACAGGGAGGCCTGGCATGCTGTGGTTCATCAGGTTGCAAAGAGTCGGACACGACTGAGTGACTGAACTGAACCGAACTGAATCCCAGCAGGTTAGGCCCTGGCCAAAAAACAGTTTCTACTGAGGGCATGCCTTGTGAAGAAGACAAAATGCTGAAGTCCAGGATATTATTCTCTGCTCTTCACTCTAAGCACCTGGTAGAACTGCTGGAGTTCAAAGCCGCAAAAGACGAAAATATGAGGGTTACTTCCCTCCCTGCCCCCACGGCCATGTCTGGGATCTCCTGGAGTTTTTGTCTCTCAGCATTCAACCTGAGCCTCTAGCAGTTCATCTTGTCCTGGATCCGCAGAGGCTGCTTCTTGTGGGTTTCTGTCCAGTAATTTGTGAGTCTCTGTATCTGTTTGTTTGCCTCTCAGTTTGCTCTCAGGGAGCAGCAGTTTGCCCTGTGATCTTACTTCTCTGGTGGATCTAACAAGAACTGTTGATTTTTCAGTTTGTTAAGCTTTTTACTTGTTGTTAGGACTGAGTGGTGACTTGTAAGCTTCTTCCATGCTGAACAGGAAACTGCAAGTCCTTACCTCAGTATTTTAAAATTGATGTAGAGGTAATAATCAGCTCATCCTGACAGAACACCTCTTAGGCAAATCAGCATGACTTTGAGCTGATGGTTAAAATCCAGCTGTCACAGAGATGTTAAGCAGGTTAGCCAAGGCCACAGGGGGCTTCCCAGGTGGCACGGTGGTAAAGAAGATCCCCTGAAGTAGGAAATGGCAATCCACCCCAGTATGCTTGCCCCCA
This sequence comes from Bos indicus, assembly GCF_029378745.1. Taxonomy (NCBI): domain Eukaryota; kingdom Metazoa; phylum Chordata; class Mammalia; order Artiodactyla; family Bovidae; genus Bos; species Bos indicus. The sequence continues at coordinate 58,565,792 of NC_091760.1, forward strand.
AAATTCCATGGACAGAGGAGCCTGGATAGCTATAGTCCATAGGGTCACAAAGAGTCAGACATAACTGCGCACACACACATACAAGACCACAGAGCAAGTTGGAAGCTGAGCAGGGATTAGAGATCTGAAGAACCTGACTCCCAGCTCTGTATGCAAACTATACCAGTGTAAACTAACTAGCTAACAGCCAAATCAGATAAATGTGCCTGAAGTGAGTCACTGTGGCTGCCAAACTTGGCCTCTTTGCACAGTCTGCAAGCTAAGGATCCAAAAGTCAGGGCCTTCTGCACACATATCAGCTCAAGAACCCATCCCTGAGAGGCTGTGCTCCAAGGAGCAAGGGACTGACCATCTTTGGTGGTCATCACAGTGATTGGCCATTCCGTTTGTGTAGTCCATCTCAGTTTTTGAAGCAATTTTATGTGATTTATCTCACATGTTCCTCCCAATTAAACCAGGAGACTGTAAAATATCATCTTTCTTTTGTTTTTACAAACTTTATGGACTTCCCTTGGAAATCCAGTGATTAAGACTCCAGGCAACGGGTACAGGTTTGATCCCTGATCAAGGAATTAAGATCCCACATGCAGCATGGTGTGGCCAAAAATAGAAAATAAAGTGAAAAAAAAAATTAAATAAAAATCTCATGAGCCAAGGAGGCCAACAGCCTACTGCTGGGAGTTGAATCTTGCCCTAATGTGGATAAAGAAATAAGTGGAAGGCCTTGTCTCCAGATGGACACAGGAGGTGATTTATGAGATCAGTTCTAAGTAGGACAGACAGCACTTCCTTGGCTGGAGGCAAGCTGGAGACGCAGCATTTAAGTAAGGGAACTGTGCAGCTGTTAACTGTGTTACCAGTATTATCGTCACAATTTATAAACTTCCTGGGAGACATATAGTATTAGGAGTATAGTGTCTTGACCATGACTGTGGTATTAAAAAGTCCTTGCCAAACCCCAAATGAAGCACCTTCTTGTCTCTCCCTGTCTCAGTCTTCTGCCTCTTTCACTATTGTGATCGACTCCCACCCAGGGTCCTTGACTTTACCCTCCCAGTCACCTCTGGCCTCCTATACTCAGTCTCCTCCAGTCCTCTGAATTTATCAGTCATCAGGATGCTACCTTCTGGGTCTCCCTGATCACTTGGCTCTAAGTCCTTGCCCTGAACCACACACCCAACCATCCTTTACCACTCTGACCATCCAACAACATACCTGAGAAGTTATATAAAAGTTACAGAAATTAAACTAAGGCTGCAAACAACAGTGGTAAAAAGTAGAAATAGAATCATGTTATTGCATCAGTCTACAAGGTCTCTCCTCCCTCTCCCCCTACCACCAGGCACCTGGCTAGACTAGGTTTCCCAGTCTTCCTTGTGGTTAAGTAAAGTAGAGCCATGTAACTAAATTCTTCCCAATGAAGTATGTGGAACTGTTGTATATTCTTTATAGGCCTGACTGATAAAAATTCTCTGTCCTTCCACACATTTTCTGTGGGCTGGAGAATGTGGCCCTAAAGGTTGACAGGGTCACAGGGGTCTAAGAAGCCTGGGTTCCCTAACCACCTCATAGAAAAGAGCTCTGCCCGGGGAGAAACACCTGCCTTGAACAGTTATATGAGGGACAAGCTTCTGTTGTGCTTGAACCCTCATACATATAGGGTGTATTTGTGATAGTAGTTCAGCCGACCCTAACTAATAAACCCATCAAGTGAATGAAAGAAGGTAGGACCATCAGTATGCTCTTACCAGACCCTGTTGCTGCTGCTGCTAAGTCACTTCAGTCATGTCCGACTCTGTGCAGCCCCATAGATGGCAGCCCACCAGGCTCCCCCATCCCTGGGATTCTCCAGGCAAGAACACTGGAGTGGGTTGCCATTTCCTTCTCCAATGCAGGAAAGTGAAAAGTGAAAGTGAAGTCACTCAGTCGTGTCCAACTCCTAGCGACCCCATGGACTGCAGCCCACCAGGCCCCTCCATCCATGGGATTTTCCAGGCAAGAGTACTGGAGTGGGTTGCCATTGCCTTCTCCGTTATCTAAAGCTGGCTGCTGCCAATTGAGACATTGTGAAAGGTCATCCTGCGCTGGGTGTTAGATGAGACAGTGAAGATCCCTTCCAAAGTCTTTGTTGTTGTTCAGTCACTAAGTTTGTCCGACTCCTTACAACCCCCAGGACTGCAGCACACAAGGCTTCCCAGTCCTTCACTATCTCCTGGAGTTTTATCAAACTCATCTCCATTGAAACGGTTATACTATCAGACCGTCTCATCCTCTACCACCCTCTTATCCTTTGGCCTTCAATCTTTCCCAGCATCAAGGTCTTTTGCAATGAGTTGGCTCTTCACATCAGGTGGCCAAAGTATTGGAGCTTCAGCATCAGTCCTTTCAATGTATATTCAGGGTTTATTTCCTTTAGGATTGGCTGGTTTCATCTCCTTGCTGTTCAAGGGACTCTCAAGAGTCTTCTTCAGCACCACAATTCAAAAGCATCAATTATTTGGTGCTCAGCCTTCTTTTGTTCCAACTCTCACATCCATACATGACAACTGGAAAAACCATAGCTTTGACTACATGGACCTTTGTCAGCAAAGTAATGTCTCTGCTTCTTGATAGACTGTCTTGGTTTTTCATAGCTTTCCTTCCAAAGAGCAAACATCTTTTAATTTAGTGGCTGCAGTCATCATCCGCAGTGATTTTGGAGCCCAATAAAATCTGTCACTGTTTCTACTTTTTACTCTTCTATTTGCCATGAAATGATGAGACCAGATGCCATGATCTTCAGTTTTAAGCCAGCTTTTCCTCTCTCCTCTTTCACTTTCATCAAGAGGCTCTTTAGTTCCTCTTTGCTTTCTGCCATTAGAGTGGTATTATCTGCATATCTTAAGAGATCAGTACCTGGTGAGTAGTAAGAAAGGCTAACTTTACCTTATGATAAACTAACTTTACCTTATGTAGGTTCCTTATGATGATCAGACTCAGTTAGCGACAAAGGGTTAAAGGTCCCAAAAGGGTAGTATGAAGGCTGGGAGTGTCCAGGGTGTTGGGGAACTGCAGGGATGGGAGAAGAGGTGGGGAAGAGTTTTGCCTACTTTGCAGTTTAGCCTGGGACCTTGGTGTATCTCTGAGAACTTTCTGGGCTGATAATACTGTTTCAGTTCAGTCGCTCAGTCATGTTCAACTCTTTGTGGCCTCATGGATTGTAGCATACCAGGCTTCTCTGTCCATCACCAACTCCTGAAGCCTACACAAACTCATGTCCATGGCATCAGTGATGCCATCCAACCATCTCATCCTCTGTTGTCCTCTACTCCTGCCTTCAATGTTTCCCAACATCAGGGTCTTTTCAAATAAATAGGTTCTTCACATCAGGTAGCCAAAGTATTGGAGTTTCAGCTTCAGCATCAATCCTTCCAATGAATATTCAGGACTGATTTCCTTTAGGACAGACTGGATCTCCTTGCAGTCTGAGGGAATCTCAAGAGTCTTCTCCAACACCACAGTTCCAAAGCATCAATTCTTCAGCACTCAGCTTTCTTTATAGTCCAACTCTCACATCCATACATGACTACTGGAAAAACCATAGACTTGAGTAGATAGACCTTTGTGGACAAAGTAATGTCTTTGCTTTTTAATATACTGTCTAGGTTGGTCATAGCTTTTTTCCAAGGAGCAAGTGTCTTTTAATTTCATGGCTGTAGTCACCATCTGCAGTGATTTTGGAGCCCAAATAAAATAAAGTCTGTCACCATTTCCATTGTTTCCCCATCTATTTGTCATGAAGTGATGGGACCCAATGCCATGATCTTAGTTTTCTGAATGTTGAGTTTTAAGCCAACTTTTTCGCTCTCCTCTTCCACTTTCATCAAGAGTCTCTTTAGTTCTTCACTTTCCACTGATAGGATGGTGTCATCTGCATATCTGAGGTTATTGATATTTCTCCCAGCAGTCTTGATTCCAGCTTGTGCTTTATCCAGCCCTGCATTTCACATGATGTACTCTGCAAATAAGCAGGGTGACAATATACAGCCTTGACGTACTCCTTTCCCAATTTGGAACCATAATATTGTTGCTCCATAATATTGTTTGCCAACACTCAAATTAGGATGTCAGGGCTTGTTTATAAACCACAAACACCTTACTATAGCTCCGCCTAGTCTTCCTTATCTAGGTCAGTCTGGTCTTCTTGGTTTCAAGCTTTGGTCTGTTCATTCTTCCTCTGGGAGAAAGAAAGGAGAAGGAAAAAAAGGATGCTAACTGTGCTAAATATCTTCAGTTATCCATTCTGATGTGAGTCTCCCAGCTCCATAATTTCTCTCTTCCACATCCAGTATGATGACTCCACAACTTCTCTGTCAGGAAGTTATAGAACCCATTCACACTGGCTAACTCCTGAACCCCCAGAAACCTAGCAAAGAGTACTGAATAGTACAGAAACCTAAGAAGGAGCACAGAATAACTGCTATGAGCTATTGGAGGGGAAATTATGGTGAGCTACTTAGTCAAGGAAAGCACAGAGGAAGAGGAAATGAATTTGAGTCTTGAGGAATGAGAAGAACTTAGTCATACAAAGAGAAGTGAGAAAATTTCAGGTTGGAGAGACTACACAGGGAGAAGAGAGTATAAAAGAGTATGTTAGGAGCCAATGTGTGGAAGAGTCAGACTGGAAGGATCTACTGAGGGAACTCAATGCTTGGTGCAACACTTCTCACAACCTTCAGTTTCCATATGCCATTCCAACCCCAACCATGAGTGTTTGGGAGTCCCTAGACAAGAGTGAACATGCTATGGTAGATTAGGGGATGGTAGGCCCTACCTGTGGTAGGCCAGTAGATTAGGGAATGCATAGAAAAGGTTTATCTGCAAAGAATCTGACAAAGCCTCCATGAAATTTTCAAATCAAATGGAAAAAAGTTGACTGACTAGAAGTATGGTTAAATAAATTTATAGCTCATTCAATCACTGAACCAAAATTATACTCCTCTCTTGCCCCAAATCTGCCACTGGTCACATTTTCCTTGTTTCTATCATTGGCAATTCACCCAGTAGAAGTGGTAATGTGTCCATAAAAAAAAGTCACCTCACACCCAGATCAGTGTACCTCTGGAGTTTCTCATTGATTGAGTTGTCACAGTAGAGGTACTAAATGGCCTTAAAGACAGTCAACTTTCCTAAGATCTACATGTAGGTCATAAAACACCATGGTTCTATATGTTTTATATAATGTGTGGGACTCATATTTTCCAGTTCTAGAGTATTGAGAACCTTTTATTTAAATTGATATCTGGGTATGCTATACTGTTTAAATAAATTAGTATTTCCATTTAGACCAACTTGTATGGTAAGAATTAGAGGTTCAAGGGTGAATGCCCCACATAATGCACTTGCCATTGTAAAATAGGAGTTTATATAATGTTTTCCTACTAACATTCACTGACTTGCATAATCATAGTGATTAGCCTACATTTAGCATTTTGTGTAAAACATATAAATGAGAAGACAATAATAGAAAGTTTAGAGAAGTGAGGACTGGTCATAGGACGGAAGGAACGGTGGGATATGTTTTATAGTTCATCAAGACACAAATAGAGATGGCTCATTAAAAAAAAAAAAAAAGACAGTGGGTCTATAGAGAAATAAGTAAAAATCTAAAAGATTATGTAAGCTAAAGCATGACCTGGAAATATGGAACATAATAGATCGAAAAGTACCAAACCAGTGGAGCCCAGCACACAAAATTATAGACTGCCTAGGTAACTTCTCTAGCATTACATTGAAAGGCTGAGAATCATGTTCCTAGTGAGTCTTGAAGAATAAAGACTCAGTAGCAGTCTGACCTGGACGTCAAAGTAGGGAGACTTAAGTGTTCTCAGAAGCCCTTCTCTGTCCAGTGTCTTGGGATTACTGGTTGAGTTAATGGGATAGAAGTTTTCCAAACAGAGTGTGTAAACTGTATATGATAAAGGACACCATTTCTAGAAGACAGAGGCTTCCATGAGCAAGGTGAGGCTGCCACAGAGCTGTAATCTGCCAGCCTGAGGAGGTTGTCTGTGACAGAACCTATCTGACAATTTGATCAGGAATTTCTTCCCAAATGGGACAATATCCCTGCCTTTTATTTCAAGGTCTGCCTTTTTTCCCCCTGAAATCCTTAAAGCAATAATAATGATTCTTTCCTAAAGGGAAGTTGCCATTCTTGCTAGCCTGGTCTTTGAACTGGCTTTCTTTCTAATCCTTCTGGCACAGAAGACTTGTTACTGAGTTAATGAAGTGAATCAACTAGACAAGCACAAGGGAAGACCACTTTGAAATAGCAAGGGGACTAGAGGTTTGTTTTTGTGAGATACTGACAGTGTACAGGACTCACTGTAACGTATAGCATGGTGCCGTAGGAGAGCAAGGCAGCCACTTGTTTCAGACTGAGGGGCAGGAGTCGAGTGTACCCCAAAAGAGGGAAAGACACAGTTGAAAGGAGTGAGTCTCCACTGGCCCCCTCTTATTGTTCTGCCTGAGTTCAGAGGCCTATGGAATTTTCTCAATTTATTATATACCTGTGGACTGAGGGATAGTCAGGAGAAAGCAGTCCATTAGTCAACCACAGGTCCAAATACTCTCAACACTTTCACACACTCACCAACCCCAATGGACAATGACGTCTAAAGGCAGCACTTTTAGGTGGAAAAAAAGGTCTAATTAAAGTAACTTTTGAAAAATCCCTCAAATTTCCTGTTATACCATCTTTCAACAAGTTGTTACAACATCTTTATACCACTTTTCATTGTTATACCATCCTTCAACAAGTGCAGCATAATTTTGTGGGTGTTTTCCTTCAGCTGGGTAAGAGTTAAAGTAGTAGACTTTTGTTTAAAGGATCATGTTTTGTAAAATAAATTCTTTAAACCCAATCAGATCATGTTATGAGATACATCTAGGAACCAAGATCAAAAAGGACCAAGACAAGGGTGGATTCACATCTCTAATTTCAGGTACTCACTGAGTTGAAAGATAGTCAAATCATCCTCGCTATTTAAATGAACCTCTTTCCTTTCCTTCTTTCTTTTTTTTTTCCTGTCTTTTCTTTTCCTAACACACATTGTTAAACTGATGTCAGTTAAAAACACATGACACTCAACTCCGTGGTTCATGGGTATATCCTCTCCCAAGAACCTAAGTAAGAGCCAGAAATAAAAGTAGGGTCCGATATTTGACGCTTTGGTTTCAGGACCAATTGGCCTCTGGAAGGTGCCTTATTGTTCACTGCCATCTTTCTAAATGTGTGCCCCAGACTCTGCCCTTTACTTACCATACTTTTCCCATTGATGATTCCTCTTCCTATCTTTGTGTTCTTTACACAATTCTTGGATGATACCTTTGGTCCAGAAGATTTTAATTAAGAAGAAAATACAGATTTATGGGAAAGAGACCTGGAAAATCTCAAACAGACACATCTTTATTGCAAGCCTCTGGATCTGTGAGAAAGAACAGGGCCCAGAAGGATCAGCTCTGGATTTGCTCCAACTTGAGTCTTTCAGTTACTCCCTTCTCTGTAAGCTCCCCACTTGCGCCAACATTTTAATCTTTCAATCTCGCTCCCTCCTCCATCATCCCCTGTTTATTCACCTTTTCCATTCCCTTGTCTCATTCTTTCTGATTGCTCCGCTCTCTCACACTCACATCCCCTTGCAGATCATCTTTCTGTTGGAGCCTGTACTGATGGCCTCTTTCCAAGAGCAGCAGGTTTGAATCAGCTCCAGCTTAAAATGAAGGCAGGAGGTGGGGGAAGTGAGGCCAGGAGGGGATATCGGCTCTCTTGTGTCCATTGTTCTGAGTGTGCAGCCTTCACCCAGGCCTCCTGGCACCCTCCTCTCTCTCTCTCTCTCCCCCTTTCTGCCCAGACATCCCCCACACCACACACAAGAGAAGGTGCAACAGGTATGCACAAGAGAAGGCTTCATGATCCCTTGCCGGCAAAACCAGAGACCCTCCATCCCCACCCCCAATCAGGCAGCTGGTTTCCATTAGATGTTCCAAGCCCTATAAATATTCTCCTTTCTCACTTATCTCTTATTATTTTTCCCTTCTCTTTCTCACATTCCCCTCCCTGCCTCTGGATTCCCTCCTGGGAGGAGGCTGAAATTAAGAAGGGAAAGCATGCCAAATTTTGCATTAACCATCTTGTCATGCCCCAGGCCCCTGGCAGAGCAGAACCCAGAAATAATGGCTTCTTGTTTGTCCAGTTTGCTGCTCCACACACGAAAGTTTGAAATCCACCCAGGAGAGCAGAAAAGTTGAGCTCAACCTGAGGTCAAGGGTCACCCCATGTCTGTGCTCTCACCTATTGCTGGCTGAGCCTCTCGAGTCCTCTGTCTCGGGCTTTGCATTGAATGGAGTATGGTGTTTGGGGCACAGCTCTGGAGGGGGATATTCTGGGTTCAGATCCCAGGCTCTTAGTACACAGGCAACCTGACCTCAGGCAAGTTACCTAACCTCCCTCATTTGTAAAATTGTGCTGATAACACCTACCTCAAAGAACTGCTAGGAAGATGAAAATGAAGTAACTAATGGGAAAACATTTAGCTCAGGTCTGCACTTAGCACACACCAGTTCTCTTCTTGCCCCTTCCAATAGGATTGACTGTGGAAAAACCCACCCTCCTTTTCTACCTACTCCTACACCTTCCAAGTAATTAACTGAGCAATTAAAGAAGAATTAACTTCTAAATACCCAAGATCTGAGTTGGGGAGTGTAAAATGTTTGATAAATGTTTTCTCTCCAAGATAAAGACAGAGAAAGGGTAATTGTAAAAGGCTTCAACTAGAACAATGATTATATTCTTTGCAGCCAAAGGTGGAGAAGCTCTATACAGTCAGCAAAAAAAAAGACAGGGAGCTGACTGTGGCTCAGATCAGTTCAGTTCAGTTCAGTCGCTCAGTCATGTCCAACTCTTTGTGACCCCATGAATCGCAGCACGCCAGGCCTCCCTGTCCATCACCAACTCCTGGAGTTCACTCAGACTCACGTCCATCAAGTCAGTGATGCCATCCAGCCATCTCATCCTCTTTCGTCCCCTTCTCCTCCTGCCCCCAATGCCTCCCAGCATCAGAGTCTTTTCCAGTGAGTCAACTCTTCACATGAGGTGGCCAAAGTGGCTCAGATCATGAACTCCTTATTGCAGAAATTGAAGAAAGTAGGGAAAACCACTAGGCCATTCAGGTATGAACTAAATCAAATTCCTTACAATTATACAGTGAAAGTGACAAATAGATTCAAGGGATTAGATTTGATAGAGTGCCTCAAGAACTATGGATGGAGGTTCGTGACATTGTACATGAGGCAGTAAACAAAACCATCTCCAAGAAAAAGAAATACAAAAGGGCAAAATGATTGTCTGAGGAGACTTTACAAATAGCTGAGTAAAGAAGAGAAGCGAAAGGCAAAGGAGAAAAGGAAAGATATACCCATCTGAATGCAGAGTTCCAAAGAATAGCAAGGAGAGATAAGAAAGCCTTCCTCAGTGATCAGTGCAAAAGAATAGAGGAAAGCAATAGAATAGGAAAGACAAGAAATCTCTTCAAGAAAATTCGAAATACCAAGGGAACATTTCATGCAAAGATGGGCACAATAAAGGACAGAAATGGTATGGACCTAACAGAAGCAGAAGATAGTAGGAAGAGGTGGTGGGAATACACAGAAGAACTAAACAAAAAAGATCTTAATGACCTGGATAACCATGATAGTGTTATCTCACCTAGATGGTGTTATACTCACCTAGAGCCTGACATCCTGCACTGTGAAGTCAAATGGGCCTTAGGAAGCATCACGATCAAAACTCGTGGGAGTGATGGAATTGCAGCTGAGGTATTTCAAATTCTAAAAGATGTTGCTATTAAAGTGCTGCATTCAATATGTCAGAAAATTTGGAAAACTCAGCAGCGGCCACAGGACTGGAAAAGGTCAGTTTTCATTCCAATACCAAAGAAGGAAAATGCCAAAGAATGTTCAAACTGCTCCACAATTGCACTCATTTCACACACTAGCAAAGTAATGCTCAAAATCCTCCAACCTAGGCTTCAACAGTTTGTGAACTGAGAGCATCAAGATATACAAGCTGGATTTAGAAAAGGCAGAGGAAGCAGAGATCAAATTGCCAGCATCAGTTGGATCATATAAAAACCAAGAGAATTCCATAAAAACACCTATTTCTGCTTCATTGACTAGGTGAAAGCCTTTGACTGTGTGGATCAGAAAAAACTGTGGAAATTTTTAAAGAGATGGGAATACCAGACGACCTTTCCTGTCTCCTGAGAAACCTGTGTGCAGGTTTAAGAAGCAACAGTTCAAACTGGACATGGAACGACAGACTGGTTCCAAATTGGGAAAGCAGTACAACAAGGCTATATATTGTTACTGTTTATTTAACTTATATGCAGAGTACATCATGAGAATGCTGTGCTAGATGAATCAGAAGCTGGAATCAAGATTGCCGGGAGAAATATCGATAACCTCAGATAGGCAGATGACTCCACCTTTATGGCAGAAAGCAAAGAGGAACAAAAGAACCTCTTGATGAAGGTGGAAGAGGAGAGTGAAAAAGTTGGCTTAAAACTCAACATTCAAAAAACTAAAATCAACGCATCCTGTTCCATCACTTCATGGCAAATAGATGGGAAAACAAGAGAAAGTGAAGACTTTATTTTCTTGGGCTCCAAAATCACTGCAGACGGTGACTGCAGCCATGAAATTAAAAGACTTTTGTTCCTTGGAAGAAAAGCTTTGGTAAATCTAGACAGTGTATTAAAAAGCAGAGACATTATTTTGCTGACAAAGGTCATATAGTCGAAACTATGGTTTTTCCAGTAGTCATGTATGGATGTGAGCACACAGAATTGATGCTTTCAGACTGTGGTGTTGGAGAAGACTCTTGAGAGTCCCTTAGACTACAATGAGATCAAACCATTCAATCCTAAAGGAAATGAACCCTGAATATCCATCGGAAAGACTGATGCTAAAGCTGAAACTCCAATACTTTGGCCACCTGACTCATCGGAAAAGACCCTGATGCTGGGAAAGATTAAAGGCAGGAGGAGAAGGGGACGAGATGGTTGAATGGCATCACTGACTAAATGGATGTGAGTTTGAGCAAGCTCCGGGAGATGGTGAAGGACAGGAAAGCCTAGCGTGCTTCAGTCCATGGGGTCACAAAGAGTCGGACAGGACAGATTGACTGAACAACAACAGAGCACTATTTTCAGTTGTCAGTACTTCTTATAACCTAGGCAGCAAGAAGCAATGTCAAGTCAGTGACCTCAGAGCAAAAGTTCCTCCATGGGTGGGTGGGAGGAAGTAGGGGAATCTGAACACCTAATTCTAAGCCATGAGGTTAAGAATGCAGCCTTCAGGATCAAACTGTTTCTGATCCTGGATTCAAACTCTCAACACAAATCAATCTAGGAGGGAACTAGGTAAGATTGTTTGTTTGTTTTGGCTAATGTCTTTGTTCTATAAGTCAACCTTCTCATACACTGGAGTCAGCTAGACCTGATTCTATCATGTCCTCTACTGTGTGACCTTGGGCAAACTGCTTAACTTCTCTAAACCTTCATTCCTTACTCTATAAGATGGGACTTACTACCTTACAGAAGTATCACATCTTTCTTAACAGACTTTAGCCATGGCCACTCACTTTCATGATTATTACTCTGTCACTTTGCTATACTTTAATTCCACTTCCTCCATTCTATCCTTAGTGCAGTCAGAAGAACAGCTGGTCACCATCATTCCTATATATAACTACCTTCTAGAGACCTGGAAACAGTTAATAAATCATTCTTCAGCCTCTGATCTTCAGGCTAAATAATGCCAGTTTCATTCATCTTCCTCCTGAAGTCCTATCTGAAAATCTTGAATAATTGTATTTTTGCCTGATGGTCTATCTCCAAATTATTAACAACTCTGTTTTTTAGTGCCCAAATATGAATGTATAATTTTTAATAAGGGCCCACCCTACAAAAACATTGACCATAGTGAACATAAATTTAATTAAGTTAATTCATGCTTAGCTTGGGTGCCCACCAGTATCCTATATATAGAGTAATATGTATTTGTTGTTGTTTTGTTGCTAAGATGTGTCTGCCTCTTTGTGACCACATGGACCGTAACGGCCAGGCTTCTCTGTCCATGGGATTTCCCAGGCAAAAATACTGGAGTGGGTTGCCGTTTCCTTCTCCAGGGCATTTTCCCGACCCAGGGATCAGACCCAGGTCTCTGGCATTGCAGGTGGATCCCTCACCACTGAGCTCCCAAGGAAGCCCATATATATGTATTCCTTGGTGTCTCTGCAGTAAAGAATCCACCTGCCAATGCCAGAGACACAGATTTGATCCCTGGGTTTGGCAGATTCCCTGGAGAAGGAAATGACATCCCACCCCAGTATTCCTGTCTAAGAAATCCCATGGACAGAGGAGCCTGAAGGGCTACAATCCATAGGGTTGCAAAGAGTTGGCCATGACTTAGCAACTGAACAACAGCAACCAGGAAAGCCCATATATATGTATATATATACACACATATATGTAATATTTTTGTATATAAATGTTAAACAAGTCAAATATAAAATAAAGGTCAGTGTTTATTCCTTTCAGAAGGCAACCCCACAATCTATTTACTAAACTTTGACCCATTTGCTGGAGGAGGAAAAGGAGAAAGAACTGTCGAAAGGGACTGTGAAGGAAGCCATTAAAGTGAGAAGAAAGACTCTTAAGAGACGCTTTCTGCCCTCTGATCCTCTTGTGTTCGAGCCTGTTCTCCCATGGTGACAGTGCAGCTCATATAAGTCCGTGCTCCCCTAGGCCCCTGCCAAGCAGGACTGGGGTAGGACAGGAAATCGCCACTCACAAAATAAATGACCTGTCCTGGAGTCTTTTGTTAATGAGTCTAGGGCATAATAAATCAAGGTGATCCAGTCTCAAGAAACACGAGCCTGTGTAAAAAAAAAAAAAAACAAACCCCAAACCCCCAAGCCCCAGAGGTGAAGAGGAGAAGGGAGAGGGGACTGCAGGGAGTCCTTATAAATCACACCCAGATGAAACTAGTGCAGATGTTTTCCAGTTTCAGACACACTCAAGAGGCAGAGGACAGACGCATGTGGATTGAATGGAAGGGGCTATCCATTTGGGAGGGGAGACAGGAGCCAGCAGGCCCCAGGAACACAGCCCCTCCTCTTGCTCGGCCTCCCCAGGGCTGTTAGTGGCACAGGTCCACAAGCACCTTCTTAGTGTCTTCCAGTTGTCACCATCCACTTGGCTTTTTTATCTCGTCCCAAATCTCCCTCTAATCATCATGGCCAGACTGTCTAGAGTCAGTGGCCTACCTAAAGCCCCTTGGCTTTAAGAGCTTCTTGTGTCATATGAAGTTTTCAGCTTCCTAAAATGGGAAGCTCTGGTAAGACAGGGGTGGTCAGGTAAACTGTGGGAGAGCCTTAGCTTACCAAGGAAATTGCCAGTTCTCTAAAGGTGAAATTTAACAATGGGATAGAAAGAATGCCAGTCTTCCCAGTTGGTACAGTGATAAAAGAATCTGCCTGCTAATGCTGGAGATGCGGGAGAATGGGTTCAATCCCTGGGTCAGGAAGATCCCCTGGAGTAGGAATTTGCAACCCACTCCAGTATTCTTTCCTGGAAAATTCCATGGACAGAGGAGACTGGCAGGATACAGTCCATGGGGTCACAAAGAGTCTGACACGTCTGAGCAGCTGAGCACAAGAAAGAATGTCACATTGGAAATAAATATTCCAGTCTGTGGTGGAAAACCTGGAGCCTATAGATTTCATCTTGGGTGAGCAGTAATGTGACACTGTTATATGCAGAGGGCTTTCGTCATAGCTCAGTTGGTAAAGAATCTGCCTGCAATGCAGGAGATCCAGGTTCGATTCCTGGGTGGGGAAGATCCCCTGGAGAAGGAAATGGCAACCCACTCCAGTGTTCTTGCATGAAGAATCTCATGGACAGAGGAGCCTGGCAGGCTTTGTAGTCCATGGGGTTGCAAAGAGTCGGATATGACTTAGCAACCAAACCACCACCACCAACATGGATAAGGGTCCCAACTTCACATTCTGAGACCCATATTGATCCTATTTGACAGATGCAGAAACTGAGGCCAAAAGAGACTAAGTAATCACTACAAAAGGCATTTGTAATGCACTTTGCAGCTTGTAAAGAGCACATGGCCAGTTAAACAGGTTGTTCTTCCCTTGGCTACAGATGAGGACACCTGGGATGAAGGGGTAGAAAAAAACCTGTCCAGGTTACGCAGCTAATGTGTGGAGGTACTCCTATCCACACCCAGGCCCTCAAATCTGTCTGTTGTCCTTTCTATTCAGCACAGCTATTTGAAGATCCTATGATGAACACTGTGCTATTAGGGAAAGGATAATGAAACAGGGAGACTAAAACTTTGGCCAAAGTTCATGACTAGTTAGTGTTTAGAGGTAGATGGAAAGTAGATGAAAGGATAAGAGGAAACCAGCCAAAGATTTTTCTTTCTCCTTGTTATATAAAACCTGTCATCACGTCATTTCCCTTCCTATTAATAAACATGGCCTCCTCTGGTCACTCTCTCCTGCTGCTGGTTAGTCGCTTCGGTTGTGTCTGACTCTTTGCGACCCCATGGACTGAAGCCCACCAGGCTCCTCTGTCCATGTAATTCTCCAGGCAAGAATACAGGAGTGGGTTGCTGTGCCCTCCTCAGAGACTCTTCTTAACCCAGGGATCTAATCCGTCTTCTGCATTGCAGGCAGATTACCACTGAGCCACCAGGGAAGCCCCACTCTCTTCTACTCACTGTCATTTCAAAAGAAATGGCATCACACCAACTACTTCTTTTTAAAATTATTGCCCGTGATGAATTCAGTCCCAATGACCATCATTACCACCACTAGTTTGTATAGTACTTTATATTAAAAAATTTTGTTTCAAATTTGTTACTGCCTCTGAACCTCTTAGTCGGGTTTGCCATTTACCCTTGGATAAACAGAGATCAGAGTGACTTGCCCAGGATCACACCACACATTAGAATGGAAATCTGCCCCCTCCCCCCTTCTAGTCTGTGCTGCTTCCAAAACAAACACAAGAAGCCAGATGCCTTTTTCTATCTCAGTTTTTTTTTTTTTTTTTTACTCATATTGCCCCAGTTCTGCAGTGAGAGATGTCAGTGTATCCCCCAGGGTTCTCCATAGACCTTCTATACCAGCTCTGCTTCCTCTAAAAATAAGATAATGAGCCTTATGCTCTAATCCAAATAAGAATCCAAGGGTTGACTCAACCAGACACAGTTGTCAACCATAACAGAAAGATGCCACAGCAGGCCGCCTAAATGAACCAAAATAAACCCATAGCCTTAAACCGGTCCAGGACCCAGATCTGCAGGACAGCAGGCACACCCATTAAAATTAAGACTATTCCAAGTATTTTAGTAGAATAGCAGCCTTCTACCAAGGAAGAACACTGCTTAGGTTTCCTTTTCTTGTTTTTTGTTGGTTTTTGGTTTTGTTGTTTTGGTTTGGTTTTTGGTTCTGCTCGATGAGTTCAAATCTTTCATACTCAGATGTTGACTCTCAGCTGGGTATGCAGAGCCAAGAACCCCAGGATGTGGGCATTTTGGTGAATTCCGGAATATCAATTATCTGTTATAAAAGTCAGTCTGTCATTCAGCATATTATCTTGGTTTCCTACTATGTACCAGGGACTGTGTTAGGTGGTGAAGAAGATTGAGACTTATCCTGGCCACTGAATATCTGGGAGATCTTAGGCAAGATCCTCCCCTCTATGGATGGCAATTCCTGCCTCTGTAAAGTATAAAAGTGGATTGTTCTGTCTCTAGGTCCTTTCTACTTTGCTGTTCTATAGCTCATGGGAATCTGTGCTAGTGTAGTAGGCCTGGGAGCAGCACCTAAGGAGAAGAATAATGTCCTTTTGATTTACTTATGAAAAGAACTAGAAAAAGAGGTAGAAATGAAGACTATATTTTGCAAGGAAATTACGCTTTGTCGTATAAGGTGGGGCTGGAGGGGTAGGGCAGGGAAGAATGGCTACTGAGTTTTAAAAATCTGTTGTATATATCAAGAGAAAATTCTAAAATACAAATATGTGTATCGCTTTATGCTCCTTTCTGATACATGTTTTATTTAGCTATAACCAGTTCTTACATGATATTTTTCAGTCTTTGTTTTATCTGTTATTTTGTGTACACATTCTATATATCACAGAGTGTATGATTTTCTTATTGTTTTTAGTAAATAAGAGCACTCTATCCTATGGAATCTTAGATATCTTACTTATTCACAAATGGTGGGACATTTGGAATATGTTGGTGTTTTCCTTTTATTAATAGCATTGGTATAACTTTTCCCCTAATTTATTTCCTTTGGACATTCTTGAAAAAAATTTAATTTCTAAATCAGTGATGTGATCTATTTCCAAAGACCAACTCATTTATAATGGTATCAGCAGTTTCTGTGCATTTTGGTTGTCTATATCCCTATCCACATTGCATATAATAATTAAAATTTCTTTTTGATAATTTAAATTGCATATTTCTACAATTATAACTTCTATGAAATTGTTTATATTTTAATTTCTTTCACTGTTACTGAGGTTGATCTGTTTTCTATGTGTTGAATAATCTTCCATATCTCCTCCTATGTGAATAATGTATTTATGTTTTTTGACATCATGTATAATGATTTTTGAAAAACATGTTAAAGTTTTTGTGGGCCAGATCCTTACGCATTATTGATGTTGGGGAAACATTCATCAGGAAGAAAGTAGAGATTTTTGTCTATTTTGTTCGCTGAAGTATCCCAAGCACCTAAAATAATGTACACAGCAGGTGAGTGTATTGAATAAGGGAATAAATATTTATGAGATACCCAGTATGTATTGGGACAAATATGAGCATTTAGTTTTGGCATGGAGAATGAGAATGACCTTTGGCAAGGTCAAAGAGAGTGGAAGAAGCAGTGTTTCTCACTTCAGAATTTTAAAAATTTACTCAAGGTGAAGCAGCAAGGTAAGAAGCCACTGAGGAGTCCCTCTAGTAACTGCCTTGATATCGCCAAAGCACAGCAAAAACATTTGTGTGTTTTGTCTGCTCCCCTCATTTGTGTGTGCACTAAGACTTTAATAATATCATATTGTGAACCTAATTCAAGCAACAAACATTTTCTCAGCTTGTGCTGTAATAAGCAGACACTGAAGTAGCCGCAGGATACTAGTCCAAAGAACAGAGTCCTGTGTGTGCATGCAACAGAATACTATGTATCAAGAGAAAGGGACAAACTACAGACACAGGCTACAATGTGTACAAAACTCAAAAACTTCTTGGTGAGTGAAGGTGAGATACAAAAAGTTACATAGTATATGATTCCATTTATATGAAATGCCCAGAAAAGGTAAATCTATCAAGATGGAAAGTAGATTACTGGTTACCTGGGGCTAAGGAATGGGGTGACAGCAAGTGGGCATAAGGGATCTCTTTGAGGGTGGTAAAGTTGTTCTAATAGTAGAGAAATAGCTCCAGAAGGAATAAAGAGGCTGAGCCACAGCAGAAATGACGCCCAGTTGTGGATGAGTCTGGTGGTGAAAGTAAAGTCTAATCCTATAAGAACAATATTGCATAGGAACATGGAATGTTAGGTCCATGAATCAAGGCAAATTGGAAGTGGTCAAACAGTAGATAGCAAGAGTGAACATCAACATTTTAGGAATCAGCGAACTAAAATGGACTGAAATGGGTGAATTTAACCCAGATGACCATTATATCTACTACTGTGGGCAAGAATCCCTTAGAACAAATGGAGTAGCCCTCATAGTCAACAAAGGAGTCTGAAATTCAGTACTTGGGTGCAATCTCAAAAGTGACAAAATGATCTCAGTTTGTTTCCAAGGTAAACCATTCAGTATCACAATAATCCAAGTCTATGCCCCAACCACTAATGACAAAGAAGCTGAAATTGAATGATTCTGTGAAGACCTACAAGACCTTATAGAACTAACACCCCAAAAAGATGTCCTTTTCATCATAGGGGACTGAAATGCAAAAGTAGGAAGTCAAAAAATACCTGGAGTAACAGGCAAATTTGGCCTTGGAGTACAAAATGAAGTAGGGAAAAGGCTAACAGAGTTTTGCCAAGAGAACACACTGGTCATAGCAAACACCCTCTTCCAACATCACAAGACAAGACTCTACACAGGGACATCACCAGATGGTCAACACCGAAATCAGATTGATCATATTCTTTGCAGCCAAAGATGGAGAAGCTCTATACAGTCAGCAAAAACAAGACCAGGAGCTGACTGTGGCTCAGATCATGAACTCCTTATTGCCAAATTCAAATTTAAACTGAAGAAAGTAAGCCATTCAGGTATGAACTAAATCAAATGCCTTATGATTATACAGTGAAAGTGACAAATAGATTCAAGGAATTAGATCTGATAGACAGAGTGCCTGAAGAACTATGGAAGGAGGTTCATGACATCATATAGGAGGCAGTGATCAAGACCATGCCCAAGAAAAAGAAATACAAAAAGGCAAAATGGTTGTCTGAGGAGGCTTTACAAATAGCCAAAAAAAGAAGAGAAGCGAAAGGCAAAGGAGATAAGGAAAGATGTAAGCATCTAAATGCAGAGTTCCAAAGAATAGCAAGGAGAGATAAGAAAGCCTTCTTCAGTGAACAATGCAAAGAAATAGAAGAAAACAATAGAATGGGAAAGACTAGAGATCTCCTTAAGAAATTAGAGATACCAAGGGAACATTTCATGCAAAGATGGGCACAACAAAGGACAGAAATGGTATGGACCTAACAGAAGCAGAAGATATTAAGAAGAGGGGCAAGAACACACAAAAGAACTATACAAAAAAGATCTTAATGACCCGGATAACCATGGTGGTGTGATCACTCACCTGGAGCCAGACATCTTGGAATCTGAAGTCAAGTGGGTCGTAGGAAGCATTACTAAGAACAAAACTGATGGAGGTGATGGAATTACAGCTGAGCTATTTCAAATCCTAAAAGATGATGCTGTGAAAGTGCTGTGCTCAATATGCCAGCAAATCTGGAAAACTCAGCAGTGGCCACAGGATTGGAAAAGATCAGTTTTCATTCCAATACCAAAGAAGGGCAGTGCCAAAGAATGTTCAAACTACCACACAATTGCACTCATTTCACGTGCTAAGAAGGTCATGCTCAAAATCCTTCAACCTGGGTTTCAACAGTTTGTGAACTGAGAACTTCCCAGATGTACAAGCTGGATTTAGAAAAGGCAGAGGAACCAGAGGTCAAATTGCCAACATCCACAGGATCATAGAAAAAGCAAGGGAATTCCAAAAAAATCTACTTCTGCTTCTTGACTACACTAAAGCCTTTGACTATGTGGATCACAACAAAATGGAAAATTCTTAAATAAATGGGAATACCAGACCACCTTACCTGCCTCCTGAGAAACCTAAATGCTGGTCAAGAAACAACAGTTAGAACCCCTCACGGAACAATTGGCTGGTTCAAATTTGGGAAAGGCGTATGTTAAGGCTGTATTTTGTCACCATGCTTATTTAACTTATATCATGCGAGTACATCATGCAGATAATGTATTGACGTAATGATGTATTCGCAGAGTACATCATGCGAAATCCTAGGCTGGATGAAGCTCAAGCTGGAATTGCCAGGAAAAATGTCAATAACCTCCATTAGGCAGATAACATCACCAAAATGGCAGAAAGCGAAGAGGAACTAAAGAGCCTCTTGTTGAAGGTCAAAGTGGAGAGTGAAAAAGCCCGCTTAAAACTCAGCATTAAAAAAACTAAGGTCATAGTATCTGGTCCCATCATCTCATGGCAAATAGATGGGGAAACAATGGAAACAGTGACAGGCTTTATTTCTTGGGCTCCAAAATCACTGCAGATGGTGACTTCAGCCTTGAAATTAAAAGATGCTTGCTTCTTGGAAGAAAAGCTATGACAAATCTAGACAGCGTATTAAAAAGCAGAGACATCACTTTGCTGACAAAGATCCGTCTAGTCAAAACTATTGTTTTTCCAGCAGTCATGTACAGATGTGTGAGTTGGACCATAAAGAAGGCTGAGGGCTAAAGAATTGATGCTTTTGAACTGTGTTGCTGCTGCTGCTGCTGCTGCTAAGTCACTTCAGTCATGTCCGGCTCTGTGTGACCCCATAGACGGTGGCCCACCAGGCTCCCCCGTCCCTGGGATTCTCCAGGCAAGAACACTAGAGTGGGTTGCAATCTCCTTCTCCAATGCATGAAAGTGAAAAGAGAAAATGAAGTAGCTCAGTCGTCTCCGACTCTTAGCGACCCCATGGACTGCAGCCCACCAGGCTCCTCCATCCATGGGATTCTCCAGGCAAGAGTACTGGAGTGGGGTGCCATTGCCTTCTCCAACTGTGTCGCTGGAGACTTTTGAGAGTCCCTTGGACAGCAAGGAGATCAAACCAATCAATCCTAAAAGAAATCAACACTGAATATCCATTGGAAGGACTGATGCTGAAGCTGAAGTTTCAATACTTTCACCACCTGATGTGAAGAACTGACTCATCAGAAAAGACCCTGATGCTGAGAAAGATTGAGGGAAGGAGGAGAAGGGGACAACAGAGGATGAGATGGTTGGATGGCATCATAGACTCAATGGACATGAGTTTGAGCAAGCTTTAGGAGATAGTGAAGGACAGGGAAGCCTGGCGTGCTACAGTCCATGGGGTTGTGAAGAGTCAGACATGACTGAGCAACTGAACAATAGCAATAAGTTGTTCTAATACTTGATTGTGGTGATAACTGCACAACTCTGTAAAACTACTGAGAACCCATTAAATTATAGACAAAGTGAACGGATTTTATGGGATTTTTAACTATACCTCGATAAAGCTGATTAAAAGAGGAGAGCAGCTATCGTGACTTTCACCCTGTCAAAAGAAAGCAAAATGCAGCCCCCAGAGCAGGCAGACAATTAGAATGCTGTCAGTTATGAGCTGCCATGGAGGTGATCCCAGGGGACTGTGGGAGCACTCAGGCAACTAACCCAGTCCTGGTGCTCAAGGGAAGTTTCCCGGAGGAGTCAATGTCTGGCTGGGAAAAACTATTGCAGGCAGAGTAGCTGGGCAGAGTAACTAGAAGTGAGAGAGAAGAGATGCCATACCAAGACAGTGATAATAGAATTCATGTCATGGAAGGTAGCACTAAGGCCAATTCTCACCTCGTTCTGAGTTTAGCAGGTTTCAGAGGAAGCTAAACACTGGGTGAAGCTTTATATGTGAATGATGACCGTCATTTACTAAATACCTTGCCATGAGACAAGAACTGTACATTCTATAACAACAATCCTGCAAGGCAGGATTATGATGAAGAATCAAGCAAAGAGAGGTTCCTTGTTAGGGGTAACTTTTCTAATACAGCAGCAGAGCTGGAATCCAGACATATGCCTGGGTGTGAAGCCCATGCTTTTCCCATTCCACTATCCCCTTTTCTACTACACAAACATATGACTACTACCAGTGTGGAATCAATGACCTTTGCTGAGAAGGACATGAGTTTTGCTGATTTGCTCTTAAGAATTTATAAAATTCATCTGCAAAGAGTTTTGCAAATGCAGTTTGACAGGGTCTCAGAGCCACAGCCTTTGTAATTTACCACAGTCTTCAGTGCACTGCTCTGTATACAGCAGGCAGGCATTTGAAATGTACTATTCCCTATTTAGCTTCAGATGTGTGAGTAAAATCCAATGATCAAGATAAGTTAAAGGATGTTGAGTTCCTAAAAGAGCTAGCTAGAAAATTCTGAAAGGCCACAGTAATCTAATTTGTAACACATAGCCATAATCCTCATTAAACGCCTTTCAATAACAATTTTAGATGATCACACAAAGAGCTTAAAATGGTAAGACCAAAACAGAAACATGATTTCTTTTAAAAATATGTTTAATTTCCCTTTTAGGTTGAAAATTGCTCCTTCCCCTCACCTTTGACCCAAGTGTATCTATGCCTTTTGGAAATTGTGAGTCAATTTGGGTGAGGCAAAGACACACATTCTTCTCTTGAAAGAACAGACTTGCATTCCTATGAGTAAAATAAATTAGGCTCAGTTTCTCTGTCCATTAATTATGTGGAATAAACAACTTTCCTGCTCAGAAAGCAGCTCAGGAGACCAGCACGGATTTCCTCCTCAGACTCAGGGGAAAGATCACTTGACTATCCAGGAGAACGCCTGTGGTCTGAGACTCAGAGCATTGGAACAGGCAAGGCTGTACCGCCAGATGTTTGTAAGAAATGCACTGATGGAGACAATCCCATGATACAATCCTCAGAGGACTGCTGTGTCAGGGGGAGGGGGGCTGGCAGAAGGGGGCTGGAAGAGCAGCAGAGTGAGAAGGAATTTGCATCCAATTCTGCTCCTCAGGAATATCCAGCCCTCAACCCTGAAGACAGCCCATGGAGTCCAGGGAATGTTCTGCCCCACCCCACCCCCAAGTACTTATGTTATTTTAGAGTCTTAAAAGATGCCAGGAACATCACTCCTGGGAAAGTGAGTAGATAGGAGGGAGGTAATGCAGGGCCTCTGACATTGTATAGTCAAATTGAACTGGCTGGGATTTGCAAGAGCGTGGACCATTACCACTGGGAATCTGTAGACAAGGAGAAACATTGCTGATGAGAGGGAGGTATCAGAGTTGGAAATATGTTTGTATTTTTGGCCTTTACACTTTTGTGACCAACACTCCTGTTTATTATCCCCTTCTTCCACACCAAGAGAACCTTGATTTTACTGTAAGCTGCAGCTGTGCCGTCAGTTAAACCATTCAGCTTCCCAGATTCCATTGCAGTCAGGACGGGCAACGTGATCCACTTCTGGCCAACAAGATGTGAGCAGACCTCGCTGGGGTCGGCCGTTGAGCAATTGCACCTTGTTGACCTCCTGTCCTTTAGCTGTGAGTGTGGACACCGGGAGCAGCCTCTTTCCCCAAGAAAAGAACTGCAGAATACCGGGCTGGTGAGCAGAAATAGCGAAGCAGCCAGGTGTTTGATGAGTCCCAGCAGACATTGCACTAACGCTGGCCTGCTGCCTGTGAGTCACATCTTATTTAAGCCACCGTTTGTTGGGTCTTCATTGCCTGAAACCAAGCATAACCGATAACTGCTAGCAATTTGAATTGAATTAAATTCAGCAGTGATCACCTATGATGTTCTAGGTTTGGGAATATGAGAATAAGAAAGATAAAACCCACTGCCCTCAGAAAATTCACGGACTAGTGCACGAGAGAAAATACTTAAGTAAACCATTCTAGTGTAGTGGATACCTTCTAGAGTAGAGGTTTGTTTAAAGTGTTATGGGAACAGTCATCATTATTAATAAGGGAGCAAAATGTACTGGAATAAATTGTGTAGCATTATAAGTTATTCTCACCCCTTATAATACATATATACCTGTGTACACATATACAGGTAAATCTAATAAACTCACTGAATAGCCACAATTCATATTATTGATACTGCCTGTCAAATCATGAAGTCACAGTTATTTTATCCTCCCTTAAGTACCACTTTACACTTGTTTATTTTCTCTGGTGGGGTCAGAGGACCTCCATGTTTCCTAAGTAAATTTCTCAAACCTTTGTCAATTCCTTATATACAAGAGAAACCCCAAGAAGGCCATGGAAAAATAAACTCAATCTCAAAGAGCAGTAGTAACAAAGGACAGTTTGGTCTGAAACACATCCAGAAATGAATGGCAAAGTACAGTAGCAGCATTTTCACCCAGGGCAGCACCTACTATAGGAGCGGCTGCCCCTGTCCTTGCCTCTTTCCCTAATTTGTGACTCTGTCCATGCATTCCTCTTTCCTTGTCATCTCCTGCCTCATTCCCCATCATCTCCCCTTAGTCTCCTGATGGCATCTTTATCTCCTGCTTTCTCACCCTCTCCACTGTTCTCTCCCTTATCCAACTGTGAGTTAAGAATCATGTTTTTTTTTTAATATTACTTGCAGCTTTTATTAAAGAGATTTTTATTCAAGATTTTAATTTTATATAAGTTGATGATTAAATTAATTGATTTTTTGCAAAAACAAAAATAATTGCTTTAAACTTTTTGAAGAGGTAATACATTCACATGGTTGAAAATTTAGGAATTTTAAAGTATATGTGTAAAACATCTCCCTCACATCTGCTACTTAGCTCCCCTGCTCAGGACAACCAACATTACCAGCTTTGTGTGTATCTTTACATAGCTATTTTGTAAATAGGTAAATATGTACACCTATTCTCCCACTTCATTTTTTCCCACAAAAAGATGACATATACTACATACCTTGGGGCTTCTCAGGTGGCACTAGTGGTAAAGAACTCGCCTGCCAATGCAGGAGATGTAAGAGATTCAGGTTTGACCCCTGGGTCAGGAAGATCCCCCAGAGGATGGCACGGTGACCCACTCCACTATTCTTGCCTGGAGAATCCCATGGACAGAGTAGACCGTAGCATGGCAGGCTACAATCCACAGGATTGCAAAGGGTCGAACATGACTAGAACAACTTAGCACGCACTCACACAAGTAGTATTATATATGCATCATTTCATGATGAGAGAACATTCTTTTTGGTTTGCTGGGTCTTCACTGGTGCTCATGGGCTTTCTCTAGTTGCAGCAAGCAGGAACTACTCTTTGTTGCATGGGCTTCTCATGCGGTGGCTTCTCTTCTTGCAGAGTGCAGGCTCTAGGCTCACAAGCTTCAGTGGTTACAGCACAAGGGCTCAGTAGTTGTGGTATGTGGGCTCTTGGGCATGCAGGCTTCAGTAGCTGTGGCATGGGGACTCAGTAGCTGCTCTGTGGCATGTGGAATCTTCCCAGAGCAGGGATCAAACCCTGCATTGGTAGGCAAAATCTTTTCCACTGTACCACCAGGGTTTTTTTCTAGTTTTGTATCATTTCTAGTTTTCCATCATGCTTAGAAAGCCCTTCTGATAGAAGAGAAGTTTCTTCTTGATCATACATTATAATGAACATCAGCCAAGAAGTTATTTCTTAAATGACTGGTACAACTTAGAGTGATCAGGAATAAAAAGCAGGTGGGGGACAGGGTATACAGGTGGTAAGAATCTGGGTTCAGATCCTCTCCATTCCTGGTTATGTTGCTAGGTAAGAGGGCTTATTCTGACATCCACTCTATCCATTTGTCTGCTGTAGGCGAATGAATATGACCAAAGCTCCACAGGCTAGGTGTATGTGAAAGTGAAAGGAGGATTCTAAGGTGATTTGATGACATGTGTGCATAAACATTTTAATTTCTTCACCACTGCATATAATAGTGTCATATCTCCTATTGGACATCTGGGTACTTCCTGTCTACATAATTTTGTTGTTACTGCTTTTCCTCAAAGATAAAGATTCTGGCATGGCAGTCATAGAAAAACTCATTATAGCTTAAAAAAAAAGAAGATCCCCCAACACACTGCATTTCAGTGGAAGTGGGGATGTGGGGGGAAATCATTCAGCCAACACTCTTTGGTTGGGCAGGGCTTAAGACGGAGCCAGGCTCTGACATGTGTAATGAGGTGCCTATAACAAGCTGGAGCCATCCTGCCTCTTCCATCTGCCCCAGTCATAGCCTCCCAATCTCATGGAACCTAGCTCCCTCCTTCAGATGAGGCCAGAATCCCAGACAGGAACCTAAGCAGAAAAAGTTGCCCTCTTGCAGGATTGGAATACCTCTATCAATTGCCAAGGTGGCAGCATCTGAGGTTGTAGAAGCAATAGCCCCCTTCCTGGTGTATTTACAACCTCAGAAGAGCAGTAAAGCTGGCCACTTATGAACCCAAACTTGGCTCCAGGGCACCTTGACTTACTTCCAAGAAGCACCATTCAGGCTTTAAGGATTTGTCCTTTGATTTTTCTCAGTTTGGGGACATTTTGAGGTAATATCCTGCTTACACAAAGTTCTTCACGGACAGGAGTGGTCAAAAGCTCTGCTGCCATTGAGTCATACGCAGTGGGTCACTCTGAGGATATTAGCCTCAGTCGTCAGGTGCTCCCAGGACTTGGGCTCTGGGGAGGTAAATAGTGGGGCTGCTTGGGGTCCAGCAGGACAGAGTGATGGGCAGCCACAGAGATCAGAATTAGGAGATGTGGGTGCCGGGAGGTCAGGTTTCCTTAGGTCATTCTCATAGACTGCATCATGGACATAGAATCTTGGGGTAGAGTTAGAAGTGGGGGCTAAAGGCTAGGGGAGGTTTGTTATAGTCGTGGTAACAGCTCTGTGTGAAAGCCAAGATGATTGAGGCCTGGAGATGCTGTTCTATGGCTGCCTTACATAGTCAGCAGCTGGATGAGGTCATTTAACATTTGGGGCATTAGTTATCAAACATATGAGACATTGCTAGTCCCCACCTATTTCTGATGGTGTAGAAAGAAGAGGGGATTCACTGGAGTCAGGGGACTCAGGATTGATGAGGAAGGGGTTGTGTCCAACAGGAAGGCAGCTACATCCAGAGAAATTCTACAGGCAGATCCTTCCATTGTCCCCTGAGTTGGGATTCGGGTGGTTTGAAGACATTTTCTATCTGAAACTATGGCAGTGACTTGAGACTTACATGTAAAAAGAAGAGATCAAGAGTCATGAGAGAAATGGCTCCAAGTTAGGGACTGAAAAGTAATCAGTCAGCCAGCATGAAGGGGTAGAGTGGCCATTATTTATTCATTCAATGAATGAATTCATTGAACCATGTGTGCATAATACTGTTTAAGGTACCAGGGATATAGCAGTGAACAAAGCAAAGCCCCTGCTCTCCTGGTACCTATATTGTAGTGGGAGTGACAGGTAATAAACAAGATATTTTTCTGTATACTATATATTTCTATAATGATGTATTTATATTTACCCTTACTCCATCACCCACCTGTCTATCCCCTTCCCTGGTTCTATTAGCACATTTCCCTACTGTTAATAGACAAATGATGCAGGGAGGATGCTGTTCTATGTTGGATGGACATAGAATGCTTCAGGAGTAATGATGTGACTTTTGAGCAGAGCTGGAATGAAGTGAGAAGGAAGCCATGCAAACAGGGGAAACAGCATCCAAGGCGAAGGGCACAGTAAGCCCGGAGGCAGGCGGGAGTGTGCTGGGGCCGCAGGGAAGCCCCTCAGGCTGGAAACGAGTGAGGGTGCGTTATAGGGGATAAAGTCACAGAGATTGGAAGGAATGTCATGGTGTAGGCCACGACAAGGATTTAGGAATGTATTCGGTTGGTGCAACCTAATAGAAGAACTATACAAGAAAGGTCTTAATAACCCAGATAACCACAGTGGTGTGGTCACTCACCTGGAGCCAGACATCCTGGACTCTGAAGTCAAATGGGTCTTAGGAAGCCTTACTACAAACAGGGCTAGTGGAGGTGATGGAATTCCAGCTGAGCTATTTCAAATCCTAAAAGATGATGCTGTGAAACTGCTGCACTCAATATTTCAGCACAGCACATTTGGAAAACTCAGCAGTGGCCACAGGACTAGAAAAGGTTGGTTTTCATTCCAATCCCAAAGAATGGCAATGCCAAAGAATGTAAAAACTACCATACAATTGTATTTATTTTACATGCTAGTAAGGTAATGCTCAAAATCCTTCAAGCTAGGGTTCAGCAGTACATGAACCAAGAACTTCCAGATGTATAAACTGGGTTTAGAAAAGGCAGAAAAACCAGAGACCAAATTGTCAATGTTCATTGTATCGTAGAGAAAGCAAGGGATTCCATAAAAACATCTGCTTCTGCTTCATTGACTACATGAAAACCTTTAACTGTGTGGATCAGTCAAATGTGGAAAGTTATTAAAGAGATGGAAATACCAGACCACCTTACCTGTCTCCTGAGAAACCTGTATGCAGGTCAAGTAGCAATAGTTAGAAACTTACCTGGAACAATGGTCTTGTTCAAAATGGGGAAAGAGTACAACAAGGCTGTGTGTTGTCACCCAGTTTATTTACTTCTATGCAGAGTACATCATGAGAAATACTGGGCTGGATGAATCACAAGCTAGACTCAAGGTAGCCGGGAGAAATATCAGTAACCTCAGATATGCAGAGGATACCACTCTAACGTCAGAAAGTGAAGAGGAACTAAAGAGCCTCTTGATGAGGGTGAAAGAAGAGAGTGAAAAAGCTGGCTTAAAACTCACAGCATTCAAAAAACTAAGGAGATGGCATCTGGTCCCATCACTTCATGGCAAATAGAGGGGGGAAAAGTGGAAGCAGTAGCAGATTTTATTTTCTCGGGCTCCAAAATCAGGTGGTGACTGCTGCCATGAAATTAAAAGATGCTTGCTCCTTGGAAGGAAAGCTGTGACAAACCTAGACAGCATATTAAAAAGCAAAGACATCACTTTGCTGATAAAGGTCTGTATAGTCAAAGCTATTGTTTTTCCAGTAATAGTGTATGGATGTGAGAGTTGGACCATATAGAAGGCTGAGTGCCAAAGAATTGATGCCTTTGAATGTGGTGTTGGAGAAGTCTCTTGAGAGTCCCTTGGACAGCAAGGAGATCCAACCAGTCCATCCTAAGAGAAATGAACCCTGAATATTCATTGGAAGGATTGATGCTGAAGCTGAAGCTCCAATATTTTGGCCACCTGATGTGAACAGCCAACTCATTGGAAAAAACCCTGATACTGGGAAAGATTGAAGGCAAAAGAAGAAGAGGGTGGCAGAGGATGAAATGGTTGGATAGCATCACTGACTCAATGGACATGAATCTGAGCAAACTCTGGGAGATAGTGAAGGACAGGGAAGCCTGGTGTGCTGCAGTCCGTGGGATCACAAAGAGTTAGACATAACTTAGCAAATGAACAACAGATTGGTGCATAAGTAATTGTAGTTTTGCATTGTTGAACTTTGTCATTTGATGTTGGAATACATTCTTAAATGTGATTGTGTTATACATTTTAATGTGCATTTCTTGTTTATGTCTTTTGCTAATGAATTATTATTTGATGATTTATATAATTTTAGGCTATGGAAATGATATTAGACAAAAAGCAAATTCAAGTGATTTTCTTATTCAAGTCAGCATGGCTCATAAAGCAGTGGAGACAACTTGCAACATCAACAACCCATTTGGCCCCAGAACTGCCAATGAACGTACAGTGAAGTGATGGTTCAAGAAGTTTTGCAAAGGAGATGAGAGCCTTGAAGATGATTAGCATAGTGGCTGGCCATCAGAAGTTGACAACAACCAGTTAAGAGCAATAAGTGAAGCTAATTGTCTTACAACTACACCAGAGGTTGCTGAAGAACTCAACACCAACCATTCTATGGTCATTCAGCATTTGGAACAAGTTGAAAAGTTGAAACAGCTTAATAAGTGGCTGCCTCATGAGCTGACCACAAATCAAAAAAATTATCATTTAAAAGTGTTGTCTTCTCTTATTTCACACAACAACAAACCATTTCTCAATCAGATGGTGACATGCAACAAAAAGTTGATTGCATATGACAACCGTGGACAGTCAGCTCAGTATTTGGACCGAGAAGAAGCTTCAAAGCTCTTCCCAAAGCCAAACTTGCACCAGAAAAGGGTCATGGTGGTCTGCTGCTGGCCTGATCCACTACAGCTTTCTGAATCCTGATGAATCCATTACATCTGAGAAGTATGCTCAGCAAATTGATGAGATGCACCAAAAACTGCAATGCCTGCAGCTGGCATTGGTCAACAGAAAGGGCCCAATTCTTCTCCACGACAACTCCTGACCACTCATTGCACAACCAATGCTTCAAAAGATGAACCAATTGGGCTTGAAGTTTTGCCTCATCTGCCATATCCACCTGACCACTCACCAACCAACCATCACTTCCTCAAGCATCTCAACAACTTTTTGCAAGGAAAATGCTTCCACAACCAGCAGGATGCAGAAAACGCTTTCCAAGAGTTCACTGAATCTCAAGGCACGGATTTTTACACCACAGGAAAAGACAAACCTATTTCTCATTGGCAAAAATGTGTTTATTGTAATGGTTTCTATTTTGATTAATAAAAATGTGTTTGAAACAAGTCAGAATGGTTTAAAATGCAGGGTCTGTAACCATAATTACTTTTGTACCAACCTAATATTCTGAGTGCATTGAGAGGCCATTGGAGGATCACATACTCATCAGTTTACTGCACAGCCTCAAAGACGCTGCGCTGACACATACGTGTGATTCTCTAGTGCTGTACTCACCTCCCAGCCTGTGAAAGGTTTTGCCCCCCAAAGCCTCAATTACAGGAAAAATGGGTGTGTACCTCAACCTCCAGTTGTATAATTCTGGGCTGCAGAGAGGCCTGACATGGAAAGAAAGACAAAGCCTGCAAATCTCAGGCCACTGGAGCAAAGCTTCCTCATCTAGATGATGTCAGCTGCAGCCTCGTAGGTGGGGGTTTCCTTGACTTCTGACTTGAGTTGCATCTTATACTAATAAGTGGCTGGTACTCCAGTGTTCCGGAGAAGGCAATGGCAAGCCACTCCAGTACTCTTGCCTAGAAAATCCCATGGATGGAGGAGCCTGGTGGGCTGCATTCCATGGGGTTGCTACGAGTCAGTGGGTTGCGACTGAGTGACCACTTTCACTTTTCACTTTCATGCAATGGAGAAGGAAATGGCAACCCACTCCAGTGTTCTTGCCTGGAGAATCCCAGGGACGGCAGAGCCTGGTGGGCTGCTGTCTATGGGGTCGCACAGAGTCGGACATGACTGAAGCGCCTTAGCAGCAGCAGCACTCCAGTGTTCAGAAAACAGTGTCTGCTTCCCATTCCCTATATTCATCCTCTTACCCCCTCCATAGACCAGGCTTCTGCTTAACAGAGCCTAGGAGAACACCTGCTGTGAACATCTTCTTTCTGGGACAAAGGACCAGGCAGGCCTTTGCAAGCTTCTTCCATGCATAGGAAGTAAGATATACCCCTAAAGTCCCCATACAGTTAAAGAATGGGCTTTGTCTAGAAAGTTTATAGACTCAGCCTGGAAAACCCCTCACTCCTTATTAGATTCAAATGCATTAGCAGATATGCACAAGGAAGGAACTCAGATTCCAGAAGTTGATTTCTTTTACAGGTGTCCTTCCTTGACAGAGAAGCCTGGCAGATTGCAGTCCATGGGGTTGCAAAGAGTTGGACATGACTTAACAAAGGAACAACAACAATTTCCTTTTGAAGTCTTAGAAAATGGTGGTGATCTTGTCATTTGTACGTTTTGGTTTGTGTGTGTGTGTGTGTGTGTGTGTGTTTGGCTTACAACACAGTGGTCTATTTCTTGCTCATGCAGCATGTCCACTCTACATGGCTGTAGATCCATACTGTCTTCATTCCAGTGAAGACACTCCTCCTCCTTCATACTGAGGCTGAAGGTAGAGTGTCTGTTGTAACATGCTTGTCATCCTCCTCAGGATTGTTCCCAAACAGTGATGGTTTTTGCAAAATAGGGTCCCACTTCTGTGCTTTCTTTGCAAAATAAGCTTCTGTTGGCTTAGAAATATGTTCTTGTTCCCATCTCCCTATTTCATTTTTATCATAAAGTTTTTGAACACACTTGGACACGTGCATGCATACACAGACACTCATCATGATAATATTGTTGAAGACTAACGACCTAGAAAGATATTCATGTGAAACAATATGCTCAGTATCATTGTGTGTCTGTTCTAAGTATAGGTAATTATGCATAGCTATAAATACCAAAGTGATGCATTATGGATGATTTTTATTTTCATCTTTTTTGTGTGTGTTTTCAAATATTTTTTAAAAATCCTTACATTGCATCTACCTGGATACAGTATCAGAAAGTCATTGTCTCAGCCTCAATACTTTCCATCTAACAGCTCTCTTACAAGGGAGAGCCTTGTAAGTCCCTCCAACAAATCCTCTTTTAAATAGAGCACTTGTGTGTGGTAAACATGCATGGACTGATCCCCTGACCCACTGACCAACCCCCTTTTGTTAGGTGTCTGCACATGGTTTAGAACCATTCACATGCAAGACCACAGAAATGGCAGAGATTTTGGAAGTGATCCTGCCTGACTGCCTGCTCAGGGCACAGCTCTCCTTTCTGCACGCCTGAGTGGGGCTTGTCCAGCCTCTGGTTACTCATGTCCCCAGATGGGGACCACAGGGTGGGGAGACCAGACATTGTTGGATAATGGCCTTAGTTAAGAAAGTCTACCTTACAGAGAGGAGGGATCTATCTGCACATAACATGCACCCTCAGCTCCTAGCCCCCATATTTATGGCACTTCATAGCCCTAAGAGCTCATCACATGGGAAATGAAAGGGGGATGAAATAAAGAACTGACATTTTCTGTTGTTTCCCTGTTGTTTTGTTTTGACTCAGAGTCTCTTTTAGTTCATCTAAGTTTCTTTTCCATGCTGTCTGGCACCATTCAAAGGTTTGCTTTGTTCTGTTTCTCTCTTTTTATATCTGAGGTTTCTTTTTCTCCAAATGAAACATCTTAAAGTTATTTCTCCCCACTTCATCCCAGCCACCGCTCTTTGGTAGCCATCCCTGCTCTTTTATTTTCTACCCTATAGGTAACTGGCTTTCTTTGATTTTTCTTCTCCTAATTCCATCACAAATGTCTCTGCTTTTTAAGATCTTATAGTCCTAAGATCCAGGACTATAAAGAAAGCTGAGCACTAAAGAATTGATGCTTTTGAACCATGATGTTGGAGAAGACTCTTGAGAGTCCCTTGGACTGCAAGCAGATCCAACCAGTCCATCCTAAATGAAATCAGTCCTGAATATTCATTGGAAGGACTGATGCTGAAGCTGAAGCTCCAGTACTTTGGCCACCTCATGCAAAGAGTTGACTCATTGGAAAAGACCCTGATGCTGGGTGCCGGGGTCCAGCCCCAGTGGATCCAGGGAATTCGAAGCGGGGACGGCGTTGGCGAGGATCAGGAAACAACTGCTTAATTAAACTTTAATTAAGGATATAAACAGTAATAGAATAAGGATAGCTCAGTGAGGAAATTCAGTGGAGAAAAGAGGCTGAATAATTCAGCCAGAAGGTGAGAGAAAGAACGACATGGGGAGACCAAGTTTCGGTGAACAGGGCACGCACTTTATTTTCCAAAGTAGTTTTTATACCTTAAGTTATGCATAGAGGATAATGGGGGGAGGGGTAGAGTCATGCAGTAAGCCAGGCTTTCTTCCTGCAAACTTATCATATGCAAAAGTTTAGGTGATTTGCATCATCTTCTGGCCCGGAGGCCTGTTAACATTTTAAGAAACTTATTTTTCTCTAAAGGTGATTATGCTAAAGTCAGGCACCAGCCTCCAAAAAGCATTAGATAAAGTTGCATTCCTACAGAGCAAAGGTGTGGTGGGCTATAACAAGAAAAAGAATTAACTCAAGGGTCCCAGGTTACAAACATTAAAGCTACTACTTACACCAATTATATTAATCAATACACTGCCAGGGACACAGCAGGTAAGGGATATGGAAACTTAGCAGCAAACATTGGCCCAATAAGTGAGAATCCCTTCACCAATACAATTTCTAATCAATCTTTTAACTGCTCAAAGGAATCTGTATTTAGACAGTTTAGAACATCTCATGCCTCTCACAGTTGGGAGGCTCTGAGCAATCACATGTGGCCGGAAAAACCTATTCAGGCAGGCTAGAGGACTTCCAAAGGAATTTGTAGGTTGAAACACTCACACCCAGGAATTATTAACTGGAGCTGTAAGCTAACTCTTTTTTCAGAGAGAGGTAGTGGGGGACAGCCCCCCGTAAAGTCAGAGGTGTAGGTGAAAGCACAAAGCAGAAAGTAGGCAGACTCTGGTTTTGGGGGTAGGTGCTCGAGAATTTCCAGGGAGACTCCTGAGGCTCGATCCCGCCTTTGTGTATGCCAAGCCTCCTTCCTCAAGACCTTTGCCAGGGGCGGAGCTCCTCACGCTGGCTCCCGGCAGTGATAGAATTCCAGTTGAGCTATTCCAGATCCTGAAAGATGAGGCTGTGGAAAGTGCTGCACTCAATATGCAATATGCAATATGCACTCAATATGCAATATGCCGGCTCCCGGCAGCTGGGAAATATTGAACTTGGGAGTAGAAGGGGATGACAGGGGTTGAGATGGTTGGATGGCATCACTGACACGATGGACATGAGTTTGAGTAGGCTCCGGGAGTTGGTGATGGACAGGGAAGCCTGGTGTTCTGCAGTCCAGTCAGTCAGTCAGTTGAGTCACTCAGTTATGTCCGACTCTTTGTGACCCTATGAATCGCAGCACGCCAGGCCTCCCTGTCCATCACCAACTCCTGGAGTTCACTCAAACTCACGTCTATGAAGTAGGTGATGCCATCCAGCCATCTCATCCTCTGTCGTCCCCTTCTCCTCCTGCCCCCAATCCCTCCCAGCATCAGGGTCTTTTCCAATGAGTCAACTCTTTGCATGAGGTGGCCACAGTATTGGAGTTTCAGTTTCAGCATCAGTCCTTCCAATGAACACCCAGGACAGATCTCCTTTAGGATGGACTGGTTGGATCTGCTTGCAGTCCAAGGGACTCTCAAGAGTCTTCTCCAACACCACAGTTCAAAAGCATCAATTCTTCAGTGCTCAGCTTTCATCACAGTCCAACTTTCACATCCATACATGACCACTGGAAAAACCATAGTCTTGACTAGACAGACCTTTGTTGGCAAAGTAATGTCTCTGCTTTTCAATATGCTATCTAGGTTGGTCATAACTTTCCTTCCAAGGAGTAAGTGTCTTTTAATTTCATGGCTGCAGTCACCATCTGCAGTGATTTTGGAGCCCCCAAAAATAAAGTCTGACACTGTTTCCACTGTTTCCCCATCTATTTCCCATGAAGTGATGGGACCAGATGCCATGATCTTCGTTTTCTGAATGTTGAGCTTTAAGCCAACTTTTTCACTCTCCTCTTCACTTTCATCACGAGGCTTTTTAGTTCCTCTTCACTTTCTGCCATAAGGGTGGTATCATCTGCATATCTGAGGTTATTGATATTTCTCCTGGAAATCTTGATTCCAGCTTGTGCTTCCTCCAGCCCAGCATTTCTCATGATGTGCTCTGCATAGAAGTTAAATAAGCAGGGTGACAATATACAGCCTTGACGTACTCATTTTCCTATTTGGAACCAGTCTGTTGTTCCATGTCCAGTTTTAACTGTTGCTTCCTCACCTGCATACAGGTTTCTCAAGAGGCAGATCAGGTGGTCTGGTATTCCCATCTCTTTCAGAATTTTCCACAGTTTATTGTGGTCCACACAGTCAAAGGATTTAGCATAGTCAATAAAGCAGAAATAGATGTTTTTCTGGAACTCTCTTGCTTTTTTGATGATCCAGCGGATGTTGGCAATTTGATCTCTGGTTCTTCTGCCTTTTCTAAAGCCAGCTTGAACATCTGGAAGTTCATGGTTCACGTACTGCTGAAGCCTGGCTTGCAGAATTTTGAGCATTACTTTACTAGAGTGTGAGATGAGTGCATTTGTGCGGTAGTTTGAGCATTCTTTGGCATTGCCTTTCTTTGGGATTGGAATGAAAACTGACCTTTTCCAGTCCTGTGGCCACTACTGAGTTTTCCAAATTTGCCACAGAGTCACAAAGAGTCAGACACGACTGAGTGACTGAACTGAACTGAACTCCATCACCCTTTTCCTTCCTTCATTAGAACTTCCTATTCTCTCTTTCCCTTTTAGGGCCATGTTACAGCAGTTACAATAACACCCTTCCAAACATGAGTTTAAATAAAAGGAGTACCTAACCATAGAACAAGTTTACGGGAAAACAAATTGCTTTTATTTTTTTTTTCTTTCAGATTTTCACAATAAAGTTCTTTCAGTGCTTTTTTTTTGCATTTTTTTATTTGTAAAATATACACAGCATAAAATGTGCCATTTTAAAATAATAATTCATTGTTTATTAATTATTTAAAATAATTCAGTGTCACTAAGTACATTCACAAAGTTTTGCAACCATCACCACTGTCTAGTTCCAGAACTTTTTTATCACACCAAATGGAAACTCCATGCTCATTAA
The DNA here is from genome assembly GCF_029378745.1 of Bos indicus. Taxonomy (NCBI): domain Eukaryota; kingdom Metazoa; phylum Chordata; class Mammalia; order Artiodactyla; family Bovidae; genus Bos; species Bos indicus. The sequence continues at coordinate 58,601,852 of NC_091760.1, forward strand.
GCAGGCATTCCCCATTCTCCATTCCCCCAAGGCTACAACAGCAATTAAACTGCATTTTGTCACTATGGATTTGCCATTTCTAGATATTTCCTATAGATGAAATCATATAATACAATTTTCCTTAACTTTGCATATTATTTGCAAAGTTCATCACTGTTGTAGCATGCATCAGGACCTCATTTCTTTTTTATGGCTGGATAATATTTCACTCTATGAATATACATATTCTGTTTATCCGTGTGCTCGTCAGTTGATGGGTATTTGGGTGGTTTTCATCTTTCAGAGATTGTAAATAGTGCTGCTATGAACTTTTTTGTACAAGTCTTTGTTTGAACAAAAATGCTTTTTTTTTTTGAAGTATTAATTTTATTCTCCAAAATGCAGGCTTGTTTGTTTCTTGCTGGGGGCAGAGGTGGGTATGACTCCATATTCTGGTGCCCTAAGCAAGGTTCAGCTTATCCCACTGGCAATCTTCCTCTGTTCATTGTTCTTGTGCCTCTTGATGCTCTGTCTCCTTATTTTTCCTTTAATCTCTCTTCCCTGCACAAATCTGCAAGTATATGTGGGTCCTCCCCCAACTCAAACAATTTGGAATTCATATTGCCAAGTGTATTTCCTCCTCTTACACAGGTGTTTTTTTTTTTTTTTCTTTCTTTCTTTCTTTAATACATACAATGAATGTGCACAATTTAGAAAGGCCTTAGGCCTTAGTCCTTAGCTTCCCCTAACAAGGCCCCTTTCCAACTCGATTCCAGGAAATCAGGCTCCAGGAGCTCAAGCCAGGAGAGGCCCTTCCTTGGGCCTCAGCTCATAAAGCCAAGGTGTGTCTGGCCCCCAACTCTCTCAGGCTTGGAACCTGAGCCTTCCCTCACTGGCTGCTGTCAGAGTTCAGTGCTCCCTGTCAAGCCCTTGGAAAGCTGGGGGCCAGAGAGAACAGAGAAGCATCAGATTACTGCCTGCAAAAATGAGGGGGTCACCCTATCTGATACCCACTGTGTACAGAGTTGCCGTTACCTGTACAGCAAGCTGGGTGAGCAACCCCAGGCATCGCCAGGATCATATCACAAAACACAGTCCGATTATCTTGCCTCCTCTCAGAGGTATAGATGCCGTTGCTCCTTTCCTCTGTGCCTCTCCCACCCTCTTTTCCTGGGTTTGCCCCCTCCCCCTTCTCCATATCCCCTGCTTTCCTCAATCTGTTGCTCTTCTTTTCCCCCAAGAAGCTCTCTAGTTCTCTCCTGTCCCTTTGATTCCCTCCCCCTCCTTTCATCCTCCAAACCTTTTCCATCCACTCCCTGTCTCCTTGCCTTTCTCCGTGTGCCTTTTGGATCTGTTTCCTTTGACACTGGTCCCAGGCCTGCTGCCAAGTTTCAGACCCATTAGTGAGGTGCCTTGCTGACTGAAACACAAATCAAAACTGATCCGGGTACAATTAGCAGCTGCTCGCACCTCATCTGGAAAGCATTAGCCAGCACAGAGAGTGGAGGGAGGGAAACAGGAGAGAAATACTGGTGCCAAACAGAACAGATCTCCTATTTTGGAACATGAAAGGATCCTGACCCAGTAGACGTATAACTGAAAATAAGACACAAATAGACAAAGAGGGCCCCCATGAGAGTCAAAGATGAGTGGTCTATTAACTGACCTTGGGTGTCCTTCAATATCTACATGAGAGATATATACTCCTCCACATTTGATTCAGGGGTAGAACTGTCATCCAGGAAAAGAGGTGTATGTTCTGTTCAATCCAGATATTTGAACACTCATGTGATCCAAGAGTCCTATACACTCTTGCTGCATACTGTTACCATAGTCCTGCTTCTAGAAATCCAGTGTGTTAAGAATCACCTGGCATTGAGTTAAAAATGCAGATTGCAATTCACTAGGACTGGGGAAGGGCCTGAGATTCTGCCTGTATAACAAGCTGATGTATAATGTTGGTCAAATACCCCTGCTAAAGGCTTCTCCCAGTACCTGTCCTTTTCCTTGTTTAGTTCAGTTCAGTCACTCAGTTGTGTCCAACTCTTTGCAGCCCCATGAATTGCAGCACGCCAGGCCTCCTTGTCCATCACCAACTCCCAGAGTTCACTCAAACTCACGTCTATCAAGTAGGTGATGCCATCCAGCCATCTCATCCTCTGTCGTCTCCTTTTCCTCCTGCCCCCAATCCCTCCCAGCATCAGAGTCTTTTCCAATGAGTCAACTCTTCGCATGAGGTGGCCAAAGTACTGGAGTTTCAGCTTTAGCATCAGTCCTTCCAAAGAACACCCAGGACTGGTCTCCTTTAGGATGGACTGGTTGGATCTCCTTGCAGTCCAAGGGACTCTCAAGAGTCTTCTCCAATACCACAGTTCAAAAGCATCAATTCTTTGGCGCTCAGCTTTCTTCACAGTCCAACTCTCACATCCATACATGACTACTGGAAAAACCATAGCCTTGACTAGATGGACCTTTGTTGGCAAAGTAATGTCTCTGCTTTTCAATATGCTGTCTAGGTTGGTCATAACTTTCCTTTCAAGGAGTAAGTGTCTTTTAATTTCATGGCTGCAATCACCATCTGCAATGATTTTGGAGCCCCCCAAAATAAAGTCTGACACTGTTTCCACTGTTTCCCCATCTATTTGCCATGAAGTGATGGGACCAGATGCCATGATCTTTGTTTTCTGAATGTTGAGCTTTAAGCCAACTTTTTCACTCTCCTCTTTCACTTTCATCAAGAGGCTTTTTAGTTCCTCTTCACTTTCTGCCATAAGGGTGGTGTCATCTGCATATCACAATTACTACTTGATGCCTATCTTTCCAAGTCAAGTGCAAGCTGTCCAAAGGCAAGGACCAGGCCTGTCTGATTTACTTCTGTATCCCCAGTACTAGCCCAGGGTGTTGCTTACAGTAGGTGGTAAATAAACATTTCACAGTGAATGAACCAGCTCAATCCTCAAGGCCCATCACAAGTATCTCCTCTTTCAGAGAGCTTTTTTAGGCCGGCCTGGTGACATTTGTTAATTTCCCATGTGTCCCAGCCTTTTAACTAGATCATTTGCTACTTAAAAGTGGGACTTGGTCTTCTAAGTTTCTTAACTTTTTTTAATGCCCTTCCTTCTCCATCCCCCCACCACCTTAGCACTGCCTTGCTCTAGGAGGCATTTAATGGCAGTTGATTGATTGAGAGCCCCTAGGATGATGCCAAGTTCTATTTAGACCTCAATTATAAAGCCCATGGATTGGCTGAATTTTGGCTTGGACTAAAACCAAGGTTTCACATGCCCCAGTGGAAAGTCTTTAATACTACCTAACACATCTGTGGGTGGGAAGGCTGAGACATTTGTGTGTACAAAATCAAGAGATGTAATATCGTGAGGCTTCCAAAGCAGTTGTAAATCAGGCCACTCTGGAGGGTTAACTGGTGCGCCTGTGGCCATTACCTCACTCCCTTTTCTCCACTGAAAACCGTGGCTCACAGTGCAGGGCATGCTTGCCGGGGTGAGGGCTGCTGCTCTTTTCCAGAATCAGGCTGATCATTTACCTTGGAAACACACAAAACTGGCTTACTATGTTCTCCTATAGAGAGGAGAACCTGGTTTCATTTGAAATTCATCTGATGTCCTATTGTTCAAACGTTCAGGGATTGGGGAAACCCAGTTTGCCTTTTGTCAAGCACTTTCCCCTCATAATCTTAAAACATGTGTGTATTGTAAGGGACATTTAATGCGTATGCTTTCGATTTACTTACCCTTAAATCATCAAAATATTGTTATGCGAGATCTGTTTGATGTCTTAATGAACATTATTTGGGGATTTAAAAACCTTGCATTCAGCATAAAAAGTAGGAAGTTGTATTTTTCCAAAAACACAGTGCCTTCAACACAAAAAAGATTTGAGGGCCTCTTCACAATCCTCGTTTTGAAGGGCTTAAGGGGTTCGGAGCCAGCACAATCCAGGCTCACATCCCTGTCTCTCCAGTGAATCAAAGTGTAGCTGGAAGTCCTAGGCTTGGCAGACTCTGTGACCCTTCAGTATCCAATGGGGACAAAGCTTAATCTGTCTGGAGACTCCAGCACATATTTCACAGCCAATATTCCAGATGCATGTTCCATGTGTAATCCTGCAAAATGCCTGACTTGATCTTGATTATCTTCTGAAGCAGATAAAACACAAATCTAGGGTATTAGAGACAGCTTTTGAAGTTTGGAAGTACCTGGCTAAGAAAACCCACCAGAATGCAGCTCAAAGATATAGTTCTGTGGGATGGGTTTTCAATGATCAGTTCGATCTCAGGGCAGGCCATGAGGCAGGGGATGTATGACATCCTGTTGTCTGCTAAGGCTCTGCCTCAAACGGGCCCTGTAAACTCAGAGCCACCACTTTGGTCTCTGAGTTCTGGTTCGATTACAGCTGAAATGGTGAAATGACTGGGATGGGTACGTTTCAAAGTGGTGCTGATATATGCACATGCACACACATACACAGAACGTTTGTATATGAATGTCCCATGTAAACACAATGAGCAAGAACAGAGAAAGTAAGAGATTGTAAATGGCAGAACAAACTCAATAGTTGAATGAGAAGGGACTGCATGTTGCTGAGAACAGGTAACAGGAAATCTGAATCCATAACCTCCAACTCTCAGATAATAGGCTCACCTGTGGGGACAGGGAAGTTTGGGGTAAGAGGAGAGAGGAAGATGGCCCTTGGGCAGATAGGAGTGGCCTAAGCAAGTGGTGAGAGGCACAGGGAGACCTGTGTTCCCCAAGCTACCTGGCCTGCCTCCCCATTGTGCTTTTTCCTTTGGGACCTTGGAGCCCAGCCTGGAATGAGCAGAGCTCTGCCTGGAGGATGAGTCCTCCAAAATTGATATTCAGCTGCTGAGTTAACCACTCAGTAGATAGCACAGAGGCCTGCCATCTGTCAAGCATGGCACAGCTGTCTCAGAGCCACAGAGATGGCTAAGATGCAGATCCCACCCTCAGCGAGTTCACAGTTTGGCAAAGGCAAGCAGCCAGTTTCCTTCCTGCCCACCCAGGATTCAAGAGAGTGTGAATGGAAACAACGGGACAGAAGGAGACATGATCAAGAGATGGAATTGACAGCCCCAAGCAGATGTGAGGGGCAAAGGACATGGCAGCATTGAGAGTATTCTTGAAGTTTCAAGTCTCAGTGTCTTGGAGGATGGTGATATATTAGCAAAAACAGAGATTATAGAGGGGAAAAAAAGCAGCTGGGAAGGAAGATGCCACAACCAGCTTGGAACCTACCTGCTTAATCTGGTTGGACGTCTCTGTAAAAGGGCTCTACAGGAGACCTTTATTCATTTGGGGAGAAAAAAGTGGATGCCTAGAAAGAAAAAAGTGAATGCAGAAAAATGAGATAAGCAGGAAGTAATAGAGCCTGAAAGCCCTGTTTAAGGGGCTGCACTCTTGCCTGGTGGGAGGCCAGCAGAAACAGTGAACTCTCGTGGCCCCAACTTGTCTAGGTCAGAACTAGCACTCTATCTCACTTTTGATCATTTTAAATGTTCTTAAAGTGAGAGAAAAGACTCATCTCACACCCTCATAAACTAGATCAGATGTGTGTGCTTCAATGGGGAGTGGTGAATCTACTTATGGAAAATTGTGTTCAGAAATGCCTGACTCCAGCACTTAAAGTCCATGGCACACATGGAAGGAATTGAGGAGATAGCTAGACTTAAAAATATCCCACCCACACTGTGTAATGTGGCATCCTGATGCATTTTAGAAACTGAAAAGAACCAGGGTGGGAAAACCTCTGTATAGTTAAATGTGGACACCTTGAACATGAGCTAAATTCTTTAGGGATTTCTATATCACTAAAGACTTGGCCGGTTTCATCCCATAAAGAGAAATCATAGAGTGTCACCTCTGGCTATCTAGAATGCTTTGGAAAATGTATTGTTTTGAAAAAGTAAATATTCCAGAGAGCAAAGAGTTTACCCTTTTCAGTGAAAAATTTTATTTCAGTGATTTTGAATGAAATCTTTTCCAAAGGCATATACTTTTCCTTAACTTCTTAAATATGAACTTAATTTTATTTGAGGAATGCCAATTATAAACTGCTATAATAAGAGAAATATTAGACTATAAGTTCATTGAGAAGTGAATGCTGCAAAAATTAGTGAAATCCAAATAAGGTCTATAGTGCACTTAATGGCATTGTACTGGCATTAGTTTTTTCCCTCTGATTATGAACTAATAAAATACACGGGGGTAAGCTAGCGGAAGAGTACGCATAGGAAATAATTTTGCAGCTTCTTGTGAGTCTAAAATCATTCAAAGTAAGTTTTCTTTAGTACCCTGACATCAGGGACTCTGTATCAGTTATCAAGCGGATGAATAGAAGGAAGAAAATAAGGAAAGAAGGGAGGGAGAGAGGGAGGGAGGGAGGACAGACAGACAGACATGGGATCTTTAGAGATCTAAAGAGCTGTATGGGGGCAAGTGTGGAGTATCAGAAATGTGGACTTTAAATGTAGGCAGGTATCAGGGTGATGGTGGCCTCATAGAATGAGTTTGGAAGTGTTTGTTTCGCTGCAATTTTTGAAAGAGTTTTAGAAGGATAGGCATTAGCTCTTCTCTAAATGTTTGATAGAATTCTCCTGAGAAGCCATCTGGTCCTGGGCTTTTGTTTTTTGGGAGTTCTTTTTTTTTTTTGTCACATCTTCAATTTCAGTGCTTGCAATTGGGTTGTTCATAATTTCTATTTCTTCCTGGTTCAGTCCTGGAAGATTGAACTTTTCTAAGTATCTGTCCATTTCTTCCAGGTTATCCATTTTATTGCCATATAGTTGTTCATAATAATCTCTTATAATCCTTTGTATTTCTGCATTGTTTGTTTTAACCTCTCCTTTTTCATTTCTAATTTTGTTGATTTGATTCTTCTCTTTTTTTTTCTTGATGAGTCTGACTAAAGGCTTATCAATTTTGTTTATCTTCTCAAAGAACCAGCTTTTAGTTTTATTAATCATTACTATTGTTTCTTTCATTTCTTTTTGATTTATTTCTGTTCAGATCTTTATGATTTCTTTCCTTCTACTAATTTTGGGGTTTTCTTGTTCTTCTTTTTCCAGTTATTTTAGGTGTAAAGTTATGTTGTCTATTCGATGTTTTTCTTGTTTCTTGAGGTAGGATTGTATTGCTATAAACGTCCCTCTTAGAACTGCTTTTGCTGCATCCCATAGGTTTTGAGTTGTCGTGTTTTCATTGTCATTTGTTTCTAGAACTTTTTTCATTTCCCTTTTGATTTCTTCAGTAACCTGTTGGTTATTTAGAAACATGTTGTTTAATCTCCATGTGTTTGTGTTTCTTACTGTTTTTTTCTTGTAATTGATATCTAGTCTCCTAGCATTGTGGTCGGAGAAGATGCTTGATACGATTTCAATTTTCTTAAATTTACTGAGGTTTGATTTGTGACCCAAGATATGGTCTGTCCTGGAGAATGTTCCATGTGCACTTGAGAAGAAGGTGTATTCTTCTGCATTTGGATGGAATGTCCTGAAGATATCAATGAGATACATCTCAGATAATGTATCATTTAAGACTTGTGCTTCCTTATTAATTTTCTGTTTTGATGATGTGTCCATTGGTGTGAGTGGGGTGTTAAAGTCTCCTACTCTTATTGTGTTACTGTCAGTTTCTCCTTTTATGTCTGTTAGTGTTTGTCTTATGTATTGAGGTGCTCCTATGTTGGGTGCATAGATATTTACAATTGTTATGTCTTCCTCTTGGATTGATCCCTTGATCTTTATGGAGTATCCTTCCTTATCTCTTGGAATCTTTATTTTAAGGTCTATCTGTCTGATATGAGGATTGCTACCCCAGCTTTCTTTTGCTTCCCATTTGCATGGAATATATTTTTCCATCCTCTCACTTTCAGTCTATATGTGTCTTGAGGTCTGAAGTGGGTTTCTTTTAGACAGTATATATGTGAGTCTTGTTTTTGTATCCATTCAGCCAGTCTGTGTCTTTTGGCTGGAGCATTTAATCCATTTACATTTAAAGTAATTATTGATGTATATGTTCCTGTTGCCATTTTCTTAAATGTTTGGGGTTTATTTTTTATATCTTTTTTCTTCTCTTGTATTTCTTGACTATATAAGTCAAAATCCCTTTAACATTTATTGTAAAGCTGGTTTGGTAGTACTGAATTGTCTTAACTTTTGCTTGTCTGAAAAGCTTTTTATTTCTTCATCAATTTTGAATGAGATCCTTGCTGGGTACAGAAATCTTGGTTGTAGATTTTTCTCTTTAGGACTTTAAATATATTTTGCCATCCCCTTCTGGCCTGCAGAGTTTCTGCTGAAAGATCACATGTTAAGTGTATGGGGTTTCCCCTGTATGTTACTTGTTGCTTCTCCCTTGCTGCTTTTAATATTCTTTCTTTGTGTTTAGTCTTTGTTAGTTTGATTAGTATGTGTCTTGGTGCGTTTCTCCTTGGGTTTATCCTGTATGGGACTCTTTGTGCCTCTTGGACTTGATTATTTCCTTTTCCATGTTGGGGAAATTTTCAACTATAATCTCTTCAAAAATTTTCTCATAACCTTTCTTTTTTCTTCTTCCTCTGGGACCCCTACACTTCAAATGTTGGTGTGTTTGATATTGTCCCAGAGGTCTCTGAGACTATCCTCAGTTCTTTTCATTCTTTTTACTTTATTCTGCTCTTCAGAAGTTATTTCCACCATTTTATCTTCCAGCTCACTGATTCGTTCTTCTGCTTCAGATATTCTGCTATTGATTCCTTCTAGAGTATTTTTAATTTCAGTAATTGTGTCTTTTGTCTCTGTATGTTTATTCTTTAATTCTTCTAGGTCTTTGTTAATTAATTCTTGCATATTCTCCATTTTGTTTTCAAGGTTTTTGATCATCTTTACTATCATTATTCTGAATTCTTTTTTCAGGTAGTTTGCCTATTTCCTCTTCATTTATTTGGACTCCTGTGTTTCTAGTTTGTTCCTTCATTTGTACAGCATTTCTATGCCTTTTCGTTATTTTTTTGAACTTAGTGTGTTTGAAGTCTCCTTTTGCCAGGCTTCAAGGTCGATTTCTTTCTTCCTTTTGGTTTCTTCCCTCCTAAGATTGGTCCAGTGGTTTGTGAAAGCTTCATGTAGGGTGAGATTTGTGCTGAGTTTTTGTTTGGTTGGTTGGTTGTTTTTCCTCTGATGGGCAAGGCTGAGTGAGGTGGTAATCCTGTCTGCTGATGATTTGGCTTGTATTTTTGTTGTTTAGATGAGGTGTCCTGCACAGGGTGCTCCTGGTGGTTGGGTGATGCCGGGTCTTGTATTCAGGTGGTTTCCTTTGTGTGCATTCTCACTATTTGAAACTCCCTAGGGGTAATTCTCTGGTACTCTAGGGTCATGGAGTCAGTGCTCCCACTCCAAAGGCTCAGGGCTTGATCTCTGGTGTTGCATGTAAGAATGAGTCTCCCCCAGTGGTATGCTGGAGCCTGCTTGTGTCAGCTTGGAGGACTTGATTGTATGTATCTCCTTCCAATTCAGCATTCAGTAATCTCATCCTGAGAATTGTAGTTCACACTCACAAGAGCAGCACAGCAAGCTATGCTCCTCTGGCCAAGAAAACTACAGGCCAATATCACTGATGAACATAGATGCAAAAATCCTCACCAAAAGTTTAGCAAACATCGAAAAGCTCATATACCATAATCAAGTTGGGTTTATTCCAGGAATGCAAGGATTCTTCAATATTCACAAATCAATATGATACACCATATTAACAAATTGAAAGATAAAAATCATATGATAATCTCAATAGATGCAGAAAAACCCTTTGACAAAATTCAGCACCCATTTATGATTAAAACTCTTCAAAAAATAGGCATAGAAGGAACCTACCTCAACAGAGTAAAGGCCATATATGATACACCTATGGCAAACATTATTTTTAATGGTGAAAAACTGAAAGCATTCCCCCTAAGATCAGGAACAAGACAAGGGTGTCCACTCCCACCACTGTTATTCAACATAGTTCTGAAAGTCCTAGCTACAGTAATCAGAGAAGAAAAAAAAATAAAAGAAATCCAGATAGGAAAAGAAGTAAAACTCTCACCATTTGCAGATGACATGATACTGTACATGCTGCTGTTGCTGCTAAGTTGCATCAGTCGTGTCCGACTCTGTGCGACCCCATAGACGGCAGCCCACCAGGCTCCCCCATCCCTGGGATTCTCTAGGCAAGAACACTGGAGTGGGTTACCATTTCCTTCTCCAATGCATGAAAGTGAAAAGTGAAAGTGAAGTCACTCAGTCTTGTCCAACTCTTCGGGACCCCATGGACTGCAGCCCATCAGGCTCCTCCGTCCATGGGATTTTCCAGGCAAGAGTACTGGAGTGGGGTGCCATTGCCTTGTCCGATATTGTACATAGAAAACCCTAAATATCAGAAAATTACTAGAGCTAATCAGTGAATTTAGCAAAGTTGCAGGATACAAAATCAATACACAAAAATCGCTTGCATTTCTATATACTAACAATGAAAAATCTGAAAGAGAAATTAAGGAATCAATCCTATTCACCTTTGCAACAAAAAGAATTGAATATCTAAGAATAAACTTACCTAAGGAGACAAAAGAACTGTACACAGAAAATTTTAAGACACTAATGAAAGAAATCAAAGACAACATAAACAGATGGAGAGATATTCCATGTTCCTGGGTAGGAAGAATCAATATTGTGAAAATGACTGTACTACCAAATGCAATCTACACATTCAGTGTGATCCCTATCAAATTACCAATGGCATTTTTCATAGAACTGAAACAATAAACTTCACAATTCATATGGAAACACAAAAGACCCTGAATAGCCAAAGCAGTCCTGAGAAAGAAGAATGGAGCTGGAGGAATCATCCTTCCTGACTTCAGATTATACTATAAAGCTACAGTCATCAAGACAGCATGGGGGAATACTGGCACAAAAACAGAAATATAGATCAATGGAACAAGATAGAAAGCCCAGAAATAAACCCATGCACCTATGGGTACCTTATTTTTGACAAAGGAGGCAAGAATATACAATGGGGCAAAAACAGCCTCTTCAATAAATGGTACTGGGAGAACTGGACAGCACATATAAAAGAATGAAATTAGAACACTTCCTAACACCATACACAAAGATAAAATGGATTAAAGACCTAAATATAAGACCAGAAACTATAAAACTCTTAGAGGAAAACATACGCAAAACACTCGATGACGTAAATCAAAGCAAGATCCTCCATGACCCGCCTTCTAGAGTAATGGAAATAAAAACAAAAGTAAACAAGTGTGACCTGACTAAACTTAAAAGCTTTTGCACAGCAAAGGAAACTATAATCAAGGTGAAAAGACAACACTCAGAATGGAAGAAAATAATAGCAAATGAAACAATTGACAAAGGATTAATTTCCAAAATATACAGGCAGCTCATACAACTCAAAACCAGAAAAACAAACAACCCAATCAAAAAGTGGGAAAAAGACCTAAACAGACATTTCTCCAAAGGAGATATACAGACCACTAACAAACATGTGAAAAAGATGCTCAACATCGCTCATCATTAGAGAAATGCAAATCAAAACTACAATGAGATATCACCTCACATCAGTCAGAATGGCCATCATCAAAAAGTCTACAAATGGTAAATGCTGGAGAGGGAGTGGATAAAAGGGACCACTCTTGCGCTTTTGGTGGGAACATAAATTGATATAGCCACTATGGAAGATGGTATGGAGATTCCTTAAAAAACTAGGAATGAAACTATCATATGACCCAGCAATCCCACTCCTAGGCATATACCCTGAGGAAATCAAAATTGAAAAAGGCACATGTATCGCATTGCTCATTGCAGCACTATTTACAATAGCTAGAACATGAAAGCAACCTAGATGTCTATCAACAGATGAATGGATAAAGAAGTTGTGGTACATATACACAATGGAATGTTACTCAGCCATAACAAGGAACATATTTGAGTCAGTTCTGATGAGGTGGATGAACCTAGAATCTACTGTACAGAGTGAAGTGAGTCAGAAAGAGAAAGATAAATATCGTATTCTAACACACATACATGGAATCTATAAAAATGGTACTGAAGAATTTATTTACAGGGCAACAATGGAGAAACAGACAGAATAGACTTATGGACATGGGGAGAGGGGAGGAAAGAATGAGATGTATGGAAAGAGTAACGTGAAAATTTACATTACCATATGTAAAATAGAGAGCCAACAGGAATTTGCTGTATGGCTCAGGAAACTCAAACAGGGGCTCTCTATCAGCCTAGAGGGGTGGGATGGGGAGGGAGATGGGAGGGAGGTTCAAAAGAGAGGGGATATATGTATACCTATGGGTGATTCATGTTGAGGTTTGACAGAAAATAACAAAATTCTGTAAAGCAATTATCCTTCAATAAAAAAAATTTTTTTAATGTAGGCAGGCTCTGAGGTATACCCCCTTCCTAGCTTTGTGACAAATGTCTTAAACTCTAGGAACCTCCACATTACCTTTGTAACATAGCAATAAAAATAGATGCTACAGAGGATTGCTGTGAGGATTAAATTGAACAATATGCCCAATACACCCAATAGAGTATCTGTTGTCTGTTGGGTGTTCAATAAATTGACCTATTCTGAATGCCCCTGAGTAGTGCATGGTTGTAATTCTTACGTCTTAGTCTGTAGTTCTAGTTTCTGACCATCAGAGTTCCGCTCTCACACTCTGATGCTCTCTGCCTACTTCCCTGTTTAGTTTGACAGTCCTCACCTGCTGTGAGCTTAATAGGATTCCACATGCAATATTAAATAGACTCAAAATAAGAATCTCATTCTGCAAATAAAATGTGTTTCAACCCATAGACACTAATTTTAGTTGCTCAGAAATATTTTTCTTTTGATGTGTTTTGTATTTTTCGGTTGACTTCCAGATAGATGAGGTTCTGTGATGAGTCCCAGTTAGATTAGAGAATGGCATTAACAAAAAATAACAATAACCATCATTTGTTGATCATAAAATGTGAACTATTTTAAGTGTCTGGTGTATATGATCTCATTTAATTCTTATCACCACCTTGTGAGGTAACTTTTTGATCTCTACCCTGTAGATTAAGGATTTCATCCTTTGCCCAAGGTCCCAGAGTGAATTATCTGCAAAGTTGACATCACAAGCCCCAGCTAATGCCAGAGCCCAGCTCCTCTCACAGAGGGTACTGTGACAGAGTCCTGAGAGAGAGCTAGGTCCCTTCGATGAAGGAGGTAGAGAGGGGGTGAAGAGAAGAGGAAAGAAGGAAAAGAAATTAGTAGTCAAGAGTCCAGTTCTTTTAAATCTCAAGGAAATAGCAGTCCTAGAACAGCATGATTTTATACTGTAGTTCCTTAATAAATGTTTGTTGAATGTTTCAGAAAAAAACAAAAACAAAACAAAACAAAAAAAAAAAAACCAGCATTCCCCAAACTACCTAAAGAAAGGAAACTTTTCTTACAGGTTTCTCTTTCTGTGTCCTGAGACCCTTCATCTCCCATGCTGACCTACCTCCTAATGAACAGCAGAGTCGGTCAAGAAACCTCTCCTCTCACAGAACCTGAAACTCTAGGATCTAAATTACATAAATTCCCTTTATAGGCAATCTCTTACGAATTGTCTACTTTGCATTTTGAAGAATTCCTGTGTCTGGTGCCCAGACATGTGAAGAAATGTTAATGATCTCACCAAAGGGTCCTGTCTGTAGGTGTTCATTGTTCATGAGCTTCAACTCACAAGGGGAACCCTGAGGATAGACACAAAAGAGGGAAAAGAGGGCAGAGCATTTGTGCTGAGACACAGAAAGCAAGTCTCTTCTGTAAGGGAGCAGAGACCAGAATCCAGCAAGGTTGCAGACCTAACCAGTTGTAAAGTCAGAGGAGCCTTTATATTTGTTGTTGTTCTTCTTTATTTACTTTTAAAATTTATTTCTTTTTAATTGGGGGATATTGCTTTACAATATTGTGTTGGTTTCTGCCACATATTAACATGAATCAGCCATAGTATACGTATGTCCTCTCCCTTTTGAACCTCCCTCCCACCCCATCCCACCCCCTAGGTTGTCACAGAGCATTGGATTTGAGTTCCCTGCGTCACACAGCAAGTTTCCACCAGCTATCTAATTTTACATATGGTAATGCGTATGTTTCAATGTTACTCTCTCAGTTCATTCTACCCTTTACATCCCTACCTCCATGCCCACAAGTCTGTTCTCTGTGTCTGAGTCTTTAAATAGAAAAGTTTGCTGGGCCTTGGCATATATTTTGTAAAGGGGTTGTGGCGTGAGGGATGTTTGGAACAACTATAAACAGGAACTGCTGTGTCCTTATTAGGAATAATCACTTCTGCAGGCAGAGAAGTGGCTGTCGAGGCTGTGCTTGAAACCTCCGTCATATCTCCTGGCCCCAGCCTGTCCTCCCCATTGCTGCTGTACAAACTCATTGAGGCTGTACTCTATGGTTGCCCTTGGAGATTGCTGCTCAGCAGGGCCCAAGAAAAGAAAAAGCCAGGGATTCCATCTGGCAGAGTCCACCTTGATCCCAGCTGCTCACAAGAGCTGTTTATTCCCACCAACACTGAGCCCAGTGTAGCCCTCTTCCCTACCGGGTGGCCTTAAGAGCTGTCCAACAGGCCTGGCAAATTTTGTCAAAGCCAGACACTGGGCAGGACTTCAGGGGGTGGGTCTGGGTACTCAGCAGCCTGGATTTGGAGAGGCCAGTGCTCAACAGAAGGTACGAGCAACAAGAAGAGTGGACCGGTGCTTCAGCTTCCCTGATGGGAAGGGCAGATGCATCCTCAGGCCTCAATGCCAGAGGTCACTGCCTCAGGGTCACACTGAGCCAGTATCACAGAGTGAGTAAAAGTGTAGGCTGTACCAACAAATAGTATAACAGATGCAGAATTCTGGCTCTGCCTCTTTCTAGATGCATTTTTTTCTGGGCATGAAAGTAAGACTTGTCAAATAGCTGAATTAAGGGGAAACAGAGAGTCTTTTAGAAATCTGGGTATAGGACAAGCTGCCCTGCAGCAGATGAAGTTTATTTATAAAAATTTGGAATTAAGGAGCCTAAGCAAATTGAAGGCAATATAAAGTCAGTTTTCCATATTTTGAGTTTCAAGAGCTAATGAAATAATCAAATGAAGATGCTAGTAAGCAGACAGAAAACAGGAAGGGAATTTAAGAGACTGGTTAGAACTAGGTTTTCTTCTCATTGATCCATGCATGACCCTATCTTATTTTATTTAATCTTTAATAATATGATGAACATGATGAACCTATAACCCAACTTAAGAACCAACCATTACCAGTAATCCACACCCACCCAGGTGTTCATCCATATCCCACCCCTCCACCTCAGAGGAAACCATGATCCTGACTTCTGTGTCTAGGAGTCCTTGCTCTGTTTTCTGTTTAATTACATATATATTCTTATCTTAAAAATAAGTTCGACTTATTTTGCTTGTTTTTGAACTTTCTAAACAGGTTATACTTTAATGTCTGTTGGAATTTACTTTGGTCACTCAACATTATGTCACTAAGATTTATATGTGTTACGTGACACTAAATAACACTAGTTTTCACTATTGTTTATATTCCATTGGGTGAAAATACACTACTTATCTCTCATCATTAAGCATGTGAGTTGTTTTCCATTTTGCTATTCTGAGCAATGAGCTATAAACAATTTTCATATGTCTCCTTGTGCATATGTGTAAGAGCCACTCTTCTTCAGTTAATCCCCTGAATAGACCTATAGCAAGGGTACTTTTTATAATATCTATTGTAATTTCCATCTTACAGAAGAGAAAATGGAGGCTTAAAGACATGACCAGACCAGACCAAGCTCTGTTCTCTTAATCATTATATGTAAGCTGAGAATGAGGAACTAGAACAAGATTGTGCAAAATGTAAAAGCTTAGGCCTAAAGAAATGTGAGATGTGAGAGGAATGGAAAAGGTTTTGATTAAGCATTTTTATGTGACAAGGAATCAGGGGAAGAGGAGAGGGATGTGAACATGTTGGACTTCTACTGTTTCAGGCCACATGCTAGGCCCTTTGCATCAATTCAGTTCAGTCGCTCAGTCATGTCTGACTCTTTGCGACCCCATGGACTGCAGCACGCCAGGCTTCCCTGTCTTTCACCAACTCCCAGAGCTTACTCAAACTCATGTCCATCGAGTTGGTGATACCATCCAACCATCTCATCCTCTGTCATCCCCTTCTCCTCCAGCCTTCAATCTTTCCCAGCATCAAGGTCTTTTCAAATGAGTCAGTTCTTCACATCAGGTAGCCAAAGTATTGGAGTTTCAGTTTCAACATCAGTCCTTCCAATGAATATTCAGGACTGATTTCCTTTAGGATGGACTGGTTGGCTCTCCTTGCAATCAAGAGTCTTCTCCAACATCACAGTTCAAAAGCATCAATTCTTCAGCGCTCAGCTTTCTTCACAGTCCAACTCTCACATCCGTACATGACTACTGGAAAAACCATAGCCTTGACTAGACGGACCTTTGTTGGCAAAGTAATGTCTCTGCTTTTTAATATGCTGTCTAGGTTGGTCATAATTTTCCTTCCAGGAAGTAAGTGTCTTTTAATTTCATGGCTGCAATCACCATCTGCAGTGATTTTGGAGCCCCCAAAATAAAGTCTGTCACTGTTTCCACTGTTTACCTGTCTATTTGCCGTGAAGTAATGGGACTGGATGCCATTATCTTAATTTTCTGAATGTTGAGCTTTAAGGCAACTTTTGCACTCTCCTCTTTCACTGACATCAGGAGGCTCTTCAGTTCTTTAGGCCCTTTGCATACATTGACTTATTTCAATAGGAGCAAATTAGAAAGATAATTTAGAAGTAGAAAGGGCTCCTGAGAGATTGGAAAGCATCCTGTGTAATGGAACTAAGCAGTCTGGGCTTTCTGTGTGTTTGTGTACTTAGTCACTCAGTCCTGTCTGACTTTTGTGACCATTTAGACTGTAGCCTGCCAGGCTCCTCTGTACATGGAATTTTCCAGGCAAGAATACTGGAGCAGGTTGCCATTTCCTTCTTCAGGGGATCTTCCTGACCCAGGGATCGAACTTGCATCTCTGTGTGTCATTCATTGCAGGTGGCTTCTTTACCTGATAAGCCACTGGGGAAGCCCAGGCTTTCTGTAGGTTGCATAAGTGACAGGAGCAGGAATCTAAAGAAGACAGTGCCGCTGAGCAAGGTTGGGCATATGCAAGCAGAAGCGTTGAGGTAAGGGCGTGGATGAGGCCAGAGAGGCCACTTATTTGCTGACCATGGCCTCTCACTTCGGGAAGGTCATGTATCAGATGAACTGAGATGGGGAATATCAAGGGACTAAAGTTCACAGATGGGATCCAGAGGCAGTCCAGCATCGGCACAGGTGGGAGAGAGGTGGGAGAGTGAGAGACACAAAGACTTTTCATGGTTTGAGATCGTAGAGGTTAGCAGCTAAGCCCTAGCAGTTTATGGCTGCTCAGGAGTGTCCTGAAGGAAAGAAGAGGCAGATGAAGGCCTCTGGGACTGAGAATCCAGAAGGCTGGCCTACATAGAGCACTTTGTTTTTTAATTATCTTCATAACCCCCCAGTGGGGTTGTTGTTACTAGAGACATTACATAGTTGGCCCAACTTGGGCCCCCCCAATTTCGAAGAAGCAGTCCTGGGATGTGAACTAAGCTGTCTTTTCTGAGTTCCCCTTTCCTCTTTAGTGCCTGCAACTCCCACGCGCCATTCAAGAGTCAGTCCAGATGTCATCTCCAGGAAGTTTTCATCTCTCTATGATTCTTCCCCTTGCATCTCAATTGCTAATTTATTTGTTTCTCACTGTGTGTGTTAGTTGCTCAGTCGTGTCCAACTCTTTGCAATCCCATGGACTATAGCCCACCAGGCTCCTCTGTCCATGGGATTCTCCAGACAAGAATATTGGAGTGGGTTTCCATTTCCTTCTCCATGGTTCTCACTACTCTAGAGAAAAGTGGCTGTGCCTTTATTTCCCGTGCATGGCATCATTTCTGACCCAGAGTGGGCTCAGTAAAAGTTTATGAAATTAATTGACATATCTGAAAACAATAGACTGCACCCAGAGACATACCAAGCCAGGAAACTCTGTTTCTAATATTTGGACTTACAGTCCCCCTAAGTTTGGTTTGAGAAAAAAATGGCTGTCTATAAAAACAAGGTCAGTGTAACAGGGGCTGGTAGAAGGGCAGCCAAGGGAAGCTGGGGTTGGGAGCCTTGGAAGGGGTGGGCTTATCTGGGTGGGAATAAGTTTAGAAGGGAGGAGAAACAACTTAAGTGGTACTAAGCATGTATTTGTCAAATTACTTTAGTCATTACTCAAAAGCCCCAGTTTCCAAAGAAGCCACCGGATATAACCTTAGTTCATCCTACCTCCATTACCCTACCCCAACCCCAGAAGAAAGTAGAAACCACCCACCACAGCTCTCATTCCTCATTCTTCATCCCCACTTTCCTCCTCTCCCCCTGCTCCCCTGAACCTCCCAGCCCCCTCCACACACACACCTTCCCTCCTCATGCACAGATCACGGCAGGGTCACTCCATCCCCAAATGCACACTGTGCTTGCTGCCTGCTGGGCTCCCAGGCTCCTCCTGGGTTCCTAGCCTGGGAGCAGAGAAAACCTGTTTTCAGTTAAGGCTTTGGTCACACACAGATGCCTTTTCCATTACTCTTGTTTTTCCTCTTGAAGTGTAACATTTCCAATTAATTCTCCACAGGGGAGGAGGCCCTGTGTTAACCACCCCCACGTGGGCATGATTGGGGGGAGGTGCAGGGTATCTGGAGGCCCGCCCTGACTGCCAACAGCTGACCCATGAGCAGCCTGCAATAGGAGCTTTCTTCTCTTTGGGGGAAGGAGAGTGACCCTGTGGACAGTTTCAGGACATGTCACAGGTTTGACCACCTCTGTGGCTAAGGTACATAATGGGGACCCTCTTCTAAGTTCCTCTTACTGACCTTCTGACAGCCTGAAAACACTAAATGAATCTTGACTGCAAGAGGACATGGAGTTTATCTGTTTCAGAAGCTAGGGGAAGAGTTAGAAAATAAGGTCTGTAATGTGTGTGTGATAGTCACTCAGTCATGTCCGATTCTTTGAGACCCCATGGATTGCAGGCCGCCAGGCTCCTCTGTCCGTGAAATTTCCTAGGCAAGAATACTGGAGTGGGTTGTCATTTCCTCCTCCAGAGGATATTCCTGACCCAGGGATCGAACCTGGATATCCCACATTGTGAGCAGATTCTTTACCATCTGAGCCACTAGGGAAGCCCCAAGGCCCATAACAGATCCATGAAAATCAAGAGGATCTCCTTGTGGAGCTCCACGTTTTTACCTACCTCTATAGCAGGGATCCCCAACTTCCGGGATCTAACACTTGATGATCTGAGGTGGAGCTGATGTAATAATAATGGAAATAAAAGTTAGTCAGGGCTTTCCTGATGCTCACATGGTAAAGAATCTGTCTGCAGTGCAGGAGATCCAGGTTTGATCCCTGCGTCGGGAAGATCCGCTGGAGAAGGGAATGGCTACCCACTCTAGTACTCTTGCCTGGAGAATTCCATGGACAGAGCACAATAAATAGAATGTACTTGAATCATCCCAAAACCATCCCCCTCCGCCTGATCTGTGGAAAAGTTGTCTTCCACGAAACCGGTCCCTGGGGTCAAAAGTTTGGGGACCACTGCATAGCATATAATTTCCTCCAGAAATTACAGCAGGGTATAAGTGAGAATGTTAGGAGTTCCTTCTGTCCCCTGAGGAGAGTTTATATCCCTGTCCAAATACACCAAGTTGCTTTGAAATTGAACAGTGGACTCAGCTCAATCACTATTTCCCACGGATTAGCCTCACAAAGAGGAAATTCAAATTTGAGCTTCCAGAAAATGAAAGACTTGAATTTCATGGGTGCTGAAGTTTGGGCAGATTCATCAAAATTGCATGTTCTTAACCTGTGAGCGTCAGGTGTCAGCTGTGATGAGTCCTTGGTGTGGTTTTTTGAACTCCAGTATGCCAGGCATTGTACTGCGAGCTTGACAGCCACTGTGGAGTTAGCCAAGATCGTGGCCCTGCCGTGATCTTGTGTTGTGCAGGGCCGCCAAGGGCCAACTCCATCTGTGCAGAGGACCTGGACTCCACTCTTGCCCATTTGGGGCTCCTGCCAGGAATCCTTGACACTGGAGATGCATCTGATTGATTCTGGGATTGGGAAAAGGGATTGAAGCAGAATCCCTTCAGCAGTGGGAAGAACAAAAGTCATGGGAACTGGGTTGTGGAAACAGCAGGAGGAGGCGAGGACTTTTGTTTGAAGGGAAAGAACTGGAGAGTCCTGTCAGAGGTGAGGCTGAGAGCGCTCTGACAAGCAAAGGACACGTGCTGTTTATAATCTTAAGTAGGCTTGATTACACCTTGAAAGCTTTGTGGCCTCTCTTCCAGGCACCTGGGTCCAATTATCCAGGGCCCCATCTACCTAGAAGAAAAAACTGCATTTGACTCTCCCAGACTGACTGCACTCTCACCAGACTCTCATCCTCTTTCTCACATGAACTTAAAGGAATGCAAGTGGTAGAGGGGACCATGGCTGTTGAAATACACCCTCTAGGATTTCATCACTGTTTCATGTGTTAAAACAGCCTTAAGTTTGATCATCAGCAACTTACTCCTCTGCACAGGTTGTCCTGGTAAAAGAATGAGATGCTTATTTTTTTCCCAACTTCACTGAGATGCAACTGACATATAGCAATGGGTAAGTTTAAGGTGTACAATGTAACAGTTTGATATTTATATATATTGTGACATGATTACCACAATAAGGTTAGGTAACACATTTATCAACACACATAGTTATACTTTTTGTGTGTGGCAAGAACTTTTAAGATCTGCTTTCTTAGCAACTTTCAAATACACAATATAGTATAGTTAACCACAGTTACCATGCTGCTGTATACATTAGATCCCCAGAACTTATTCACTTTATAACCGCAAGTTTGTACCCTTTGACCATCATACTGCTCCCCCCGCCATGCACCATAACCACCAAACTACTGTTTGTCTGAGTTTAGTTTTTTAAGA
Organism: Bos indicus; assembly: GCF_029378745.1. Classification (NCBI taxonomy): domain Eukaryota; kingdom Metazoa; phylum Chordata; class Mammalia; order Artiodactyla; family Bovidae; genus Bos; species Bos indicus. Next base: position 58,622,962 of record NC_091760.1, read on the forward strand.
TTTGTACATATAAATGAGATCACACAGTATATGTATTTTTCTGACTTATTTTAGCGTAATGCCTCAAGATTCATCTATGTTGTCTCAAATGGCAGGACTTCCTTCTTTTTTATGGCTGAAATATATATATAGCTCACGCTTTCTTTATTCATTTTCTATCATTGGATGCTTGGGTTATTTCCATGTCTTGGCTATTATAAATAATGCTGCTATGAACATTGGGGTGCAGATATATCTTTAAGATAATATCAGTAATTTCATTTCCTTTGGGTATATACTCAGAAGTGGATTTTCTGCATCATATGGTAGCCCCAGTTTTAATTTTTTGAGGAACCTCCATACTGTTTTCCGTAATGGCTGCGCCAATTTACATTCCCACCAACAGTGCACAGGTGTTCCCTTTTCTCCAGCATTTGTTAACTCTTTTTGATAACAGCCATTCTAGCAGGTATAGCTCATCATGGTTTTGATTTGTATTTTCCTGGTATTAGTGATGTTGAGTACATTTTCATGTACCTGTTGGCCATTTGTATATCATTTTTGGAAAAATGTTCAGGTCTTTTGCCCATTTTTAAATCAGGTTATTAATATTATTGTTGTTGCTATTGTGTTGCATGCATTCCCTATGTATTTTGGATATTAACCCCTCATCAGACATATAATTCACAAATATTTTCCCCCATTCTATAGATTGCCTTTTCATTCTATTGATAGTTTTATTTCCTGTGCAGAAGCATTTTAGGTTGATGTAGTTCCACATGTTTATTTTTGCTTCTGTTGTTTGTGCTTTTGGTGTCATATCCAAAAAAAAAAAAATTCATTGCTAAGCTTTTCCCTATGCTCTCTTCTAGGAGTTCATGGTTTCCAGTCTTACTTTTAAGTCCCTAAGCCATTTCCAGGTAATTTTTGTGAGTGATGTAAAATAAGGGTCCATGCTTTTTTGATGTTTTTATGTACTGACAATTTAAAGGATGTATCAGGTGATTTAAAATTTTAGGGAATGGCAAAGTGGGTTGGGCAGTATTCAGTGCATATTCAATACAATGAGATCGCAGGAATGAGTGCTCTGAAAGAAAATAGAAAAAAATGTGGTCTTAGATATCTGGAAGTAACCTTCCAAATGGGTAGGCAGAATTCGCCCATGTGGAATAGATAATTACATACTTAATGTGAAAGTGAAGTCACTCAGTCATGTCCAACTCTTTGGGACACCATGGACTGTAGCCTACCAGAATCCTCAGTCCATGGGATTTTCCAGGCAAGAATAGTGGAGTGGGTTGCCATTTCCTTCTCCAGGGAATCTTCCCGACCCAGGTATTGAACCCAGGTCTCCTGCATTGTAGGCAGACGCTTTACATCTGAGCCACCAGGGAAGCCCAATACATACTTAAACATGAAGACTAATGGGTGAGGGGAGATAGATCTCCTTTAACAGAGTAGTTAGGGAAAGCTCTAAAATGATACATTTAAGCAAAGACCTGAAGACTGAAAGAGCCTAAAGAGCCACCATCTTCCCTGGTGGCTCAGTAGTAAAGCATCTGCCTGCCAATCAATGCAGGAGACATGGGTTTGATCCCTGGGTAGGGAAAATCCCCTGGAGAAGGAAATGGCAACCCACTCCCAGTATTCTTGCCTGGCAAATCTCATGGACAGATGAGCTAGGCAGGCTACAGTCCATGGGGTCCTAAAAGGATTGGACACAACTTAGTAACTAAAATAACAACAAAGAATGAAAAAAGCTAGTCTTATAAAGACCAGGTAGAAAATTTTTCCAGGGAGAGGAACCAGAATATGCAAAGTCTCTGAGACCGAAAAAGTTTGTTCAAGGAAATGAAAGAAGACCATTGTGACTACAGCTAATTTTTAAAAAACACAATGAGATAATAGTACATATAAAATTTTTCATCTAAAATGCATTTCCTATGTATTACTTTTTTCAAAAATACGGTTTTAATGACTTGTAATAATCCATTCTATAATTGTAATATAATTTGCATCACTATACCTTTCAAAAAATAGTTTCCAACTTTTTGCTTCTACAAATGAGAGCACAACTTTATATACAAATACATAAATGTCTGAATTTACTTTTGTCAGGAAAATTACCAGGAGTGGGACAACTTTGGTGAATAAACATTTTTAAACCAAATTGCTCTCTCTAGAAAGTTGGTCTATGTTACTCTTTTACAATTTTAAATTCCAGCAGTATATGAAGTCCATTCAAAAGGCAGTAGTAATTTGAGCAGGATTTTAAATGTAAGCTAATTAAATAGAAATTCTTAGTGTAGGACACAATTAACATTATTGAGAAATGTTAGTATAGAAGTTGCTTCATAATATATAAACCCAAATACATGAAAGAATCAACACAAGAGGAAAATTATGTCAAATCAATACATGGCTTTGGGGAAATTGTTTATTTGGAAAAAGATTAGATTATCTCCTTACTTCATACCACGTACATTCCTGATGGATTAAGGTGTAAATATTTTTTTAAAAAGTAAACTATAGAAGAACTCTAAGAATATATAGGAATATACCTATAGGGGAGGAGAAACAAGAAAGGAAAAGGTTGATGGATCTAACTGCATATGGATTCAAAACTCTTCTGCTTCAAAAGTCCTGCCAATATAAATCCATTCTCTGAGAATAAAATAGGTGCACTTAATAGGTTTCTTTGTAATAATAGCTAATATGCAATGCGTGCTTGTCAGGCACTTGCTAAGTACTTAATCTGCTTTTTATTATTTACTTCCAGTGAGGTGGATACTATTATGTATAATACTCCTGACTCAGAGGTGCTGGAGTCACCAGTGGTCAGTAGTAAACTGAGCTAAACAGGGATATTCTTGGTCAAGCACCCAACAGCCTGCCCAGGACACTCACTGACCAGAGACTCTTGTTCCTCTGCTCCTCACTCTCCCTTTGTATCAGCCTGGTCCACTTGGCAGTCGTCACCTGCCCATCAGGGGCAGCTGCTGCTGCTGCTAAGTCGCTTCAGTTGTGTCCATCAGGAGCAGCAGAAGAGCACATTGTGATCTCATTCATTTCGAGAGCAAAGACTGCTGTTTTATGAACACTGGTCACCTCTGACTTTCTCCTCTACCATCTAAGCCAACTCAGAAGTCACCATAGAAAAGAAAAATATTATTAGAACTTGTATCACTGATCCAGGGATCGTCTCCACTGAGCTGAGACAGAAAATTAATATGTTTATCAAGAAAGATTACGCCAGTCAGCAAAGAGTCTTTTTCAGGCTGTCGGGATAAACAGAGGGAGTCCCTGGCTGCCCTGAGGGCTGGTCCCTGGGCAGGGTGTCTGCACAGAGCTAGTAGTACATGCTTCATCCACCTCTGCACAAAACAGGCTTCAGACCTTATCCTGCCTCCAACCCTGCCCTAGACAGGCCTCCGCTCTCAGCCACAAGTATCTTCCTCTGTGTATTTTATTATAAGATATTCAAGAGTGATTAAGGAAATAGAAAGAAATGATTTCTCAGAAAATTTTTAAAAGGCTAAATAAGTATGATATAGCTAAACAATGACTAACGCAGTCCGCTTCAGCTCCTTGGGAACTCTATTGGGCCCAGGCATTGTTTAGGCTGGCTTATGGGGCAAGGATCAGGAGATGGCTCACCCCCATGTGCCCTTCAGCCATCAGTTACCTCTTCCCTATTTACCTATGGAAAGAGCACAGACCGAGACCTAGGTTCAAATCCTATGCTGCATGGTCTTTAGCAAAATCCTTAACCTAAGACTTAACCCTAAGCCTCAGTGTCATTATCTGTATAACAAGGAAATGGACCTAAACCAACACAGTGCCAGGAGTGGTCTGAGGATGGGGGCAACAAGTAGGGTTCTGAGGCTGACTCTTTCAACCATCAGTGGGTCAACAGGACACCATCATCAGTGATATGTGTGGCACAGATGGTCACACAGTGGTGGTGAGGGTTTCACAAGAGAGAAAAATGTCTCCATGGAGGGCAATGCTGGCAGGTCCAATGAGTCAAGACTTTGAAAAACCATGAGGGAATCAGTATTCACAGAGTGGAGTCTGATTACTGGTAAGTTGTATTGACTCCCTGCAGAGGGCTAATAAGAAACCAGGCCATTAGTAAACAGCTAAGACTGAATGTGTGAGCCCAAAGGCTTCTTTCATAGCTTACAAAGATGCAGCCAAGAGTAGAATGTGCAAAAGATAGGTCTCATAGATAAAGCTGCAGAGCTACAGAGATATTTCAGTGCTCAGCAAAGCAGGACTGCTATGTTAAAATCAGGGGCCTCGTTGGAAAATACTAGGACCCTGAATCAGTGTGGAATCAATAGGACAGGAGCCCCTGATTCTGAAAGCATCACTTCCTTAAACTTCCAGAATTTGCAAAATTGGCTCCCTCCTGGTTAGTCAGAGGTAACATTTCTCCTGTGCTGGAAGGTGCTGCAGAAGTCCCTCTCTCAGATGATAGGCTAATAACTAGGGTTCAATCTCCACACCCACTCCAGCATTTATTGTTTGTACACTTTTTAATGATGGCGATTCTGATGGTGTGAGGTGATACCTCATTGTAGTTTTAACTTGAATTTGTCTGATAATTAGCAATGTTGAGCATCTTTTCATGTGCCTGTTGACCATCTCACCTGTTCTCTCAGTTCCCTCTCCCACTATCCAGTTTTGACTCTCACTTTATCTCACCATATTATTACAATTACCTGATTAATCCTCTAGTACTCTAGCTTGTATCTCTACCTTCTTCCAAAAGCCATAACTCAAAGCATGTCAATTTCCTGCTAAAAACCCTTAATGCTCCGTAATGACTATTAAAAAAAATCCCTAACTTTGTTTGTCAATAATTTGTCCTTTGAGCAATTTTATCTCTGTCATTTATCAGATCTCTTCTTCCTCTGAGAATGTCCCTGCTTCCTAGCTCAAAGTCTTATCCTTTTTTTCCTTTATTCACACCACAGCTAATGTGCTACCTCCTTCTGGAAGACTTAATTGATTTGTTTACTCCCCCTTCCTGCCTCTCCCCGACTCCCCCAGTCCTCCAATTCTGAGATCACCCAGCCCACTAGGCTGAGCTTCTCTCAGATTATGTCACTAAAGGCCTGTATGAGCTTCCAAGGACAGAGGCCTGTTTCTCCATGTCTCCATGACCAAGCAGAATGGCTGGCACATAATAAGAATTCAGAGACTATTTGTTTAAACAAAACAACTAAATTTGCTTTTCTGTGTTTCAAAGAAGTAGCCCTTTCTAAGGTTGCCATGCAGACCTCTGCCACTGTGTGTAGAGCTTGGCATGTGATAGTATTTGAATATTATTTGGTGAATGATTGGATATTTTGTTGTTGTTGTTCAGTGGCTAAATCGTATCTCACTCTTTGCGACCCTATGGACTACGGCACACCAGGCTTCTCTGTCCCCCACTATTTCTTGAAGTTTGCTCAAATTCATGTCCATTGAGTCAGTGATAATATCTAACCATCTCATGCTCTGCCAGCCCTTTCTCTTCGTGTTTTCAATCTTTCCCAGCATCAGGGTTTCTTCCAACAAGTCAGCTCTTTGTATCTGGTGGCTGAAGTATCAGGAGATGTCGTTTTTGCCTTTTCATACTGTCCATGGGGTTCTCTAGGCAAGATTACTGGAGCAGTTTGCCATTTCCTCCTCCAGTAGACTGAGTTTTGTCAAAACTGTTCTCTATGACCCATCCATCCCATCTAGGTGGCCCTGCATGGCATGGCTCATAGCTTCGTTGAGTTATGCAAGTCCCTTCTCCAGGAGAAGGCTATGAACCATGAAACTACCTTGCTTTTCCCTAGTGAAACTTTAAAGCCCTGCAACTTATCACCTTAGTACCAACCAGGTAAATCTATTTTTTTCCTAAAGTAATAATGGGAAAGGACTAAAATTCAGGCTCTCCAGAAGTGGTGAGCATTTGAACCGAGTTTTATAGAAACCCAGTTTTTATTGCCTCAGAAGACCCCAACAGTCAACCATTAGCCTGGCTAGGCCCCTGCCTATCTGGATATTGGAGCTGGAGGGGTCAGAAATCAAGGGGAGGAAGGGAGAACCAGAGACAGACAGTACCAGTGGGACAGTGTTTAAATAACCAGGCTGCAGCCCTGTGAAAGGAAGGTGCTCAGTGTCCCAACAGACTAGTAGTGATGAATGTAGAAGCGTTTAGGATGGCAGTGGGTCTAGGGAATCAAGTAAGTCCAAGGGGACAAAACAAAATTGGAAACATAAATAAGTACTGGGAAGTATTTTGATCTTTCTATTTCTTCTACACAGAGTGTATCAATCATTATTTGTTTGGTTAATTAAGTCAATCTGGGTAAAAGTTTGTATTGTTTAGTAAACCAATTCAGTAGGTAATGAATCATGTTCTATTTCTTGTCCCACACACCCACACACTCTCTGAGCTGGGCAAATCCTTTCTAATTGAGTGTACTTGGAGGGGAAGTAGAAGCAGAATGCACTAGTGTGTTTATACGTTCATACATACATACGTGTGCATTTGTACACAAACCCTGGATGTTGGATCAGACCCTTTATAGGGACCTTTTTTCCTACCACTCATCTTGCTCTTTATAAGCCAGCAGTAGGTTATGCAGGCTTCTCTTCTAAGATGCCTTACAGCATTCCTTCAACAACCCAGGACTTAAATCAAAGGTTGTGGCCACTCACAGTTTTAACCTAGGGGGCTTTTCAGGTGAAGAGTCAGAGAATTGGGGCTGTGGGGAAAAATCTCTTGTGTGGGGTGACAGGAGGGGAAGGAGACTTTCTAGTTTCTCTACTTTTCTCCCTTGGCTTTTCTAGGTATGATCCTGCTGTGGGGCCCGGGGGCCTGGAGCCAGGAAAGGGGTTAGCAAATGTTTCCCCTCAGTGTTTCTGAGGGATTCCTGACAGAGCCCATCAGAGCTGCCTTTTATCACCGCTGCACGCTTTAGTGCATCTGTCATGGCTCTCAGACATCGTGTTCTCTGCTGGGTTAATCCTGCCTGCATTCAGACTCAGGATGTGGGCCACAGGGAGGGAGGGGACAGCGGGGAGGGAGGGGGGAAGGGGGTGGGAAAAGGAGGGGTATAAGGTGAGAGAAGAAAAAGAAACTTAGAAGTACCAAGTAAAAAACCTAGGAAGAAAAAGAAACTAATTTGCAAAATTAAGGGGAAAAGACAGTTTGGACAAATTAAAGCTAAAAATCTGAAAAGAGAACAAGGGACGAAAAATACAGAGGAAGAGGAGTAGGCCCAAAGTCTCAGAATGTGAGGGAAATTCAGTATTGGAGCAGAGACTCCAGCTCCAGGCTAGTTCTGTCAGAGGTGGTTTATTTTTTTTAGAAAATTATAAAGCAGATGGATTGTTCACCGATTCACTCTCTCACTCGGAGCACATTAGGAAAGGGCCGTTGACGTGTGGGCCCCGTGCCAGCATACGCTCAGAGAAGTTCTCATGGACTCAGTTCTGCCGTGTCTTACTCAAAAACCTACAGAAGGAGATTCAATACCCCAGAGCCTCAGTTTTACCCTCTGTTAAAACCTGTACCCAAATCAAACCTGCTAGTAGAGCACTTTGTCATTCCCTCAGTGAAAGATACTTTAAAAAGAAAAGGACTGCTGGCTTGGCATGTGATGAATTCTGGGTACAAAGGTGCCTGCTCATCTTACTGCCCATAGAGCCACCCGCCACCCCGGCCCCGGCTGGCTGACACCCCATCTTTTCCAGTGCCCTGGTTCTGAGAGTCTCTCTCAACTGAGAGACTAGAGGCACAGACACAGGAGATCTCTGTCACTCTGGTTGAGCGTCTTGAGGACAGAGACTAAATTAAATCCATTTCTAGTCTCTCTCTGCACTGGGGACATGAAGCTTAGTAAGTGTTCAGTTTTGTTTGAGAGGGAATGAGGAAAGGCAGCAGAGAATCCAGGAATCTGTACTGAGCCTCGAAGCCTCAATGTATGGACTGCATTTGGCTTACAGAAGGAACTCAAGAAAAGGCGCTTCCCTTAGTAAGTTTGTGGAGAGGAAAAGAAGAATGAGGCAGAGGAACTGAGAAATAATATGCATGCCGACTTCAAGGAACAGAGAGCTTGCTGAGTGTGGCCAGATGGGCGGCCCCCAAACTTTTGAGTTTCTGAGAATGGCTAGAGGAGCTACTTTTGATGTGCAAAATTCTGATGTCTCTACACTCAGAAACGTGGATTCAGTAGCCCTGAGGGCCAGCAGTGATACCTGCATTTTGTGCAAACACAGCTGGTTTATTTTCTTACAGGTAGCCTTGCAAACCACACTTGGAGAAGTGCAGGCCCTGGGATGTGTGGGAGGTAGGGGCAGTGGGTGTGGCCTGAGTGTGTGGAGAGATGTGTCTGGGTTGGTTGAGAAGAGTTTGGACTCTGTCCAGGAGGGGAGCCATCCAAGGCTTCTAAGCAGGGCAGTGACAGGGCCAGATCCGTGATGGAAATCAACTGTTCTCACTAACACTCAGGCCATTTTCTCTTTGCTTCTGCTCCATTAGATATCATTGCTTCAAGGACCCTGAACAAATAACGTTCCATTAAAGCCTTCAGGTTTTGTAGGACCCAGAGTTCCAGTTACCAGTGGAATGTGAAGTTCACAGGCCACGTTCAGGCTTGCAAGGAGAGGATTAATTAGGTAAAAAGGCAGTTGCACACATAAGTGGGTGCCCACACCCCAGTCTGGCCTGGTGTTTTGGTGCACTCATTCAGACATACAATGCTCTTTTCAGTTCTAAGCGCCACCTCTTGAAACAAGTTAAAAAGCGAGTTCCAAGTGAGATGCCCAAGTGCTGTGTTTTACGCAGGCTAATGATCAACAGCCTTCTGTTTTTATGGTCCTGGCGACCAGGCTGGGCTCTCACTGCTAAGGATGCCATAGAAAAGAATCCCGCGTCTCACATCTGACTACATGGCTGAGTGTAGAAAATTATGTTTTAGGTTTAAAAACAAAAGGGATGGCTTTACTGAAATTATTGGCTTCTATTTGTGCCTATGGGGTTTTATTTAACATTTTTTAAATGCCATATGTTTTTCTGTGTTGGAACAGTGAAATTAAAATTGACATTTGTTAAGCGTTTTCAGTTGATAAAGAATCTGCCTGCAATGAGGAGACCCACATTCAATCCCTGAGTTGGGAAGATCCCTCGGAGAAAGAAATGGCAACCCACTCCAGTGTTCTTGCCTGAAAAATCCCACAGACAGAGGAGTCTGGAGGGCTACAGTTCATGGGGTCACAAGAGTCGGACATGACTTAGGAACTAAACCACATTATTCTTTGAACAGTATTTTCACATATAATATCTCTATTGATTCTTAATCTTGTGAGATAGGTATTATCATTGTCCTCATTTTACAGATAAGAAAATGAAACATAAGGCTTAGTGATTTGTTTAAACCCATACAATTGGAAATTGTGGCAACAGAAGCCAATCTCAGGTCTTCTAATCCCAAGATCCATGACTTCACAGTTGCTGCAGGAACCCCAGCGAATAGTGAGAATGCAGACATGTCAGTTACCCCCTCACACCTTGACACTGCTGTAGCTCAGCTTCAGAGCCAGCTGCCTCAATATTTTGTTCGTTTCAAATATTTTTGAGAGAGAAAGAAGTGTGTCATGGAAACCATGTCTAAGTTGATGGTTGAACTAGGGCTTTCCTGGTGGCTCAGATGGTAGAGGATGTGCCTGCAAAGTAGAAGACCCAGGTTCAATCCATGGGTCTGGAGGATCCCCTGGAGAAGGGAATGGCGACCCACTCCAGTATTCTTGCCTGGAAAATCCCATGGACAGAGGAGCCTGGCAGGTTCCCTAGGGTCGCAAGGAGTCAGACACGACTGGACAACCAACACTTTCACTTCATGAGAATGAAACTATAAAGTTAACTCTAGTAGACAAGAGATATCCCAGGTCAGCTTATGGGGAGAATGCCTCCCAAATCTGTTAAGATGTCATGACACATCTAAGAAATTATATGACAGGCAGAAAAGGGAGTTGGTCATCCTCCCAGAGACAAATGTGGCAAGACCCACTTGAGCTCAGCTTAGGGGAAGATGTGGCCCCATGACGACCCATGCAGTCCTAGTGGCATGGACAGCTTCACTGTGATAATAGATGTCCTTTAACATTTGGACCAAAAGCCTTAGTCCCCTTGTGTTCTTTCCATGCTGTCTTAAGTAACCCTAAGATTTGACTTCCCTACTTAATATGTCTGAGCGGTCTGTGAGATACAAGTCCCCAGGCTCTCCAGGTGAGCCCCAATCTGGCCCCTGGCTAAGCACTCACGTACTCTTTTGAAACATCTAGAGCAAGTCCTGGAGGTGCTGTCTGTAGCTCCAGAGTAGGCCTGAACATTTGTGAAGGCCAGGACTAGCCCATGGCCACTTGAATGGTCCTCCAGTTTTTAAATGAGTGACTTAAAATGAGAAACTGTGATTTTTCCATTATCATGTAAAAGAAGAAAATCCCCACCTCCCCGCTCTATTGAGCCATTCTGAACTTACTTCCATTCCTACAGTGCATTTACTGCCAGAGAACTTCAGACATGCTGTACCTACTTTTCTCTTTCATCCACCTCTTCCTTTTTACCTGCATGGACCCCCTTTATTTTTTCAACTTTTTATTCAAGTAACTTTATAAAAGTTGCAAAAACAGTACAGTGAGTTCCTTTATGTCCTCTACTCGATTTCTCTATTGCTATCATCCTTAGCAACCAAGTTCAGTAATCAAAACTAAGAAACATCATTACAGTACTATTAACTAAACCATGGACTGTTTTCGATTTCATCAGTGTTTCCTCTAATGTCCTTTTTCTGCTCTGGAGTCAGTGCAGGATCCCACATTGAATGCAGTTTTTACTTATCCTTGGTCTTCTTAATCTGCAGCAATTTCTTAGTCTTTTCTTGACCCTGATGATTTTGAGGAGAACTGGTCAGTTATTTTATCAACTGTCCCTCAACTTTTATTTGTCTGATGTTTTCCATCTGGGGACAAGAATGCCACAGATGTGATATGTCCTCCTCAGTATACCATGCTGGGGTGGCATTAATCACTTGGTGGTATCTCCTGGGTTTCTTCACAGTAAAGGTAGGTTTTAATCATTGTGACTAATATTAGGAGCGATAGTTTGAGACTATGCAAATACTTTGTTTTTCTTCAAATTTTGTCTGCTAATTTTACCATCCATCACTCAGTCTTGCCTGAAAAATTATTGCTGTGGTGTTCTAATAAATATTTTCTATTTCCCTAACTATTTCTACATTTATTATTTGGAATTCTTCTCTAAGGAAAAGCTCCCCCTTCTACCTCATTCATTCATTCAGCTATTTATTTATATCAACCTGGCTTCATGGATATTTATTTTGTTCTATGAGTTATAATCTAATACAATCCATATTTGTTTTGTGGATAAAATTATTCCAGCTTTGGTTGCATGTTGGCTACTTTGCCCTTTCAAACTCTGCTGCTGCTGCTGCTAAGTCGCTTCAGTCGTGTCCGACTCTTAGCAACCCCATGGACTGTGGCCCACCAGGGTCCTCCGTCCATGGGATTTTCCAGGCAAGAATACTGGAGTGGGGTGCCATTGTCCTTTTTTGAGTACTTCTTTGTTTCTCTAGCAGCATTAGATGCTCCTGCCTCAACTTATATTTATCTCACCCCAGCCCTGGAATCCGGAGAAGGCACTGGCACCCCACTCCAGTACTCTTGCCTGGAAAATCCCATGGATGGAGGACCCTGGAAGGCTGCAGTCCATGGGGTCGCTAAGAGTCGGACACGACTGAGCGACTTCACTTTCACTTTTCACTTTCATGCATTGGAGAAGGAAATGGCAACCCACTCCAGTGTTCTTGCCTGGAGAATCCCAGGGACGGGAGAGCCTGGTGGGCTTCCTTCTATGGGGTCGCACAGAGTTGGACACGACTGAAGTAACTTAGGAGCAGCAGCAGCAGCAGCCCTGGAATCAAACACTTTTTTTAAGAATCCCTAATTCCTCAGACTGGAGAATAGGATGTAAAAACCAGGACTTCTGTGGTGGGTATGTTGGCTGCTATTGGGATGTCACTGCTTCTAGGCCTCTCAGCAGATAGAGCTAGGAAATCTACATAAGAATACTAGGAGCATACTAGGTACTTAAATACACCTATACTTCTGCATTTCTCTCTCTAAACACACACACACACAGCCATGACACACTGATACCTCTGACTCTCATCTAAAACCACAGATTTCATTCTAGCCTTCCTTCTTTCCTTATTTGTAACTTATTACTCTGACAGTGAAAAGCCTGACTTTGATTATCTACAGTGTATTTAAGTATATGTTCAACCCTCATATATACACAAGTAGTAGATTTACTAACTAGAATACAGTATTTGTATACAGTTCTTTTTGCCATTAGCTTTATAGTAACCAGCCAAAATACTGATTTCCAAAGTACTTAATTCTTTTCTTCCCCAGCCCTATATTATGATTCTGTTATTCATTTGTAATATAGTTAGGTTCAGTTGTTACAGTTTATATTCCATTTGGGGTTCCTCCTTCATCCTGGTTCATTTTTTAAAATTTCTATATAGTAAATTTTCTTTATGAAGTATGAGTGTGTGTGTGTTAGTAACTCAGTCATGTCCAACTCTTTGCAACCCCACGGACTGTAGCCTGCCAGGCTTCTCTGTCCCTGGAATTCTCCAGGCAAGAATACTGGGGTGGGTTGCCATGCCCTTCTCCAGGGGGATCTTCCTGACCCAGGGATTGAACCTGGGTCTCTGGCATTACAGGCAGATTCTTTACCATTTGAGTTATGCAGTAGTTTGTTTTTCCTTTTTTATGAAGTATAATTCTGTGAGTTTTGACAACTGCATGTTATTCATTTTTAAGTTTTTTTTTTTATGTTCATAAAACAGAAATGTTTTCTGGCTGTATATATTTAGGCATTTCCATTTGTTTTTCAAAGTGTTTTATAACTTTATGAACCAGTCATTCCTGAGGGAGAAAAGTTTCAGCATCTCTGTGTTCCACATCAGAAGGCCCCAAGTTGAGGAACGAAACTGAGTCTGCATGCAGCCCCTGCTTCAGATTTGGTCAAATCATGATTTCCCATCACCTAAGGAACCCAGGTCTGCACAATCAGTTTGGCTCTGCTGTCGATCTATATTGGCTCTTAAGATATCAAACTGATGGAGGGAGGTCATGGGGGACCAGAGTTGAGACAGAAAGAAATATTACAGAATGGCAGTTGCAAGGCTTCCTTTTTCTTTTCCTTCCTTCCTTTTGCCCATTGCCTTCCATATTCCAGAAGTTGTTCAAAGATAATTAAGGCCCGGACCTGACTAGCAGAGTTTCACATCAGGTAAGGAAAATTAAAAATACACCATAATGTGAATGGCATCCCCTGTGTTGAGAAACATGACAGTTTGAAGTAATTATTAAAGCAGTGCAGTAGACGTTATGATAAGAGTAAATAGCAAGTGATATTGGTCCTTGGTTAACAGGCACCGCTCACATGCCAGGAAGGCGAGATGGGCACAGAGGGCCAGGGGAGCTAATAACTGAGCTCGATTTTGCAGGACAGGTAGGAGTCTGGTGCAGATGACAGAAAAGATGTTCCAAGCCAGGGCACCACATACCCAAAGACCTAGAGAAAGGAATGATCTGGAGTGTTCTAAAGAAGTTCTGTATAGTGAGGGAGGGAATAGGGTCAGGAGCGGGAAATGGTAGGAGAGCATATTTAAGAGATACTTGCTAGGGACTGTGTGAAAGGTGCTGTGTGCTTTGCTAAGGAGTTTGATTTCATCCTAAAAGTGGTGAGGTCAGGAAGAGGAATGGATATGGCATGATTGAATTTGCTATTTCTAAAGATGTCTCTATCAGGAATGTGACAAATGGAGGCAGATGGGAAGTAGGGAGATTAATCAAGAGGTTGCTTCAATATGAGAAATAAGGCAAGTCTGGATTAGGGCACTTGCAGAAGGGACTGAATGCAGGTAATAAATTCTGGGGAGACTTTGGAGGTGGCTCTACAGAAGTTGGTGACTATTGAATGAAAAGAGTGAAGGGAAAAAAAGGCACCAAAGATGATCCCCAAGTTTTTCTAACAGTTAAATAGATCATGGGGTTACTCACCAAGGCAGTTTTAAGACTAATTTTTCTTTTTTTGTTATTGGTTTGCATCAGACAGATATAAAAAAAAGAGCGAGAGAAAGAAGCAGATTTTTTCTTTGCTAACATTACTCATTTTACTGAGAAGAATCAAATATAAGAAAGTTTCACTGCTCCATGCCATTATTCTTAGACCCCATTGTAGATTAAAGGAGATGATTCCAGTCTCAAGGGAGAGTAGAAAGTTACAGTTTCAGGAAGGTTTGAGTTTGGTGTGTTCAGGCAGCTTCATGGGAATGTGGCCAGTGTGGTTACAGAGTCTGGTACTCAGAAGGGCCTCCTGCTTGGTTTTAATCTCTGTGGCCATCATCTTGAAAGTCTGTCTTTGACTTAGTATTTTGTAAATGAAGTTAGACTGGACAGTGGAACATACACAGGAGGCTTGGCGTCTTAGCTCACATGGGTCCTGCCTCCCTCTGCCTTCCTGGGATAGGTTCTCAGCTGTTCAGTCCTTTGAACCCTAGTACCCTAGCTTCCGCCAGACTTCCCCACCACATAAGTGCTCCTCAGTTGCCCTCTGCCCCTGGTGGGGGCCAGAGCACAAGTATGGGGAAGGTGGGAGTACAGCATGTACCCACTGCATTTCAGAGAAGGGCAAGGCAGTGGCTGTCCCCACCCTGGGTTGGTAGATCTATAGCACTCTCAACAGACAACTGGATTCGGGCCTCTAATCCATCCCCTAGTGTATCTTGTATAGAGGTTGTGACTCCTTGGGGGTTCACCTTTCTGCTCTGGGTATGGGAAAGGGAAATTGACACCCTGATTCTTGACTGGGACCCTCCCTGCATTTTTATTTTCCACTGAATTCTGCAAATAATACAGCCTACCTGTGGGTGTGTTGACCAATGGCAGAAAATGTGGATGGTGGGATTATTCCAACTCATTAAGCATCCTCCAGAAACTGGGTTCTTGCTTGACCTGTCAGAGGAGGAACACAACATTCAAAGAAGGGTTAAGTGAAAGTGAAAGTGAAGTAGCTCAGTCGTGTCCAACTCTTTTCAACCCCATGGACTGTAGCCCACCAGGCTCCTCTGTCTGTGGGATTTTTCAGGCAAGAATACCGGAGTGGGTTACCATTTCCTTCTCCAGGGGATCTTCCCGACCCAGGGATTGAACCCAGGTCTCCCACATTGCAGGCAGACGCTTTAACCTCTGACCCACCAGGGAAGCCCAAAGAAGGGTTATAGAGGGTGTAAACAGAGACTGAGTCAGGAATGAATCCTGTTGCTACAGACTTTCTGGAAAAGATGCAAGCCCTTTCTTTTTGGGACCAGCTGGGCAAGGTCCTGAGTCTTACTGACTGTGGCCAGACTTTTAGGGGCTGGGCTGCATACACGAAATAACCTACAAATCATTTTTAAAACAAACAGCTACTCACAAATGAGTGCAAGTAAAATGGGCAAAATCTGAAGAAAGTAAATGACTGATGTATCAGAATCAAATGTTAAGGTATTGTTAACATATCTTTGATTTAAGATATTGTACTCCATTTAGGCTAGATAGTATGCTGTGCTGCTAAGTCACGTCAGTCGTGTCCGACTCTGTGCGACCCCATAGACGGCAGCCCACCAGGCTCCCCTGTCCCTGGGATTCTCCAGGCAAGAACACTGGAGTGGGTTGCCATTTCCTTCTCCAGTGCATGAAAGTGAAAAGTGAAAGTGAAGTCGCTCAGTCCTGTCCAACTCTTCGAGACCCCATGGACTGCAGCCTACCAGGCTCCTCCGCCCATGGGATTTTCCAGGCAAGAGTACTGGAGTTGGGTGCCATTGCCTTCTCCTAGATAGTATGCTGTAGTTAGGGGGAAATCTCTCTGGTATTTCTTACAACACACGTGACTATCTCAAAAGAAAAAGAAAAAAAACATGCAACTAAGTCAGTCATGTGCTATCATTTCAAATGTACCATTAACATCTAAATGCAAAATACTATACAACAGCCATCCAATTTTATATTTAAGACAAATCAGTCTTTATGTGCTTTAGTTAAGAGCCTGGATTTTGGTTTTATAACTATGATTTCTCCTCAGGTGAAGTACCAGTTATTAGAATCCTTTCAACATTCTAGATTACATAGATCCATTAGGCTTCAGCTTCTATGACGGAGATACTTAATTTTATTAATTCTTCATTCAAGTATTTCTATATTGGGCATTCACTTTGTGCCAAGTATCAAGCTAAGCTCTGGGAGTACAAAGATGAAACAGGGATTGCCTTTGTGCTTGAAGATATTCCAGTCAAGCGGAGAAGTGCTCATGATAGATGCTGTAATAAAGGTAAGAAGAGGGATCCATGCAGGACAACTGGAATTGGAGAGGAGAGGTTCAAGCAAGTTTTCTAGAGGAAGTGATATTAGAAATCAGTCCTGAATATTCATTGGAAGGACTGATGCTGAAGCTGAAACTCCGATACTTTGGCCACCTGATGCAAAGAACTGACTCATTTGAAAAGACCCTGATGCTGGGAAAGATTGAAGGCAGGAAGAGAAGGGGACTACAGAGGATGAGATGGTTGGATGGCATCACCGACTCAATGGACATGAGTTTGAGTAAACTCCGGAGTTAGTGATGGACAGGGAGGCCTGGCGTGCTGCAGTCCATGGGGTCACAAAGAGTCAGACACAACTGAGCGACTGAACTGAACTGATGTTATGTTAGAGGGAAATCTTAAAGAGGAAGAGGGTGAGTATAGAAGAGAAGAACAGGTTTAAGGCAAAGAAGACAGAAATTGGGCAGGCTGGGAAGCATGAGAAAGTGTGGTACTCTGAGGAAGGGCAAAGAGATGCTGGAGCACAAGATACAGGCAGATGGGCCACTGGGGAGCCAGGCTGGAAAGGTGGGCTGGACCAGAGCAGGGAGCACTTGTCCCCCTTGTACCAAGGGAGCTTGGAGATGCTAAAAAGCTTTAAATAAGGCAACATGACTGATCCCATCTTCACCTCCCCTGGATAAATAAGAAAAAGATTTCTGTTTTTTTTTTTTTTTAAAGAATGAGGAAATCAGTGGGTTGTGTAATTCATTTTCCTAGTCCTTTCTTATCACAGGCAAGATGCTTCTCAAATGGCCCACCAAGTCTCAAATGATTCCATTTTCCAGTTGAAGAATCCAACAAATAGAGGGCAAAGAAGATGAAACTGGGTTCTGAATCTGAGTTGGAGAGCACCACCAGCGCAATAGCTCTGTCTTCCTGTCAACTCCCCTTTCTTTGTCATGGCCTCTGCCCTGAGGGCTACTCCCCAAAACCCAAAGAAGCAGGGTAGGGTGGAGTTAAGGTGGGGCACAGCTGGGTGTTCTGTTGCTGTGACCAAAACTCCTAGTAACTCCCTAGTAACTCATGAAAGAGCAAGAAAATAATATACCGGGAGCAAAACAAGCCAGCACACTACCTGTCTCTAAGCTTGCTCTGGCAGCTTTGACATTTGATTCCGCTCTGCTTAGTCCCTGAAATACTGATTCCCTTCTTTGGAAGCATCTCATCACTAAATACCCCTTCCAGGATGTGTGAGAAACTCCTTCCCTCTTAAATGGCCGACTGAACAAATTTAACAGAGGCTGTTACCCACTGAGTTTGGTATCAAATCTCTGAGGTCTCGTTCTGTTTGAATTTTTGCTTTCATCTGGAGCCTGTTGCCCCCTGCCCTCTGCTGCCATCAGCCTCACAATATCAAACAGCTGGAGTCTGGGCAGCTCCAGGATCCAAATTTCTCAGCCTAACATGTGAAGGGGATGGGGAAGAAGGGACAGACAGAGTTGACTAAGAGAGGGGTTTCACGTGGGACTAACTGGGGACTGTGCTTCTATCAGAGGATCTTACATCTTGGAAAAATGTAGTCTCTTAAAACTCTGGGTCAATAGACAGATTCCATTTGTTTGAGATTTAAGGAGTGTGCAAAATCAAGCATGCAGCATGGATCATAGAAATGGCCCTGGATTACTCCATTTCTCTGCCCTAGCTTTACCTCTTGGAGAAGGCAATGGCAACCCACTCCAGTACTCTTGCCTGGAAAATCCCATGGACAGAGGAGCCTGGTGGGCTGCAGTCCATGGGGTCGCTAAAAGTTGGACACTACTGAATCGACTTAGCAGCAGCAGCAGCAGAAGTTTTACCTCTGACTCAAAATTTTATCAAAATAATCACCACTTATAGAGCACCCACCAAGGATTACATTAAATAAATATGTAAGACAATGGTCAAGTCATTAGAACTGACCAATCAGAAGACGTGCTAGCTGTAAACAACTAGTATTCTTGTACCAGATGACCCACAAAGAGTCATATACTAAGAGACTTCATATATGTTATTTTGAATTTTCACAGATGAAGAAAGCGGGATTTAGAGTATCCAGACTCAGCTGAAGACTGGATCCAAATCCAGACTGATCCCACAATCTTGCTTTTTTATGTCATCCTCCCCTTATAGTACCCTGGTCTGCAGGCAGCCTCAAGGACATCTGAAAAATGATTCCTTAAAGAACACATGGCCAGTAGGAACACCTGAGTTGGCAGTGCTGGATGAGACGAGTCAGTCCCAGCCAGCTCAACTTGAATAGGGAATAAATGGCATTGTACCAGGCTCACCTGTAATTCTGCCTCAACCATGCAATTTAGGGTTTAATTATATGCTGTCTTGAGTTGTTTACTAATTGTTGCAGAGGTCAATCTTTTACTTTTATTCATCATTCTTCATTCAGTCATCAAATATATTGGAGCAACTGGGCACATTCCTCCTCTGGCAGCCCCTGTGATAACCAGCATGGAGAGGTAGGCCAACTCAGATAACTATTAATGGCCTACTAAAGAGCAAATGAGGGCTAATTTGCCTTTTTTTTTTCTTTTTGGCTGTGCCATGTGGCTTGTGGGATCTTAGTTCCTCTGCAGTGGAAGCACAGAGTCCTAACCACTGGACCCAGGGAATTCCCTAATTTTCCTATAATAGATTAATGAATTAAGTTTTATACATATTTTGAAAATGTTTTGAGAAATTGCCTGAATAAATAAAACTTCATATATTCAACAGCTAGAATTTGAAATTAGGAAGTAAGATGCACAAATATTTTATTTCTAGTACCTCTAATCAAGATAAAAGTCTTTATACAAACATTAGCTTTGGGAATAGGAATGTATACAAAAGCCAATTTTCTAATTACTGTCAGTATTGTGAATTATAATATCTAGCCTTTAATCTAGATATGTTAACTCATACATCAGAACTGGATTCTCTTAAGGTATTCAGTCCTTGGACTCTTCTATTAATTGCAGTTGGTAAGTCACCTTAGCTCTTTGAATGCATTTGGGTGTCCTTAAAAAAAAAAAAAAAAACAGTCATTTGGTAGCCCACAAAAGATTCCTTAACGACTTGACAAAATTCAATCATTTTCTTGATACACCTTTCTTACTCCACTAAGAAGTCTGTAATTAATTCATGAAACAGTTGCAGGGAAACCATATGTTGCACTTCAAAAATCCCAAGTTTTGGAATTAGTACTAGTACTCAGTTGGTAGGGATCTTAGGCAAGTTATTTGAGTTTCTTCCATATCTGTAAAATAGAGATAATCAAACCTGCAGGAAAGGGTTGCTGTGGGGATTCAGGATCATATGTACACACAGAATCCAGAACAGAGGCTGTGAGAGGTAAGTGCTCAGTAAATGTTAGCTTATTTCTTTGAGAGTTATTGGTAAGATTAAATAAGATCATAAATATAATTGAGCTCACATAGTAAGAAATTATTGTTTTACTCTTCCCACTTGAGCACTGTCTCCACTGTACTGAATATTTGGCAATTGTTTTCTTTATCTAGTCTGTACAGTCATCCAAACTGGATAATTCAATCAACTCTCCACTTGGAGCCTCGTATTTGATGATCTCATTGTTGTGGAAATCTGAGAGATGAAAATATATATTGGAGTCAAGAGAGGAGTGTTTTGCAATACCAACCAAAAGCCTTTAAAATGTTCTGTCGGTCCAAAATTTCTACTCATAGAAATTCACCTTTAATAATCAGAATTATTAATGAAGATTTATAATAAGATGTTTATTCAGCTGTGGTGCATGATCATAATAAAAATAGAAATAACCTAAAAATATGACATTAGGAGGATGGTTGAATAAGTAACCTCTCTTTGAATGGCACACAGATATTTAAGTTGAACTTTGGAGATGATTTAATGACTTGGGAAAAATAATCACATTTGAATGTTAAGTTTGAAAAGGAGGATCACAACTTGTGTATATAGTAAACATGGTTTTACAAAATATGAAAGTACCAAATGTATAGTGAAGAAACTGACCCCTAAATTACCAAAGCATAAGAAAAGAACACAATATACTAAATAAAGGTATAAATTTATTGTTGTTGTTTAGTCATTCGGTCATGTCCAACTCTTTGCAAGCCTGTGGACTGTAGCATGCCAGGCTTCCCTGTCCTTCCCTGTCTCCCAGAGTTTGCTCACATTTATGTCCATTGAGTCAGTGATGCTATCTAACCATCTCATCCTCTGCCATCCTCTTCTCCTTTTGCCTTTCCCAGCATCAGGGTCTTTTCCAATGAGTTGACTCTTTGTATCAGGTGGCTAAAATATTAGAGCTTCAGCATCAGTCCTTCCAATGAATATTCAGGGTTGATTTCCTTTAGGATTGACTAGTCTGATCTCCTTGCTGTCCAAGGGACTCTCAGGAGTCTTCTCTAGCACCACAATTCAAAAGCATCAATTCATTGGTGCTCAGTCTTCTTTATGGTTCAACTCTCACATTCATACATGACTACTGGAAAAACCATAGATTTTACTATATGGACCTTTGTCAGCAAAGTGATGTCTTTGCTTTTTAATACGCTGTCTAGGTTTGTCATAGCTCTTCTTCCAAGGAACAAGCGTCTTTAAATTTCATGGCTGCAGTCACTGTCTGTAGTGATTTTGGAGCCCAAGAAAATAAAATCTATCACGGCTTCCAATTTTTCCTATTCTATTTGCCATGAAGTGATGGCACTGGATGCCATGATCTTTGTTTTTTGAATGTTGAATTTTAAGCCAGCTTTTTCATTCTCTTCTTTTACCCTCATCAAGAGGCTCTTTAGTTCCTCTTCACTTTCTGCCATTAGAATGGTATCATCTGCATATCTGAGGTTATTGATATTTCTCCTGGAAATCTTGGTTCCAGCTTGTGGTTCATCCAGCCTGGCATTTCGCATGATGTACTTGGCATAGAAGTTAAATAAACAGGGTGACAATATACAACCTTATTGTACTCCTTCCCCAATTTTGAACCAGTCAGTTGTTCCGTGTAAGGTTCTAACTGTTGCTTCTTGACCTGCATACAGGCTTCTCAGGAGACAGGTAAGGTGGTCTGGTATTCCCATCTCTTTAAGAATTTTCCACAGCTTGCTGTGATTCACGAAGTCAAAGGCTTTAGCATAGTCAATGAAGCAGAAGTAGATGTTTTTCTGGAATTCCTTTGCTTTCTCTATGATCCAATAAATGTTGACAATTTAATCTCTGGTTCCTCTGCCTTTTCTAAACCCAGCTTGTACATCTGGAAGTTCTTGGTTCACGTACTGCTGAAGCCTAACTTGAAGGATTTTGAGCATTACCTTGCTAACATGCAAAATGTGTCTACTTGTTTGGTAATTTGAACATTCTTGGGGATTGGAATAAAAACACGTTTTCCAGTCCTGTGACCACTGCTGAGTTTTCCAAATTTGCTGGCATATTGAGTGCAACACTTTAACTGCACGACTAAAGCGACTTAACAGCAGCAGCAGCAGCAGAAGAGGATAAGGTAGAAGCTAGTATGGTTATTGAGTGGAGACAAAAATATGTCTTGGAGAATATTAGGGGGAGAATGGTGATTAGGTGGGGAGGGTGGGGAACTGGAGAAGAAAGGAGAGGGAAGAATACAGGTACATAGTTCAAAGAAGGAGTTCATAGTCTTTTTCACCTTGTTGAAAATGGATCATCCCCCTTATCCACTTTCCCCTGGGGACAGACCCAAGAATCCAGGCACATGGGGCTGAACATACCAGATACATCAATAAAGAAACTGGCTCATGCCTGAATTTCCAAAAGCATGAGAAAAAAAGATAGTACAATGTATTGATTAAAAGATATTTATGTTACCCTTTTAAACCCTTTTTGATTCAGGTTCAATTAAAATCATATATTCAATGTAAAGTGAATTTTTGCAGATGAGAAACTAAAGAGGACAAAACCAAAGTCAGAAAGGTCGGGTGACTGTCTCAGAGTCACACGGTGACCCCTGCCTGGCGGGGGGGGGGGGGGGGGGGGGGCAGTGCTCCTGCCACACAGGCTGCAGCACTTTCATTTGCCCCACTCGAGGCCTGCCTGACCAACTTTCAGAACAGCTTTCTTCCCACCTTGGCACAAACTCCAGGTTCACTTTGAACAAATGTCTGCCTTAACCCCTCTGGGTTTCGGTTTCCTCTAACTGCAGTGTAAGGGTATGAACTGGATGACCCTTCACGATCTCTGTTCCATCCCTTACAGATTAAGAAGACCCCATTTGCCCCAACTCAAAGCATATTTTACTCCTCAATACCCTGCAAAAGTCGTTTTTAAAATGTGGCCCAGGACCCACAGCATCAGCATCACCTGAGAACTTAATAGAAGTGCAAATTCTTGGGCCCACCCCAGACCCTGCCACCTCAGAAATACTGCAGGGCTCAGCAAGGTTTCAATAAGCCTACAGGGGGTTCTGATGTAGCTCAAGTTTGAGAGCTGATACTCTGAGTGTTATCTGCCCAACACTAAAGGGAGGGCTTAACACACGCACACAAGGAGGTAACCAACTCCTCTGCAGCCGCTCCCCCTCCCTGACCTCAGCTCTCTCATCCTTTTCCTCAAGCTTCCACCCTGGGATGATGAATGGAGGGCAGGGCAGGGCGCTGTAAACCGAGGACGCAGCAAACTCTCTCTCCCCCGACCCACCGGGTAGGTCAAGGGAGGTAGCACTGGGGCTTCGGTTTCCTTATAATTTTCTTGACAGCTGCTGCCCCATTTAGGGGTAGAGGGTAGGGGAGCATTTAATAACAAAGTCTACTTTTAATGATTTATGCAATCGTTTGTTTGCAGAATGAAGGAGACCATTAAGAAGGGCGGGGATGGGTATCATAAAAAGACCTGGGGAGAAGAGACAGGCGAGGGGAGAGGATAGTGTAGGCGAGCTAGGGTCTGAGGTGAAGCTAAAGAGAAAGTGGGGGTTCAGGGGAGCCGTGGGTGTGGGAGAAAGTTAGAAGACTTTGCTTTTGGCATGGGAAAGAAAGAGAAGTTGGGGGAAAGCACGGGATTCAGGCGCAACAGAAAGAAAATGAGTATTAGGAGAAAAAGTGAGTTTGGGGAGACTTTTTTTCTTTGAGCTTCCTTTCCAAGACTTTCTTGGCTCCACTTTGCTCCTCCCCTCCTCCCCGCCTCCTCTGCTCCCCCTCCCCCGCGCGCGGTAATGGGAGGCTCCTAGGCAGGAGAAGCAAAAGAAGGAATTGTTTGCGAGTTCAGTCATCCAAAAAAGCTTCTTCCATATGGAGGGACGGGGTGCGCAGGGCGCGGCGTTCCCTGCCTTGTCCTCCTGCTGCCACCGCCGCGGCCGCAGCTCCCTGCCGCGGGGACCCTGAGCTCCGGCCCGCCCGTGTCAGCTGCCGCGAGCGTACACTCACACACGCGCGCACACACTCACACTCACGCCCGCCGCAGCCACACGCGCCCGCACGCGCCCCCCCGTCTCCGGCCGGCAACTTCTCCGTCCGAGGCTCCTTTGTTGCTCCCACTGCGGCCGTCCTCCTGTTTTGTGTGTCCCTGGGTGTCACTGAGCGGGTTGTGTGTCCTTGCGGCCCCGGGCTGTGTGGCTCTCTCCGCGCCCACGGCGCTGGCCCCCGGGCCCCGGCTCGCCCTTCCTAGGAGCCGGCTGCACCAGAGGTGAGTCACGTCGCTGAAGTTTGTTTTCTTTTCATAAAAAGTTGTGTTTGTTGGTTTGGGGAGGGGAGGGGGCGGGTTGGCGGCCGCAGGCCGAGCGATGCCGAGGAAGCGCCGGCGGGTGGCTGATGGGGACGCGCCGGCGGCGGGAGCGGTCCGAGCGCTCTGCCCGCGGGCTCCGGCGGGGGGCTGCGGCCCAGGCTGGCTGCGGGGTGCCGGGCTGCCGTCTCCGGGCCCGGGAGCGCTGCGTCTCGTTCCCTGCGGGCACGGTCTGGCTGATCATTCCCGGAAGCTTCCCTTGTGGGAGAAGGGCCGGGACAGCCTCCCAAACTTCCCCCGAAGGTTGACACCAGTTCCAGGCTCAGAGCGCAGCAGGGCCGTGGGGAGAAGCCCACATGAAGCCTGCAAATACACAAAACTATCGCACGCCCCTTTGGCCTCTTAGTGGGGTCGGAGTTTACCGTCTTGGCGTTTAAAAAAAAATTTTTTTTTTTTTAGATAGACTGAACGGACTGGGAGTAAAACAGCGCCAGGAAAACATACCCCGCTGGAAAGGTGGAAGGGGTGAGGCTGAAGTGGGGGTGTTCAGAGGTGTCTGTGGGCTTGGAGCAGCGTGCGGTCAAATGTGTGTGTGTGTGTATGTGTGTTTTCTAGTACAACGTCCTCCTGGGGTTGTGCTCTTGCGGGGGTTTGTTTGTGTAACTGTGAGAGGTGGGGAAATGATGCCTTGGAACAAGTGGGAAGGGGCTGTGGGGAAGGGCAGGAAACCCAAGAAGAATTTTCTCCTGGATTTTTGAAGGCTCTGCTTAACTTTCAGGATGCCAGTGTTCGTTTGCTCTTCCAGATGGTAGGAGAATTGGGGGTTGGGGGGTGGGGAGAGAACTGGAGGAGATTAAGGAGCCCTGGGGATTTGTTTGCTTGGTTTTGTTTTGGGGATGGGGTTACAGTGGCAGGGTTGCTTGGAAGGTTGTGTGCCTCCAGAGATGTGGCAGTAGAGCTAAGAATACCCAAACCACACACCAGCAATCCTAAACAGGCACTTTCTGGGTGTGGTGGGGTATTCTGCCGCTCCCCCATCCCTTCTCAGCAAGCTCAGATGGGTTCCAATAAGTTTTTGACCCGGAGTTACCTCTTTGAATGAACTGAGTGAAAAGTATGTTTTGGTTTCAGGCCCTTGTGCCACCTCCAGGTGCCCTGTACCCAGCTCACATTCATCACCTAGATCTTTGTTACCCAGAACTTGGCGAACATTGGCCGGTGAATGAATGAAATTTTCAAAATTCTTGAATGCACACACATTTCTGATTTATTCCACAATTGGGCCTGCAGGCAGCCTTGCCCTGTCATGGTTTGTCATCCCTTTGGATATAGCCAATAAATCAGTCTTCATTTTCTCAAGGGCAGCATGAAACAGTCTCCTTGGACTAAGGTGGGGGCTCAGGCTCCCAAACATCTGTGACCTGTTTTCTGAACTCAAAGTGAATCTGAGGCAAGAGTTTGACCATTTTGAGGTGTGTAACAGGTTTCCCAGGAACGTTTCTGAGGTCTTATAATTGGTACTTTTTAATGGTTTCATAATTGAAACCCAGAAGGTTTCCATGGTAATCCTGAAGCACCTTGGGGTCCCTGGGACGGAGATGGGGGGAGGTGGGGGAACAGCACTGGAGTTACGGTTTTCCTGCGGCATGAGTGTTTGAGTGAGTGTATGGAAAATGAAAGAAGTAGGAGTTGCTGCTTTGCTGACATTTCCTGCCCACACTTATTGCTCAGAGCTTGGCTCTTTAAAAAGCTGGAAGCCGTCTACACCTATAAAAGCTGAGGGTTGAGACACTGTCTTGTTCATCCTCTGTTAAGAGATCTCAGAAGAGTAACATTACAAGACACATTTTCTCAGGAGAAATCGCCCAAGCCACAGCGTTGGCTTTACTGGGGAGAGGAAGTTGATAGAAGCCAGGATAGTTGGTTCCTTGACCACAGCTGGGATGGGAAAGGGGGGAACAGAGAGCACCCTGCTTAGCTGTTGATTGGTTGGTCAACTTGTGTTAAGAGGGTAATTTATATTCTTTACCCTCCTCCAAATGGGTCCAGAAATTTTCCTTTCTTTGAAATGCTCTTTCAAATGTTTGGGCTTCTAGTTCTCTTCAGCAGCTTACCTGTGGTTTCCATACCCTAAGAAGGAGTAAGAGATTTTACTCGTGGAATAATTCAGTGGACTTTGCCAGGGATCCCCAGGGTATAAGCTGGGATGGTAAGACGTGAACCTGGTGGTCATAGTCTTCCATGGGACCCTGGGGATCTGAGTTCAGCTTTTGACAAAGTCCCCAGGATGGTTAAGAAATAAGAGTTTTTTCTTCCGTATCTTTTAACCAAGTGGGAAGAAGCTGAAGAGGATCCAAGTGTACCAGATAATTGCTTCCAGTATTTTCTGACCTCTGAGTAAGAAAGTATTAACCTGGCACCAGGAGATATTGTACATTGGGAGTTTGCTTTCTTTCCTCCAAATTCCAAGCCTCCTTGCTATCTAGGAAAATAAGGTGGGCGTAGGAATGGGAATTGGGGAGGGAGAGAAATGCAAGTGATTCATTACAGTTTTTAAAATGTATTTACTTTAACATATGGAACTTCTTGTCATCTCCATGCTTTGATTCAGCAAGCCATTTAGCAGGCGTTTCTAGTATATCAGACCCCACCCAGACTGGGAGCTTGTTTGTCCCTGAATAGGCTTTCTTAGTCAAAGGATGGTTCTCCAAAATACTACCCCCCCATTTTTATTTATTGTACAAGCATCTACTAATAATAAAATGTGTTTTAAAATTACTCATATGCCTGTACTATAACACAACTGTTTCTGTTCATCCATGTGCATACAGACTTTTCACATAGCTGCAATAAAAGTGTAGACTCTGTAGTCAGACAGGCCTGAAGTGTCTCTATACTTTTGACCAAAGGCTCGTAGAGAACAGGTATGTCCCCTTTGCTATTGCTGGGAACAAGCTAAATGCTGAAAGTGCTCCCACATGGAGCCTTTACATGTAATATTTTCATTTATGAGGCTGAATCAAATGTTTGGGGCTGGAGGGTGCGATGGAAGATGGTGTTTGTTTTTAATCTAGAAATCCATGTTTACAAAAAGCCTTCATAAATTGGGCTCTAGCCTCCTTGGAGCCCTCAGGGTTGGAAATGGGTAGAGAAGGGGAGGTGGAATCAGGAAGTAAGGCTTAAAGGATCCATCTCAAGTGGCACTGCCCTGAGGATTAGGAAACTTGGATGGGAGCCCTGGCTGTGCTGTGGACTCTATTCACGCTGACTCCATCCACCGAACCGATCGATTCCTGTGTCTCCATCACTACTGTCAGCTCCTCCCTAAGCTTGCCCGTCTCTCCTGCCCTTCCCTTTATCCTTCCATCCCACCGTCTTTTCCTTTCCTGCTACCACCATGCTTCTGCATGCCCTGGACAGTTGTGCTGACATATGGCTGGACTCCCCACTGTCTACCCAATGCCCCTGCATGCCCACCCCCTGCCACCACCCGCCACCACCCATCCTTCATCAGTCCCATAAACAAATCATCACTCTAAGTTTACAATCTAAATTTCTTAGCCCTGTCACATGTGGCTGTGTCTCATGATGATTACCTTGATAGAACCCTTCTACTCCAGCCTGACCCATCTGTGAGATGACCCTTGATTTTGCTGTGTGTGGGGGTCATTCCTCACCTGCTGCCCTTCCACCCCCAACCCCTTCCCCGTTAGCCCACCTTACTTTGTATGAGGGCTGCTCATAGTGTGTTCTTAACAGATATTTGGTAAATATTGGTGAAAACGGTAATGGTTTTGTAAGATCAATGACTGCTTTCAATGTAATCCTTGTTCTTCATCCATTGTTTATTCCATTTCTAGCAAAGGGCCAGGTACCTGGAGATGTAAGGAAGCCTATGATTTAGAAAAAACTGCCTTTTCTCTGTGTTCTTATTTGTAAAATGGATTAATAAGGAATTAGTCTGGTTTATAGCAATGCACCTTATAAAAAGCAAATACTTTCAAAGTGTTTGTTTATTTTGTTTGAGACACTTTCTTTTTCCTCAGGCGCAGAACAAACTTCCTGAAACCCATGACCCATGAAGGCTTGTCAACATTCACACTGTCCGAGGCTATCAGCGATGAAATAGAAGAAGCAGGTGAGCTTTTCTGCCCACAGTCTAATATGTCTGGCTGCTTGGGTCAGTCATATTTTCATAGTTTGTGTTGCCACGTGAGGATAGACTGTTTCTCATCTTTCAGTATTGGAAGGGTCCAGTTTTCAGTGGAATCTTGACAAAACAGGTTGGTTCAGCTCAGATACTCTTGTAGTCAGAGCTTCTTTTCCCTCGGGTGACCAAGTGGACTCTCCTTTCCTGAGCCAAATTCTGTTCAACCTGTTGGATGTAAACCATTTACTATGGATTTGGAGTCACACTGCTGTGGAAAAGTCCTGCTTGGGTGTGGATGAGGAAAGCCCTGTGTTCATGCATCTACCAATGGTATTACAGCAAATGCCTTCTGGTCTGGTGTACTGGGCAGTGTTTAGCTCACAAAACCTAGAGGGATTCCATGTCGTTCCATCTTCCATCTTTATTCCATCTTCTAAAATTAAGTTAGGAAATAGTTTGTCTTTTCCTAATGGAGAATTTGGCCTTATCTTCAAAGAAGGTCTTTGATGTTTGGGACAGAGTTATTGGGCAGTAAGAGTTTTGAAATCACAGGAGAAAGATGAGAGCCAGTGATTCACAATCAACTTACCTTGCTTGCCAGAGAAAATGTTGAGAAAAGTCTCAACTACTTCTCCTGGTTAATAACAGGAAAGTACATAATATGGGTTGAATTTTTTAAAAAATCATCTAAAAGGAGCTGAGCAGCAGAAAATACGGCAAAGAAACGCTTCTGCGCCTCCAAACTGAGTTTGGACACAGCAGTGGACAAGATGAGGGTGATGACTCGTGTGTCGGTTGTAGCCTTCATCCTTTCAACACGTTTTTTATTGAATGCCCGGACTAATACCAGAGCCCGCACCTTCCAGAATTCCATGACTGCAGGGAAGGGACATGCAGGCACAGCAATGCAGACTCCAGTGTGAAAGTTCTTGGGCTGGATCGTGAAGCAAGGCTTCTCGAGTGGGGAGAGCTAGTATCTCAGGCTGTCCTAGAAGTCAAGGTGGGGCTGGCAGGACTGAAACATCCTTCCTGCAAATGTACTTTTCCTCAGAGGATAATAGGCTGAAGAATTCTTTTTTTTTTTTTTGAAGAATTCTCAAGACAGGATATTTCAAGTTCGGAGTTGTTTTTTTTTTTTTTAATTTTAGTAAAGTTAAAAACTGGAATCTCTGCATTGAATACAGAATCTCAGAAATGTGAGTCTTTGACCATGTTCTAAAAGCAGTGACTGATAGCTTTCAGGGGGCAAAGGAGAAACACATGATTGTCTTTTCTTTCTCATCCCATCAGATTTTAGCTGTGAATGTGCAGATTTTAGCAGAAACATGTGCCTGAATTCATCTTTTCACTTTTCAGTTTTGTTTGCCCTTTGTTCTACTGTCTAGGGTAGCTTTGCTTAGTTCCAAAGTCATTCCCAGAGTAGGAAGTGAGGAGATGTTTATTTTAGGGACACAGATAAGTTCCTGGGCTCTCCATTTGCCCAGGACCCTCCTTGACTGCTAAGAGGTAGCTTAGACAGGATGGGAGCTCCAGGTAAGAGGAGGAGGGTGTGTGGAACCAGCTGACCTTGGAGGTTCCCTTGCCCAGGCCTGGCTGAAATTGGACTCTTAAAGGGACAACTCCCTCACTTTTCCTGGCCTGCCAATATTTTTCCAGAATAGTCCCAGCCAAGTGGGT
The DNA here is from genome assembly GCF_029378745.1 of Bos indicus. NCBI lineage: Eukaryota > Metazoa > Chordata > Mammalia > Artiodactyla > Bovidae > Bos > Bos indicus. The sequence goes on from NC_091760.1 coordinate 58,652,899, forward strand.
TTACTAGCCTGAACTTACCTAACATTACAATCCCAGCAGGTTTATTAGGTGTGGGTCACAGTTAATTGGAGAGGAAAATTTGGGGGTTCTGAGTTTATTACTTTTCTGTGAAAGCAGAAGTTGCTCTTAATTACTTCACAAAGCATCTCCCCCACTTTTCAGTCTGATGACTATCATCCCACAGAAGTGTGACGGGAGTGTGTACTGTTTTACACACCTGTGCTCACGTGAGGAGGATTTCGTCATGTAGTCAGTCAACACAGTACCTGCTTTTGCAAGTGAGACCATTGAGTGATGGAAATTCATGACTGTTTACTTCTGTCATTATGAATAGATGTTTTGTAGTGAACAAGTTACATAAAAATCCGCTGTGTTACAGCCAAGAGGTAGAGTCTAATGGCTCTTCCATTGCACAGGCCTGCCAAGCAGTCACCTGCAGCTCTTCCTGGACGGCGTTGGTGGTCTCATCGTCGTGACGACCGCATCAGCGCCAGGTGAAAGCCCCACAGTCAGGTGCCTTGTGTTCTGTAGGCTTCTGTTCCAGAGGCGCGGGCTGGGTAATCAGGCCTGGCTTTCGCCTGCCTGGACGGTGGCAACTTGCCAGCATGTTTCACTGGGTGGTCTTCAACAATGGAAGAGAGTAGGGGTGGGGAGCTCAGCTCTCCTACCCAACGGGGAACAAGAAGGTTGGCAGCCAATTCCCTGTCACTGAGACACCACAGAGGTCTTGAGTGTGGATGAAAAGAACGGAACAGGTTGCTGAAGGCAGTATTGTGATGGAGTTCATCTTTGTTCCCCTGATTTTACAAACAAAGCGTTGCGTACTTGTGGAGATGCTCCCTTAAGAGGGCGAGCATACGTGAGCGGCAGGCGCCCTTCCTTCAGGGCAAGAGAGAAGAAACATTCCCCATTCAGGGAATCATCTATGGACCCCAAGGGCAGGCTGAGACTGGCAGATCCCAGAGCCAAAGAGGCAGCCTTGCCTGCCTCCATCCTCCTTCTGGTGATGTGGAGAACAAGACCTGCCATTTAGTGAGACCTGCTGCGCACCAGGGTGCTGTGCTGAGTCCTGTGAGCACTGTCCCGCAACCCCCAGCAGTCCTGTGAAGATGGGCAGCATGATCCTACTCGGCAGATAAGGGAGCTGAAGCCTAAATGACTGTAGAGACCTGTTGCAGTCTCACAGCTGGTAACTGGCAGAGCCAAGATTGCACGGCTGGGCTGCTAACTCCAAAACTCAAGGTTTGAGAAGGAAAAAAAAAAAAAGTATCCAGACAATCACTCTCTCTAAGCAGAGCTCTCTTAGCTTGGGAAAACTGTTTCTTTTGTAGCTAACAAAGTGCAAGGGGCAGGTGGCGGCCTTTGTGAGACTTGCCTTAAGAGACAGGAATTGAAAACTGGGGCCACAAATGGAAGGTCCCAACTGGCTTCGCAGCAGTCAAGGCATGAGGGGAGCCGGGTCCTGAGACCCAGCTGATGTCCAGCTCCTCAGGCAGTGCTGAAAGCTGCTGCTCTCTTGGGTCTCTTCTTGGAATGTGTCTCCCGGCTTTTCTCCCTCTGGGACATTATCTGAACTGGCTGTCTGAGTCTCTGCTTCCACTGCAGGTGCCAGCTGAATCCACGGGCTCCTCGGATCTCTGCAAGTCTGATCAAGTAGGCCCTCTGGGCCTCGGTGGGGTGAAGGGGGAAAGGAGTTTTGCCCAGCAGATACTTTTCGTGGTCAGAAGTGGCAGCTTGTGCAGAAAAATACCCTGGGGAAGGAAGTAGCAACTTTAACAGACAGGTAACTGACAGGAGATGGTACCTGCCAGGCAAATACTCACAGAGCAGTCAGCAGAAAGAATTCTACAGGCTGTTACCTGCAGAGTGAAACTGACTCTCCCTACTGGCTTCAGAGAGCTGGGAGATTTGCCTGTGATGAGCCTGCAGTTGCCCTCGGTTCCTTGTTTTTCTGTAACAAATGTGGAAAATCTGAAGCCAGGATGTTCTGGCTTTATGTGTGTGTGTGTGTATGGGGAGGTGCGGGGATGGGGTTCAGGACACCTGGGTTTAAGATATAATTATGTGACCAACTAGTTGGATAACCAAGAGGAAATCGTGGGAACTCTGAGCCTTTATTACCTCATCCTTACAAGGTGCCTTCTCGGGGCTCTATAAGGATGCAGAGAAATGCACAAAGGAACGCTTTTGATGCAGAAGGTTCTACTCACCTAAAAGCCTCTGGCATCTATGCTCACCCAAGATGAGTTAAGAGAAAAGACACTTGAGGGCACAGGCAGAGGTCAGAGTCTGGGCCAAGGGCTGTGTCTGCTTCTGTGGCTATGTTTGTTTTGTTTTGTTTTCTTTTATTTTTTATTGGAGTATAGTTGATTTAGCATAGTGGACTTCCCTGGTGGCTTAGACGGTAAAGAATCAGCCTGCAATGCAGGAGACCTGAGTTTGATCCCTGGATCAGGAACATCCCCTGGAGAAGGGAATGGCAACCGACTCCAGTATTCTTTCCTGGAGAATTCCATGGACTGGCTGGTGATCATGGAGTCACAAAGCCCCTGGGTTCACAAAGAATTGGACATGACTGAGCAACTAACACTTTCAACACAATTTTCAAAGTTGATTTGCAGTATTGTATTAGTTAATGGCACCCCACTCCAGTACTCTTGCCTGGAAAATCCCATGGCGGAGGAGCCTGGTAGGCTGCAATCCATGGGGTCGCTGAGAGTCGGACACGACTGAGCGACTTCACTTTCACTTTTCACTTTCATCCATTGGAGAAGGAAATGGCAACCCACTCCAGTGTTCTTGCCTAGAGAATCCCTGGGACGGGGGAGCCTGGTGGGCTGCCGTCTATGGGGTCACACAGAGTCGGACACGACTGAAGTGACTTAGCAAAGTGAATTAATTCTTTTCCCATGTTGGCCATTACAAAGTATTGAGTAAGAGTTCCCTGTGCTATATAGTAGGTTCTTATTAAGTATCTTTTATATATATGCTTAGTCGCTCAGTTGCATCCAACTCTTTGCGACCCTGTGGACTGTAGCGCACCATGCTTCTATGTCCATGGGATTCTCCAGGCAAGAATATTGCAGTGGGTAGTCATTCCCTTCTCCAGGGACTCTTTCTGACCCAGAGATAGATCCTGGAACTCCTCTACTGCAGGCGGATTCCTTACCATCTGAGCCACCAGGGAAGCCCGCTTTGTATCTAGTGTACATGTATCAATCCCAGTCTCCCAGTTTCCTCCTTTCCCCCTTATCCCCTGGTAACCATAAATGTGTTTTCTGTGTCTGTGACTCTACTTCTGTTTTGTAAATAAGTTCATTTGTACCTTTTTTTTAAAATAGATTCCACATATAAGTGTATTTGTTTTCTAAGAGTGGGGGCCTGAACTGAAGGCAGTTAGGTCCTGTTGCCAGACAAGCTGCTTTTCCCTCTCTTGTGGGAAAAGACAGTGAAGGTCTCAGGATCTAGCAGGAGTTGAGAGAAGAAAAGATTTCATGTCAAGAAGATCCTGAGAGAGGAAGGAACAGAGGAGTCTGAGGAGTGTCAGGGGGACCCCACCTGAGAGAACAGAGGCTTGGAGTGAATCGTATTAGACAGAGGTGCAGAAGAAAGATGATATTTGCAGGAGGCAGCAGTGTTTCTGGGGCCACTTCCAGGTTGGAGACTGAGTGGCATCCTGTTTAAGGATGAGCTTTGGGACCAGACAGGCTCAGGTTTGTACCTGACTTTGCCAGTTGCTGGGCTAGTCACCTAAACTCTGAAAACCTAGGTTCTTAAAGTGGTTGCAAAAAGGCAGCAAGATACTGCATATACAGCACACAAAATGCACTGTGAACGGTCACAGAAGGTGGCTGTTAATAAGAAAGGAAAGAAAAACAGATTGGAAGAAGTGTTCTTGCTGGATTGGGCAGCTGGGAAGATGAGTAGGTAGATGATGCACTGAACCCCATGGAACCCCATAGAACCCCACTGGCTCAAGGCTATATAGTGATGAGGGAATGAGAAGATGGTGAAAGTGAGGAGTCCACAATGGGGCAAGGCCCCAGCCCAGGTGTACCGTCTATACCAGTCCTCAGACCTGGTCACTGAGGAAACAGCTTCCACCCAGCCTCTCCTTTGCCTCTTCCCTGATTCAGCACATTGCATTCTACTGGTTAGGCCCCAAACTTGAACGTCCCCTTTGACTCTGTTCTTTCTCTCATACTCCACTATAAGTTGGCAAATGATCTTGGCTTTGCTTCTCAGATGTATTTAGAATCCTGCAACTTCACACCATCCTTGTCTTCCATCAACATTTGCTTACCTTGTCTGTTGGGATATCTTCCTAAGTGTTCTCCCTGCCTCACTCACCCCTGACCTCCCTGCCCATAGTCTATCCTTCATAGAAAAGTCAGTGTCAGCTTGCAAAAGAGGAGCCAGGCGAGGTCACTTCTCTGCTCAGCACTCTCCGTTGTTGTATTCAGAGAAAACTCCACACACCATCACGCCCTCACATACCCTAACCCTAGCCTGTTGCATCTGTGACGTGAGGAGCACAGGATGAATTTGAGAGTAGTTCGGTTCCCCACACGTGGGGGCCTGGTGGGAGTCAGGCCCTCTGCTAGGCACAGAGGAAGCAGGCATGGTCTCTGCAGTGGCAGAGTTGACAGCCTGCAAGTACAAGGAAGAGCAGGTTTGGATGTCTGCCCATGAGGGGGTAGATCTGACTTCATCTTAGTCATTTCTGACTTGGTTCTAGATTTAGAAATTAAGGAAGAGTAAAAATAGGGACTAGTATCCCAAGAGGTCTCATGCTGACAATAAATGTGCTTGAGAAATTACACTACTGAGATCCCTAGACCCAACATCTACAGCATCTCAGGGAGCTGGGAATGGTCCAGGGCTTCCCCTCCAGATTTTTTTAACTTAAGAAGAAATTAATAGCCTTAAAAAAAATAAAAAGCGGTTTAGGTTAATAATAAAAAATTAAGTGAAAATTACAGGGAGTTGCCACATACCCTCAACTCCCACCAATTGCTCCTATTACTAACATCTTACATTGGTGTAATGCATTTGTTACAATTGATGAGTCAGTGTTGACACATCATTATTAAAGTCCATAGTTTACATTGAGACTCATTTTTTGGTATACAATGTATGGTTTTGACAAATGCATAATGACACATGTCCACCATTATTACGGTGTCAGACAGAATAATAGTTTTTCCTGCCTAAAAATCCCCTGTGCTCCACCTCTTTGGCCTTCCTTCCTTTTCTCTCCCAATTGCTGGTAACCACTGCGCTTTCTACAGTCTTCGTAGCTCATTTCCAGAATGTCATGTAGTTGGCATCACAAGGACATGTAGTCCAGACTGGCTTCTTTCACTTAGCCATCTCCTTCAGTCATTTTTAAGCATGGCCTTCTCTGAACATGCCGCCCCCACCCCATCCATCTGGGGTACAAGGTGCTGATGAAGGGTGGGCTCACAGCCGGTGCTGAGACCACCTGTGCAGAACCCAGGGGTCTACAGTGCTGCCGCTCTGTCGTTGCCCACGGAACAGCCTGGCGCTGGTGCTACTGGAGTTCAGCCCAGGCTGGGAAGCTGTCAGTTGCTGCCTGTGTTTTGGTTCCACATCTGGAAATATCAGCTGAGCAGACCTTCCGTCCCACTTTTAAGTAGAGAGACAGGAGGAGCCTGCATCAGGCTGTTTGACTTCCTTCTCAGGAGTTTGTTTTACTTGCACTGGAGCTTCGGACGAGCCGCGGGGAAGTGACCCTCCAGGGCAAGCAGGGCAGGCCGCACTCCTTCACACCTCATCGGGCAGCCCCACAGCTCCCTCGGCCTCTGAGGGCGCTGCCCCAGCCCCAGCGTGTCTGCCGAGTCCTGAGGGGGATCCAGCACCGGGGCTGGTTTTTGGTCGTTCAGGAGGAAGAATGATCCAGCACAAACTGAGCGAAAGCATTTTCCCTGCCAAGAGGTGCTTCGTTCTGCAGTCACCCTCAAAAGCAAATGAGGATTTCTTGGGAGTGTGGTGGCAGGAACCCCAGTTTTCAGTGTCCTCACCAGTCACTTGATAGCAAGGCTCTCTGGGGATGGGGGTAATGATGGATTTTATAACAGGAGCAGAGAAAGGGGCTCTTCCAACCCTGCTCCGCCTCAGGACCACAGAGGAAAGGGCAGTGCGTATGAATGGGGCCCCTGGGCCATCTGGTTGAACCAGGCTGAAAACTACTAACCAGGCAGGGGTAAATGGAGAGGGAGCCAACCCTGGGGAGCAGGGACTGAAACTCAGACCCCAGCTTTCATTGCTCCCGGTGTGGAGTACACACAGAGCCACAGCCAGCTGGTACCTTCTCACTTCAAAGGACACCAGGCAGGTGCCTCAGAATTCAGTACACAGGAAAAAGAAGACATGGCCTCGGAAAGTCAGCTCTCACACTGTAGAAACTCCACGCCCATGACCTCAATTCTTCCCACCTCCTCCTCTGGCTTGCTCTTTGCTGAGCCCACCCTCCCATCTGCAGCCTGCCATTCAGTGTTATTCCTACTTGTACCCCGTGGAAGTGGAGACTAATAGTACTTGTCCAGGTTTGTTACCAAGACGGTGAACACTAGTGTAGTGGAGCGTTTCAGTTCAGTTCAGTCGCTCAGTCGTGTCCGACTCTTTGCGACCCCATGAATCGCAGCACGCCAGGCCTCCCTGTCCATCACCAACTCCCGGAGTTCACTCACACTCATGTCCATCGAGTCGGTGATGCCATCCAGCCATCTCATCCTCTGTTGTCCCCTTCTCCTCCTGCCCCTAATCCCTCCCAGCATCAGAGTCTTTTCCAATGAGTTTAGTGCTCCTGAAACTCTTCAGAGATGAATTCTCTACAAACTATTCTTGCTTTTGTTGTTAATTTGGGAATCAGGGTGGTGCGCCCTGCCCCCTCTTGTCTTCCTGGGTCTCCCTCCAGCGTCTGGAAGGCTGTAACTGATTATTGACCATTGACACATGGGAGGCTTGGCCCTTGTCTCAGTTTGCCTGTGGAGGCTGAGGACAGGAAACTGGTAAACACGTGAGGGTGAGACCTGCTGCTACTGCTGCTAAGTCGCTTCAGTTGTGTCTGACTCTGTGCGACCCAATAGACGGAAGCCCACCAGGCTCCCCCGTCCCTGGGATTCTCCAGGCAAGAACACTGGAGTGGGTTGCCATTTCCTTCTCCAATGCATGAAAGTGAAAAGGGAAAGTGAAGTCGCTCAGTCGTTTCCGACTCTTCGCGACCCCATGGACTGCAGCCTTCCATGCTCTTCCATCCATGGGATTTTCCAGGCAAGAGTATTGGAGTGGGGCGCCATCGCCTTCTCCAGGGTGAGACCTGTTTCCTACCAAATCCAGCCTTCACTCCTGAGTCACCCCCTCACATGCTGTCCCCCCGGGAGGTACAGCGAGAGCCCTGATGCTGTATCCCAGACCAGCTTCTGTAGGTGCAGCCAGGGAGGGGCCTTATCTGCTAAACCGAAAGATAAATACATGATCTGACAAAGCATTTGGGGGGGTGCGGGGGGCTTTTTTCCCCCCTGATTTTTTGGTGAAAAAAAAATCTCAAAAGCACTGAGTTTATAAATACCTTGTGATATTTTAAAACACACTCTTTAGCACAAGGAATGGCATTCTGTACTGTGGGGGCTATGCCAGGACCTCCCCATGGTATGGTCCCTGTTAGAGTAGGTTATGCCAGAAGGTGTGGTGTGGGCCTCGCCACGTGAGGCTCCAGTGAATGCTGGTGGAATGAAGTCTCCAGGGTGGTCTGAGTCCTCTATTGCAGTTTCTCTCCAGAAAAAAGCCTGTGGGAACTAGGGCAGGGTCCCAATTTTACTTACCACTACCATCCTCCCCTCTCTCAACAAAGTCTCCATGGCCGCGGAATAGGGTGGCTCTTGAACTGCTGAGTTCTACAGCTTTCAAAGTCAGGAGGTAAGAGGACCAGCTGGACCCACCATGATAGGCAGACAGAACTCATTTTCCCCACACAAGGAGGCTAATCAAAGTGCTGGCACTGACGCCCATGGTCCAGACGGGGTAACGAGAGTGAGGCTTTGTTTCTTTGAAACTCAGTCAAAATGAGGTGTGAGACCCTTCCCTGGGCGGGGGGTTCTGACCTGTCTCCCACCCTCTGAAACTCATGATGCCCTCTTTATCCAGCCTCCCTTCAGTCACTGAGGTTTTGCACTGAGCTGCTTCTCCAAAGACCCAGCAGTAAACCTCGTTGAGAGCAGAGCTATTTGTGCCTCCAGGCATCTTCCACACGGCCCCAAAGACATGTTCTTAACCATTTAAGAATGGCCTTTCAATTGATCAGCCAACAGATTATTGAGCACCATGCCTGGGGCCCTTAAGATGCTTAAAACCCAGACTCTGAATATTTCCCAAATCCAAGCAAGAGGTCATTGAACCGCATTATCTACCTTCTCTCATTGGAAGAGCTCTTGAGTCAGAAGGGGTGCTAGATGTCACCATTATTGCCATCATGATTATTACTACTTTGGCTTTGGAGATAAGCTGCTGGTTTATAATTCTTTCCCAAGAAAGGGGTGGGACTGCCTCTTTGGCCCAACACTGGGGAGCCTTTGAAGACTGAAGAGGGGTATACTGCCCTCCATTACTAGAACTTGGATGCTCGTGGAAACCTGCCTGACAGTGCTGTTTGGCTTAATTGAGGTGATAAGTGGGACAGCAGGGGAAGGGTGTCCTGGAAGTTGGTGAAGAACTGAGAAGGTTTGGGACAATCTTGATCTAGTCATCCTATAGAAAAAGCAAGTTTTAGTATTATTTAAAAACTCAATACACAAGAGCAGAAAGAAGACAATCATGAACCCCGTGTACCCATCATCCAGATTCAACAATTTTCAAGACAAACAGAAGAGGTTTTTTTTTTGTTTTTTTTTTTTAATCTTTGTTCTCATTATTCTGCCCTGTGGGCAGATAGGGCAACCACAAGGGTCCCCTTTCCAAAAGCAGTGTGTGATCCAGTCTCCCCATGCCCTCCTAATAAGGGCATGTAAAGGAAAGAACATCAGTCCAGGGCACTCGGGTTTGAGTCTCAGTTGCTCCATGCTGCTCTGAGATGTTTGTGTGTCTCCTTTACCAGATGCTGAGTTCTTAGAGAAAGCTTGGACTTTATCTTTGGATCCACAGAGCTTAACACTGAATGCGCACTCAACACATGTTGACTGATAAGCACTCAATACATGTTGCCTTGTGTAAGGAAGGGGTTGTATAAGTCAGGATGGGTTCCATCCGGACATTGTAAGTGATGTGAGTACTTAGTTCACCATTTGGGGAGGAAAGAGGGCAGTTGATGGGGTTTCAGATCAGATCAGTCGATCAGTCCTGTCTGACTCTTTGCGACCCCATGAATCGCAGCATGCCAGTCCTCCCTGTCCATCACCAACTCCTGGAATTCACTCAGACTCATGTCCGTGGAGTCAGTGATGCCATCCAGCCATCTCATCCTCTGTCGTCCCCTTCTCCTCTTGCCCCCAATCCCTCCCAGCATCAGAGTCTTTTCCAATGAGTCAACTCTTCGCATGAGGTGGCCAAAGTACTGGAGTTTCAGCTTTAGCATCATTCCTTCCAAAGAAATCCCAGGGCTGATCTCCTTCAGAATGGACTGGTTGGATCTCCTTGCAGTCCAAGGGACTCTCAAGAGTCTTCTCCAACACCACAGTTCAAAAGCATCAATTCTTCAGCGCTCAGCCTTCTTCACAGTCCAACTCTCACATCCATACATGACCACAGGAAAAACCATAGCCTTGACTAGACGAACCTTAGTTGGCAAAGTAATGTCTCTGCTTTTGAATATGCTATCTAGGTTGGTCATAACTTTCCTTCCAAGGAGTAAGCGTCTTTTAATTTCATGGCTGCAATCACCATCTGCAGCTATTTTGGAGCCCAGAAAAATAAAGTCTGCCACTGTTTCCACTGTTTCCCCATCTGTTTCCCATGAAGTGATGGGACTGGATGCCATGATCTTCGTTTTCTGAATGTTGAGCTTTAAGCCAACTTTTTTACTCTCCTCTTTCACTTTCATCAAGAGGCTTTTTAGTTCCTTTTCACTTTCTGCCATAAGGGTGGTGTCATCTGCATATCTGAGGTTATTGATATTTCTCCTGGCAATCTTGATTCCAGCTTGTGTTTCTTCCAGTCGAGCGTTTCTCATGATGTACTCTGCATATAAGTTAAATAAGCAGGGTGACAATATACAGCCTTGACGAACTCCTTTTCCTATTTGGAACCAGTCTGTTGTTCCACGTCCAGTTCTAACTGTTGCTTCCTGACCTGCATATAGGTTTCTCAAGAGGCAGGTCAGGTGGTCTGGTATTCCCATCTCTTGAAGAATTTTCCACAGTTGATTGTGATCCACACAGTCAAAGGCTTTGGCATAGTCAATAAAGCAGAAATAGATGCTTTTCTGGAACTCTCTTGCTTTTTCCATGATCCAGCGGATGTTGGCAATTTGATCTCTGGTTCCTCTGCCTTTTCTAAAACCAGCTTGAACATCAGGAAGTTCCCGGTTCACATATTGCTGAAGCCTGGCTTGGAGAATTTTGAGCATTACTTTACTAGCGTGTGAGATGAGTGCAATTGTGCGGTAGTTTGAGCATTCTTTGGCATTGCCTTTCTTTGGGATTGGAATGAAAACTGACCTTTTCCAGTCCTGTGGCCATTGCTGAGTTTTCCAAATTTGCTGGCATATTGAGTGCAGTACTTTCAGGGCATCATCTTTCAGGATTTGGAATAGCTCAACTGGAATTCCATCACCTCCACTAGCTTTGTTCGCAGTGATGCTTTCTAAGGCCCACTTGACTTCACATTCTAGGATGTCTGGCTCTAGGTCAGTGATCACACCATCATGATTATCTGGGTCGTGAAGATTTTTTTTTGTACAGTTCTTCTGTGTATTCTTGCCATCTCTTCTTAATATCTTCTGCTTCTGTTAGGTCCATACCATTTCTGTCCTTTATCAAGCCCATCTTTGCATGAAATGTTCCTTTGGTATCTCTGATTTTCTTGAAGAGATCCCTAGTCTTTCCCATTCTGTTGTTTTCCTCTATTTCTTTGCATTGATCGCTGAAGAAGGCTTTCTTATCTCTTCTTGCTATTCTTTGGAACTCTGCATTCAGATGTTTATATCTTTCCTTTTCTCCTTTGCTCTTTGCTTCTCTTCTTTTCACAGCTATTTGTAAGGCCTCCCCAGACAGCCATTTTGCTTTTTTGCATTTCTTTTCCATGAGGATGGTCTTGATCCCTGTCTCCTGTACAATGTCACGAACCTCATTCCATAGTTCATCAGGCACTCTATCTATCAGATCTAGACCCTTAAATCTATTTCTCACTTCCACTGTATAATCATAAGGGATTTGATTTAGGTCATACCTGAATGGTCTAGTGGTTTTCCCTACTTTCTTCAATTTAAGTCTGAATTTGGCAATAAGGAGTTCATGATCTGAGCCACAGTCAGCTCCTGGTCTTGTTTTTGCTGACTGTATAGAGCTTCTCCATCTTTGGCTGCAAAGAATATAATCAATCTGATTTTGGTGTTGACCATCTGGTGATGTCCATGTATAGAGTCTTCTCTTGTGTTGTTGGAAGAGAGTGTTTGTTATGACCAGTGCATTTTCTTGGCAAAACTCTATTAGTCTTTGCCCTGCTTCATTCCGTATTCCAAGGCCAAATTTGCCTGTTACTCAAGGTGTTTCTTGACTTCCTACTTTTGCTTTCCAGTCCCCTATAATAAAAAGGACATCTTTTTTGGGTGTTAGTTCTAAAAGGTCTTGTAGGTCTTCATAGAACCGTTCAACTTCAGCTTCTTCAGCGTTACTGGTTGGGGCATAGACTTGGATTACTGTGATACTGAATGGTTTGCCTTGGAAACGAACAGAGATCATTCTGTCGTTTTTGAGACTGCATCCAAGTACTGCATTTTGGACTCTTTTGTTGACTATGATGGCCACTCCATTTCTTCTGAGGGATTCCTGCCCGCAGAAGTAGATATAATGGTCATCTGAGTTAAATTCACCCATTCCAGTCCATTTCAGTTCGCTGATTCCTAGAATGTCGACATTCACTCTTGCCATCTCTTGTTTGACCACTTCCAATTTGCCTTGATTCATGGACCTGACATTCCAGGTTCCTATGCAATATTGCTCTTTACAGCATCGGACCTTGCTTCTATCACCAGTCACATCCACAGCTGGGTATTCTTTTTGCTTTGGCTCCATCCCTTCATTCTTTCTGGAGTTATTTCTCCACTGATCTCCAGTAGCATATTGGTCACCTACTGACCTGGGGAGTTTCTCTTTCAGTATCCTATCATTTTGCCTTTTCATACTGTTTATGGGGTTCTCAAGGCAAGAATACTGAAGTGGTTTGCCATTCCCTTCTCCAGTGGACCACATTCTGTCAGATCTCTCCACCATGACCCGCCCATCTTGGGTTGCCCCACAGGCATGGCTTAGTTTCATTGAGTTAGACAAGGCTGTGGTCCTAGTGTGATTAGATTGACTAGTTTTCTGTGAGTATGGTTTCAGTGTGTTTGCCCTCTGATGCCCTCTTGCAACACCTACCGTCTTACTTGGGTTTCTCTTACCTTGGGTGTGGGGTATCTCTTCACGGCTGTTCCAGCAGAGCGCAGCCATTGCTCCTTACCTTGGACGAGGGGTATCTCCTCACTGCTGCCCTTCCTGACCTTCAACGTGGGATAGCTCCTCCTTGGATGTGGGGTTGGTCCTCCCGGCCACCGCCCCGGCCTCGGACGAGGGGTTGCTCCTCCTGGCAGCAGCCCTTGGCCTCCGGCGTTGGGGCGTGGGGTATCTCCTCCCAGCCACCGCCCCTGACCTCCGACGAGGGGTAACTCCTCTCGTCGCCACCCCTGACCTTGGACGTGGGGTAACTCTTCTCGTCGCCACCCCTGACCTCAGACACTGGGTATCCCCTCTTGGCCGCCCCCCCTGACCTCAGACGCGGGGTAACTCCTCTCGTTACTGCCCCTGACCTCAGGAGGTCAGCCAAGGGTACCTACTTCCCCGACCACCTCTTCCGCCGCAGCAGAGATCGCAGAGGTGGGCCGACGACCCGGTGTGCCTTGAGAACCCCATGAACAGTATGAACAGTATGATGGGGTTTAGAGTTGAGTAAATCCCAGGGACAGGGGAACCTGGTGGGCCGCCATCTATGGGGTCGCACAACGTCGGACACGACTGAAGTGACTTAGCATAAAGTGAGTGAAAGTGTTAGTCGTGTCTGACTGTGACCTCCATGGACTGTAGCCCTCCAAGCTCCTCTGCCTGGATTGTCCAGGCAAGAATACTGGAGTGGGTTGCATTCCCTTCTCCAGGGGATCTTCCCCACCCAGGGATTGAACCTGGGTTTCCTGCCTTGCAGGCAGATTCTTTACCATTTGAGCCACCAAGTTGAGTCAGGGGCTGTTATCTGAACCCTGGGGGATCATGAATGGGTGAAGGATCAGGTGTGATTGTTCTATAGTGCAGGGGCTCCTGGTTTTGCCCAGAAGGAAGAAGTCAGCAGCAAGAGACAAAGGAGAGAGCTGGATTGGAGCTCTGCCTGGCCCCCAGGTTCAGGCGTCTGCAGGCCAGAGTGTCAGGGGATAGGAGTCTAAGCATGGCGACTCCAGCTCCAGCCCCGTTTTTCTGGGTGGCCACAAGCAGTCTGCAAGCCGCCTGCACCACCAGGGTTCAGAAGCACTGTTTTATTCATTGGGGAGTTGGCAAGAAGCCGGCCCGTGCAAGTTTGAGGACCAGAGTTTGCTTCTGGCCTGTGGAGTGCTGCGCAACTCAGCTGCTCTGTGGCCCCCCTAGGCAGGGGTGGGGTGGTATGAAACGGGTATTGGAGCCACTAGAGGCGTGACCCTGGGGGTTTACCAACAGGGGACTCAGGCAAGGGTGTTCCAGGCCCACACAGACCCCAGGGAGGTCTCAAGCCCTGGCTTTCATCAGTGACCTACCCCTCCCCTTCCCCGCCTGGTCTTTTTCAGTTTAAACTTCCAGCTCTGTCCTCCCCTCCCATACACGCATGATGTGTATGTGAGTGTTTCAATTTTTATTCTTGGCAGAAGTTAAGACACAAAATGGATTTGGAAGGAGATGAAACCAGTCTGGGTATATGCCGGGCAGCAGCAGCTTCATTCCTGGAGTGGGAGGACCGCAGATGGGGAGGGGTGGGGTGGGACCCACATCTCTAAGGTGGGGGTGGGGAGCTGTCTCCTTCCCCGCAGGGGCCAAACTGAAAATCCATTCCTTGGGGAAGGCTAAGTTGTTAGCCCTTTGGGATGTCAGAAAGCCAGTTCCTGGGGAGCCAAGGCCCTCTGGTGCGATCTGGTGTCAAGTGGGTGTGGGTCCCCTAGATGGCCCACACCTGTTCCACTTCCTGGTGGTCTGTGAGCCCCTGAGACTGTTCTGAGTTTGTTAAGGGAATGGCATTTCAGGTTTTCATGTGCAAATGCTAACACGTGCATATGCTTGGAAAACTGCTAGTCTCCTTGCTAACCTCCCTGCCCCTCAAAGTGGGGGTGGCCCCACCAGAGATGACTATGGCCCAGGGACCTGTTGGAGTATCTGCTACCATGGAAGTTGTCTTGGCCCCCAAAGCAGATGCTCTTTGCAATGGTGGTCTCCTTTTGGGTTTTTATTTCTGTGGGAAGAGGAGAAAACTAGGAATCTTAAAGTCCAGAAAATATCTGGAGAGATCTGAGAGAAACAGTGAGAAAATGTTTTATTCATTAAAATATATTAAGATATTTAATTTGTAGAATAAAAAAAATTTTTAGCTTTAAAAATGGCAAAAATTTCTCTAAAAATAATACATCAGGGAACATCTTTATACAAAGCACACGATTCCACAATTTCAACCATGGCGTCCAGTGCAGCCAGGGCATTTCTGGAAGCCCTTCATTGCCCCAGTGACCCGCACATCCATGGCAGAGACTCCCAACGGTTCCCAACCCTGGCTGCACATTACAGTTTCCAGGAGAGAGGTCTGAAAATGCTGACGCCTGGGCCCCACCTCCACAGGTTCTTACTGAATTTGCCTGAGGTGCCGCTCAGGCATTGATGTGATTTAGTGTCCCTGTATGATTGTTCTACACAGCCAGCGTTGGGAACCTCCAGTCTTATGGTTATTGTGTAAGAACAGAAGGAAGATGAGAGAGGCCAGATTAAGAAACGGAAGAATTTTATTGTCTCTTGCCACATGCTGGTGCATATTACTTGGATCCAGACTCAGTGGGCTGCTGCCAACTTTTGGATGGGATTGAGGTGCTCAGACCTCAGGACTGACTCAGATGGGGTGGGGGACAGTGCATCTTCAGAAACTGACTGCAGAGTGCATTGTGGGACCTGTTGAACCAATCCCTCCTGAAACATGGTGGCTAGTGCATGACTCCAATCCAGACTGATTTTGGGTTTGTTTTTTTCAGCCTTCCTCAATTTCCTTTTTTGGTTTGCCTGCTTGAGTCTATCAAGGACTCCAAGACCAGCAGGCAGAGGAAGTAGATAACCTTGGCTTGGCTCAACCTTTCCTTGAGCAAGATGTGTAAGTTCTCTAAGCCTCAGTTGCTGCATCTGTAGAATGGGGATGACAATACTACCTCCTTCACAGAGGTAGATCCCCCTGGTGGCTCATACGGTAAAGAATCTGCCAATGCAGGAGACACGGGTTCTATCCCTGGGTCGTGAAGATCTCCTGGAGAAGGAAGTAGCAACCCACTCCAGTATTCTTGCCTGGAGAATTCCATGGACAGAGGAGCCTGGCAGACTACAGTTCATGGGGTCACCAAGAATCAGACATGACTGAGTGGCTAATACTTCCACTTCACAGAGGTAGAGGTTAGACAAGATAATATGTGCACATTGTCTCACACATAGTAACTCAACAAATTGTCGTATACTCTTTTATGCTAAGATTGAATATTTCTTCCGATTCTGAATATTTGCTGTAATCTCATATTGCGATTGGAGAAGGAAATGGCAACCCACTCCAGTGTTCTTGCCTGGAGAATCCCAGGGACGGGGGAGCCTGGTGGGCTGCCGTCTATGGGGTCGCACAGAGTTGGACACAACTGAAGTGACTTAGCAGCAGCATATTGCGATAGAACCTGGTGTGTTACATTCACTAAATCAGGATGACTTTTAATTACGTTTACAAATCAGTTAAATTAGGAAATTAGTGATTTAGCAGGAAAAAAGAAAGGCGATCTTTAAATGTTAATATGCCCAGCATCGTAATTTCAGCAAACTAAGTGCTTGATGGATATTTTATATAACTTACTAAACAAAGTAAATTTCAGGTTTGTGCAGGTTGTCAAAAGAATATTAAATGTGTTTTCATTTTTTCCAAAATACTTGTCCATCTTGTGTGGAAGCAACAGAATCCTGGAATTTGGGGAGAGGTTCTTTACAAGCCAGAGGAATTGACTTTAGAAATGAATGTAGGAAACTCTGTAGTTGTGATCATGGAGCAAAAAGCAATATTTTATAGCCCAAGGAGTTGTTAGGAAATGAGGTCCCAGGCCTGGGGGAGCATAAATTTTCAGTGATGATGTGATATTTGGGGACAGTTTTATTTTTAATTTATCTTTTTAATTACAAAAGTGATAACTATGTACCCACTTTGAATGTTTCTGAAGTGTTTAACATAAAAAGTGCAAATCTCCTACTCCTCAGAAACAACTGATGTTAACATTTAAGTGTCTCCTGACCTTATCCTGTGACAACCCAAATAGCTGTGCACCACATATTCACATGTGATTTTTAAAAATTACCAACATGGGATGCTGTTTTACAAATTGCTTTTGGGATATTCTCCAGGAACCTCTTAGGCCAACATTTCCCAAAGTGTATTTGATGAAATTCTCCTCACTAATGGTACTCTGAGAAAAAAGAGTAATGTGGTCAAGTCAGTCCAGGCCTGTGGTCAAGTCAGTCCAGGCCTGTGGTTAAGTGAGTTCAGCCTCGGTCCCCCTCTTGATGACTCACAATGTGTAATAGCATATTAAAGGCTCTGACAAGGCCTGCACTAAAGTAACCTAAGTTGATTTTCTTAACAGGGTTTCCCTGAATTCTTTTTGTTAGCCCATTCTAACCAATGATAGGTTTTTAGAAGCGCTATTTTAGGCATTCCTTACCAGCCTTCCCTCCACCTCCTCCTGCTCCTCCAACTGCAGCCTCATGGGGAAGGCAGGAAGAAAAAAGCTCATTCGCTCGTTTAATTACCAAAACGTGTGCTCCTACTAGGTGCCAAGCGTGTGACAGATGCTGAAGCTCTGGTAATGTGTAGACTCTGCCCTGGGAGGCTCCAGCACAGGCCTGGTATTAGTCACACAGGATGGTGCGCACCTGGGCCTGTGGGGCGGCAGCAGGGATCCTCCACAGCTGTGAGCCCGGGAGGAGCGGCTCAGACTCTCCCCACCCCTTCAACACGTCGCCCATCCCTCTCCCCCCACACTTTGTTAGGCTATAAATAGTGGTGCCTGACCCAGCTGGCATGATGCCATCTGTTTGCTTTCTCTGCGTGTGTCAGCCTGCTCCCAGACCACTGGGCTTCAACGCTGGGGAGAGCTGACAGGAGTTGGGGTCCCACGCTTCCAGCAGAAGACAAGGACAGACGGTTGGACTGGAGCATGCTTCAGGTTTCCAGATTGGTATTTATTTGAAGTTTTAGGTGGTTTAAAAGAGCTTTCTAAGTGAGGAAGATTGGGGGTGGGTGAGGGAATGAATGTGTATATTTGGGGGTCAGAGAGGTGAAGAAAGTCTGTTTGTTTGAGGTCAGATAGGAGAAAAGTAAACTGTCATGATGCTAAAGCGTACTTACCAGCTGGAGAGCTGGAGTTTTTTGCTGTGTTAGCGCATGTGCACATGCGCGCGCGCGCGTGTGTGTGTGTGTTGCCTGTCCTAGAGGCACTGAGTGTACAAGCCCAGAGCAGGGTGCATGCGAAGCCTGGGAGGCAGGGTCTGGCCCCTGAGGTATTTACCTGTTGTTAAACCTCTTTAGTTGAAATACCAGAAGCAAGTCTGCAACAGGGATCAGACTAATGGAAGGCCTTCCTCAAGTAACCCTAAAGGAAGTTACTCAGATTGAATGAGTTGCTGTCATTTATTGAAAAGCTGCTTCGTATCAATTGTTACTCTAGATAATTCGCTAATGTGATGTTTTTGCTTCAGCATTCTTGTGTGAGAGATTTTATTGTCCCGTGTCAAAATGCCTCCTCCTGAATGTCGGGGTCAGGATTTCCTGCTTGCAGGAGAGTCTAGGAGAGACACTGCCAGTTTCACAGGGCAGTTGGGTCAGAGGCCAACTGAAAAGAGGCAGCTTCTGATCCCGTCAGGCCCTGACTTAGCAGTTCAGCCATTTTGCCCCGTGGCTCAGCTTTTCAGTTGAATGCTTCAGATTTCCTGCCGGTATGCATGAGCTTGTTAAGGGGGGGGCACGTGTGTCTGTGTGTTAGGGGTTGATGTGTGAGTGTGTGTCCGTGTGTTGGCGTTGGGGCTGGTTTTGCCCAGCACTTGGCTTGAATCAGCCACAGAAGCACACAGGTCAAGAAGTGGCAGCCTGAGTCTCATCACTCTGGGTCACAGAACCCGAGACCAGTTTTGAGTCTTGAGGAAGGTACGGGTGTGGGGCCTTGGTTGCTAATCATGAGAAAGGGGCATAGAAATCGACTGCACGTGGCCGCTTAGTTGGAATTGGTGGTAATTATGCTGCCTAACAGAGTAAGTCGAAGTCCTAAGAAAAAGTTCCCTCTTGACTATGTGACTACACTTTTCTCTCCTCTCTTTCATACCCTTTCACTTTTGTGTCTCCAGCTGTTGTTCATTCACTCAGCAGGTCTTTGCTGAATACCTAGTGTTAGACACTGAAGATCACCCTGTAATAAGATCACCGACATTCCTGATCCCTGAAGCCTTTGGTCCAGTAGCCAGTAAACAATTAACACTGATACATGCAGTGTGACAAGAGCTTCTGGCCCAACTGCTGCCTGACATAGAGTGGATGCTGGGGACGTGCCTGGCGAAGGGATGCCAGTTTCCTTGGGTGCCTGCTTTTCCTCACACTCTCTTCCCTCCTCCTCCCAGGACAAATCTCCCAGGACTATGCTAGGAATGAGCATGGATGATGAAAAGGGGGATTCTTTTAGCACTTGTGAAAAGGACTAAGTTGGAGGACTGACCTTCTGTGCTGTGCTGGGCCTGAGTGTACACATGTGTGTGTGTGCATGTGCTCGAGTGTGTGCCACATTTTTTTGTCGTGACTGATGCCTTTGCTAGTAGTTCTGGTTCTTTGCCTGCACTTTATAAAACCCAGTCTGTCTTTGATCTTTTCTCGAGGCCCTGCTGCATTGAGTAAAGTAGAAAGATGTTGTCAAAGTGAACGCTGACTAGGTGCCAAGTTCTTTAAGGGTGGAAAACTGCCTGGTTTTCTCTCCATCCCCTCCATCTTCCATACAGTGCGTGGCACCTAGTGGGTGCTTAGTGTGGTTTTGCTGAATTGACCTGAATCCTGCTCTAAGCCCACCCTGGGATTTGTACCTCTTGTCAGGAGTGACTTTGGCATTGCCAGCTGTTTTATCTGCTCCATTCAGCATGAACACTAGGCAGAGCAGCCTTGTCTGTCTTACTCTTCTTTGGAGCCAAATCCTGTTATTTTCTGGATCATTTGTGAAAAATGCCTTTTCTGTGGTTATGTGTATGTTGCAGACTTGCTCTCAGGTGTTATTTCCTGGGATAACATATCCTGTTCTTCCCAGGGCTCCATTGTCTCAGTGGGCACCTTTCAGCAGAATCCGTGTTCTGGCCTTCTTCTCTCCAGCCGGCTTATGATAGCAAGGTTTGTGTTCACACATGGCTCACTTGTCCAAAGTCCTTTGTCCTAAGAGATAGGACTTAAGCTGTTAAGATCTGCCTTAAGTGCTGTTCGGGTCTGGGACTGGTTTATGTACTGTTGGTGCGTCTCCCGGAGCTCTAATTAACTCCTTTTACATTGGATCTTGCATTAGCCATGGACATCAAAAGCCTTGGAGGCGGATGCTCCTGTTTCCGCTCCAGTCACTGTTAACCATTTTACTTTATTGTTTACTTGTTTGGCTATAGCCTGGGCCATAAGCTGTGATTAGAAACAGGTAGGTGCCAAAAGAGCAGGTGGGTTGTTGTGGCTTTGTGCGCTAACTGATGAGGTTGGAGGTGGGCTCCATTCTGGGGCTGGGAGTGAGGGGAGGGTCACAGAGGGGCTGAGGGTGTGTTTTCCTTTCTATAAACACTTCTCCATAAAGTCTTGTCCCAAATGACCTGCTGTCTGACAGGGATCTTTCCCTTTTCTCTGCGAACAAGTAGAGACACCACAGAGAAATTATCATCATTATCATCATTATCATCATCAAGAAAGTGCAGAGAGAGGGCATAAACAGGGGGATGGCAGGAGAGGTTATTAGCTTAAGTGATATAAATGTTGACTAGTGTTGGGTGGAGATGGAGAGGCTAGAATTGTCTTGCCACAAACTTGGGAATTATAGTACCGTCTGAGGATCGCCTATCTCATCAGGCTGTTGTGAGGTTCTGTGAAGCACTATAGAATGTGTGTGTTACTGCTTTTTTCCAACAAAGAATATTTCTTGAACTTCTGATGCATGTGTTGTAGGGCAGCAACATCACGCCGTTGCTTCACTGTGTACAGCTTACGAGGAGCAATGAGCACAGAGAACATGGCACGTGTGTCTGGAGTTCAAATGCAACGTGTCCTTAAGTCTTAAAGGACATTCATCTCAAAGCCCACCAGGTGGCAATGCCACTGTTGGAAATTAGACCTGCAGTGAGTGGCTTTCAGTGGAAAATACTAAGCAATTTACCCAGAGGCACCTCCCCTATCAAGGGTGGAAGTGGCAGAGCTCCCAGCCAAACCTGAGGTTCTCCAGTACCTGATCCTACAGAGTTTCAGTGTTGTCACTGAGTAGAGAAGCTCTGTCTATGATACAAATTTCAGATGAGCCCTAATGTCCTTTTGCAGTAAAGCATCGAGAGGGGTTTTCATAACCTCTCTCCCCATCTCTAAATGGAACAGTAGCACTCCCTGGGCTGTGACAGTGATCATGTGTGTGCACCCTAGCACTGGGCTGGGCACGGAGTGTGTGCTCAGCATATCCAGTGGCCTTACCCACAGCTCTGCTCTCATCTCTCCTACCCTCCCCATGCTTTCTGTTCAGGCCTCAACTTGTCCTCTTTCTCACTTAACAGCTTTCTTTCTCCTTCTCCCTTCCCTCTCTGCTTGCCTCCCTCCACACTGGCCTCAAGCTCAGGCCATGTTGACACTGACTAGATGAAACCCAATCACAGTATCATCCTAGATGAGATTCCTTGCAGTTCAGGGGCTGCAGAAGCCTGAAGTTTGAGGCTTAGTTGGGTGTTCGTTCTCCCAAAATAAAGAAAGCTCTTGAGTGAAACCTCAAGAGCATGTGCTGGGGCACTTGGTCTTCCACAAGGGCTGCCTACTCATCCAAGGGCCATTTGGGTTTGAAAAATAAAGGCCACCGTTAAAGTCGTTTCCCCGTAGAAAAACCCCTTGGTTCCACCACTGATAAACGTGTCTCTGTACATTCCTTCTATAGGTGCATGGGTCAGATTAATGTTTTTTCTCAATCCCAAATTTCTAATCTGAATAAACCCTTTGGTTCAGCAGACATTGACTGAGCCCCTAATGTGCCAAGGCTTTTCTAGGTGCTCGGGTTACTGAGATGAATTGGACACATCCTTGCCTTCGGGAAGTTTATATTCTGGGAAAAGAGACACATCACAGACAGACAAATCCACATATCATCATGGAAATGTTGCAGGAGGTGTGCAAACTGCTGTGGAAGCTGGGATGAGAAATAGTCACTGGAGGCATTATACAGTGACATGGAGGTCAGTTTTGAAGGATCATGAAGGGAGAAGATGTTTCTGGGAGAAGGAAAGTGTGAAAAAGCAGCTTGCCCAGGGTTTAGGACTTGTGGGAGGAAGACAAGGGGAAGGTTGACTGCAGCCCAGTTATAAAGAGCCTGCAAGGTTGTGTGAAGGAGTTTGAACCTTATTTAGTCATATTTCAAGGTTGGGAAGCTAAGATGTGAGTCTTATTAGCTCATTTGCTTGTTTGTTTTTAACTGAACTCAAAAGGAGAAAAAAAATCAGTCCTAATTCCTTCACATTTTCAAATCAACTTTGAAATCAGCTTTTGTTTCATATTCACTTCCAGGCCCCTCCCCCAAGTGCTTGAATGCTTTTAACAAAATGAGATCTGTTTTTTTCCTTAATATCTTTTAAACATTTTTCATGTTGCTACTTGATCTAATTATCACTTTTAATGGCTGCACAGTAGTCCATCGGTTATTCCACCTTAACTTATTTAAATCAGTATGGTAGAGCGAAAAGAGTTTTTAAGAGTCAGCCAGACCTCGTTCAAATCTTAACTCTCTGGTTTGCCATCTGTGTGATCTTGGACAAAATATTAAATCACTCTGAGCTTTAATTTCCTCATTTATAAAATAAGTTGGTTGTACACCTACTGTACAGGGCCATTGTGAGAATTATATCAAACCAGGCCAATTATTGATTGTGGCCTATAGGAGGCATTGCTCAGTGAATGGTAGTTGTTCACGGGTCATCTTTAGAAGATGTAAAGATGACATCTGTTTGGTTGAGCTTGATGTTCTAGAAGGAAGGTAGGTGACAATGTGGAGGCTTGTTAGTTGGGCAGAGGAAAATCAGGGAGCCAGTTTGAGGGCCCTCAACACGCACTGTCTGATGCACAGTAGCCATTAACACATGTGCCTACTGAGTGCCTGAGTGGTGGCTAGTCTGCGCTGGTATGTGTAGTACATAGAAGACATAAACTAGATTTAGGAGACTTGGTATAAGACAAAATATAAACACTTAATAATTTTATATTGATTATGTGTTGATAATATTCTGGATATATTGTGTTAAAAAAGACATTATAAAATGATTTCTACTTGATTTTTCAGTGTGGCCACTAGAAAATTTTAAACACTGTATGTGGCTTGCCTGGTGTTTCTCTGGTTGCTCCGACCAGAGTTAAGAGTCCACAGGACTAATCAGATACTGGGGTAGGGGATCGGGGAGTGGTTGGGGGAGCTTGGAGATAAGGATATGTCCCAGGTGAGGTAGTTAAGTGGATGGTGAATCGTTACATTGTTTTACGTAAGACAGGGGAAGAGTAGATGGGTTTGAGTCTGTGTTTGGAGAAGAAGCAGGGGGTTCCTCTGAGCAGGGAAATGAAAAGTATTGGTCTGGACCAGAGAAGCTGTCCCTGCTTTCCTGAAGAGCTGCCATTCTGGTCTCGCCACATCACACACGTCGTGGTGAGATTACTGACCAAAGTGCTCACTGCTGGGAGGGCTGGGGAGAGCGTGGCCGCTCTGCTGTGCTCCCCAAGCACTCCAGCACTGATCTGTACCGGAACCCCAGCTGTTCCCACTTGCTTCTTTGTGGTGACCCCAGGTGTTCCCACACACTTGTCTGTAACATGCAATGTATGGAGTCAGAAAAACCAGGAATAGGACTCTGTACAGGAGTCTTCCGTTCCAATAGGAACAGAAGTTGGAGGGGAAGGTTCCTCTGCAGGGATCGCAAGTGCCCAGGGTCCAGGTCAGCCGTGTGCAGTTGTGTGTGTGTTCACCTACTCTGGTTCATGGTCTTCAGACCTTCATAGGTCCCTAATTGATGGATTAGATGGATACGATGCTGAGACTGACCTCTGGGTAGCATTTCAGAAAACCAAATGCTATTTAGGTTTTAGAACTAGGAATTGAAAATGTACCTGGCTCTGGAAATATCCACTGTACTATTTCCTGGAGGGTTGCTGGGATACAGGGCCTTGGAATCAAAAGCAAAGAAACATGATGAGAACTTTTATATACTCTCCTACAGTCTTGCCCAATTTCACCTCCCCCCAACCACCACCGCCACCCCCCCGACCTGCCCTGGGGGTTGAGCTTAAGAAACCACAGATTTTTGATGGCATTTTAGTGGGGAGTAGAACAGAGCAAGCTTGGAGGACAAAAACAAACCACAGCAAGCACTGGCACCTGCCTTGGTTTGAACAGTTTTATCTGGCCTAGCCTGCTGGACTTTGGGCGAGGCAGGTGACGAAAGGGCCGTACAGTAGGTGCTAGCATCACTCTGGCAGGGGCAATCCTAGCAAGGGTGCAGCAGCATTTTGCTTTTTTTTTTTTTTTTTAAAGCCATTGTTACCCCCACAGACCCTGCTTGTAGTTGTCAGTTGGGTTAGGAGTTTCAAGTTCTTGGTTGGGGCTAGTACAACTCTAGGAGCATGTACATGGTTCATTCCTTCAACCACCATTTGCTGAGCTCTTCCTGTGTGCCAGACCATGGGATTAAAATTTTAACTGTAGGAGAGATTGTAAAAGTTTTTATAGTCTTTCTTTGGTTTTATTTTCTATCTTGATTCTAAATTTGTGATTTTTCACGGTCACAGAACAAAAGCCTATGTTTCACAGCTTACAAAACTGATTCTTTATTCTTTAGGAATTCTATCAGAGCTTGGGCACCAGTTTCATTTTTTCTGAGAAGCTGAAATGTACTCTGTTCTCTCCTTACCATCTCTCCCCTCCTTCCCTTCTCAGCCCTGAGGAAAGATCACCTCTGTTCTCGGGGAGCCCGAAGTCTCACTTCTGGCCGATATACTCACGACACGGCTTCATCTGCTAGACAACCCACTCCATTGACTTGGAGGCCCCATATGCCCTTAGTTTGGCTGTGGCAGACCACAGGCAGCACCAGACCAGCCAGGGGAGAAAGTGGACCCCAGCTTGGCAGGCTGGTGTGTCCTCCTTTACAAACCCCTACAGCGATTTATTTGTAAAGTTGTTTCATCCTATTGCAAAATTTGTGACTTTTTCAAGGCAACTGTGGAGAGCTAGGGATTGACTACAGGCTTGATAGCTCAGGGAGGTAGGTGTTGTTGACTTGAATGCCCTTAAACTGACTGGGATGGGTGCTGGGGGATAGGTAGGTAGGGGTGGGTACCTAGGCATAGAAAGCTGAATAAGCAGGAAAGAGTCTGTGGTCCGAGGCCCCAGTGGGCCATGCCCACCCACCACGCTGTCTCTCCACATGGGCACGGACTGCACACACCTGCAACAGCACGTGCCCAGGCCCTGCACAGATGCTGCTCTGCTCTCCGGGGAGCTCCCACTCCTTACCTCTTGCTGCCAAGCCCAGGCCCCATCTCAGCATCACCTCACTTCCTCCCTCCTGCCTTTCTGCCAGCTCAGACCTCTCTAGATTAGAGCTCTCTGGGGACCCAGTCCTTTTAAAAAGAAGAAAGAAAGAAGGAAAAAGGGAGAAAAAACAGAAAGAAAGAATGAAACTAGACCGAAGAGGCAGTGGTGCCTTGAGCTATCTCACTGCATTACAATGAATATGGACTCTATTAAGCTCCGTTCTGCCTGTTAGTGTTTCCCCGGGCAACACAGCCCCCATATGGCAAGCATGCAGCAGATTAGGGGAGGCCCCTGGGCCTCATTGAAGGCCGGGGGCTTGACTGGCAGTTGAACCCCCTCCACACCTCCCCCTACTCCTCACACTTGACACTGCCTGTGTTTATCTAAAGCAAGGAGGGGGGGCCATTTGGAAGGTTTTTGTCCAGCTCTGAGAGAAGGGAGAGGAGGCTGGAGGTGCAGAGTGGAGGAGGGGGGCGTTGTGGAAGGCTGTAGAGGTGGGGTGGAAGGGATAGGCGAGGAGGAAAGGCCTCATAAATATTCAAGAGGAGCCCTGAATGGAGAGAGAGAAATAAAGCAGATGGAATTCGTGTTAAAGAACAGCACAATCACCCTGTTTTGAGCCCTCCAAAAACAAAAAAAAAGAAAAGCGAATGGCCTTCTAGGAGTGTAGGAGCTGCGTTTATCCAATTAGCAGGGTTGTCAAATTGAATTTATATGGAATAGGGGTGGGGGGAGTGAGAAGCGAGTGTGGAAGAAAGGAAGTGGTTTTCCTTTTCTCTCTTTTTTCTACTTTGGCAATAAGGTTTGTAGAGTTTTTTACCTCTGTCTTTCTGTCTTTAAAAGTAGATTAAAAAAAAAAAAACACAACTCTTTGAGGAAATGAGACCATTTCAGGAAAAGATATATGTGATAAAGAAATGAGATCCCTTAGTAACTTTTTCCTCATACAGTGGAGGTGGGAGAGGATTAAATTGTCTAGTGGGCAAATCAAGAGACCAGAGCTCTTTACTTGAAGGCAAAAGTAGCTTCTCTCTGAGGGGGGATTCCTCCCAGATACTGTGTCCAGACTCTTCCTTTCCCCTTGGCTGGATGGGAAAGGAATCTACCTCCCAGAGAAGAAAGAAGCACTGTCCATGTTGGTTAGCAGCTTGTTTAAAATTTTGGGTTCGATGTGAATTGGGATTAGCTAATCTCCTCAAAATGCATCTGATTATATACTCCTCTTCTCAGAACCATCATAGTTGCCTTCTGCCTATGATGTTAATTTCCATCTCTTCTTCCTAGTCTTCTGTGGCATGACCCAATCTCAATTTCTTCCTTGCCCCTTCTCATTCCTTTAGAATGGTCCCCATAGTGGGGTGCAAACTCCAAAGGGGAGATGCAAGATATTCCATTAGGGCACTGGAAGAAAATAGTAGAGATTCTTTTAAAGGTTTATTTCTGTCCACAGAAGGAATAGGAAAGACATTCCATTTTTCTGATATTTAGTATCAGGATTGATGATCATGCTTTTAGTCTATACATTGGGCAGAGATCCTCATTGCTTGGAAGGCGTGACAACAGGGACCTCAGTCCATTAATCATTCACTCCCCAGCTCTCCTGTTCTCTGTTAAGTGGATTTACAGATTATATTATTTAGTTTTAACTAAATTAACCCTCACAATCTCTTCAAGTGGCTTGAAGAGATTGCTGCAAAGAAACTAGGTTGAAGAGTATGCTGATAATCCAGGCACTTGTAAACAGGATGAAAACAGCAGAGCTGACCCTTCTCAAGTCACATTAGGAGGTAAAAACAGTAATACTGGAATCAC
The DNA here is from genome assembly GCF_029378745.1 of Bos indicus. Taxonomy (NCBI): domain Eukaryota; kingdom Metazoa; phylum Chordata; class Mammalia; order Artiodactyla; family Bovidae; genus Bos; species Bos indicus. Next base: position 58,679,981 of record NC_091760.1, read on the forward strand.
ATCTGATGAGAACTCAACAAATTAACTTTCATGCAGTCCCTTTGAAAGAGATTACATCCATATCATTAATGATAAATCTAATCCTAAATAGGCTTTCTGCCTTAAGGTACTAGCTTAATGATATTATAAGACAGTCATGATTAACATGTCATTAAAATATGGTTTCACTTTTACCTACTCTTAAATTTTAGTTTGGCAGTATGTGCATTTTATTTGTAAATAAATATGTGTTTATTAGGGATATTTGCCCAGAACATTTTTCTCATGAGGGAGCAAAATCAGAAAGGTTAGGAGACCACTGTTGAAGAGAAGTGTCTACTTGATGCACCGGCCTCCAGACAGACTCTTCCCACCAGGTTAGTGTCACCCTCCACATGCCCTCCAGCTCTTTATATGCATATCTCAGAAAGCCCAGTTTCAAACCCAGTATCCAGAAAAGCTTTTCCTGAAGGCCTAGAATTGAAAATGCTTTCCTCCCTCTGATCTCATTTGCCACTTCCCATTTGTGACTAAATTGGTGACCCATTAAGGTTTTGGAGTAAATAATGCTGAAATTGTTAGATGAGAGTAATCTCAAAACTTCAGTGGTTCTATGCAACAATGAATTATTCTGTCGCAGACTGTGCAGTCTTCTTCCATCTCGTAGCTATGGTTTCTGAAACATGGGATGTGGTCCATTGGCAATGGAAGGAGGGAGAAGCAGTCCCCCTATTCTTTAGCTCTTGACTGTCTTGGCCTAGAAGTAACACAGAACATGCTCACTTACACATCAATGGCCGACACGTGTCCCATGGTCACGTGGCCCTAAGCCAACTGCAGAGCAGGCTGCGAAATGAGGAGTTAAAGGATATTTGCACTGATTGACCCACGTTCCAAGCTTTATTTCAAGCTTCTCAGGACAGAATCCATCTTCTAGTACAGTACCTTGCATTTGTTGTTTTCTGTCGCTAAGTCATGTCTGACCGTGACCTCATGGACTGTGGCCTGCCAGACTCCTCCTCTGGTCTCCACTGTCTCCTGGAATTGGCTCAAATTCATATCCTATAGATGGTGGTCTGTAGGATAGGTCACGGTGATATTTTTTTCTTCTCAGTAGTTATAATAATATTGTAGTACACATAGTTTTTTTAAATAGAAAACACATGCACAAACTTTGGATAAGGAATAAGCTAGAAACATATCAGAAGCTGGCTAGAGCATGACTCATGCTTAGGACCATCTAACCACTGTTGTTCTTCCCTGTGTGATCTCAGAGTGGTCTGGGTAGATGTTCCAGATACTAGTTTTGAACTGTATTGCCTAATGTACACTAGCCCTATTGGTTAATGTAAAATTAAAAATTAATTTCTTTAGTCTTACATTGGCAGGTAAAGAACTCATCTACCAATGCAGGAGATTTAAGACACGAGTTTTGATCCCTGGGTGGGGAAGATTCCCTGGAGGAGGGCATGGCAACCCACTCCAGTATTCTTGCCTGGAGAACCCCAAGGACAGAGGAGCCTGGCAGACTACAGTCCATGGGGTCGCAAAGAGTCAGATGTGACTAAAGTGACTTATCACAGCAAACAGTAGCCACACTTTAAGTACTTAATTGCCACAAGTGCCAGTGGCTACCTAGCAGTTTGGACAGTACAAATATAGAACATTTTCATCATTGCAGAAAATTCTATTGAAGGCATTCTTGTGAAGAACAATAAGAGATTGTTCTAGATTGGAATCTAAATGGTAAAAGAATGAAAATGACGACACAGAAAGTTATTCTTGTAGCTAATGATCCAGGTAACATTTTTATGCATAAGGAAGTAAATTCAAAAACATTCTAAATTTGGTTCTAAAAGCAGTTTAAAGCAGTTGGTTAATGTGACCCAGAAAGTCTTTGAGAGGCAACTGTCAGTATAGTAAGAGCGTTGGACTGGGCGTCGGGAGACCTGACTTGCAATCCTGGATCCCTATTCCTAGTTGGAAGACTGGCCATCAGCTTCTCTGCACCTGGCTTTCCTCATTTAGAACACCAGATACCTGTTAGGTGTTCTCCTGAGGTATTATCTTTTCCTTGTGCATGCATGTGTGCTAAGTTGCTTCAGTCATGTCTAACTCTTTGCAGTCCTAAGGACTGTAGCCCACCAGGCTCCTCTGTCCATGGGATTCTCCAGGCAAGAATACTGGAGTGGGTTGCCGTGTCCTTCTCCAGGGGATCTTCCCAACCTAGGGATTGAACCACTTATGTCTCCTGCATTGGCAGGCAGGTTCTTTACCACTAGCGTCACCTGGGAAGTCCTATCATTTCCTCAGGTCCCTCCTAATTTAAAATATTTCCCTTTAGTTACATCTGTGGGTAAAAGCTTTTTATGTTGAAAAAAAAAAATGCCCTTTCTTAAATGCTGTTCCTGGATCTGCCTACAGTCACGCATTCAGCTGTCTGAGAGCTCAGTTCTGCCCAGGATTTCCCCCATGTCACTCCTCTGTGCCCGCCTCTGTGCACCAGGACCACCCTCCTTCTTGAGCCCAAGGGCTGCCAGCCCACACCCTCCAGGCACTCAGCATCACCTTCTCAGGGCAAAACTCTCTGCCTTGGGAAAGGCCTGTCTTAACTCCACAGAGTTGTGAACATACGGAAAAAATGTAACTTGGGGTCAAGAATACTTCTTTTTTCATCTAACCAGCCCCCATCAGCCAATGGAATAAGAACATTGTCAGATCTCATTCTTGCCCCTGAAAGGGTGTTTTTAAGAAAGACTCTCATGTGGCATGGGCGGTGGAGTGGTGAGCACAGCTGCCTTCCAAAGAAGGACGCTCTGTGCTGTCTGCTGCTCTCCTGTGCAGCTCCTCCTTTTGCTGGTCATGGGACACCCACAGGGGGTGTTTGGCATTTTAGATGTTGGAGGCTTCTCTCTGCGAGAGCTACAGTGCATGGCTGACCGGGGGTGACATGTGGCCTTGGGTGCCCCTGGCTCACTCTCGCTTCCGCCGGCCCTCTTGGGAGAAGGTGGAGCTGGCCTCCTCCAGCTGATGATCGACTCTCGGTTGTTTGTAATTTTCTCTCACAAAATAAATACTCCAAGGCTGTAATTTCTCGTGCTTGGTCTCAACCTTAGACGTGTATTCTGCTGCTGTTGTTTTTGGAAAGTTTCAGAAACGTCTGCTTGGAGATTATTTCAGTGGGAACATGTATGTCAGCAGTTCAGCTTCTTGGATGCACTTGCTTTTATTTTTCGTGTTCAAATAACCCTTAAAAATGGAAAGTACCTAGGCCTCAGTGAGGAAGTCATGTCAAGAATTCGTTTTCCCTTCGCTCTTCTGATTTTTTTTCCTTGCTCTCTTTTCCTGAAAATACGCAGAGAAAATAAAAAGGATCTACACAGACTTTGCGTTGCCAAGAAAAATAACAGGCCTTACTGTTGCCTTCACCCAACTTTGAAACTCTACCTTGTTCATTTCACAGTGGGACAAAGTTGCACTGCAATTAGGTACTCCAGATAAGCCCCACTTGCCTTTTTTTATCATTAAAAAAAAAGTTCTCAGAAATCTATATTTTTGCAACTATTTTTCTAAACCAAGCCGTCTAGGTCACTTGGTCCAGGAAGTAGCTCGGTTTCCCCAGCTGCTGAATAAGACACATCATAGGCTGGGGGACCCCTCCACCTCCATACTGTTGTCAGAGTTTCTCTGACACGAAGGAGACCCCACGGGTCCTCTTTGGGCTCATTGAGGGGTACCTGTTTACAACCCTGTCATGGGGATTCATGAGTTAACTCCTTTCTCCCTCTTTGGACACCTGCTTCCTCAATCTCCTCCCTCCCCAGCTACATTCTTTCCTCCTCGTTGCTTTTAAAAGCAGGATGGTGTGGCTGGCACCAGTATTGGGGTCTGTTTCCATTTTGAACCTTATAAATCAGGCAGGGTGCAGAAGTAACAGGAATTGTTTGGCTGGTCCTCGTTAAGCAGGAGGGGGTCTAGGCTGAATTTCCTCAGTAAAACCTCTGTCAACTTTACAACCCAAACACCTCCGTGGCCACCACGCACTAGGGTAAGAAACAGCCGTCCTCTCCTCCTCTGTCGGCTTGTCTTCTTCCTGCCCTTTATTACTTTGTCTTCATTCTGCCTCCCTGCTACCTTCTTCCTTCCATTCCTCCTTTCTTTCTTGGAGCATGGAAAGAGCAGGTCATGAGCAAGCAAGTTCCCTAAAATCCTGTAACTGGTCACTCATGCCATATTCTAGATAAATATGTTATTTCATTAAGGGAAAGTAGAAAATTAAAACTAGGATCTGGGTGATTAAAACTAGTATCCGGACACCAAAGGCTTGCTTTTTGGTTTTTGTGTGTAACTGTATTAATGAACTTTTCCTTAAACAGGGATTCAGAAATCTGAAAATTAAAATTTTACACTGTTAAAATTCCTCATTGCTCTGCCTCATCCTGTTCAGAGTCAGTTCATTAAGCACCCACTGGGTGCAGAAAGCTGGTAGGAAAAAAACATGAAAAGGCTACTATTGTGGTTAAAAGCACAGAACTTTGGAATGAGCCCAACCTGGTTTCATTCCAGGCCTACAGTTATACGACCTTGGGCTAGTTACTTACCCTCTGGAACTCAATTTCCTTGCCTATAAAATGGGGATAATGGTCCCCATCTTATAGAGTGATTCTGAAGATTAAAAGCATACCTCATGAAAAGAGCTTAGCCAGGTACCTGTAGTGGTAACAGGCATGCCTTCCCCAGTCATGCTCGCATCCTTAGCAGCTTTCCTTCGTTTCACTGTTCTAATAGCATGGATCTATTGGATTGTCTGAAAAAGAGCAGAAACTCTATCTACACCTAGAAGAAAAATACTTGTCAGGAAAAGTTTAACATTTTCTTTCAAACCTCTTTTAGAAAATGTTCCTGTCCTTTTCCAGAACAGTGGAGGAGACTTGGGCGGTCCTCTGATGTCAAGGATACGAGGCAAAGGGAAGGATTAAAACTCAAGGAGAAAGGCCTCTTGCCTAGAAAACATTGCAAACCCCAGTGTAGAGCTGGGTTCAAGATCTGGTTTGGAGGGGTGCTTGTTGGGCAGAGCTATGTAGCCCTGTTCACTCAGCAGCCAGGTGACAAGCTGAAGAGCCAGAGGAACGTGGAGAAGGGAAAGGTTTAGGCAGATCTTAAGTACTTCCTAGCACAGAGCAAGAGCCTCAAGCCCACCCTTCAGCCCATGTGTGAGGAGCCATGGGGGTTGAGAGGCCCAAGACGAGCTCTGACACCAGCCCATGCAGGTAGCCAGAACTCGAGAGACTGCAGAGCTGACACAGCTCTCAGTTGGGCAGCTTAACCCCTCTCTGAGTTTTCATGGTTGACTGTAAGTTTTGGAAAGAGTTGCTGGTTAGATAACTGGTCCAAAAGAGTTAGCACTTTAAATCTAAGTCACCCTCCTGGAAATAATTATGAAAACTGCCACGTGTGCGTGCTTCAGGAAGATGCATCCACTGCCTAGGTCATTGTGACGCTGCCTCCGGGGACCTGAAACTCTGAAGTCTCCCTGCCTGATAGGAGGTTGGCACACCTGCCACGTTGGTCTCATGCTCTTTATAGAGCAGTGAAAAGCACAGACACAAGACCGTGGTTTAGGCTGTGACAGAAGTGTGCACACATTTGCCTCTCTGTGATTTTGATGAATCCTTTAAACACCGTAGCCTAAATGAGGCATGAAAAGTAATATTGTGGAAGAGGAGAAGGAATTAAAATTCTCAGCAGGCAAGAAGAGAGTGGCTGATAGCTGAGATCTGTCATCCAGTGGCTGGAGGAGCAGTGCAATCTGGATCCCAGAGACATGTTCTGGGTGGAGATGCAACACAGTGTCAGGAGTACAGACTTTGTAGAGATGGAGAACACTAGAATTTCAGCACCAGGGGCAGAGAGAAGAACAGGGGCTTTGGATGATATGTGATTTTTTTTTTTTTTTGGTCTGTGTTTGTGTCTGGGGGTACAGAGGTTACAGACAAGCTGAGGAGGGTTGGTTGGTTCCAGGAATCAAAGAATGTTAACAGAGATGTTGGTGATGAGCTGGTATGAGTTGAAATACATCTTTCATGAGGCTTGGAGACTTTAGGGATGTTACTTATTGGTCATAGTAGTCGTATCAGTCGCTCAGTCATGCTAACTCTTTGTAGTCCCATGGACTGTAGCCACCAGTTTTCTTCTGTCCTTGGGATTTTCCAGGCAAGAATATTGGAATGGGTTGTCATGTCCTTCTCCAGGGGATCTTCCCAGATCAGGGAAGGCATCGGCAGGTGGATTCTTTACCACTGCACCACCTGGGGGTGTTAGTAATATCACCTAAATGAGGGATGCAGGTTTCATTCATTATACCTGTGACAGCGCTACGCACCGTGGTCCGTATTAGTGGCATGGCATGCCACGTGGCTTTGGACACCTGGGCTCCTCAAAAACATGGTGAAAACATCTGCCTCCTTTCCAGCATCATTGCTCAACATTCACTGTCCCCAGCCTGGGACATGGCTGCAGGTCTCAGCCTCTCCATCTGCTGGGCTCTCCTGTCCTTGTGGCTATGGATACCCTGGGCAAGGCTCTGCCATTCTTATCATGACATCACCTTCCAGCTCAGAGGAGCAACTTAAAAGCAGCTTATTTTAGATAAGAAATGGAATGTTGTGTTCCTTGGTCTTCCAGCAGTCCAGCCAGGTCCCCTCTTTGGATGTCACCGCCATGGGAGTGTCCCAGGCATTCTCACCACGGCCCTTTCTCTCTCTCTTTCTCACAGCAGAGCGTGGCAGGGGATTGTAGTACCTCTTTGAGTGACTCTGGTGGCTTCTGGGACATTGGCTTTGGACCCTTTGTGACGCAGCATGCCTCGTGGGATGATGGCGATGCAGAGAGGAAAGCAGCCCGAGGTCACACTCGCCTGCCTCCTCTTGGCTGCGGCGGGCTGCTTCGCGGACCTGAGTGAGTGTTTTCCTTGATTTCTCTGAGGCCCCCTGGGAGGAGCACTTTGCCCCTAGTGTCAGAGAGAATCATTTGACAAGGACCCTCTAAAAAGGCCTTCTTCCTCCTGGATTTCTTCCCACTGACCTTCGGGGACATGTTCAATAATATGAGAAATGAGCTCAATTACATCATATTGGTTGTTACTTTGCTGTTTTAATCATTTCAAACATATGCTAGGGAAGAATAAGAGTAATAACTGAACTGCCTTTATTGAGCACTTACTATATGGGGTTACAGCAGGCAGTTTATATGCATTGTGTGTAAGCTTCCCAGCAATGCTGTGAGCAATATTATTAGTCCCATTTTACAGATGAGGAACTGAGACTCCAAAAGGCTAAAGTCACCTGGCTCAGAAGCGGTGGCAGTGGGATCCAGATGCAGGTCTTATTCAAGTTCAAAGCTTGAGCTCTTGTCATCCCACCATACTGCCACTCCAGTCTACCTTCTGGGAACCAGGCCAGGTTGGGGACTGGACCTAAGGTCAGCAGAGTTTCTTCAGAGAAGGGTCAACCCCTCTCTGGATGGCTCAGCTCTGAAAGGCTGCCTGGGAGCTGTGCTTCTGAGCACGTTGTGCTCTCGATTTCTTGGGGGGGGGGGGGGTGTCAGTTCATCACTGCATCCCTGTTCTTCCTCCAGATGAGGTTCCTCAGGTCACTGTCCAGCCTTCTTCCACTGTCCAGAAGCTTGGAGGAACCGTGATCCTGGGCTGCGTGGTGGAGCCCCCCTGGATGAACACCACCTGGCGCCTGAACGGGAGGGAGCTGAACGGCTCGGACGACAGCCTGGGCATCCTCATCACCCGCGGGACCCTCGTCGTCACTGCCCTCAACAACCACACCGTGGGCCGGTACCAGTGTGTGGCCCGGATGCCTGCAGGGGCCGTGGCCAGCGTGCCAGCCACCGTGACACTAGCCAGTGAGTCGCGCTCCTCCGCCCACCTCCTACTCTTTCTCTGTTCCCCATCCCAATCAACACCCACCCTGTTAGCCCTATCCTAAAAGGGGCCTTACCAGCTGACCTTTCTGATCAGACAGTGGTGGCCGCCCAGTTATCTCCAGTGTCTGGGGGACCTTTGTGCTCTCTGGCTAGGGGCCATACCAGGAGTGAGTGTCTTTCCCGAAGGAGCTTGACATGGTTGACCTGTTTCTGTGGGCCCCAGAGCTGGGCCATGCCATGCCTTTCTACTTGGTCACTCTGTGGTCTTAGATGGGGTGGTGCCAGCTCTTTGCTGCCTGCACCCCACCGCCCTCCCCTGCCCACTCCATCCTCACAGCAGTTGCAGGCAGAGCGTGTACAGGGCTACGCATGGTCTGAACAGATACTGCGCATTTCCTCTTGGCCTCCTGCGTCTCTGAGGGGCAGGCCTATTCCAAATGCCTGGAATAGAAACTAGAACATGATGGAAAGGCAACTATGTGATAAAGAGGGAGAGAGGAAGAGATGAGGAGACAGTTCGTCCAGAGAGGATGCCAGGAGAAGTCTGCTTACCACTCTTACAGTAGTTACGACTTGGATATACTGTTGTGCCCAAGCTTAGTGCACACAGTACCTGATTTGCCATGGGAAATGAAACTTGGCCGATTAGAACTCCCGAAGCTACAGAGCAGCCCTGGCACCTGTTCTTATATGCTGAGTCCATGGCCAGGAAACATTTAGCCCTTGAACAATGCAGGGTTAGGGTTGCTGACCCTCTAGACAGCTGAGACTCTGCATATAACTCATAGGGGTCCTCTGCATCTGAGGTCCAACCAACCTCTGGTCATGTGGTACTGTAGTATTTATTATGGGAAGAGACCCATGGCCAAGTGGACCCATGCAGTTCAAACCCTTGCTGTTGAAGGGCCAACAGTATTAAGAATTACTTCCCCTTACCTGCTGGCCCAGTCGGTAAAGAGTCTGCCTGAATGCTGGAGACCCTGGTTAGATCCCTGGGCCAGGAAGATCCTCTGGAGAAGGAAATGGCAACCTACTCCAGTATTATTGCCTGGAGAATCCCATGGACAGAGGAGCCTGGGGGCTACAATCCATGGGGTCACAAAGAGTCGGAAACGACTGAATGACTAACACTTTCACTTTCTCTGCTGGCTGAAGTGTAGGGAACGGGGAACCTTGTTGAGAGTTTGATGGTGTTTGGACTTACTCTTCGAGGTCTCTGTCCCCTCAGCAGTGCCCCTTGTCCCCGTCACCCTGCCTTCATATCACCATCATCGTCTCCCTTGTTGATGTTGTAGTTCTGGGAGGTTGGGGTCCTTATGTTATGGGTCATATCAGAGGCAGGAAACTTATAAAATGCTCCTGAAAGTCAGCTGGGCTCCCTGAAGTGTGAGGCGTGAGTCCTGGGAGGAGAGTGGTGAGAGCTGGGAAAGTAGAAAAGCAGCGGGGGAAAAGGCCCTTCATTGCCCTGGTTTCCAGATGCCTCTGGCCTTCAGTCTGTGGGAGAACAGATAATAAGACAGAGGCTGCCACAGAGTGCCTGTTTTCTTGGGAAGCAGTCTAGCAGCCCTGCCCTCTGCTCTGAGGACGCGGGGAGGAAGGCAGGGGGTCCCCAGCTACCCTCCTGGGGGCAAGGCCAAGGGGGAGCTGCATCTTAGAGCCCCCACACCGTGGGAGCCACTTTTCCTTAGTGGCTGCAGCAGAACTCACTGACCCTCAGCGCCACACCTCTAGACAGCAGGCTTAGAGTTCAGGTTACAGTCAGGGATCAGTGAGGGAGGCAGGCCCTGGGCCCCCAGCTGTGCTGGTGGGTTAGGGGAGGATGCTTCATTCAGGTGAGAAGGTGGGGAGGGATCATCTTGTCATAGCAAGAGGGGCTGAGGTCAGAGCTATGCTTCTTACCATCATACTTCTCTTGTATAATTTTTTAATGATAATTAAAATGACACATAGAAAGTTTAGAATATACAGAAAATGTCTCCTCACCATCCTCGCAGAGCCACCATCGTCATTTTAAAACATACCCTTCTAGCCTGCATCTGTACCCGTATTTTTACAGCACTGAAGATAGTTACTATCTTTAGTGTCTCCCCTTTGACATTGTAGGACAAGCATTTTCCATTGGCCGTATGATCATATTTACATTTTTTGTTGAGTATAAAGTGCATCCAGTAAAGTACACAAAGTGCACTAATCTCAAGTGAACACTTTGATGTGTTTTTTGCATGTACATTCTGTGTAACCACCTCGCCAGCAGGCTCCTAGTTCATCTGTCTTCTGTCACCCACCAGAGCAGAAGCACAGTTGTGCATGGCCCTGGGACATCCCAGAGTGACTCCACTCTAAGGTACTGCACCCTTCTCCTAGTGCTGAGCGAGTAAGTCCCTGCCAGTTGTTCATCTTTACAAGTAAGAGGTGCTTTTTAGCAATGTTTGTGTCTTTGAAGGGAGCCACTGCTCCTCTAGGAGGTTTGGTACCCTGCAGATAGTCAGCCCTTGTCTGTGAAGATCCAGGAGACTCTGTAACTTGGCCCACTCAGGAGCTAGGCTACACCTTTCACTGTTTGGAGGAAGGGAGAGCTGGAGAAGAGAAGATTTATTTTGGAGCACTTCTTCTACTTCAAGGTGAATCTGTGTGAGGAGAAACAATTTATAGCCTTTATTTTTAAAAAATTCCTGGCCCCTCTTTCTCTGGTGCTTGAAGGGATCTGCAGTTGGCAGTGAGGACAAAGGGAAGGGTTTGGTTGCAACCCAAGGAGGCACAGGGAGAGAAGAGGGGGCTTGTGCAGAAGCCGAGGCGAGTCTTGTTTGAAAGCCAAGAGCTATTGGTGTGTCACTTAGACATGAATCAGAAGGGAAATGTTTGGGCCTGACCAGAAGATGGATGGAGAAGTGCTGGAAATGGAGAGCAGGCCCGCAGGGTCTGTATCCTGGGACAGAGGGAGTTGGTGGACTGGAACTACAGCCTCCCAGACTTGGAGGAGGCAGTGACGGGGTGGCGGGAAGGTGGGAGAAAGGGGTGCTGTCTTTGGGTTAATGCCACGGGGGATTTGGCCCAGACTCAGCAGCTAGATTAAGTTTCCGAAAGCACATTCCTGAGCAGAATGGGGGCTGTGTTTTGCCAGTTGGCTGGTGTGCGAGGGAGGCTGAGCCGGAGAAGGGATTACAGGAGGCACGGTCTGCATTCAGAGGTGAGGCTGGGCAGCAGCGTGCTGGCGCGCACACACGCACGCATGCACACCCGCAGTTGGTGTTTTCAGGCTTCCTTCTGCTCCTCTCCGCCGTCCTCTCCTGTGTGCATTCAAATAGTTATCCTCAGACAGAGCACGTGCTGTTTGACCTCCCTGGCAGGACGCTGCCTCCTGTGTCTTAGTGAACTCCCAGAGATCATTGGGGGCTTCCTATGATGGGGGCTAGAACCTGGCTTGAGGATCCAGGGATGTGGAGGAGGCTGCCAACAGAGCTTTCCTGGTCCAGACCACTTTCACTCTGATGCCAGGGGGTGTACTTGAACTCCACCCCTGCCTGGTGGCATCAGGTAAAATGGAACACATGAAGCCTCGGTGGTGCACGCCCACCCTCTCCTCTGAGTGGTCCTGCCCACATGGAGACCTGCTGTCCTTCCTGTTCTCCTCTATGGAGAAGTATTTTTTCCTGTTTCACTTAAGCTTTCCTTGTGGTGAATCTCTCTTGTTGCTAATGCTTCACTTCAGACCATCTTGTCTAATTCTTTTGAAATGTTTTTACTTTGATCTCCTTTCTTCTTCTTGCCTGTCTTTTCATAAGCTTGATACCCAGAGGGCAACCATTCCACATGGCTCTGAGGGTCCCACTCTACGCACCTGAACCAAAAGCAGACGTCGCCCACGGACACCTCATTCCTTGTTCTGGCCCCCAGACGGCCTTAGCGTCATTCTCCACACAGCATAGCAAGTAAACATGACCAGTTCAGAGCCGCATGCCATGGGAAGGCTGTTTCCTGTCCCTTACCATGTCCAGTTATCTACCATTCAGATAAACTCCTACTTTCACTTTTTATCTTCTTCCCTATCTTTTAAATTAATTCTTCCAGCTATCCTATCATCCCCAGATCCTACTGGTACTTGGAAATAGGCAGTAACTGAGGGGATATTCTCTATCTGGGAAGATACATAATTGTCTCTATGACTTGACACTGGCTAATGTGAAGTCTTAAGGTGGTGCTAGTTTAGTTGTGAGCAGATCCATAACCCCTCCGTAAGGTCTTTAAGCCCTAGGGCCAGTCAGAGAGTGATCTTTCTTTGGTATCAGAGATCAGAGGCAAGGCAGCGGACAGAAGAGGTAGGAGTTCCCCTTCGGCAGCTGTCTCCATGACTCTGTGCCTTTGAGGAAAGGTCAGAAGGAGACAGGGGCCCTTTGTTACCATAATTTAACCCAGGAGTGAAATGAAGAGCCAAACTGGTGTAATGGAAAAAACATGAAACTTAAACCCAGGATCTTTTAAGTTTTAACTCTGCCACTGAAGAGTTCATGTAGCTTTGGACAAATCCCTTCATCTCTCGGATGGTCACAACTGTGAAATGAGCTCAGTACTGATTACATCATCTGTCTCATGGTTTTGTTTTTTAGAGACTCAAATGAGAGAATATATGATAGTACTATTTTGAAGCCGGCTTTATTCACTCACCCATATGGTCAACACATATTTGTGGAGCATCCTCTTGGAGGGGGCTCTAGGGCCCGAGCTCGGTGCTGGCCAGCTCCGTTCTGGGAGCAGCCCTTAGGATGACACAGTCCAGGGGGCCAAAGCTTCCATCTCAGCCAGAGCCAAGAGAGAGGACTGGCTTATCAGGGGCAGAGGACAAACCCGTTTCCTGTGAATTTCGTAGCTCTCTCTCCACACATGTTCTCCAGCCCAGATTCCCACCTCCCTGCCACTTTGAGAGCAGCCCACAGTGTCCTGCGTGTATTTTGTCTCTGTGGCCCAAAGAGGTGTCTGTTTATGCCTTTGTTGGTTCACTGATGCATGTAATTGCAACCAGGCAGCATGGGCAGGCTGGGCCAACCCTGGCCCTTGGTGTGGTTAAGTTCCACACACAGAAGCCATGTCTCTTCTTTCTCAGCTCCCTAAACTCTGAGTCCCATCAAACACTTCCTCAAGGTCTTCTATGCTGTGACCCTGAATTAGAACAGGCCACTAAGGCCAGTTGTTGAAATTTTCTTAAAACATTTCTAGCTTCCTTTATCCTTGTTTTTAGTCAGGGTTCTCTAGAGAAGCAGAATCAATCACCATACACACACACACACATATAGACACACACATGTAATTTTAAGGCTTCCCTCATGGCTCAGACGGTAAAGAATCTGCCTGCAATGTAGGAGACCTGGGTTCCATCCCCAGGTTGGGAAGATATGCTGAAGAAGGGAATGGCAACCCACTCCAGTATTCTTGCCTGGAGAATCCCCATGGACAGAGGAACCTGGCAGGCTACAGTCCATGAGGTCACAAAGAGTCAGACATGACTGAGTGACTAAGCATACATGTAATTTTATGGAGAACATATATATAATTATACACACACTCACATGTATGGGGAGAGAGAGAAATAGAGAAAGGAAAAAATAAAGAAAAAGATTTATTTCAAAGGATTGGCCCACATGATTATGGAGGCTGGAAAGTCCAAAATCACTGGGCGAGCCAGCAGGCTGGAGATTCATGCAATCCACTAGGGAACCAGGAAACCAAACATTCTCTAGCCCTGAGTTCAATAGCTTGATGTTTTGCAGGTTGGTGTCCTGAGAAGTAGGGAGTGTTGAGAATTTACAACAGCGCAGTAAGACCTGCTCTGGGCTATTGAGGATCTCTCAGTCTGATGGAGAAGATGGACTGCAGTTCCTGTTAGCCACAAAACAAGTCAGTCAGAGCCATGAGTTGCCTGAGGGACATAAACAGATTTTAATGGGAATTCAGGGGAAGAGTCTTTCATTTCCATTTCAGGGAATTGAGGAAGACTCAAGGTTGAGCCTTGAAGAATGTGTGTGGGACAACCTTTATCTCCAGTGTTTTGAGTCCTCTCATCTTTCTCAGGCCTTCAACTAAGTTCAGCTCTCTACATTGTGTGCTTAGACCTAAGCCCAGTGCTGTTTCTGGGACGGTGCAGATATTTCACAGTGAGTGCGGTCAGATTCTGAAATCAGGATGGGGTAACAGTCACCTGGTGGCTGTATTTCCCTAGGAGAGGAAGGGGTCTGCAGCTGAAAGCTGAGTCTGAAGCTACCCGCCAGACTGAGCGTGAGTCTGCCTCCTTTGCTGGGGGAGCTCTAGACAGCTCCACATGGGGGTGTAGTTGGAAAAGGAGAACTAACTTGAGCTTGAAATGCAGCTGTTTTATGCCCATACATGCTGTGTGCTTTACTTTGCCAGTTGGACAAGAATGAAAGATACTGACTGCTAAGTCGCTTCAGTCACGTCCAACTCTTTGTGACCCATTGAAAGATAGCTTAAATGCCAAAGGTACTAAGCAACTTGAGTACCTAAATAGGAGATGACCTATTTAGGAATACCTTACAGCTTTAGGTCAGAGTCACAGTAACTCTTTTCTGCTTTCTACTAGTACAGGCAGAAATTCACACCTCACAGGAGTCTCCCCTGGTATTCATCTTCAAAGGGCATGGGCAATACGAGTCCCATTGGTCTGGGACAAGCGCTCAGGCAAATGTGTGGTGTGAGCTCAGGGCAGCATGGCAGCAACTTTCTGCCCCACACAGCCAGGGTTCTAGTTCTCTATTTAGCAACAGTCAATATTTACCACACACACAGACACAGAAAGACTCAAAAATTCCATGGTGCGTCTTCTACCAAGGACGTGCTTAGAATTCCCCATTCGTCTCCTCAACCTATCCTTGGCACACTCAGCCGCAGGCTTTAATAAAATCCTAGGTCCATTTTCTAAGCTAAGAGAAAAGGGAAGGACCACACAGTGAGTTAAGCAGGTACAACTATAGATTCAATGAGCCAGAACAGACTTGGAGAAGCCTTTTGCCCAGGAAGATGAGATAAGTGTTGATTAGTTTGCTTGAAATCCCTGGAACTCTAAAGAACATGATGTATGATGGTTCCTTTAAAATGAAAACGAATCAAGAGAGAAAATGAGTTCCTTTGCTCCCCTTTTTTGTGTGTATGTGTCTAAGAGTTTAGGGATTTCCACTCTGATCTTGTTTGTAGACTTTCAACCATTTTTTGGAATCTAGTATTAGTCCCAGGAGCTATAGAACAGTGAGTCTGTCTTGCAAATGGGACAAAATGCTTAAATAAAACACTGTCACTTAACAGTGAAGAAAAAAACGGTTAAGCAAAAGGGGGGAAAACTTACTGAGGTAGAAACAGCATGTTTTTTTTTTTCTGTAGGAAAATTGTGCTTAATTTTTAGTGATGGTGCTCCTTTTCTACTTAAAAACATTTGAAGGAATCATAGAGTAAGACTCAGGCTACAGGGTGACACTTCAGCACACCTCTCAGCCCTGCCTCCTCCTCTAGACGCAGCAAATCTGCCATTTCCTTGGCTCATCTCTCACTTTCCCTGGGTGCTCTGTCTGCCTGTAACAACTTCCTTTTCATTCCCATTCCCATAGAATTCCCACCTCCCTTAGGTTAATAAGTGCAAGTTGCTCAGTTGTGTCTGACTCTTTGTGACCCCATGGACTATATGGTCCATGGAATTCTCCAGGCCAGAATACTGGAGTGGGTAGCTTTTCCCTTCTCCAGGGGATCTTCCCAACCCAGGTCTTCCTCATTGCAGGCAGATTCTTTACCAGCTGAGCCACAAGGGAAGCCCTGGTGGCTCAGACAGTAAAGCGTCTGCCTACAATGCAGGAGACCTGGGTTCAATCCCTGTGTCGGGAAGATCTCCTGGAGAAGGAAATGGCAACCCACTCCAGTACTCTTGCCTGGAAAATCTCACGGATGGAGGAGCCTGGTAGGCTACAGTCCATGGGGTCACAAAGAGTCAGACACAACTGAGCAACTTCACTTTGGGTTAATTCCTTCCTTCTTGGTGATCAACCTTCAACTGTCTTCTCCTCTAGGAATCTTTTGTTGACCCCTCCTTGACTCCCCAGGTCTGGAGTGGGGTCCCCTCTTCCGAGCTCCCTGCCATCCTGTGTTCACTTCTCTAGGCCTCTCCAGCCACCGTCTCTTTGCCCTTCACCTCTGTGATCACCACACCGCGGCACACGCTTGGCCTTCAGTGAATGTCTAGGGAGAGGCAGGCTCCCAGATAAGATATGTTGAAGTCTAGAAGATCAAAAAGAGCATGCAGAAGGCAGACAAAGATTTCTTCACCCGACTGTGGTATAGTAGAAGTTTTGAGGAAGTAAATAAGAAAGGATGAAGCAACACTTGGGATGTAAACAAGCTGAAGATACAAATAGATTTAGGAAGGGTTTAGAAAAATTGATGGATGTCAGAAGCATAAAGCATAAAAGAAATTAAGGTATTGGTGGAAATTCTGCAACCTTTGAAGGCAGACGCCAGTGACTGTGGCTGCAGTCCTACCAGGCGCCTCATAGGATCTGTCAGAGAGGGTGGGCAGATGGCACGGGTAGTCACCACTGCTTTTAGGACTACACAGTTCCCGTGTGTGAGTGGAGGGTGGGGGCAGTGGGAACCACTGTGGACTCCACTGGCCTTAAGACACCGCCCCTACCCCTTCCACCTGGAATTCTGGTTTTTCAGGGACACACTGAAGGGCTCACGTCCATTGTTCCTCTGAACGCCTTGGCTTCGGTCTTCTCTCCTCTTTCTTCCTGTACAGGCCGCCAGCCAGCCAAACACTGTGCCAGGAACCAGTTCTGGCTCTGATGAGTCCAGACCACCGGGGTTCACATTAATTTTCCCATTGCTAAGTTTCTAGTTTATATTTGGTTGATCAGAGAAATATGTGTGATGTGGGTTGCTGGCAAGTAAATCTTTTTTTCCTTCTTCTCTCTCTCCCCAGTGTATTTTTTCAAACCATTTTATTCCTTCATGTAATCCAAAAGAAACTCCCTAGTTCTGCTAGCCAGCCCTACCTCACAGCAGCTCTGGAGTCAGATAAACGGGATGGTCTACAGACGTTGTCTCTTCATCTGGTTGCCAGACTCAGTGGAGAAACGACTCCCATCCTTGACTTATTTTCAAGGATTAATAGCATTTCTCGTACTCGTGTGTCTTTTTTAAAAAAATATTTTTAATTGGTTCAAGCCAAGAAATTCCTGAAGCATTAGGCCAGTTTACTGCAAATCATTGAATGACACTGCAAACTAGGTTCTTTCTATTTTCCTTCTCCTTCCTCTCACACTCCTCTTTTTATGCCCTGTCTCCTGTCGTGCCCACCTCCACTCTTGACTTTGATCTTCTGCCCTCTTCCCTGTGGCTCTTTCATCTCTTCTCCACCCAGAGCTTTTTCCTGCTACTCAAATCTGGGTGCACACCCCACCTTAATTCAAAAGAAAGAAACACACGATTTAACAACTACTGTGCTTGGCATCTGCAAAGGTGTTTTTTTTTTTTTTTTTTTTACCCTCATAGGAACTGTTTTTATTTAAGTAAAAGAGAGCATGCTTTACTTTCATCAGAAAGTGTGTTTGCGAAATTTCATGTCGTGTTTCCATGGCTGTCAGGAGAGCGCTTTGGAGCCAAAATTATTCATGCAATTGAACAGGCAGAAAAAAAAATCCTAAAGAGAGCAAATGTATTTGTCCACTGTTCCAGCCTGCAAAAGGAGAAGTGCTCACTCCACCAGCCCCCCTTCTAAATTGCCTGGAGATCGAGGTAACCTAATCTAGGCTGGCACACTGGTGAAGGTGGCAGGGACTACGCTTAGGGACACTACTCTTGTGAACTGTTATAGCCAGCCTACGTGTTGCTTTGTCTTTTCAATTAAAGCCCCCCATGGTTAGGAACTATGTCTTTATCTTCTTGGTATCTTCTACAAATTCAGCCTGGCTGAGTGAATGAATAGTGAATATGAATAGTCTGGAGGGATGGCATTGTGCCAGATGCCAACTACAGAATATGCTGATTTTGCTCAGCTTTGTGGGCTCCCATTGGGTCTGACTTCAGTGGTCTATGTGCCAGGGGTACGGACTGGTGATAGGCTTAGTCACTCCCCAGAATGCGTGCCTCAGAGGCCTGCCCATCCCGCAGTCAACCCTATTCACTCATCAAGAACAGGCAGTTCCATGTCTAAAGGCAGCACCATCAGGCTCCAGCCTCCACTCCACTTCTGCAGTCCATCACCATGGCTTTCCACTTGTAGAGAATTTTCTTTCAGAGGCTTGATCTGGGGGTTGTGCCAAGCCATGGCTCCTCAGGTGACTTGGAGACCAAGAGTTATGCTGTGATTCTCTCCCCATCCGTGAAGTAGTTCAGGGCAAAGAGCCCACCCAGGGAGGCAGGTGTGGGACCCTTCCCCGGCTCAGACCACCTCCAAGTCCATCCGTAGAGCAGTGGGCCGTGCACTCTTAATTTTACTCACCTTGTACCTTTGCCACCTTTCAAAAGGTGCAGGGCCAGGCCACAGGGTCAGTGTGTCACTGGGCTACTCCATTAGGTGAAATCTTTCTACACTTTGTAACACTGCCTGTAGACGCAGGAAGCCATTACAGGGACAAGTTGAGCCCTGGGAGCAGGAGAGCTGGGAGATGGAACGATCAGTCAGCCCAAACTTGCTGATGGCCACGAGGCTGCCCAGCCGCGCTGGCAGCACTGCCCAGTGAGCCTGATGTGGTGCCCCTGCAATCGGTGGATCGCATCCAAGCTTCAACAGATGAGTGCAGGCTTGTCCTGTGAGCCCTGAGAACAGGCAGGAAGGAAGGGCAAGACTGACCAGACACAAGAAATACCTGGATGGATTAAAAGCCAGAATGTTTGTAATCATTCAGCTGAACTGATGGAGATGGGGATGTTGGTAACTCTAGGCAGCCTCTATCTGAAGGCACTGTCTTACCTGACTTCTTTCTTAAGCAGAATTGCACTTTTAATTTGCACCCTAAGGGAGGATGCTTCCCTGATAGCTCTGCTGGTAAAGAATTCGCCTGTAACGCAGGAGACCCTGGTTTGATTCCTGGGTCAGATAAATCACCTGGAGAAAGGAACAGCTACCCACTCCAGTATTCTAGTATTCTGGCCTGGAGAATTCCATGGACTGTGTAGCCCATGGGGTCACAAAGAGTCAGACACGACTGAATGACTTTCACTTTCAAGGGAGGACTCAGGGAGAAGAGGATCAAATGAGGAAACTCCTTGAAAGTAAAGGTTAGGTTTATTGATTACATGGGGGCATTTTGTGGAGGCACAAGGCACCATGTAATGGGGCATGGAGAGTATATAAGAACTGAAAGATGAGCCTACAATGAAGATCTAACAATTCTGTATTATGAGAATGTAAAAACAAACACTAAATATTGTGATATAATTCATAGATCTACTGAACCTTTTATTCATAAAGGAAAGATCAAGGCTAGAAGGTGGAGAGAAAGAGAAAGTAAGTCAAAAGGGGCTCAAGATAAAACTTGTCAATTTGTAGTTTCACGAATGAGCCTGATGGTGACAGCCACACTCACATGCCTCTAAAAGTTTTTATTTTCCTTCTTTTTTCCCCACGGGCAAGAAGGTAGGAGCCTGATGTATCCTGGGAATGTGAAGAGAAAAGTCAGAGCACATTCCATGATTGTATCCAAACAGATCCCTGTCACCTGTGTATCCGAAGCTCCTATAGAAGTGACTTATCAGAAGATAAAATGTTCCGTTAAGAAATTGAGTGCTTAGAAGGCAGGGAACTGGGCAGGGCTCTATATGGAGCCTAAGATATTCGACTTTCTCAGAAAGCACAAAGTTCTGGGACTAATAAAGAAGGTCTGTAAACTCAAGAGATGGCCCCAAAGACCAGGGCTTCTGACCTGTTGAGAGCTGAGGGACAAGAGTGGGCCTCACGGCATTTGATTAGTGCAGACAAGTTAATAAAATAGCTGGAAGAATACACAGAGAGGATGCAAAAGAAGGGTCTGAGGGAAGGTAAGAGGATTAAAGCTGCAAAAACATTCCTCTAATGGATTTCTCAAACACACCAGCCAACAGGCAAGGGCAGGTGTCCTGTCAAACCATTTCCCCCATGAAACCTGATCCATCATTCTGCAAGGAGACTGGAGGCCTGCTAACCCCATTTGTAACTGAAGGGCCTGCCCCTTATTCCCAGGGAAGTGCTCTGAGCAGCGCAGGGACTCGCCAGGAAACTGGCTTTGCAGACAAAGGGGCCTGGGAACAGGCTGGTTTCCTTCATATGCAGCCAACTAGATCTCTCTGCATCTGCCTCTCATCTGGTGGCTGATTAAGCTGTTATTGATCATGAAGCCTCTGCCCCTCCCTGGCCTCCTTCCTGCCCAAAAAATACTAGAAAAGGGGGTGCTCTGAGTTTCAGATCGCTCATCACTTCATTACTCTGCCTTTGATCCCTTAGTGAAACTCAACTTTTGCTCCACCAGCCAAATTGGGAGCATTTGTCTAGTGAAGCAACAGCTAAAGCTTAAGCTCAGGGTGTGGGGTGGGGGGAGGACAGGGCCCGGGACCCAGCTGCTGCTTGCTTGTTTTGAAGCCAGTAGGCTTGCCTGCCAGTCGGCCCTTGTGGGGAGCTAGAAACCCAGCTGGGGTGTCCTGGGTCCTGCCTGCCTGGGCTGTTGTGCACATGTTGGCATCAGAACAGAAGGGCTGCCCGGCTTACCAGTGCCCAGCTTGTGCCTCCCTCAGTGCACAGCCCACTGTCTCCAACCCAGCAGTGAATCCTTGGAGTGCGCAGAAGGCCCCCAGAGGGGCCTGGGGTGTGTAGCATTTTCCAGTCTTGAGTCAGTGAGGTGTGTACATGGAGGAGAGTGTGCTCTGTGCACAGATAAGTTCTCAGTTACAGGGGGCAGGAGCCCGGGGCTAAGCTGGAAATGGCATTCTGATGCCAGACTCCTTTCAGTTACTCACATCTTTCTTGCAAAATGCTTTGTTAGGCTTAAGTATATTCTTGCTTGAGGCAGATTTTCTTGGAATGAAGTAAAGGAAGAGGGTGAAACAAAAACTCAAAAACTCTTGGTGGAGTAGTTTTAGATTTATTAGAGCGTGCAAGAGACATGCTTCTCTGTGACTGAGGAATTTTCCAGATGCCCCTGGGCTCACATGCTCACAGCTCTCTCTGTGGGGAGTCTCCTGACTTGGCAGGTACCTGTGCTGAGGAGGATTAAGGCTTTTGCATTGCTGAGGTACTTTGCTTATGAAAAGCAGGTAGTAACATCCAGCTAGAACTCCCTGAGCACAGGCTGTCCACCCTTTCCCACAGTCCACCATCCTCCTCGCTGAGAGAAAATGCATCCGCTCACTTGGCTGAGAGGTTCAGCCAGGACTGAGCTATGGATTTTGGGGGGCCCAGTGCAATGTGAAAATATGAGGTCCCTTGGTCAAATGTTATTTAAAATTTCAAGGCAGTGATAGAGCATTAAACCAAGCGTTGGCCTCTTCCAAGTGAGGGGCCAGGCACAGCTGCACAGGTTGCATGCCGACAAAGCTGGCCTTGGGCACCGTCTTCCAAACTGTTCATTCAATAAGGACTCAGTGAACGTGGTGCCTCCTGAAGACTGTGAAGTGGGGCTTGGGGCTGGGGCACGGAGTCCAAAATTGATAGTTTGCCCACTAGGAATTTGCAATTTAGTTAGGATTGGATATCATCAACACAGCTTCCCTCATAGCTCAGTTGGTAAAGAATCTGCCTGCAGTGCAGGGGACCCGAGTTCAATTCCTGGGTCGGGAAGATCCCCTGGAGAAGGAAATGGCAACCCACTCCAATATTCTGTCCATGGAGAATCCCATAGACAGAGGAGCCTAGCAGGCTACAGTCCATGGGGTCGCATGAGTCAGACATGACTTAAGACAGTAAACTACCATCACCAACATAAAATTAAATAATCATGAGATGATTCCTTAAAAACCCAGAAGGCTCCACACCCACCCAAAGGAAGGGATCCACGAGAGATCTCACCTTGACCCACAGGAACCGCCTGTGTTCAGCCTGGAAAGTGAAATGGGTCTATAGAGATGAACTATGCATTCTGTCATTTTTACCACACTACTTGGTGAATAGCATGTATTTCTTCTAGTGTTATTTTCATTTCAGTTATCGTATTCAACTCTGGTTGTGCTTTATACTTTCTTATTCTTTGTTAAAAAGCATCTTGTAACTTCTCATCCATTCTTTCCTCAAGTTCTTGGATCATCTTTAGAGTCATTGCTCTGAACTCTTTCTTGGTAGATTGCCTGTCTCCACGTCACTCATGTGTTCTTGGGTTTTGTCTTGTTCCTTCTCTGGAACATATTCCTGTCGTGGCATTTTGTATCTGTATTTGTATGTATGTGGAAGGTTAGTTATGTCTCTCAACCTTGGAGAAGTGGCCCTCTATAGGGGATTCCTGTGTATCTCAGCCTTACACTCCCTCTTGTAAGGGACCTATGTACACTCCCTATGGCCAGGGACCAGCAGGTCCCAGGGGAGGTTCTGACCTGTGTTTGCAGACTCAGTTCCACAGGCTGTGTGATTTTATTTTTCTTGCTTTCTGGTGTCTGCCCTCCCAGTGTGTGACTTTGGGCTAGAGGCTTCTGCAGGCTTCCTGGTGGGAGGGGCTGGTGCCTGTCTACTGGTGGGTGGAATTGGGTCTTGGCCCTCTGGGGGTCAGGACCATATTTAAAGGTGGTGTGTGCTCAGGAAGTCTTTATTTTCAAACATTTATTTATTTGGCTGCATCAGGTCTTAGTTGCAGTGCCTAGGATCTTCGTTGAGTCATATGGGACCACGCAGTGCACAGACTCTGTGCGGCACAGGCTCAGTAGTTGCTCTGAGGCATGTGGGATCTTAATTCCCCAACCAGGGATCTAACCCGCGTCCCTTGCATTGCAAGGTGGATTCTTAACCATTGGACCACCAGGGAAGCCTCTCAGGAAGTCTTTAGGCCTGCCTGTTAGTTGTTTGGTGTGAGGTACCCCAGCACTGGAGCCTACAAGTGTTGGGTGGGGTCAGGGCCCAGTTTTAATATCCCAACAAGATGTCAGCCTTCAGGTGAGTACTCCTGGATATGTTCGCCACCAGCTTTTATGTCCTAAGAGAGAGCCATAGCCAGCCCCTGCATCCCCGGAAAACCCTCTAAGACCAGCAGGTAGATTTGGGCCAGGGTCCTGTGAAGTCACTACTTTTGCCCTGGGTCCTGGTATGCATGAGACCTTGTATGCATCCTCCAAGAATGGATCTCGATTTCCCCCAGTCCTATGGTACTCCTGCGATCAAGCCCCACGGGCCTTCAAGGCCAAATGCTCTGGGGGCTCCTGCTCGTCATACCAGACCTCCCAAGCTGGGGTGCCTGCCATGACCTCAGCACTCTACTGTCACTCCTATAGGAGAATTTCTTTGACATAATAATTCTCCAGTTTGTGGGTCACCCACCCTGGGGATATGGGATTCGATTATATCTCAAGTGTGCCCCTCCTACCATCTTGTAGTGATTTCTTTGTGTTTGAATGTAGAGTATCTTTTTTGTTAGGTTCCAGACTTTTTTACTGATGGTTGTTCAGTGGTTAGGTGTGATTTTGGTATTTTCGTGGGAGGAGGTGAGCTCAAGGTCTTCTATGCTGCCATTTATCCTAACAACATGTATTCCTTATTTCACATTTATTAGACCTGTTTTACCTCTTTCCTGTGACCCTGGAAGTAAACACTCAAGAAATATTCTGTTTTCAAAATATCCACACTTAGATAAAGATTGGCCACACTTGGATAAAGAGTTGATGGAAAATTTGTTGTGCTAAGCCCTTGAGCTCATAATGTCAACCCAGCTCAACTACAAAATCTGAGTTCACAAATAACATGCATGGGCATCTTGTACCTGACTGGAGGGGCCCAGCTCCAAGATAGTCATTCATTTGGTCATCTAGCATTCACTGAGCATCTACTTAGGCCAGAGGACAAGATAACAACACTTGGTCCCTGACCCTAAAAAGTTCACAGTTAAATATTGGAATCAAAGGGACAATGATCCTTTCATAGAAATAAAAGGGCTTTTTCCTGTGCTGCTCTGGCTCGACTTGACTAAGAGCTTCTAGAAAGTTGCGTTAAGTGGGAAACCTCCTGACCTCACTGAGTGCCATGATCACAGGGCTCTCCTTGGTGACAGTAGTTTGTTTTTGGTAATTACCTCATGTCTTCTGTGAGAAACCTGACTCCCAACTGCTGCTGTTGCCTTGTCTGGGAACGAACCACACAGGCAGGTGGAGTCTTGCTGTGAACTGCAGTTACACTGTGATGGTATCAGTTCTCAGGAGCTGAGTAGAATGTGGTGTGGTCAGCACTCAGAGAGGGTGCCTCCAGGGCTTTCTAAGCACCTTTGTGGGGAGAGTGTCTGGGTAAATATTTTCCTCTCTCTTATCTTATTCTCTATTAGTTTTATTTCCTCTCTTAAATTAAATTCAGCTACAGTCCTGAAAACCGAATTTGGCATGTGGTTTTGTTGCACAAATAGCCCGTTTTGTTCAGGGACATCAGTGATTTGGCTTCAAACAAAGAGAGTTTTGTTGTGTGGGCTGTTGGATTGTTTGGGAAATATCCTGCTTTTGTTCCAGATGGATCTCCATCCAATCCAGTTTAAATCCCATCTTCCTGCCACCACGGCAAGTTAGAAGAGACTGCAGCCTGGTGTCAGGACCTCGGTTCCCCCGCATTCCACTGCCATTAAACCCCACTGGAGACATTCCTCTCTGCCTTAGAAAACCCTTTGGGTACCCACAATCTCCATCCCCAGCCCAAAGACTGAATTAGCCATGATACGACTTACTGTTGGCTCTTTGTTTCTGCGGATGGGAAACCCGAGGTTACGCAGGCTTTCCTATAGGTGTAGACTATAAGCACGGTACAACACGATTTTATATAAGGGACTTGAGTATCTCCATTTTAGTAGCCACTGGGGCACCTGGAACCAATCCCCAAGGATACTGGGGGAGGACCGCATAGCTGTGCATAGCAGGAATCAGCCTTCTGGTTGTAACTATGGTTGGCTATCAAGCAGAATCTCAGGCCTTTCACTTTTTGATGTGGATATCGGATTAGAAGGCTATTCTTGACTTAACTGGAAAAAAGACATAAGCATTCTCTGTCATTGTTCCTTTCAGTCTCCATGAGCTGTGCCAGGACATTTGTGCCTTGACCATGACCCATTTCTAGCCAGGTTCAGTGGGGCCAATGGGCCTAGGCCCCTTGCTGCCTTAGGTCAATATAAGAGAAGAGGCTGGTCTGTGTCACAGGCACCATTTGATGGAATTCTCTACACTCACCCACCGGCAGCTTATATACACCCAGTTGTACTCACATGAAGTGATGCGAGCCACACATTCCCTCCTGTAAACTCTAGACCACAAACGGCTGGAGGAAGGACTCAGAGCACCCCCAGAGGACCCCTCAGCGTGTGAGGTTCTTGCAGCTGTCAATTGTGACTAAAGACACTGAGGCACAAGCCCAGCCTGAAACAGCGCACTGGTCATCTCTGTCTTCCATCTAGGCCCAACCAGCCCCTTTTCTTCTCTCCACAGATCTCCAGGACTTCAAGTTAGATGTGCAGCATGTGATTGAAGTTGATGAGGGGAACACAGCGGTCATCGCCTGCCACCTTCCCGAGAGCCACCCTAAAGCCCAGGTCCGGTACAGTGTCAAACAGGAGTGGCTGGAGGCCTCCCGGGGTGAGTAAACAAGCAGGAACCTGGAGGTTGGGGCCAGGAAGGAAGTTGGTGCCTCTACAGTGCCTCCCAAACCCTGTCAATGCCCCACAGCACCTTCCCCATGCTGCTCAGCCATCTGCTATCCTAAGATGCAGCTCTACAGGATACTGAAGGGCCTCAGAATCTCCTCATCCTTTGAGGCCCTGCCAGATGTTGCTGAGCTGTTGCCACTGAATCAGAGCTCTCAGCTCGGAGTTCCAGTCCCTCCCCGTGCCATCTTCCTGCCACCAGGCACGCACTGGAAGGCTGCCCGATGAGCCAGATGTTCCTAGAGCTGAGGGCTCCCTGGTGGGAGGCGGGGCTCTTCCCTGCACAGTACAGCAGTCTCTCTAGTGGAATCTGAGGTTTTCCCTCTCCCCGTCTTCCTGGTGTTGCAGCCATCACAGCTTCCTGCTCAGGCCACGGTGGGCATGACAGCTGGTCCAGGGGAGATTGAGTGTTCATCCGCAGAGTGCCCACAGGGCACTTCCTCCCACAGATGACCTGCACTTAAGGCCAAATAGACCCTGTGGCTGGACCCTACACCTCAAAATGTATACCTTTTAAAATGCCCTAGAGATTTTTAAATATTTTTGTTAACTTTCTGGTTATGAAACTTTATGGTTATATGTTTACTTTAGAAAATACAAAAAGTATTTTTTAAAAGATCAAAAGTCTAATCCTGCCACTCAGAAATAACCAAGAGATTAGAGTATGAATGTCTACTGTCCCTGGCAGTGGCCCCTGGAGGAGGCCTGCCCATCCCACAAGAATCAAGGGCTTTTTCCATCCTATTTGGCATTTGCTTAAGCAGCTCACACCTGGGGCAGCCCAGTGACAGGCAGGCACCAGACTCAACGAGCCAGATTGCAGGGACATCCAGATGGCCAAGGGCAGGCCACCAGAAAGCTCAGAGCTGATGACCAGTGCTTTGCCTGTCAGGAAGTCAAACACTATCCTAGTTGCCAGGTGTGCAGATACTATGAATCTGTCCCCTGCGGATAGAAGCTGAACTCAGCCCTGGGACCCCACCCCGTGACACCTCAATGCAAAAGCAGACAGAGCCTAGCAGGCCAGTAATGCCAAGGGAAGGACTTCCATGGTATTCATGGAGAGGGCTAGGGTTGGGGATTAAAATATTCCTCCTTAGCTGTAGAAGTTCAGCAGTGAGATGGCTCAGAGTTGTGACCGTGATAAAGACTGATGGGAAATTCTGAAGGCAATTCCCTCCTTCCTGGTGGCTTGGAGGAATGATCAGCTCATCTCCTGTGTTATGCAGCATGGCCTCTCGGTCCTAACAAAAGTCTCTGAGGCAGCATATATCATGCCATCTTACAAGTGAAGAAACATGATCTGAGAGGTTAATTAACCTGCCCAAGATCACACAGTGTTTGGCAGATCCCAAATCCTGCTTGCTTTCTGTGCTTCTTGAGCACCCTTGAAAATAAGAAATGCTCCTCCACAGGCCTATGTACAAACTCAGGGTGGTGGTGGGGTGTCAGCCGGCCAGTTTGTTAGCTGGTTGTGTGGTGGCACTCCTGCCACGTCTGTACCACTTGGTGTGAGGTTTCATGGGGAGAGTAGCGGTTTCAGTTTGGACTTGGGACTCGGGTCAGCTCCTGGCTTCTGCCCTACCTGCCCCGAACCTTTGCGGGAGCTGCAGGCTGCACTCTTCTGGGCCCACACTCACGCCCTGCCCCTCTGCCCTGTCCTCTCCTCAGATAACTACCTGATCATGCCGTCGGGGAACCTCCAGATAGTGAACGCCAGCCAGGAGGACGAGGGGATGTACAAGTGCGCCGCCTACAACCCGGTGACGCAGGAAGTGAAGACCTCAGGCTCCAGCGACAGGCTGCGCGTGCGCCGTAAGAGGCGGGTCTCGCGGATGGGGGCGGGAGCGGCTGGTGGGACATCCGGGACTCGGGGATTCAGCGGCGGTGGGAGGTCTCTCCTTCAGCCAGCCTCTCTCTGCATGTGGCCCTCGGGCTTGTCAAGGGTCCGGGAGTGGCCACGCTCACTGGTCGTGTCAGCGCCACGTGAGGGACGTTGTCTGACTCCTGCCTTTTGAGAGCTTTCCTCCCCTGAAAGTTGGTACTTTCAGGGGAGGGGGACGGGTTGGACTGTGTGTTCTGGGGCAGGACAAATGACAGGAGCGTTTGTGCCTGTGTGAGACCACCAGGAGTGCTTTGCATTCCTCTGTGTGCACTACAGAAGCGCCCAGCATCTCTCTCTGGGGACAGTCCCTGGAGGCCCATGTCACTCTCCATTTCTGTGAGAACGATGGCTGCCTTGGCTGAGCGAGTCCTGTGCGGCAGGCACTTTTCCAGGTTCCCGTGTGTTCAGTAGAGTGACATCTTATGTGGAGTTAGAGTTTAGAATTGGCACCAGTGGCAGATTTACCATGAAGCTAATGAAGCAAAACTTCAATGGGTCCTTGCT
This sequence comes from Bos indicus, assembly GCF_029378745.1. Lineage (NCBI taxonomy): Eukaryota > Metazoa > Chordata > Mammalia > Artiodactyla > Bovidae > Bos > Bos indicus. The sequence goes on from NC_091760.1 coordinate 58,708,115, forward strand.
CACCTAATTTTGTATCTGTAATACTGTGTTTTTCTTCAAGACAGACTCCCAACTGTGTAAGTTTCAGATCTTAACAAACACAGAAGCTGCCTTTGGTTGGTGCATAAAGAAATATCACACAGAGTGTGCTTTTTGTGGGGTTCTGAGGAAGGTCCCGTGTAGGAGAGCAGCACTCCTCTCCATCAGTTCTATGCAGTTGCTACCTCATATTAGATAAAGCTCTCTGCCTCCTCAGCTGAGCGCCTGATGAAATACTTGACCAGCTTTTGGATATGAGAAATGTGTATCTTTAAACCAGAAAGTGTTTCCCTGGTGGCACTACTGGTAAAGAACCTGTCTGCCAGTGTAGGAGACATAAGAGACGCAGGTTTCATCCCTGGGTCAGGAAGATCCTCTGGAGGAGAGCATGATAAACCACTCCAGTATTCTTGCCTGGAGAATCCCATGGAATGAGGAGCCTGGTGGGCTGTAGTCCATAGGGTTGCAAAGAGTCAGACACAACTGAAGCAACTTAGCACACACACAAACCATAGCTTTAAAGATCTATCCCACTCAGCCCAGCAGGATGCTCCCCACCAGGTTGTTTGATTCCAATTCCAACCCTCCAGGCTGCATCCTGGGGTTGGGCTACCTGAAGCAGGGTGGAGGGGATCCTCTGTACCCTATCCTGGTCCCACACACGGTCCTTTCTCTCTTTGCTCTTCCAGGCTCCACTGCCGAGGCTGCCCGCATCATCTACCCACCAGAGGCCCAGACCATCGTTGTCACCAAAGGCCAGAGTCTCATCCTGGAGTGTGTGGCCAGCGGGATCCCACCCCCAAGGGTTACCTGGGCCAAGGATGGCTCCAGTGTTGCCAGCTACAACAAGACACGCTTCCTGTTGAGCAACCTCCTCATTGACACCACCAATGAGGAGGACTCGGGGACCTACCGCTGCATGGCCGACAATGGGGTTGGGGAGCCCGGGGCCGCAGTCATCCTCTACAACGTCCAGGTGTTCGGTGAGTGCCTCCTACAGACCTCCTTTTCCTTGGCCATCTCTTATCTGCATAGCCTCGCTAGAAGCTCATAAGCAAGGTTCAGACAGGGTTACGTGCCTTTTGAGAGATCACATGCCAAGTGAGTGAGTGGGGAAGAACTGAAAGCGTAAGAGGCCTTGGCTCCCAGGGACCAGGATGTAGGGGCTGACAGTCCTTCCCAGCTATGACTCTGATGGAGGAGATGTGGGGCCTTTCCTCTCCTCTACAAGTGTCATAGGGAAGGAGCGAGGCTTTCCCCACAGCAGTCCTCTCCCCAGCCTGTCTGGGCCTGGGTTGAAGGACTCTGCCTTCCTTACCTCTGCTCTGGTTTCTTGGCAGAACCCCCCGAGGTCACCATGGAGCTGTCCCAGCTGGTCATTCCTTGGGGCCAGAGCGCCAAGCTCACCTGTGAGGTGCGTGGGAACCCCCCGCCCTCAGTGCTGTGGCTGAGGAATGCTGTGCCCCTCACCTCCAGCCAGCGCCTCCGACTGTCCCATCGCGCCCTGCGGGTGGTCAGCATGGGGCCCGAGGATGAAGGCGTCTACCAGTGCATGGCCGAGAATGAGGTTGGGAGCGCCCACGCTGTGGTCCAGCTAAAGACCGCCAGGCCAGGTGAGTGCAATCCAAGGCACTGGGACACCAGCTGAACATTTACAGAACTTCAAGAAATCCAACTTAAAACCCCTGTGTACAATAAATAAAAATGGCTTTAAATATAATATATAAATGGTTCATTTGTACTACTGAAAATGTGCACTTCTGACTTGTTAGTAAGTTAATATAAATTTGAACTCACAACTAATAATGTTAGTTTGCTCAGTCATTGTCACAGAGTTGGACATGACTGAGCAACTAACACAGTTAAGTTCAAATTTACATTAACTTACTAATAAGTCAGAAGTGCAGCTTTTCAGCAGTGCAAATCACCCATTTAAATACTGTATTTAAAAAAAAAAAAACTTTTAGTTTTCAGAATCTTTTGAGTTCCTAGAGTTCTGTAGAACCCAGTTTGACAACCACTGTTCTAACACAAAGCAAAGCATGTCTGTATTTCTTAGCTTGATTCATTTCAGTTGACATATGCATAGATCATAATTTTAATAATTGCTCAGCAAAGACCAAGCATCTCCATGTAAGTAACAGGCTAGTATGGTCTGGTCTGTATAGATTGAGCTGCTGTTTGCTCAGCACTGGTCTAGGCAATGTGGGGGATGCAGAGAAATGTAATAAAGACCCTGCCCTCAAGAACTTTCCTGGGAAGGAAATAAAACTTACTGAAGAATCAACTGGAGAAAAATACAACCAGGAATAACGCTGAGTCAGCATTATCAGGAGCCAACCTCCTTTAGTGCAGGAGGTCAGGTAATAAAAACTGTCATGGTCCGTGTGCAGGTTGGAAAAGAATTTCTGGACATGAGGCAGAAATAGAAGAGACTAAAGTTTACTAGAGTGGGAGATGCTGTTAGAACAGTGGGCCGGCTCAAGGGACAGCCAAAGCCTTTCACAGGCTAGTAGTCAACTTTTATAGCCTCAAGACAGAGAAAATTCCTACTGCAATGGTGGCATTAGGTGATTGGTTAGGATGCTATAGGATGGATAGTAGGGTGGGTATTTTACCTAATATGAGGTCAGGGAACTGGCGGGTTTAGATCCAGAGGCCCACGGCAACAGTTGCTATGGAGCTTCGTCAGTTCCAGAGATTTTTATCTTGTGAACTTGGTACAGGGCTTCACATGTGATCTTGGCATAGGGCTCCACAGAAACTAGCGTTGGCACAGTCCGTGGACCCTTCCTGAAGGGAGTGAGGCCCCTCCTGCCTCTGAGAGTCTCAAGACACATTTACATTCACAGCTCACATCTCCAGGTCCCCGCAGTGGAGCCGGAAGAGGCCCACACTGTGCTATGGTACAGATCCCCCAGTAAGGGGGGACATGTCCCCATACTACCCCCAACATACGCACTCACAGATATGAGAAAGGGCTCCTAGCACCTTGAGAGCAAATTGAGAGAGTTCAGCTAAGACACACGTGAATGCAGGAAAACAGGCTGGTGGCAGGAAGCCTGGGAGGGGCCCTCAGGCTGCCTTTCCACCCTGGCAGGCAGGGGCACAGCCCTCTGTCCCCACAGAGCCCGGCAGAGTATTGAGGGGACTGATGTCCCTTCAGGTGCCCAGCCCAGGGCTCTTCTTGCCCAAGCAGCTCTTCCCTCTGATTTCTCTGCCTGTTTACTCTGTGGGGGGACAGCTGAGCGAGTGGCCAGGGGACTAACTGCTTCTCCTTAACTTCTCCCTCCTGCTCGTCTTCCAGGCACCACCCTGAGACCATGGTGGGATGCTCAGTCAGCCACTGTCACACCTCCAGTGCCGCCCTCCAGACCTGGCGGCCCCGACCAGATGCCCAAGGGCCACCCAGGGCTATTGAGGCCCCAGGCATCAGAGCAGCCAGCCTCCCCACAGTGCCCCGGGGATCAGGGGCCAGTGGCCCCCGCCGAGGCGCCCATCATCCTCAGCTCGCCCCGCACGTCCAAGACTGACTCGTACGAGCTGGTGTGGCGGCCTCGGCATGAGGGCAGCAGCCGGGCACCGGTCCTCTACTACTTGGTGAAACACCGCAAGGTATGACGTCGGGTATTGCGGCCACCTCACTGTGAGGCTGGCTGGGGTATCTGCACCCTGCCCATCTCCCACTGGACTCCTGAAGCTTTCAGGTGATCTCCAAGGCTGATCCCAACCTTTGTGCTCTCCAGTGTACTTTCCTACCACCTCCCAGGAAGCTGGCTGTGAGTTGGGTGTTGGGGCCCTAAGAGGCTCAAGAAAAAGCCATGGGTGTGCCTCTAGGTCTGAGGCCCACCAAACAGCTTCCAGTCCCAAGGAGAGTTCATAGACTTCCTGTTGACCATCCCCCCGCCTCCTCTGCCATTTGTTGTTGATGTTTCGTTGTTTAATCTAAGTAAGCTCTGCTGGGTACATACCTGCAGGAACTCTGGCATGGCAAGCTAGCTTTAGAGCCAGGAAAACAAATATTTATGGACAAGTGTTTTCTCTGAGGGCTACAAAATGCTGCCTCAGTTCTCAGGACTCCTTACAGCTCAGGTTTGGCAAGCAAGGATTTGAGCTAAAAAACACATCTTGTTGTTCAGACCTCAGCTATTTCTCGTTGACAGAAGGAAGTCTGTCCAGGTAGATGTTTTGGGGACTGTCAAGGAGGGAATCTCTGGGTCTGATTGGATCAGGGACAGAACTGGGCCCGCCTGTCCTCTTAAACACTGTGCCCTCTGAGACAGGACGGGGCCCCCAGGCTGCCACCCTCGTTCAGGGCTTACACGCTCACCTGCTGCTCCCAGGGGAGAAGGACGTTTCCTTTAAGAAAATATCCTGGAAACATTTCTGTTTATCCCAGGCGCATGCTGTTTTCTTCCTAAGGCCATTGAAAAGTGTGACAGTATTAGTCCCTCAGTCATGTCTGATTCTTTGCAACCCCATGGACGGTAGCCTCCTCTGTCTGAGGATTTCCCCAGGCAAGAATACTGGAGCAGGTTGCCATTTCCTTCTCCAAGGGATCTTCCTGACCCAGGGATCAAACCCGGGTTTCCTGCATTGAAGGTGGATTCTTTACCATATGAACCACCAGGGAGGCCCAAGGCCATTAGACAGTAGAAAACTATTGTTCTTAAAGGGTTTTTAAAAATCTTATTTGATAAGCAGGGCTTCCCTGGTGGCTCAGACAGTAAAGCGTCTGCCTGCAACGCGGGAGACCAGGGTTCGATCCCTCGTTGCGAAGATCCCCTGGAGAACGAAATGGCAACCCACTTCAGTACTCTTGCCTGGAAAATTCCGTGGACTGAGGAGCCTGGTAGGCTACAGTCCATGGCGTCGCAAAGGGTCGGAGAGGACTGAGCGACTTCACTTTCACTTTTTAATGTATCATAAATGCTAGATTTTATTATGCATGTATTTGTTGCTTATAAAAGTGCTAGTTGCACTTGGTAGAAAATATGGAAGATATATGACTGTGGAACTGAAAACATTTATCAACTTTCCTCCCTCTCCAAAACCAAAGGAAACCAGCTTTGCCCAGGGAACAGTGCAGGCTCTGCAGAAGCTGGGCTCCTGCTCTGGGCCCCGGCAGCCCCAGCGCTCTCTTCTCACCCTTTCCATGCTTTCTCGGAGACCTCTGGTCAGACCCCTCCACAGAGACACCTGTGGTCAAGCCACCTCCTAGGTGGGGGTGAGAGGAGGCAGTTTCTCATTAACCCTTGGCCTGCTGGCCTCCTCATAGGCAGCTAGCAGAGGGGGTGGGTGAGTTTTTAACAAAAAGCAGTATTGTTGAGCCCAGGTTATGGTCCTAATCCTTATTTCCCTATGTAACTGGACACCTCTATCGCAGAGTTTGAGACAAAGATCAGGGCAGGCCAAATGCTCATGGTCCCCAGGAGACAAGAACCAGCATGACAGCAAGAATAATATTTTTCGGGCCAATAGGTGGCCGTAAAACCGCCTCCCCAAGAGGCAGGCTGGCAGAGGCCACACGAGGTGATCCGGAAACACCAGGCTGAGGCTGCATTCACCCTCTCAGTGTGCGTGACAGTGACTAATTGCCATTCCATTTCTTATTTTCATTTCTGAGCCCAGTGAAGTGAGGCCAGCACTGGGAGGCCGAGGGAGAAGGGGCGCAGGGGAAGTGGGAGGACAGGGCCCCGCTGGGCCTGGCTGCTGTGGGGATCTGGCCTGTGGGGCACTTGGAACTGTTAGGTGGACTTTGCCAAGGCACAGTTATGTTTTGAAAGCAGTTTCATTCTTGAGGGACTAACTTGTCATAAAGATCATCACACAGGAAAGGACTTTGAAAGCAAAAATCAGCCTTTGGGTTGTATTTTTTCAGCCCCCCTCTCTTGCTGGAGCCTGGGAGTCATTCATCTCATTTTCACTTTTTCACATGCATGAAGCCAGTTTTCATTTCCTGGTGCATCTGCAGACCCTGGGCTACTGTGTTTGGGTTTCCAGCACCATTGGGGATTTTCAGTTTGTAAAAACTTCTCCCCTTGGAACAAATCCTGGAAGCCTGACATGAATGAGCCCAGACCATCCCTGGCCTTTGAATAGTAGGTTTTGTTCTACTTTGGAATATTCTGCTTGGGGGTAAGAGCTTTTCCTACCAGCTGTGTAATTCCTTCAGCAGACCAAAGCTTCAGGCCCCAGCAGGCTCTTGGAGATGTGCACAGTTGGCGGGAAGGCTGTGTCCTCAAAGGTGGGGTGGGGGAGGGGGAAACAGCCTCTTGGCAACGCCTATCCGGAAGTCTGGAGCTCCTTGATTTTTTTTCTTTACAGAGCTAGGAAATTGAAGCCATTCAAGAGTAATCTGTGATGGTTATGGTTCATCCATGGTATTTAAGTTCTGATCTAGGCCTGAGGGCAGGAGTAGGAAAAAAAGAGGGTTGAAGTCCTCACTGAGGGAGGAAGGGGAGGACAGGTACTTGTTGAGAACCTACTGTGTGCCAGCTTCAGTGAGTCATCAGGTTTAATCTTCAGAATAGGCTGAGAGATTTAACTTGCTTCATTTTAGGAATGAAAAGCTTAGGGGTCGGGAAGATTAGGGAAATTGCTCAGGGTTTCACCCAGCTGGTAATCTGTGTGTGGTAAGAGACACAGCTCGGATTTGAACCCAGGACTTTCTAGCTCCCAGACTTTCTTTCTAGGGTAGGTGATGTTTATGAGCTTGTTTTCTGGAGTCAAGCCAGTATTTCTGCACTCACTAGTGATGTGGTCTTAGGCAAGTCACTTGTCCCTCTAAGCCTTAGCCTCCCTACTTGTGAGGTGGGAATGGTATTAACACCCATCTCTTGGACTGCTGTCATGGAAGTGCTTTTTGGTGCATGTAACTATGTCTTGTAGCACATAGAAGTTAGTGTTAGTCACTCAGTCATTTCTGACTCTTTGCAGCCCCTTGGATCGTAGCCCACCAGGCTCCTCTGTCCACGGGGATTCTCCAGGCAAGAATACCAGAGTGGGTTGCCATTCCCTTCTCCAGGGGATCATCCCAATCCAAGGACTGAACACAGGTTTCCCACATTGCAGGCAGATTCTTTACCATCTGAGCCACCAGGGAAGCCCCAGCACATCCAAGCACTCAGCAAATGTGGCCATTTCCACTGGTGCTATTTTTATCATTCTCATTGTCATCTCATTAGAATATGAGGGTACTGTTTGGTTTCAGCAGATCAAGGAGAAAGAAGTTAAATGGGGATGTTTTTAGAAAGAGGGAGAGGCCTTTGGAGAAACTCTGAGTAGTGTCAGTTGGGCATTTTGCCCCTCCCCACTGAGTTTTCTTTCATGAGGTCGTTAGATGAGGGATTCAGGAGCCTGGCTTTCCTGGCCCAGCAAGGACAATGTCCTGGGCTTGCAGGACCAGTCTGCCTTCGGTAGGGCCAATTTCCCCGCCAATCTGCCTGTCTCCCTCCCTTTCTTCTGCCCTCTTGGGCTCAACTCTGCTTTCCTTGTAAACCATGGCCACTTGTAGTTCCATGCAAGAGGCTGGTCCTTATACCAGCCACCTTCTCTAGCAGGTCACCAACTCCTCTGATGACTGGACCATCTCTGGCATTCCAGCCAGCCAACACCGCCTGACCCTCACCAGACTAGACCCTGGGAGCTTGTATGAGGTGGAGATGGCGGCCTACAACTGTGCAGGCGAAGGCCAGACGGCCATGGTCACCTTCCGAACTGGTAAGGGTCCAGTATTCCCTGGCTTAGGGTCTCCGTGGGCCTGAGCAGTCCTACAAGGTCAGATGGAAGCCCTGTTCACCTTGCTCCAGCTGTTCACCTTGAACTTTATCTTCCTTCTGGCTTCTGCCTCCCTGTGGTCTGTGTGCCCTGTCGAGGCTGCGGTCCCACCTCCCGTCAGGAGAGGTACTAGCTGGCCTCTGGCATTCCTTTGCCCCCTTCACACTTGGGGACCACATGCAATTCCATGCCCATCAGATGGAGCTAAAAATCAGACCACGCTTCTAATGCCCTCTGTTATCTGCATGGTCTTGTCAGACACCCTGGTCTGACAGTCTTTTCAGGCAGAAAAGACTATGGAAGGAGAGCCCTAACGCACATTCTCTCTTGTGCTGATCTCAACCCATTTCTACCCAGGACGACGGCCCAAACCTGAAATTGTGGCCAGCAAGGAACAGCAGATCCAGAGAGATGACCCTGGAGCTGGCCCCCAGAGCAGCAGCCAGCCGGACCATGGCCGCCTGTCCCGTAAGCCCCCAGCAGCCCTGCGGGTGGGGCGGCAAGTATCAGGATGGGACCCAGGGCCACTGCCTCAGAAGGCTCACTGCTGCAGTGAGTGGGGCCTGGGAGTCCTTGTGACCTACTCCTGGCCTCTCCGCGGTTGACCACAGGAAGAGATAATGGATTGGAACTTTTCAAGAGCTCCTCCCTAGACAGTGACCCAGGGAGCCCAGGGATCTGATGCGGCCAGCAGGGGTGCAGGGCTGTGGAGTGGGGCTGGCTCCCTTCCCACCAGGGTAGAGGGCTGTGGGGTGGGGCTGGCTCCCGTCAGGAACAGGCCAAGTCTAGTCACATTACCACCACCCTCTCATCACTTCCTCCCTCCCGCTTCCTTCCTGCCACGTGGATGGTCTCCTCCAGCTCCAGAAGCTCCAGACAGGCCCACTATCTCCATGGCCTCTGAGACTTCAGTGTATGTGACCTGGATTCCCCGTGGGAATGGTGGCTTCCCCATCCAGTCCTTCCGTGTGGAGTACAAGAAGCTGAAGAAAGTGGGGGACTGGATTCTAGCCACCAGTGCCATCCCTCCCTCCCGGCTCTCGGTGGAGATCACAGGCCTAGAGAAAGGTAGGGCCCTGGCCAACTGCCCTCTGTCCCCTGGCGGCCGCCAGCTCCCTGGAGGAGAAGGGAAGTTTTGGAGGGTCTTCTCTCTGTTTTTCCCCCACCCACCACCAGGCTCTCGTGGCCATTCTTGGTCATGTTACCTCAGCCCCCTCTGCCTCCCTCTTTCCATAAATAGTCCCAAACCACCTCCTGGCTCTTTTCTGATGAGGGTGGGAGTTCTGGAGTCCTTTAGGGCTTGCTTTTGGGGAAAGACTGCCCAGAAGACCCCTCTAGGTCTTCAGCCTGCATGGGCTGAGCAGGAGGCAGGTGGTGTCTCCCGGCCCCCAGTTCAGGGAGTGTCTCTCCCCAGGCACCTCCTACAAGTTCCGAGTCCGGGCTCTGAACATGCTCGGGGAGAGCGAGCCCAGCGCCCCCTCCCGGCCCTACGTGGTGTCAGGCTACAGCAGCCGAGTGTACGAGAGGCCAGTGGCAGGCCCTTATATCACCTTCACTGATGCCGTCAACGAGACCACCATCATGCTCAAGTGGATGGTGAGTGGTCTGGTGCAGCCGGCAGTGGAGTGACAGGACCAAGCTGTGTGCTGGACAGAAGTGGACGGCAGTGTGGGCGGGAAGGAGTCACCTTTCTCCCTTGGCTCATCCTAAGCTACCTCCCCTTAGGTGTTCCTGGGAATTGGGCCTGAGAGGCTCACCCTCACAATACCCAGGAAGCTTCAGAGGGGACTCTGAAGAAATGGCAGTTTGTTTCTCTAAAAGCTGGGGACTCCTAGGCTACGTAAAATAACGAGTAACCTCTATGTCATTGTCCAGAGAGCCTGGAGATCATCAGAAATGTCTGTCTGGGTCCCCAGTGAATTCTAGGCTGGGTAATATTTCCATCCACCAGTGGTTCTGCTCACATGATGATTTCTGTGCTCCATTGTCAACTTGTTTCTTCTTTATTCCCTGCAGTATATCCCAGCAAGTAACAACAACACCCCAATCCACGGCTTTTATATCTATTACCGACCCACAGACAGTGACAACGACAGTGACTACAAGAAGGATATGGTGGAAGGTGAGAAACCCTTGAGGTTTTTCCCGTGTGAGGTAGTTGCCCCGGTTGTCAGGGGAGCCAGAAGCTGGTGAAAGGAGAAAACCTGGGCTAGCATGCCCCATGGTGTTGGCTCTTTCATGATGTACTTGGGGTCATTGGGTTCATAGGCCCTCATGCTTCCTTCCCAGGGTGATGGCACAACAGGACCGTGCATGGGCCTCAGAACGCCTCCTCCAGCGGGGAGCGAGCAAACACGTGCACAATCACCACTGACTCTCTCGGTCTCTCCCCCAGGGGATCGATACTGGCATTCCATCAGCCACCTCCAGCCAGAGACCTCCTATGACATTAAGATGCAGTGCTTCAACGAAGGAGGGGAGAGTGAGTTCAGCAACGTGATGATCTGTGAGACCAAAGGTGAGTCTCTTCCGGTTCGCCACTCTCTTCTTGCTCTTCCCAGCAGGTTGGGCAAAGCTACTGCTGTGTGTGCTGGGTTTCTTTTCTCTGGAATGACTCCTTATCTTCCAAGTATCCCCCAGCTTTGCCACTTTTACCCATCTGTTCATTGGCCTGCGCCTCTTATCAAGTACCAATGGGGATGCCATCATGACAGTTTCATGGAACTTGGGATTTAACTCATACGTGATCTCATGGACTAGAACCCGGTCTTGAGAGCTTTCTATAAACACTTTATTCCTATGATAACATCTGGTACTTAACACTGGTTGGTTTACTTAGTTTAACTACAATCCCATGAGAGAAACCGAGCATCAGGACATGTTATACCTTGACCAAGGTCACACAGCCAGTTAGTGATGGAGCACGCTGTGGGCCAGGTTCATCTAACTACAAGGCCAGACTCTCTCCCTGCACTGAAACACGTTACATTTTTGCAGTTAGTCAAGTGGATAGATATTTCCATTTTGCAAACACTGAAAGGTAGATTGTAAGAAAACAGTCTGGAGAAGATAGATCTGGAGGATGGAGACAAGGAAACAGTTGGTTTTCCTGTGACGTCAGCTCGCTCGCTCTCCCGTGTGCCCTTCCTGCCCTTGTCTGTCTCGTGCAGAGAAGTGAGGGGTGCACACACAGCCAGCAGTCCCCTGTCAGGTGACACAAAGTGCCCAGGGCAGAGGACAGAGCCTTTACATGGGCTTTGCAAGGGTCTTCTGGAAGAACTGAGCCTTCAGCCGGGTGGAGGGAGCTGCCTGGGGGACAGGACAAGCCTGCACGTACCTCCATCTGGTAGGAGTGTGTGGCACTGGAAGCGAGAGGGGGCAGCGCTCAGAGAAGAGGCCAGGGACACTGGGAGGCAGTGGGATCATCAAGGACCCCGTGGGCTGTGAGGTGGAGAAGGGTCATCGTTGCATTTGTCAGGAAGGTGACTGTGCAGAACTGAGGGGCAACAACTGGGGCCATGAAGCAAAGGTGAAGAGAAGGAGGGTGGGTGTGAGTTTCTTCTCTGAGGACGTATAGGGAGGACCAGGGACGTGGTGCGTTGAGGCTGAGAGAGAGCAAAAGGAGTTCAGGGTAAACTTGAGGTTTTGAGCTGAGGTGGCACTCAGGTGGAGGTGCCATTTATCGAGATGGAGAGACCAGCAGAGAACCCCATCCCAGGTGGAAGGAGCGAGGTGTGAACCACTTGGAGACGCACCAAGTCTGGCTCTTCTGAGACACTGGAATGCAGGTGTCCTGTGAGGGAGCAGGTCTCATGCCCAGGCAGGGCCCTGCGTGAGGGTATTTGGCATTCGTCAGGATATAGGCTGAAATCGTGGGAACAGAATAGAGTGAAGAAGGAGAGACAGTGTAGACTGAGCGGGACCAGGAGGACTTGTCGGTGCCTGAAGCAGAGACAGGAAGCAAAGGGCAAGGAGAGAGAGATACAAGCAGCAGCAGCATTCAGAGAGGTTGTGGGAAACCCAGAGGACTGTTGTATCAGAAACTCAGGGGAAAGACAGCTGGGGAAAGGAGTTGACGGCGTCAGACACACCCTGATGAGACCAGAAGGATGAGGAGGTGCCACCTCACGGACTTGGGATTGGTGTTTCCCAAGCACTGTCGGTCCATGAGCCCAAACCCATGTCCCAGCTCAGACCCAGGGCTTTGCATCTCCAGGGTGCCCAGGAATAGCAGCTTCACACGGAAGTTCTTCCATTTTCAGTTCTTTTTGGTTTCAATGCATTTTAAAATATTTCTTCCCAAAGATCCCCAACTATTCTTTTAAAAAGTTCCTATACCACTTCTGCCCCAAAGACCCAGCCTGACCCTCACTCTTGGTCCATAAATATCTCAGGATATATTTTGAAATGTAAGGGTCGAGTTTCTTCAGCCACACCCAGTTTCACATTAGATGTCTGTTTCGTGCTGAGCTTGGACACCACACTCCTCTACCAGAGGCACTGCCTTATGAGTTTGACCCCATTTCTCACACCTGTGGAGTCGGGGTATTGTTGTCCTATTTGTCATGAAAGAAACGTCAAAGAAATAGAGGCTGACGTGAGTTTTGTCCCCATTACAGCTCGGAAGTCTTCTGGTCAGCCCGGTCGACTTCCACCCCCAACTCTGGCCCCACCTCAGCCACCACCCCCTGAAACCATGGAGCGGCCAGTGGGCACGGGGGCCATGGTGGCCCGCTCCAGCGACCTGCCCTACCTGATCGTTGGGGTCGTCCTGGGCTCTGTCGTCCTCATCATCGTTGCCTTCATCCCCTTCTGCTTGTGGAGGGCCTGGTCTAAGCAAAGTGAGTGAGTGACCCTCCTCAGCACCGAGGGGAAGGAACCCAGGGCAGGGAGAGAGGAGGTGGGGCCTTGCAGCCCCCAAGGAGGCCTCTGCCTGGGTCCCAGGGAGCTGGATCCCAGGTGCCCTGCTTTGTGCTGATGGGAGCTCAGGTTCCTGGTGGGTCCTCCAGAGGGATGGGAGAGTCATGGGATGCTCACAGGTCTTGAAGGGGGAGAGGAGGAAGTGGGAGTTGCTCTGTCCTCACGGCATTCCCGGGGACTCAGTGCTTACCTAGGTCTGTCTCCTTTTACTCTGTGAAGCTGCCGATTGACCACACGTTGACCCTGCCTCTGCCTGCCTCCTCAGGTCTGCGGCTGCCTTGAGCTGTCCCCGTAACCCTCGGTTAATCTGAGTTATCCACTGAGTTCTGCTTCAGATGGCAACACATCTGGTCACCTGGCTTCATTTAAATATTGCGCTCCTTCTGTTCACTTACCACTGTGTTCTCCCGGACCCTGGTCCTACGTCTCCTCTCCTACTGCAAAAAATAAAGTCTAGCTGTGAGGAAGGGGGTGATAGGAAGAATTTTCTGGGAGAATATTCTCTCACCTGGGGCAGTGTCAATTCCCTGCCTACCTTATTTGACGTTAAATCCTCAGTTTTCTGAGATTCACATGGGACTTTTTTACCAGCTGCCCCAGGCCTCCTTGACCTAAACATAGCTCTGTCTTGTGTTCTTTCAGAGCATACAACAGACCTGGGATTTCCTCGAAGTGCCCTTCTGTCCTCCTCCTGCCAGTACACTATGGTACCACTGGGAGGGCTCCCAGGCCACCGGGCCAGTGGGCAGCCCTACCTCAGTGGCACCAACGGCCGGGCCTGTGCCAACGGGGTACGCATGAACAGGGCCTGCCCTGTAGCTGCCATGGGCTACCCAGGCGTGAAACCACAGCAGCACTGTCCAGGGGAGCTTCAGCAGGTAACGTGGCTCTGGGAGCAGCGTGGGCGCACAGGTATGGGGTGCCACAGAGGGGTGGTCGGGCCGCCTCCTGGGACTTCTTCCCTCCCAGGCTCTCAATCCTGGGCTGCTGAACAAAGAAATGGGAAAGTTACCTGGACTCTGATGTGACCTTCTCGTCACTCTTTGAGCAGCAGGAGGATGTGAACAGCGTGCTGAGGCAGACCTTTCTTGGCAATGGATACAACCCCCACAGTCCACAGATTCCCAGGTACCCCAGCCTCCCACTCCTGAGCCTCAGAGCTTGCTTTCTCCCTGGCTCCCCAAACCCAGCATCAGTCACTGAGAGGGGAGCCCTATCGCGCCTCTCAGGGATCCCCTTGTGACAGCTTGCTCCACTGGACTGAGCCAGAGAGGGAGTTGTTGTGTTTGCAATTATGATGCCTTTTCTGCTCAGAAATTCTCCCCTTGCTTGTCAGTCCAGAGCAGCGCCACACAGCTGGCTATATCCACAGGCCCCTGGACACCTGACTCCACATCCTTTCACATACTCAGCACACACATGGAATCAAATGGAAATAGACTAGACTCGCCCGTGCAAGTGAAGATGTGGCACTCTTGATGTCCTGAAGGGAGCAGCCCCTGCCCTGTCTGAGCTCTACCTAGCTTTGGTGCCCACAGACAGGGGAGCAGCCAGGGATGTGGGATCCGGGCTCACTCTTCGCCTCCCTCACCCCTCCCCCGTCTGCTTCTGTGCATGCAGAGCACCCAGGTCTAACCCGGACGAGGGCACTTTCCTATATACGCTGCCCGATGACTCAGCTCACCAGCTGCTCCCTCCGCACCGGGATTGCCACCACCTCCAGGAGCAGCCTGAAGCCACGGGTCAGCCAGGCACGAGGAGTGTACCCCAGAGTCCTGGGCTAGAAGCCGTGTGGGACCCTGTTTTTCACCCAGGTCAGCGCCAAGGGCAGGATGGAATAAGATAGACATCCATGTCCCAGGAGTGACATGAGGCAGGGAGAGAACAGTGGTGCTTGAGGGTGATGCTTGGTGAAGACCATCCACAGCTTGTATATCCAGGATGGGGTGTGAAGGGGAGCTGGCCCCTCCTTCCCTGCTGAAGGCCCAGCAGATCTGCAGGAGGGTGTCCGTTAGGTCCAAGCTGTGTGCTCAGAGCCTGAGAAAGGGTACTTCTCCATTTCAGAGAAAGAAACTTTTTGGTCTCAGCATTTCAAGGCAATTTGCAAATTCCTGCTGCCCCTCTCATCAAACCAAGGGGCACTTTCTCATCACTCTGAAACACCTTGCTTTGCTGGGTCCTACGTCTTTATTAAGGAATGAGGTTGCACCCACCATTAAGAAGCCAAGTTCTCACATCATAGAACCCTGTGCTTCCACCAGACTTTCCCTCCAGGATAAAATTCCAATACAGGCACAGTTGTGAGTGGGACACTCATGGCCAGAAAGCATGGGGAGGCGGGGCCGGCAGCCCATACCTGGAGAGAATAGGACTCTCTTGCACAGTTCCTGGGCTCAGCCCCCCTCATCTCCCCCCAGTTACAGGGTAAATGCAGGAGGGTCTCCGCTTCCACCACTGAAAAGGGCAGGTGGGACGTGGGTAAGAAGTGGACCATGCCAGGTCTGTGACTGTCCATAGAGGGAGTGCAGCTGTTCTTGTGTATCGATAGCTGTGGGTCTCTGTGTCTCCTTTAAGGCCACTGTAGCCAACTTCTGTTCCAGAGACTGAGCGCTGTTCCTGGTCAGTCTGGACCCTAACGTTGCCCACTTCTCTCTCCCCTCAGGACCCCCCTGCTGCCTGGGCCTCGTGCCGGTTGAAGAGGTGGACAGTCCCGACTCCTGCCCCGTGGGGAGAGGAGACTGGTGTCCCCAGCACCCCTCGGGGTCCTATGCAGGGCAGGAACTCGGGGTGCGGCTCTCCCCGAGCCCACCAGTGCACGTGTCTTTTGAAACACCACCTCCTACAATTTAGGCAGAAGCTGATATCCCACAAAGACTATATATTATTTTTTTTTAAAGAGAAGAAATTGGTATTTATTTTTCTATAATAGCCATATTTATATATTTATGCACTTGTAAATAAATGTATATGTTTTTATAATTCTGGAGAGACACAGCAAGTCCTCCCCACTGAGGTCTGAGATGGAAAACAAGCCACAACGGAACAGGCATCAACAGGCAAAGAGCAACACAGTCTGAGGAGGCAACATTTCCCTTGGACCCTGTGCCACTGCCCGGGGGCGGGGGTGCAGCAGACCCACAGAAAAGCCTGTGGAAGGAGGACTCCTAGGCATACCATCCACAGTGACCGTGAGAGAGACAAAGCCAGCGCCATGGCCTCAGAGCTGGAGCCACCCGTGACGGCAGCTGGATCTGGTGCTGCTGGCAACGTTTTCCTGAGATGCCCGTGAGATAGACCGAGATGTGTATAGTACTGTGAGCATTAACAAACCTTCCAGAAGCAATAATCTGTGACAACATATCTCTGTAAAAATAAACACTGTAACGTCTAAATAAATGTTTAGTCTTCCCTATAACCTTCAGCTTAGTCATGTATGAGTCAGCATTCTCCTCAGATGTTAGGATTCAGTCTGAGCATTTGAAGAAACATCCACTTGCAACGTTTTCAGATTCATCAAGGAGAGATCTGGAAAAGGCGGCAAATGTTTCTGGTTTTGTCCTTTTAAATGTTGAATGTCAGTTGTGTTTTCATCAATGCAGATGCGTGGTAACTGTCTGTCCAAGAGGGAGACGGGGTACATTGGGCGAGGAGAAGCAGGTTCACCGTTCTCTGACTGGACTTGAGGTAAAGCTTTGGGCAGCTCGAAGGAATGAGACTCATCTTTTCTATGCAGGTGTGTGCTGATTAAGTATTTTCTCTAAAATGCTATTTAGTGAAGTGCTGTGCTACACCTGAATGTACGCTGCCTGGTAAAATTCACTTCCCTTTTCCCAAAGACACACCAACGTAGCCGGAGGACTTGACTCACTAGTTGTTTAAAATGAACGTTTACTCACTGCCCTCCAACCACAAGATCAACCTTTGTATGTACAAGTGGTAAAATGGAGGCCAAAGCTTTTTGCTGAGAGCCCTAACACACTTTTAACTGTTTTCAGGAGGGAAATGTATCTTCTAGATTTCAGTAGAATTGAGTTACAGATGAAATGCCACTTGAGACACTTAATCCTGTTAAGAGTCATCAATGGCAGACTCTAGCTTCACACTCTAGTCAAAGTCCTAGGAAGGCCCCAGGAGTGACTTTGATGGTTCTGGACAAGTGCACCCTCTGCTGGCAAAAATAGGTTCTTGCAGCCTTTCTCCATCCAGCAGCTAAATTGGAACATGGTTTTTAGAAAAGCAGTATTTTTAAAATATTTTAAGAAATGAAATGAAGGACTGTAAGGAATATGGAAATTATAGGAAAGGAGAAACAGAACAGGGAAGAGAAGACTTCACACAAGATTGAAGAAGCAGGGAAGATTCAGATTTCAGGCAGAATTGTGACTTCCGATAAAATCTGGCATGGAGGGCCTAGAGGAGGAGGGGGACAAGTCTCACCTCTCAGATCTGGGCTGTAACTCACCTAGCCCACTGGCTTTTTTAAATCTTCGTGTTGTTTTGTTTTGTTTTGTTTTTTTATGCTTACTGGTTGTCAAAGTAAGTTTTGGTGAATGCTATGGATGGAAGTGGTATGTTCCAGTGCTGTGCGGAAAGTAGTTTTAAATAACAACACTGAATGCTTTTAGCTCCCCAAAAAAGTCCTGGGAAAGAAAAGGCACTTCTAAGGCAGGTTAAACAAGATAAATGTGCATATTTAGCCAATTGCAGGAAAAGGTTAGGGTACCAGGCCTTTAAATTTTAGCCTAGAAAAAACAATTTATATTGCATTGCGTTTTGCATTTCTTTAGATTCAGGTTAATTACCATAGTGTCTTTTAAAAGTCTGACTCAGTCAACAATCAAAAGGAAGAGTAAGACTTAGGTGTGTGGGAGCTAGTGAGGGTGCAGAGTTCAGCTCTTGGCTAGGAGACCTAAGCTGCCCAACAGAATAGGCTATCTTGGCAAAACGACTAACTCGGTTTCCTATGAAGTTCTGACAGAGGGGCTGGACTCTACAGTTTCTTTTTCTTTCCATGTTGATATTTAATGATAACAACTGACCCACAAATAACTCAGACTGATTTTTGGCCTCTCTCAGAGGTGGCTGCCCTCTCTAAGGGCACAGCAAGAGGCAGAGAAGAGTTTGCTCAGGAAACTGGGACAGCTTTCCATCTGTCCCTAGTCAAGGCCGCACCCTGGTGCTCTCCTGTGTGATAGTAAACCTGCCAAAGACTCAGATGCTCATACTAAGTATAGATGCAGGACTGAGCCTGGGATCAATGAAATTAAACTAAAGCTACCTCTATTTCTTGTCTAATTCGAGGAATGAGTTAATTGTATTGTCAAATTCCAAACATACTGTATGAAAGCTTAATATTTGTAAACTTTAGTGATTTTTGTCTGGTTCAATTGGACAAAACATAATAATCTTGATTGGTTTTACTCCTAAGTTGATATACACATGAATCCTTGACATGGCCCTTCTATAGACTGAATTCATTCATTCTGAATTAGGATTTCAGAATGAGAGGAAGCCTCAGAGCTTGTCTTAATCTCTCATTTATCTGATAATGAGGCCCAGGAAAATAATGGAACTTACCCTGGCTCTCACCATAGCAAGGGACAGTGTCCCCTCCAGGACCACTCCCTGTATGCAGGCAGCTGCTCAGGGTGGTGGCTGGCCAGCCAGTTGAGTGAGTAGGTCTGGTGGTATCCCTTCCAGCCCCAGCCAAGCTTCAGATGGACACAGCCCCAATGCAACCTCATGGGAGATGCAGGTTGGAAAGGCCCAGCTAAGTGGCTCCCAGATTCCTGACCCTTAGAAATTGGGTGGGATATTGTTTTACTTATTTATTCCTACATAAAAATTAAAACACTCAGAGCTAAGACTAACATATTTTTCTTAAATGCTTGGAGGGCACACATAGTTTAGAGTGAAGAACAGAGAAGGTGGTAAAGGGTGCTGTCCAGTGGAGAGGCTACTGCGTCAGAGCTCTGTGCTGACAGGCACAAATGGTAAGCTATTTGGACTTCTTAAATAGGGAGATGAAAGGATCTCAGACACAGCAGGCCAGGTGGCCACCTCTAACATATACATTCCAACAAAGAACCCAAGTCCTGTTTATAATTTTGGCAGGCAGATCAGCAGGCTAGCCACAGGTTAGGAAGACTTGACTTTGCTGAGTCACTTTCTACATTGGTGCAATATTGTCTTCTTTACCTTTCCTTTTCAATAACCAATCTCTATTCTGGGACAGGCTCCAGAGAGGCTGTCATTAAAGTGGACCTGTTACTAGACCTATTACTAACAGGAGTCCAACTGTTGGTGAAATCATTCTTAGATGAATTCCAATGACCACTTACCCCCAAACCAAACGGATACTCCCAAAACGTTTACAATCAAAAGTTATTATTAGAGATGATCTCTCAGTGCTGAAATCTATTTCATTACTTCCTTATCTGTATTAAAGCCAGCAAATGACTCAAGTAGAACCAGAAAAAGAAAGGCACAGGATGTGAGAAACTATAGGAAATGCTGGTAGAGTTAGACACCTTCAGAGAAGAGCCTCCTTCTTAACCATTTTGCAAAACACACTTCTCTGCTCTACCCAGAGCTGAGGAGTTTGCTAAAACTCTGGGTGATTCAGGAAGCTGATTATTTCTTGCTTTATGCCAGCTGAAGGCCACTGCTCTGTTCTTTGTATCCATTTCCTGAATCCCGAGCCCTCAAGTAACTGACTTAGAAAGTTAACAATGTCAGAATTCTAAGTTGTATTTCTTTTTCCCTGATATTGTTTGTTGGCAAAATGTTTTTTTTTTTTTTTTTCTCTTGTGTCCTCTCAGAGAATACCTGATAACAAAGTTTATTTTTCAAGAAAAGGAGGTTTTTCTCATGGTTTGCTGAATAATAGATTTTCTTGCCAATGGCTAAACATTCAGATAACCAAAAAACAAATTTTACAAAACAGGATATACTACTGATTCTTTCTGAGGGTTTGAGACACCGCCTCCTGAGACTTTATATTTGATCCAGTTGTTTCCAGGCACATCTAAAATGGCTCAGTTCAATATAAGTAGCTGTTGAGCATTAGTCAGTTCTGAGATAACCAATTGGGGAGAAATCATTAAAACTACATGACTGGATCTGGTTTTAGACTTTCAGATACGTTCACTTTAAAACAGTAGGATTGTCGCAGACAACAGAACTTCTGTTGAATTGTGTGTCAAATCATGGATGGATTTGAGGAGAAAGCAAACTTAAAGGCCCTGGGACTTCATTCATTCTCTTGTGGGTGATGAATCGGGGGCAGGAGGAGACCACCTTTCTTACGCAAAAGAGCAATCTCTTCCTTTAAGGCCTGAATCCTTTCGGCTTGGACTTGGATCAGTTCAGTGACCCTTGCTCTTGCCTCAGTATCTGCTTTCCGAGGGCCCTGGAAGGCGTTGCCCTGTTGAGAGAAAACACCTCCCTGCTGTAAACATCATTTGGAATATGGAAACTTCTCTGTCTTCATTGCTCTATTAGGTGTGCCTGCCTTGCAGTCAGTCTAAAATAGCCACCGCTCTGGGTTCGATCCCTGGGTCAGGAAGATTCCCTGGAGAAGGAAATGGCAACCCACTCCAGTACTCTTGCCTAGAAAATCCCATGGACGGAGGAGCCTGGTGTCCATGGGGCCGTAAAGAGTCAGACACGACTGAGCAACTTCACTTTCGCTTTCACTTTCTTTCACTTTCACTTCTTCCACTGAAATCCCCCCATTGGAAATGTGTCCCTTTGTGCTAATAAGCAACTCTTACATGCAAAAATCCCCTTTAGAGGGTAACTGATTAACTGGCCATCAGTCACTCATACCCTACAGGGCTCATGGCTGGAATTCTAAGGTAAGATACCTCCTTTTCCTATATAGCTCTTAAGTACATTCTCACTAAATCTGAATGCACATTAAAGGAAGGGACATAACACCTAGTATCTTCCCCCTTGCCCACCTTCACTGCAGAGGCTGCTGCTGCTAAGTCGCTTCAGTCGTGTCCGACTCTGTGCGACCCCATAGACGGCAGCCCACCAGGCTCCCCCATCCCTGGGATTCTCCAGGCAAGAACACTGGAGTGGGTTGCCATTTCCTTCTCCAATGCATGAAAGTGAAAAGGGAAAGTGAAGTCGCTCAGTCGTGTCCGACCCTCAGCGACCCCATGGACTGCAGCCTTCCAGGCTCCTCCATCCATGGGATTTTCCAGGCAAGAGTACTGGAGTGGGGTGCCATTGCCTTAAGCTAAATACTAACCTTACCCAGTTCCTCTTCCAGCTGGGAGGGGCTCAGTAGAGGTAGCAGAAAACATTTGCTTGCTTTCTCAATGAAAGGGACAAGAGGCTGGCATTTGGGCATCAACGACAGAGCCAAGGCAGCCTCTGTGACTCTGAAGGGAATTTCTACCAGTCACTGAGAGAATCACAGAGATACTGGCCCATAAACCAAAACCCCTAATTCATCTCCTGCAGACTTAAGTGAGGCAAAGTGCCCCTATTTGTTTGAGCTACTCTCTTTTGTTACTTATAGCTAAATGCATGCCCCTCTCCCCTCCATGCCTAGTCAGTCTAGATGGTCACTCTGAAGTCACCATAGCTTTTCCCTCATTCTCCTTACCATATCCAAACAAATTCTGGCTTCTCTTACTTTGAAATGTCTTTGGCCTTGCCATCTACACCCCACTTCATGCCTAGAGTGTTATAAGAATAATAGCAGTGGAGTCAGCTTGGGAAACAGACAGACCTCAGTTGAAAAACAAACTTCTCCACATATTAATTAGCAGGTTACTTGACCACTCTGAGCTTTGAAAATCGATATTTTGAAGATTCAATGACCTCACCAATGGAATGAGACCATACCTGTAAAGCTATGAAGAGATACTATATAAAGAGACCCAGATAATAATTTTCTTTCCCTGATCTCCTGGGTCCAAACTCTTTCCTTGCCAAGGTATCTGCCAGGTCAACAGATGTGTATTTCATGGCCAACTCTGAAGGTTCTGTCTAGGCATCATCCTTCCTGAACACTGCCTCGACTCTCAGCTCAAAAATTGTCTAGTGGATAAAGAGTCTTTGACATTCAGATTCTAGTCATCTTCTCTAATTCTAGTTGTAAACCTCCCAAAGCCTTTTATTCATTCTTTCTTTTGGACTTCTGCTCAGACCAGTGATTCTTCAATTCTAGCATGCAGCAGAGTCCCCTGGAAGGCTTGTTCTAGATTCTGGGCCCACTCCCAAGAGCTTCTGATTCTGTATGTCTGACTGGGGAACCAGAATCTGCATTCCTAACAAGCTCCCCAGGGGATGCACATGCCATTCTTCACAGAAACACTTTGAAAACCCCTGGTTTAGACCATTTCCTGGGAGCTTAAAAAGTAAGAACCAAGAGAAAACAGTATTTTTGCAGAAACTATTAAAATATTATAGCATATAGTTTAGAATATGTCATACCTGTGTTTGGTTCCTAGAAGGCAAGGCTTAAATAGAAACTTAATTATTAAATAAGTATTACCCACCACATACTATGTATTAAGTATTACTATGTTAGCCTCAAAAAACCTATCAGAGCAAGTTGAAAGCCATAAAAAGTAACAAGTGTTTTAATACGTAACGTGGTTTAGACTTTAGGTCAAAGGAAATACCCGATATTGAAAATGGATGTTTGACACCAGATTCAGGGAGCATGCTGACATCGTTATTTATACTTAAATCACCTTACCTCTCTAGGGTCAAGGCAAATCCCTTAATCAGTACTTTCTGTTTGAATTCATAGCACCCAATAGGCATACAGTGAAGCTGGTCCCTCAGGCTCATTGTAATGTTCAGTTCAGTTCAGTCGCTTAGTTGTATCTGATTCTTTGCGACCCCATGAATCGCAGCACGCCAGGCCTCCCTGTCCATCACCAACTCCCAGAGTTCACTCAGACTCACATCCATCGAGTCAGTGATGCCATCCAGCCGTCTCATCCTCTATCATCCCCTTTTCCTCCTGCCCCCAATCCCTCCCAGCATCAGGGTCTTTTCATATGAGTCAACTCTTTGCATGAGGTGGCCAAAGTACTGGAGTTTCAGCTTTAGCATCATTCCTTCCAAAAAACACCCAGGACTGATCTCCTTTAGAATGGACTGGTTGGATCTCCTTGCAGTCCAAGGGACTCTCACGAGTCTTCTCCAACACCACAGTTCAAAAGCATCAATTCTTCGGCGCTCAGCCTTCTTCACAGTCCAACTCTCACATCCATACCTGACTACTGGAAAAACCATAGCCTTGACCAGACGGACCTTTGTTGGCAAAGTAATATCTCTGCTTTTGAATATGCTATCTAGGTTGGTCATAACTTTCCTTCCAAGGAGTAAGTGTCTTTTAATTTCATGGCTTCAATCACCATCTGCAGTGATTTTGGAGCCCCCAAAAATAAAGTCTGACACTGTTTCCACTGTTTCCCCATCTATTTCCCATGAAGTGATGGGACCGGATGCCATGATCTTAGTTTTCTGAATGTTGAGCTTTAAGCCAACTTTTTTACTCTCCTCTTTCACTTTCATCAAGAGGCTTTTGAGTTCCTGTTCACTTTCTGCCATAAGGGTGGTGTCATCTGCATATCTGAGATTATTGCTATTTCTCCTGGCAATCTTGATTCCAGCTTGTGCTTCTTCCAGCCCAGCGTTTCTCATGATGTACTCTGCATATAAGTTAAATAAGCAGGGTGACAATATATAGCCTTGACATACTCCTTTCCCTACTTGGAACCAGTCTGTTGTTCCATGTCCAGTTCTAACTGTTGCTTCCTGACTTGCATATAGGTTTCTCAAGAGGCAGGTCAGGTGGTCTGGTATTCCCATCTCTTTCAGAATTTTCCACAGTTTCTTGTGATCCACACAGTCAAAGGCTTTGGCATAGTCAATAATGTAAACAGCATCAACTCAGTGTCCTCAAAGACCCAGGTGGGCCAAAACCCATTCAAGATCAAGGTTCATTTAAAAGCCAGCACTTAGTGTTCTTATGAATAGCTCCCTTTACAGAACATCCCTAATTCTGACCAAGGGTCTAAAGAAAAGGAACATACCTGCTGGTTCTGTAGAGTATTCAGTCTCGAATCAAGCTGCTGCTTTTCAATACACAAATCATTCATCTGATGAAGTTTTTTGGTGTGTTCTTTTGTCTTCATCATCAATTCCCATCGAACCTGAGCAATCTTTTCCTACCAGGGCAGGAAGATGTAAAATGGATTTGGTGAATGAGAGAGGAAACAAAAACAAATGTCCAGATTTGATCAAAACCATCAGGCAAATGCAGTGATATGCACATGAACGTGAAAGTCTTAGTAACTCAGTGGTGTCCGCTCTTTGCAACACGATGGACTGTAGCCCACCAGGCTCCTCCGTCCATGGAAACCTCCAGACAAGAATACCGGAGTGGGCTGCCATTCCCTTCTCCAGGGGATCAAACCTGGGTCTACTGCGTTGCAGGCAGATTCTTTACTGTCTGAGCCACCAGGGAAGCCCAGAAGTTTTTCTTGACAAACTAGACTTTAAATTCTACGAGAGCCAAGAGCATGCTTATTGTACTCACCCCCTGTCACATACAGTGACTGCTACTGCTAAGTTGCTCAGTCGCGTCCAACTCGTTGCGACCCCATGGACTGTAGCCTACCAGGCTCCTCTGTCCATGGGATTTCTCCAGGCAAGTATACTGGAGTGGGTAGCCATTCCCTTTTCCAGGAGAATTTTCCCAACCCAGGTCCTCCCACATTGCAGGCAGATTCTTTACCATCTGAGCCACCAGGGAAGCCCTATGCACATGGGGATATATAGTAAGCCAGTAATATAATCAGAAGCAGGTGCATCGGGTGTGGTTTGATTAGAGAAAAAAAAGAATGAAAGTAGGCAAAAATAAGGTGGAGATACGTATCACTCCACTTCTGAGGAAGGATATTAGTATGCTGACTGAGTGCTGGTGTTCATTAATTAAAAGGGAGAATGATTGTTTAACCAGAAACTTTCCTATACCACGTTTCCCCCCAGTGTTGGCCCAGAATCCTCAAGGTGACCAGCTTCAATGGCCATACGTCTGCCAGTGGCTTTCCTTTGTTACCCTATTGCTCCAACAAATTATTTTAGATTGCACATATTATCTCCAGCACTACCCTCATAGGAACCAGTCCCACTGACACCAGCGCTGGAGTAATTTGTTTCTCCACAGTACAGTGACAAATCTTAGATAAGAAAAGATACACTGGGAACCTCTCCTCCTTCCCTATCTGCTGTTAAGTCAGAAAACTAGAGAAGCCGTGTGATTGGTGAGCTTATAAAATCTTTGTAAAAGCCCCTCTCTTTGAATCAGGCTGTCACTGGAATCCTGCCTCATCTCATGGCTCCAGGAACAGTGTAGGCATTTAACATTTAAGACCCTACCAGCTAAATGGTATATACCTTGTTATAAAATCTATTACTTCAAGATGCTTTTCTAATTTCTCGAATGGAAACGACATGCAAAACCTATATAGAATTATAGGAGGATCCTCAGAGCATTACCAGGTGCTACTAGTGGTAAAGAACCCACCTGCCAATGCAGGAGACATAAGAGAGTTTGATCCCTGGGTTGGGAAGATTCCCCTGTAGGAGGGCTTGGCAACCCAGTCCAGTATTCTTGCCTGGAGAATCCCATGGACAGAGAAGCCTGGTGGGCTACAGTCCATGGGGTCACAAACAGATGGACACGACTGAAGTGACTTAGAAGGCATAGAGTACAGCAGTTCACGTCTAACACTTAGAGCATTTACACATTAATGCGGACCTCAGAGTGGAATCTCTCCTTCATGCCATGCTGCCCTCATATTTACATGAATCCTGCACCCCAGTGCTGGTGCTTTCATCCCAAGATAGACCAGTACCTCCAATTAAGTGAATGATGAGGAAGCAGAGACAGACTTAAGACCATGGGGGAACTCAGTGGGGCTCACAGGGGCCTGTGAGATGCTCTAGCTGTACGGATGTAGAGATGCTCTGCAGGGACCCCCTGACTGCTCACTAGGAGTTCTCACCTCTGCCCAGGGGGTCACCTGCCCTCTCATCCTTACCTCCCACATTTTCATTTCCTTTACATTCGATAGCTCCTTTCGAAGCTTTTTGATCTTTAGTTCTTCAAGCGTTGTATTCACAGAAAGTGTCTGAAGGGCTTCTAGATTGATCACGCGGCCAAACTTGCTAATCATTAGTTGACTGACTGTTTCTTCCATTTCTAAAAGAAGACAACCACTGTCAGGCTGTTCAGAAGCCCCCACTGTTATTAAACGAACAACACCATTCTAAGGAACAGCTTTTGCAAGATGATGGTAAGAGACCTTATGTTACCAGTTGGGTTTTCCTCCGCGACACTGCACCTACTGCTTGCCTCACTTAGGATGCACATTCCTGCACTGGCTTTTCATCAGCTTCAAGTTCCCGGGTGAAACAGACTCACCTTTCTCAGGTGGTTTACACGCTCCGGTCTGCCCCTGCTCAGACTGTTCATGGGCTCCAACGGGTTATAAAGCCTTTGGGTTTAATTTTCTACTACTGATCTCTGTAACATCTTGTGCTAAGACTAAAATAGGTACTGAACAGCAGTTTCCACCTCCGAGTAAAAACACTAAACTCCTGGCAGTGGCTCACAGGGTCCTACCTGCCCTGCCCCTGTTAGCTCTCACACCTCTCTCATTTACTCCAGACACCTCTTACTTCTCAAACATTCCAGGCTCACTTGGGTATTCTCATAAGGAATCCTCTGGAATTACCTTCCCTGGAATTCTCTTCCCAATATAGCCACGTGGCTGGTCCCACACAGCCCATTTTCTGAAAACAAGCTGTGAGACTGTGATAGACTCATTTCCCGTACACTCATTTCTGAAGGTGTAACCAAGTGTGACCAGAGAAGGTGATGGCACCCCACTCCAGTACTCTTGCCTGGAAAATCCCATGGATGGAGGAGCCTGGTGGGCTGCAGTCCATGCGGTCGCTGAGGTTCGAACATGACTGAGCAACTTCCCTTTCACTTTTCACTATCATGCATTGGAGAAGGAAATGGCAACCCACTCCAGTGTTCTTGCCTGGAGAATCCCAGGGACGGGGGAGCCTGGTGGGCTGCCGTCTATAGGGTTGCACAGAGTCGGACACGACTGAAGCGACTTAGCAACAGCAGCAACCAAGTGTGACTTGTCCTCTAACCATTAGGGAGAACGACGTCTTAGCAAGTATATCACATTTACAGAGAACTCCTCCTTGGCCTCCTACAGGCCTCAGCACTCTTTCCCATTCTTTTTAATTTTTTTTTCTTAACAGTTCTCTCCATCTAACATGCAACGTTTTCCTTTTGTTTTATTGTCTTTCCTCAACATGGGAATGCTGGAAAACCTGGATAAAATTCGATTTGTGGGATTTTAAGAAAGTATAACCTTGTAACAAAATTTTCTTTGACCAGAATCCCCTAAGTGAATTCTGAAGGCCCTAACAGATAACAAGATGATGCAATTCAGTAACTGGGCAGGAATGTGTATTCAGGTATAATCGTTACCACGACTGAATGATAATGGCATAATTGGCATGACTGCCATTTGCACAATCCAGGAAGGGTTATTCATTTCTATGTGAGTGGCACCCCCATGTACTTGCATCATGTGGTGGCCATGATAATTAGTGATGCAAATGAAATAGTGACTGGATTATTTGCTCTAGTGTATCTAGCCTGTGGCTGCCTGCTTGGCCCCCTCAGTAAGAACCTTGACTCCCCCAGCTAGCCCATATATCAGGGTGCCCTCTCCCAAGGCAGCCTCGTGTACTAGGACATGGACTCTGGTCTTTGCCCTTCCCACAGCTAGTATTCCCTGGGGACAGAAAGCCTTCCGGAACACCCCCTGCTCCCCATCTCCCTCCCTGTGGCTGCAAGCTGTGCTCTTCTTGAAAAGGAGAGAACTTGCCTTCCCACCTCATGTTCTAAACTCTCCTCCTCTTCCCCATTGGGTCTGGGATGGAGGAAGGCACCAGTGAGCGACTGTGGTGTTTCTCATCACTGTTAAGCCTTTGTTCTCTGAGTTATAGGAAAGGAACCCACTCCTAGTTTCACCTTCAGAATTAGAAGATCAGTCTTTAACCAGACCCACAACTTGCTTTCAGAAAACAAACCAGGGGTGGCAGAAGAACTGAAAACCACTGAATAAAACTTCTACTACACAGAACCTTTTTTTTTTTTTTTAAATTTCAACCAACATTCCAAAAATATGAATACTTCATTTCATCTTCACACATTTTCCCAAACTGAGAGGTTACTCAAATGGAAACAAGTTTCTCTCATTTTCATGCTAGTTTGTTCCCTTGGTTTGACAAATAGTATTTCCAAATATAAACAACATTCACAAGCTACAGAAGCCAAAGGAATGTGAAGTACGAAAGAAACATTGGGGCTGCGAGGTTTACACCTGAGAAAACTCTGTGTCTCAAATGTTATTCAAATACAGAGTCCTTACACGTATTTTAAAATTTTATAATCCAGCCACCCATGAGAGCAGAACCACCATCTCCCTGAAGACTGACCTCTACAAATTCAAGCAACTTGGACTGACTGACAACTATATTCCTCCCTTTTTCCTTTCCAAATTTTCTTTTAAAAAAATATTTAACTGTGGCAAAATTCACATAACAAAATGTACCATTTTAGTCTTTTAAAAGTGTACACTTCTGGGGCTTCCCTTGCTGTCTAGTACTTATGATTCCATGCTCCCAGTGCACGGTTCAAACCCTGGTCGGGGAACTAAGAGTCCACATGCCATGTGATGTGGCCAAAAAAATAAGTGTACAGTTCTGGGGCATTAAGGTAGATGCTATTATACCACTCGTAATTTTATTGTTATTAAAGTTGGAATACTTCATCACTTATATATGTTCCATGTCTTTACTCCATACATCTTATACTGCTGCTGCTAAGTCACTTCAGTCGTGTCTGACTCTGTGCGACCCCATAGACGGCAGCCCACCAGGCTCCCCATCCCTGGGATTCTCCAGGCAAGAACACTGGAGTGGGTTGCCATTTCCTTCTCCAATGCATGAAAGTGAAAAGTCAAAGTGAAGTCGCTCAGTTGTGTCCAACTCTTAGCGACCGCATGGACTGCAGCCCACCAGGCTCCTCCGTCCACGGGATTTTCCAGGCAAGAGTACCGGAGTGGGTGCTATTGCCTTCTCCGACATCTTATACTATATACCTCAATTCCAGGTGAACTAAGAACATAAAAGTAAGGAACACTACTAACAGAGGAAACAATAGAAAAATATGACCTCAAAATAGGAAAGGATTTAAGTCATACACATACATTGTGCTGTACACACAATGCGCAAACTATAAACAGGTTGATAAATTAATTATATTAAAATTTTAAATGTCTGTATCCCAAAAAGATACACCTAATAAAAAGGCAAGATACATACTAGAAAAGATTCAAAATACATGTAATAGATAAAGACAGAATATAGAGGGAAAAAGAAAAAAAACTCCCTACAATCAATAAGAAAAATAAAAAACAGAAGTAAAAAAACGGGCAAGGTGTATAGCAGGCAAGTTTCATATGAGAACACAAATAAATGGCAAATAAGTGTATGTGAAGACATTCAATCTCAAGGAGCTAGGGAAACAAAAAGCACAGTGAAATACAATTTTAACATATACCAGGTTGACAGATATGTGAAAGTCTGACATTACTAAGTGTTGATGAGACTATGGAACCTAGGCAATTCTCACCCTCCCGGGTGGCGAGGGAAACAGTAGGAAGAGAAGACGGTGCAACCAGTTTGGAGGACAACTTGACAATACCCGGGCGAGCAGAAAATGCACACACACAGCCCGTGTCACCCACAGTCCCCACTCCTGGGGACACACCTCCTCCCACACATGCACAGGGATACATGTGCAAGAAGGTTCACTGAAACACGGTCTGTAATCATGAAAAATTACAAGTACCCTAAATATCCATCAACAGGAGGCCAAAGAAAAACTCTTATAGTCCAATGGCATACTGTAGTAGCAGTTAAAATGGCTAATTATCTGTAGCATTACAGATTACTCTCAAAAAATGGGTTAATAAAGTGAGTTGCAAATTACACCCAAAACATGCAAAGACACTTCATATAGTGTGTGTGAATACATCTATATGTGTATGTACCTGCCTCATGGTTGATCCTGGGGAAGCAGAGAGCAGAATGATACTAGAAAGAGAAAGGCCATCAATTATATCTTCAGTGCTTTATTTCTTAAGCTTGGTAGTGGGTATTTTTTAATATTTTTCTACATTTTATTAAACATAAAACCTTTAAAAATCGTGAGAAATTGTTTCTATGACAAAAGATTTATCCTTTTTAAAATAGAGTAACTTTTTGATAGCATCAGGAGAGACAGTAAGTAGAAAGAGGGGAAGGTGTTATTTCTGTTCAGCAGTTTGGATCTGTGACAACCTACTGTTTTCAGAACTGGAGATGACCACTTGACATTCCCTCTGTAATCAATAAATATTACTAGGTAAGCCATGGGCTTACTACTCACTCTGTATCGTTTTGGCCATCTCTCTCTTTTCTCGGATAAGCTGCTTACGCCTCTCCCGGCATTCTTTGTTAAGTTTTTGCTGCTTGGAATTTTCCTCATGGAGCTGGACAATTCGTTCTTGCAGTCGTCCCAAGGAGCGGTTGGAAAAGACCAAAGCTCCAGAAAGATCACTCGGTATTTCTCCAAATAGCACATACTCTATCTACAAAAGCATGACAAAACTGGTATCAAATAGACAAAAACCAAACTAATTGTAAAGTCATAGAAAGGGATGTGCTTCTTTTCCTGTCCCTTGTTAGGTCATGACCTTTGGTCTCCTAACTCTCACCACTGAGGAAGGTAAAAGCAGGAAGCTGCTTTCAAAAAGAAGTCACATTACATCCCTCTGGGACAGCAAATCTTTCCAAAATGACCACGCTGGATATCTACTGCCTAAGGATGGAACAGACATTTCAGGGCTGGAATATTTGGCAAACTGCTACAGACAGTGAATCCAGTTTGGGTCAGGTTAAACAAGATATATGTAAGGCTGATCCTCCTCGGTTTTTCTTCTCAAATACAGCTTTCTTTCTTTACCTGACAAAATATATCACAAGGGGCTTTTGCTGATACGATCTCTGCATTTTAATGTAAGTTGTAATTCAAGTGGGATATAGAGATGAACAAAGAAAAGGGGAAAAAGTATTTTCCTTTTATCTTAACCTCCCTCATTAACAAGTAAATAATAGGGAAGATCATTCTTGCCCCATTAGTCCATGTCTATTTAAAGAAGGTGTGAAAAGTGACATGTGTCCAAGAGACAAGAAGATTTCAACCTCCAAGCCATTCTTTTAAGTCATAGGCTCCTCATTGCTTCAGATTTGAAGTGATTCAACTTTCAAAGTCATAATGACCACCAGGAAATATACATGTTTTGATATTATGCTTTTATAATAATCTCAGAAGAGGTAAGAACCACTGGGGTGTCATTCTGCAAGTAGATGTCTCAGACAAGGACTGCCCTTCTCCCCACCAGTGTCCCATGAATCTTTCTCTGGAAAAGTCTGAGGGTGATGGCTCTTCTGCTCAGAGAGGGTGGGGCAACCTCCAGCCCCATCACCTGGTGGAGCTTCAACGGGATCACAACCAGCAGTTCATTCAGCCGCTGCTGCTTCTCACGTTGATAAGCCTCCAGGGCCTCCTCTGCTGCGTTCAGATTAGTTGCCACAATTTTTACCTGTAGAAAGCCCCAAGTGCGAGATGTTAACAGGATTCGGTGAATATATACCTAAGGTGATAAATGAAACCACTGGGGAGGAACAAAAAATATGAGCTGGATCTGCCTTGTTGGGCTGGATTAAACAGATAATCCCAGACTGCTCCCCAGAAGTGTGTATTATTCTCTTTCTGCTAAGTCATGAGCCACACCACTTTTTCACTTGTTCCTATGACCCCAGAGTTGTAGAGATTTTGTGAATGAAAACGCAGAGGACGTGTTCCCATCTCCCTTTTATTTTCTGCAGGAAAATCATCTCTCAGCCTCTAGTATCTCTGTAACGATGGTTCAAATCTCATTTGGTCATAAGGACCTCGATAAATTAGCGAAGAAAGCCCTTTATGGTAATGAAATTACTAACTACAGTATTTTTAAAGTACATGCCTCATCTCCTAAAATACTTGAAAGCTTTCCAAGCCATTTCCCTTTTGCAAGTGGAGAAGCAGCCTACCAAAAACATTTCTGAATATGAATCAAGTGATGCTGCTCTAGGAAAGAGTACCTAAGAGGGAAACAGAGTAGATATGGCAGAAAAAATCTATACAGCTGTACCGGAAGTTTAGCTTAGTGGACTCCCAAAGGAATGCATACACCTCAGAATGTCAAAGTGTTCTACTGGGGTCCAGAAAGAAAATAGAGTTTCCTTTTTTTTAAAATTTTTATCTTATTCTTTTTATTCTCTGTTTTTGCAAATGTTTCATGCTATGCTATGCTATGCTAAGTCACTTCAGTCGTGGCCAACTCTGTGCGACTCCATAGATGGCAGCCCAGCAGGCTCCCCCGTCCCTGGGATTCTCCAGGCAAGAACACTGGAGTGGGTTGCCATTTCCTTCTCCAATGCATGAAAGTGAAAAGTGAAAGCGAAGTCGCTCAGTCGTGTCCAACTCTTAGCGACCCCATGGACTGCAGCCTACCAGGCTCCTTCATCCATGGGATTTTCCAGGCAAGAGTACTGGAGTGGGGTGCCATTGCCTTCTCCGAAATGTTTCATAACACATGAAATATAATTAGTACAATAGTTTATGGGTATAATACCTAAATGAATATACATTTACTGTGGGAATATGTGCTCCACAATTTTTTTTTAAATTTCCAGAAGTATATAATCAAAAAAGTTTCAGGGCCAATGATTTAGAAAAAGTTCCAATCATCAAAGGGGCAACGGCCCTCAAAGACGTCTGTAAATGGATGCAACATGGGATATGTCTCTCTTCTAACAATAAGCCTTAACTCATGCCATTGCTATGAAATAGCAGTATTATAGCTAGAAGGAGGTGTAGCATGTTGGGAGACGATAAACAGACCTGAAAAAGGCAGAATAACGTACTTTTTTGGACAGTGTATCGTGTTCTTTTTTGAGGTTATCGATCATTTTTTTTTCTTCAACTAAAGCCTCTTCAATGTCCAGCCTTTTCTCTCGAAGTTGAAGGGCCAGTTCAAAGAGACCCATATCACAATCTGAAAAGACAGTCAAAATGAAAAAGCAGCTCCATTTGTTAGAGAATATAGTAATAAGTGTGGACTTTGGGGCTTCAGAATTAATGTCCACCTGCTCCAATAAGGTTTCACTACACTTAGGGCTCCAGGTAGAAATTATAATGGTATTAATAATCATGATAGAGACTTTCCTGCCAGTCCAGTGGCTAAGACTCTGAACTCTCAATTCAGGGGACTTGGGTTCAATCCCTGGTCAGGGAACTAGATTCTGCATGCTGGAACGAAGATCAAAGACCCCAGTGCTGCAACTGAGACCCAGCGTAGCTAATATTTAAAAAAAAGAATAATAATCATGATAGTGGCTGTGATGTTAGTACTGATGTTCTGCCTGCAATGCAGGAGATTCCAGTTCAATTCCTGGGTCGGGAAGATCCCCAGAGAGAGGACAGGCTACCCACTCCAGTATTCTTGGGCTTCCTTTGTGGCTCAGCTGGTAAAGAATCCACCTGCAATGCAGGAGACCTGGGTTCGATCCCTGGGCTGGGAAGATCCCCTGGAGAAGGGAAAGGCTACCGACTCCAGTATTCAGGCCTGGAGAACTCCATGGACTGTATAGTCCATGGGGTTGCAGAGTCAGACATGACTGACTGACTTTCACTCACATAAGAATCTTAAGACTGTAAGAATATTTCAGACTGGTTTCACCAGTGAAAACAGTGAATATAAATTGCCAAGAATCTCCAGGAGACATAAAAATTGCCCTTAAAAAACAGGTTTGAAATATGAAAATTTAATGGTTTGGCAAAAAGGGAGAGTTTTATAAAA
This sequence comes from Bos indicus, assembly GCF_029378745.1. NCBI lineage: Eukaryota > Metazoa > Chordata > Mammalia > Artiodactyla > Bovidae > Bos > Bos indicus. The sequence continues at coordinate 58,741,915 of NC_091760.1, forward strand.
ATACACATATGTAGTTTTAAATACACACATGTACATACACATATATAAATTTTCTGTTTCTCAGTAAAATGAAACTCTGCATAATTTATGACTGAATCAACTATAGATTGTCTGCAGATTATTTAATTTGGTACTCATAAATAGCAGCCTCAAGAAATAGGAAGTAAATTATCTAGAGAGTCCCCAAAAGTATTAGACTATACTTCATGCTTATTATACCATCCTTTCCTTAAATATTATGAAACAATTGAGAAACCAAAAAAGAGGGCCTTTTTGGTATTATCATCCATAGTCAAACGTCACAAAGAATGCACGGTTTTATCCAACTTACTTGTCGGGCAGATAGAATCATCAAAAACCTCATCTTCAGATCCAGACTCATCCTCATCACTCTCCAAGCTGGATTCTTCTTCACTTGATTCTTCACTTTCCTCCTCTTCATCTAAGGAGAGAGAAAAATACTGTTAATAAGTAGAGAAGTTCCTGTGTTAAGATAAATCCCAGATTTTAAAAATAAATCATTTTCAATGAATTAGTTACTAGGAAAACAAGGGGTAAATAAGGAAATTACTCAATATTTTTAGAAGAATTTAAAATAGTTAAGGACACAGGGACCACAAACTCAAGTGCCTGCAGAAGGTTATGCAATTAATTTCGGTGCATTGAGTGAGAGCGGGGTGAGACCGACCTGCTTGTGCTGTGATCTACCTAATGCACCCTTGGTTATACAGCATAGTGCTCTGAAAACAGAGAGGATTTTCACAACTTCTCTGAACTAAGTAATACTAGTTATAATCTTTACTTAACCTACTTAGTGTGAATATTCATGTCTTACTGTGGAAGTATTAATATTAAATGTTTGATTTAGAGATTCTGCACCAAACCCTGTTGGGGTTGTTAGTTGACACAGGCTCTCCTTTAACCAAACTTGAGTCAGGCTCCTCTGAGTCCTCTGTCTGGTCCTTGGCCCACGCTCTGTCCTTGGCCCATTTAGTCGAGTTTTAGCAAGAGTCCTGTTGAGTCAATTTGGTAAAATTCACTACTCTTAATATCTGGTTAAATTCCTTTTCCCTTAGCCTTAATATCTTATCACTCTGGCCTGCCTTCAACAAAAATCCTGTTATGTCAGTTTAGCAAAGACTTACCCTACCTCTCAGTAATTTTCCATCAACTAACCCCAATCTTACTCCTTGGCTATAAGCCTCCATTTGCCTTGTATTCAGAGTTGAGCTGATCTCTCTTACTATAAAATCCCATGATAGTGGTCCCCTGAATAAAGTCTGCCTTATTGTTCATTAACAAGTGTCATGAATGATTATTTCTTTAACAACATCATATCATATGTTTAATATGTTTTATAAAATATAAATTTTTTGAATACTAAAATATATCTGTTCCCAAAAATTTTAGATAAGGATTGTATGCCTCTTCCACTCAATTCTACTCCATTTTCTTTCAAAACACTTTGAGTCCATGTATGAACAATTAATGGTTTCTATTTTATGGAACATCAAAAAATATAAAGATAACTGGACCTCATACTCACTAGAAAACTTCTTAAATTAAGATGTCTCCTAAAATTAGTGATCTGTACCACCTTATGAAATAAATCAATGTTTATAATTAGGCTTTAAAATTCTTACATAGATGTCGGCTTTCAGGAAGATGAAGTAGATCTACTTCCCCTATTCTTCCCACTAAATACAGCTAAAACCCCTGGACATTAAATATAAAACGAACACAAGAAAACTCTGAGAAGTGGAAAGGAGAAGGCAGATCTACTATGCACTTGGAATCCTGAGGAACAACACTGTGGTGATTTGCTTGGATTTTCTTTTTGCCATATATATCTCTGAGGTGAAGAAGACGGAGTCAGTCTAACCTGAAACACCAACAGGTAGGGACACAGGAAGACCCAATCAGAACCTGCTCTCTCCAGCCAAATGACCAAAAAGAGGCAGATTAGCAACACAGAAAACTTGAAGAAACACCGCACAAAAATACCATGGTCCCACTCACACCCACATTGGCAAAGGCCTAATGGAGCCTAGACAAGCCAAAACATTTCACATAAAACAGTACCATGTACATTATTTGCAAGTGCTCACAGAATATACCCTTGCCAAGCTGTAATGAGGCACCCCACCATTCCAACTAGGATGGTGTCAGAAAACGTCAAGTAAAGAGTCAAGATATTTATTCTTTCTGAGGGTAACCAGTCCCCTTACCCACCAACCACCAAGATGTCTGTGGCGATCACAGTCTGGACCTTCATTCTCAGAGGGCAGCAATAAGGTTCTCTTCACCCTCCCTGCAGAGGCGGTGTCAGAAGAGGCCTGGTGGGGAGTCAGGACTTCTACCATTGCCCAGAGGTGCCAAGGCCTTCCCACCATGTTGTCAGTAGAGACTCTGTGAGGAGCTAGCCCTCCCATCTGCACACAGAAGTAACAAGGAAATCTCCCTTCCTTCCATGACAGTAAAACATGAGTACCTCCACCTGGCAATAAGGAGGAGGCACCCATTCCTTCCTCTGGCAAAACAGTGTTAGAGAAAGCCAAGTAAACCAGAAGATTTAAGTAGGATACAGAGTCTAATACATAATAGGAAAGTTTCCAGGTTTTAGCTGAAAGTCATACCAAGAACCAGAAAGATCTCTAACTGAATGAAAAAAGACAATCAATACATGTTAACACCAAGATGACAGAAACAGAATTATCTGATGAAGTATTTTAAACATGCAGGATAAAAATGCTTCAGTGAGCAATTATGAACACACTTGAAGCAAAGATATAAAATAGTCTGAGGCTTTTTATTTATTTATATAAGGAAAAAGTAAATGGAAACTTTAGAACTGAAAAATACAATAATGAAAACTAAGGGATGGGGTCAACAGTAGAATAGAAGGGACAGAAAAATGAATCCATGAACTTGAAGATAGAAAAATAGGAATTAGTCAATCTGAACCATAAAAAGAAAACCAACTGAAACAAACAAAACCCAAACCCCAGAGCCTCAGGGGCCAATGGGATCATAATGAAAGTCTCACAGTCATGGCATCAGAGTGCCATGAAGGAGTCAGGAAAGAGGAGGTCTTTAAAAAGACTTGAAGAAATAATGGCTGAAAACTTCTCAAATTGGGCAAGTACATAAACCTACAGATTAAAGAACTTGAATGTATTCCAAAGAGGATAATTCCAAAATCGACACTAAATCACATAACAGTCAAACTTCTGAAAACTAAAGAGAAAAAATACTGAAGGCAAAGAAAGAAAAGTGATTCTTCACCTACAGAGGATAAGCAATTTAAATATCAGAGGGTTTCTCACCAGAAACCACAGTGACCAGAAGGAAGTGGCACAGTATTTTTCGAATGTTGAAAGAAATATCAACCTAGAATACTGCATCCAATGAAAACGTCTTTCAGAAAAAGAGGGGAAATCAAGGCATACTTCAGTTCAGTTGCTCAGTCGTGTCCGACTCTTTGCGACCCCATGAATCGCAGCACGCCAGGCCTCCCTGTCCATCACCAACTCCCGGAGTTCACTCAGACTCATGTCCATCGAGTCAGTGATGCCATCCAGCCATCTCATCCTCTGTCATCCCCTTCTCCTCCTGCCCCCAATCCCTCCCAGCATCAGAGTCTTTTCCAATGAGTCAACTCTTCACATGAGGTGGCCAAAGTACTGGAGTTTCAGCTTTAGCATCATTCCTTCCAAAGAAATCCCAGGGCTGATCTCCTTCAGAATGGACTGGTTGGATCTCCTTGCAGTCCAAGGGACTCTCAAGAGTCTTCTCCAACACCACAGTTCAAAATCCTCAATTCTTCGGCACTCAGCTTTCTTCACAGTCCAACTCTCACGTCCATACGTGACCACTGGAAAAACCATAGCCTTGACTAGACGGACCTTTGTTGGCAAAGTAATGTCTCTGCTTTTGAATATGCTATCTAGGTTGGTCATAACTTTCCTTCCGAGGAGTAAGCGTCTTTTAATTTCATGGCTGCAGTCACCATCTGCAGTGATTTTGGAGCCCCAAAAAATAAAGTCTGACACTGTTTCCCCATCTATTTCTCATGAAGTGATGGGACCAGATGCTATGATCTTTGTTTTCTGAATGTTGAATTTTAAGCCAACTTTTTCACTCTCCTCTTTCACCTTTATCAAGAGGCTTTTTAGTTCCTCTTCACTTTCTGCCATAAGGGTGGTGTCATCTGCATATCTGAGGTTATTGATTAGATTATGGGAAAAAAATTTTTAATTGCCACCAGTATACCCTCCCTAAAAGAATGGATAAAGGAAACTCTTTAAGCAGAGGGAATTTTTTTCTTTTTTAAAAAAGGAAATTTTGAATAAAAATATGAATAAAGCCTATATGAATAGGCTTTCCTCAAAGTGCTTAAATAATGTTTGATAATTGAAGCAAAAATTATAACATTGTCTGATATGGTTCCAGATGTATGCAGAGGAAATATTTAAGACAATCATATGATAAATGAGGAAGAAACTGGGATATAAAGGCAGGTAAAGATTCTATACTTGACTTAAATTGGTAAAATGATGCCACTGCTGGACTGGGATAAACAATGAATATATATATACACACACACACACACACACACACACATATACATAGAATATAGACAGCAACGACTAAAAATGTTATACAAAGAGATATATTAAAAAGTGCTCAGTTCAGTTCAGTTGCTCAGTCGTGTCCGACTCTTTGCGACCCCATGAATCACAGCACGCCAGGCCTCCCTGTCTATCACCAACTCCCGGAGTTCACTCAAACTCATCTCCATTGAGTCGGTGATGCCATCCAACCATCTCATCCTCTGTTGTCCCCTTCTCCTTCTGCCCCCAATCCCTCCCAGCATCAGGGTCTTTTCAAAAGAATCAGTTCTTCGCATCAAGTGGCCAAAGTATTGGAGTTTCAGCTTCAACATCAGTCCTTCCAATAAATATTCAGGATTTCCTTTAGGATTTCCTTTAGGATGGACTGGTTGTATCTCCTTGCAGTCCAAGGGACTCTCAAGAGTCTTCTCTAACACCACAGTTCAAAAGCATCAATTTTTCAGCACTCAGCTTTATTTATAGTCCAATTCTCACATCCATACATGATTAGTGTAAAAAGTGCAAGAGAAAATAAAATGGAATTCTAAAAAATGTTCACTAACCCACAGGAAGGTAGGAAAAAGAAAAAAGACAAAACAGATATAAAATGGCAGACTTAATAGATCAAATATAAGTGGTTCAATACACCAATTAAAAGACAGAGTGGATGAAAAACATTATTCAGCCATATGCTACCAGAAATTCACTTCTAATGCAACTATATAGTCAAGCTGAAATTAAAAGGAGGGAAAAGATATATCATACAATTATTAATAAAAGCAAAGCAGAAATGACTATAATAATACAGGATAAAATGGACTTCAGAGCAAGGAAAATTACCCAAGACAGAGAAAGACATTAAATAATGATAAATATGCCAATTTATCAAGAAAACATAGAAATCTTAACAGTGTATGCATAAAACAAGAGAAATATGGGAAGTAAAAACTGATAAAAATGAGAGGAGAAATAGATAAATCCATGAATGCATTTGGAGACCTCCACACCTTAATTCAACATTTGATGCAACAACCATACAGAAAATCAACAAGGATATAGAAGACTTGAGCAATACCATCAACAGGATCTAACTGACAGTAATAGAACATGTCACACAAAACAATACAACATATAATACATTCTTCGCAAGTGCTCACAGAACATACAGCAAGATAGATATGTCAGACCATAAAACAAATCTCAGCAACTAAAAAAGAATTGAAATCACACAGAATGTGTTCTCTGACCACAACTGAATCAAACTAGAAATCAATAACAGAAAGATAACAGGAAAATCTCAAAGCACTTGGATCTAAACAACACACTTCTATATAATCCACGGAATCCAGAAGTCACAATGTAAATTTTAAAACTACACTGTCCTGAATGTAAATGAAAATTAACTTCAAGTTTTGTAGAATACAACTAGAGCAGTGCTGAGAGAGAAATTTATAGTGCTAAATTAGAAAAGAGAATAAATTCTCAAGTCAGTGATTTAAGCTCACACCTGAAAACCTTAAGAACAGGAGTACAAAATAAACCCAAAGCAAGCTGAAGGAAGGTAATAGTAAAGATAACAACAGAAAGCAATAAAATTGACAGCAGAAAACAGAGAAAATCACTTATGCAAAGAGCTGACTTGTTCTCAAAAAAATCAGTTGAACTGACAAACCTCTAGTAAAACTACAAAAAAAAAAAAAAAAAAAAGGAATTTAAGAAACAAGGTACCAATATCGAGAATGCAACAGACAGTATTACTAAAGACCCTGCAGACATTAAAAGGATAGCAAGGAAATACAATGAGCATCTCTATGCACATAAATTTGGCAACTTAAATGAAACAGACCAATTCCACAAAAAATACAAATTACCACAACCCACCCAATATAAAGGAGATAATGTGAATAGTTCTGTAACTATTAAGAACACTGAAATTCTAATTGTAAAACTACCTTGAAGAAATATATTGGCTCAAATAGTTTCACTGGAGAACTCTACTATACATTTAAATAATTACCATAAATTCTATACAGTATCTTCCAGAAAAATCAGAAAGGGGAGTTGCTTAGTTGCTAAGTCACACCCAACCCTTTGTGACCTGATGGACTATAGCCTGCCAGGCTCCTCTGCCCATGGAATTATCCAGTTAAGAATACGGGAGTGGGTTGCCATTTCCTTCACCAAAAAAGGGGAGAAGACTTCCCAAGTCATATTTTGAAGCTAGTATTCTCCTGATACTCAAAACTAAATATAGTATAAAGACAGTACAGTGATCCTCATGTCTATATTCATTTTTTTAATTTCTATTTTATTGAAGGATAATTGCTTTATAGAATTTTGTTGTTTTCTACCAAACCTCCACATGAATCAGCCATAGGTATACATATATCCCCTCCCTTTTGAACCTCCCTCCTATCTGTCTCCCGATCCCATCCCTCTAGATTGATACAGAGCCCCTGTTTGAGTTTCCTGAGCCATACAGCAAATTCCTGTTGGTTATCTATTTTACATATGGTAATGTAAGTTTCCATGTTACTCTCTCCATACATCTCATCGTCTCCTCCCCTCTCTCTATGTCCATAAGTCTATTCTCTGTCTGTTTCTCCATTGTTGCCCTGTAAATAAATTCTTCAATACCATTTTTCTAGATTCCATATATGTGCATCAGAATACATATCTTTCTGACTCACTTCACTCTGTATAATAGGTTCTAGATTCATCCACCTCATCAGAATGGACTCAAATGTGTTCTTTTTTATGGCTGAGTAATATTCCATTGTGTAAATGTACCATGACTTCTTTATCCACTCATCTGTCGATGGACACCTAAGTTGCTTCCACGTTCTAGCTATTGTAAATAGTGCTGCAATGAGCACTGGGATACATGCACCTTTTTCAATTTTGGTTTCCTCAGATCATACGCCTAGGAGTGGGGTTGCTGGGTCATATGATGGTTTTATTCCTAGTTTTTAAGGAATCTCCATACTGTCTTCCATAGTGGCTGTATCAATTTACATTCCCAACAGTGCAAGAGTGGTCCCTTTTCTCCACAACCTCTCCAGCATTTACATTTGTAGACTTTTTGATGATGGCCATTCTGACTGATGTGAGGTGGTATTTCATTGTAGTTTTGATTTGCATTTCTCTAATAATGAGCAATGTTGAGCATCTTTTCATGTGTTTGTTAGTGATCTGTATGTCTTCTTTGGAGAAATGTCTGTTTAGGTCTTTTCTCCACTTTTTGATTGGGTTGTTTGCTTTTCTGGCATTGAGTTGTATGAGCTGCTTGTATTTTTGGAAATTAATCCTTTGTCAATTGTTTCATTTACTATTACTTTCTCCCATTCTGAGGGTTGTCTTTTCACCTTGATTATAGTTTCCTTTGCTGTGCAAAAGCCTTTAAGTTTAATCAGGTCCCACTTGCTTACTTTTGTTTTTATTCCCATTACTCTAGGAGGTGGGTCATAGAGAATCTTGCTTTGATTTATGTCATCATGTGTTCCGCCTATGCTTTCCTCTAAGAGTTTTATAGTTTCTGGTCTTACACTTAGGTCTTTAATCCATTTTGAGTTTATCTTTGTATATGGTGTTAGGAAGTGTTCCAATTTCATTGTTTTACATGTAGCTGTCCAGTTTTCCTAGCACTATTGAAGAGGCTGTCTTTGCCCCATTGTATATTCTTGCCTCCTTTGTCAAAAATAAGGTATGCATGGGTTTATTTCTGGACTTTCTATCTTGTTCCATTGGTCTATATTTCTGTTTTTCTGCCAGTACCATACTATCTTGATGACTGTAGCTTTGCAGTATAATCTGAAGTCAGGAAGGTTGATTCCTCCAGCTCCATTCTTCTTTCTCAAGACTGCTTTGGCTATTCAGGGTCTTTTGTTTTTCTGCATGAACTGTGAAATTTTTTGTTCCAGTTCTGTGAAAAATGCCATTGCTGATTTGATAGGGATCACACTGAATTTGTAGATTGCATTTGGTAGTATAGTCATGTTCAAAATATTGATTCTTTCTACCCAGGAACATGGAATATCTCTCCATCTGTTTATGTCATCTTTGATTTCTTTCATTAGTGTCATAATTTTCTGTGTACAGTTCTTCTGTCTCCTTAGGTAAGTTTATTCCTAGATATTTAATTATTTTTGTTGCAATGGTGAATGGGATTGATTCCTTAAACTCTCTTTCAGATTTTTCATTGTTAGTATATAGAAATGCAAGTGATTTCTGTGTATTGATTTTGTATCCTGTAACTTTGCTAAATTCACTTATTAGCTATAGTAATTTTCTGATACTATCTTTAGGGTTTTCTATGTGTAGTATCATGTCATCTACAACCAGTGTGAGCTTTACTTCTTTTCCTATCTGGGTTCCTTTTATTTCTTTTTCTTCTCTGACTGCTGTAGCTAGAATTTCCAGAACTATGTTGAATAATAGTGGTGAGAGTGGACACCCTTGTCTTGTTCCTGACCTTAGGGGGAACGCTTTCAGTTTTTCACCACTGAGAATAATGTTTGCTGTAGGCTTATCATATATGGCCTTTACCATGTTGAGGTAGATTCCTTCTATGACCATTTTTTGAAGAGTTTTAATCACAAGTGGGTGCTGAATTTTGTCAAAGGTTTTCTCTGCATCTGTTGAGATTATCATATGGTTTCTATCTTTCAATTTGTTAATATGCGGTATCATATTGATTTTCAAATATTGAAGAATCCTTGCATTCCTGGAATAAACCCAACTTGATCATGGTGTATGAGCTTCTTGATGTGCTACTGAATTATGTTTGCTAAAATTTTGTTGAGGATTTTTTCATCTATGTTCATCAGTGATATTGGCCTGTAGTTTTCTCTTTTTGTGTTGTCTTTGTCTGGTTTTGGTATCAGGGTGAAAGCGGCCTCATAGAATGAGTTTGGAAGTCTTCCTTCCTCTGCAATTTTTTGAAAGAGTTTTAGAAGGATAAGCATTAGCTCTTCTCTAAATGTTTGACAGAATTTCCCTGTGAAGTAATCTGGTCCTGGGCTTTTGTTTGGGGGGAGATTTTTGATCACAGCTTCAATTTCAATGCTTGCAATTGGATTGTTCATAATTTCTATTTCTTCCTGGTTCAGTCTTGGAAGACTGAACTTTTCTAAGAATTTGTCCATTTCTTCGATTTTATTGCCATATAGTTGTTCATAATTGTTTCTCATAATCCTTTGTATTTCTGCATTGTCTGTTGTAACCTCTCCTTTTTCATTCCTAATTTTGTTGATTTGATTCTTCTCTTTTTTTTTCTTGATGAACCGGACTAAAGGCTTGTCAATTTTGTTGATCTTCTCAAAAAACCAGCTTTTAGTTTTATTAATCTTTACAATTGTTTCTTTCATTTGCTTTTCACTTATTTCTGCTCAGATCTTTATGATTTCTTTCCTTCTACTAATTTTTGGTTTGTTGTTGTTGTTCTTCTTCTATTTCCAGTTGTTTTAGGTGTAAAGTTAGGATGTCTATTTTATGTTTTTCTTGTTTCTTGAGGTAGGACTGTATTGCTATAAACTTCCCTCTTAGAACTGCTTTTGCTGCATTCCATAGGTTTTGAGCTGTCATGTTATCATTGTCATTTGTTTCCAGAACTTTTTTCCTTTCCCTTTTGATTTCTTTAGTAACATGTTGGTTATTTAGAAATGTGTTGTTTAACATCCATGTGTTTGTGTTTCTTACGGTTTTTTTCTTGTAATTGAAATCTTACAAATCATAGCATTGTGGTCAGAGAAAATGCTTGATATGATTTCAATTTTCTTAAATTTTACTGAGGTTTTATTTCTTACCCAAGATGTGATCTGTCCTGGAGAATGTTCCATGTGCACTTGAGAAGAAGGGGTATTCTTCTGCATTTGGATGGAATGTCCTGAAGATATCAATGAGATCCATCTTAGCTAATGCATCATTTAAGACTTGTGTTTCCTTATTTTCTATTTTGATGATCTGTCCATTGGTGTGAGTGAGGTGTTAAAGTCTCCTACTATTATTGTGTAACTGTCAATTTCTCCTTTTATGTCTGTTAGTGTTTGTCTTAACTATTGAGGTGCACCTATGTTGGGTGTATAGATATTTACAACTGTTATGTCTTCCTCTTGAATTGATCCTTGATCATTATGGAGTGTCCTTTCTTATCTCTTGTAATCTTCTTTAAGGCCTATTTTGTCAATATAAGGATTGCTGCTCCAGCTTTCTTTTGCTTTCCATTTGCATGGAATATATTTTTCCATCCTCTCACTTTCAGTCTCTATGTGTCTTGAGGTTTGAAGTGGGTTTCTTGTAGACAGCATTTATATGGGTCTTATTTTTGTATCCATTCAGCCAGTCTGTGTCTTTTGGCTGGAGCATTTAATCCATTTACATTTTAAGTAATTATTGATATATATGTTCCTATTGCTATTTTCTTAAATGTTTGGGGTTGATTTTGTAGATCTATTTTCTTCTCTTGTATTTCTTGACTATAGAAATCCCTTTAACATTTGTTGTAAAGCTGGTTTGGTGATACTGAATTCTCTTAACTTTTGCTTGTCTGAAAAGCTTTTTATTTCTCTATCAATTTTGAATGAGATCCTTGTCAAGTACAGTAATCTTGGTTGCGGTTTTTTCCCTTTCAGTACTTTAAATATATCTTGACATTCCCTTCTGGCCTGAGTTTCTGCTTAAAGATCAGCAGTTAACTGTATGGGATTTCCCTTATATGTTACTTGTTGCTTCTCCCTTGCTGCTTTTAATATTCTTTGTGATTAGTCTTTGTTAGTTTGATTAGTATGTGTCTTGGTGTGTTTCTCCTTGGGTTTATCCTGTAAGGTACTCTTTGTGCCTCCTGGACTTGATTGACTATTTCCTTTTCCATGTTGGGGAAATTTTCAATTATAATCTTTTCAAAAATTTCATACCCTTTCTTTTTTTCTTCTTCTTCTGGGACCCCTATACTTCAAATGTTGGTGCATTTGATATTGTCCCAGAGGTCTGGAAACTATCCTCAGTTCATTCTTTTTACTTTATTCTGCTCTTCAGAAGTTATTTCCACCATTTTATCTTCCAGCTCACTGATTCATTCTTTTGCTTCAGATATTCTGCTATAGATTCCTTCTAGAGTATTTTTAATTTCAGTCATTGTGTCCTTTGTCTCTGTATGTTTATTCTTTAATTCTTCCAGATTTTTGTTAATTGATTCTTGCATTTTCTCCATTTTGTTTTCAAGGTTTTTGATCATCTTTACTATCATTATTCTGAATTCTTTTTCAGGTAGTTTGCCTATTTCCTCTTCATTTATTTGGACTTCAGTGTTTCTATCTTGTTCCTTCATTTGTATAGTATTTCTATGCCTTTTTGTTATTTTTTTTTTAACTTATTGTGTTTGAGGTCTCCTTTTGCCAGGTTTAAAGGTTGAATTCTTTCTTCTTTTTGGTTTCTGCCCTCCTAAGGTTGGTCCAGTGGTTTGTTTGAGCTTCGTACAGGGTGAGATTTGTGCTGATTTTTTGTTTGGTTGTTTGTTTTTCCTCTGATAGGCAAGGCTGAGTGAGGTGGTAATCCTGTCTGCTGATGATTTGGTTTGTATTTTTATTTTGTTTGTTGTTTAGATGAGGTGTCCTACACAGGGTGCTACTGATGATTGGGTGATGGCCGCTCTTGTATTCAAGTGGTTTCCTTTGTGAGTTCTCACTATTTGATACTCCTTAGGGTTAGTTCTCTGGTGGTCTGGTTGTTTGGAGTCAGTGCTCCCACTCCAAAGACTCAGGGCTTGATCTCTGGTCAGGAACAAAGTTTCCACAAGTGGTTTGTTGTGGCATTAAGTGAGAGTAAAACAAATTACAAAAATGAGAAACCAAAGATGAACCCCAGACAAATGGCAGTTACAAAATCAGGCAATAATAATTAAAATAATGGAATATACACATATACATATACACCCATGAGCAAAGTGAAAACAGTCCAACAAAAATAAAGTGCAGTAGATTGGTCGGGTGAACAAAGTAAATCAAAATTTATATTTACCAGTTAAGAACAAAACTAACTAAAGCACAAACTGGAAAACAAAACTAAAGCAAGGTGCCAAGTAGGGAATAAAGTATTGAAAACAAAACTAACAAATATGTTGAGAGGAAAAGAAAGAAAGAATAGATATGCAAAGTTAAACAGAGGTAGACAAAGAAGATTTGTATACATTAAAGATTAAACTTCAAGGGGAAAAGAACCATAGGAAAGGCAAACAAAGGAATAAATGTAGAAAAAAATATAATAGGTTTTTAAAAAATTTTTAAATTATAAAAGAGAAAAGAAAGAACATGGAAGAAGGAAGAAAAAAGGGGAAAAAAAGGAAAACTCCACAGAACTGCAAAAGCTCAATGTAAAGGCAGAGGTTTATAGCACCAATAAAAGTGTGACTGAATATACACACATACATATACACCCATAAGCAAAATCAGAACAGTCCAACAAAAATAAAGTACAATAGACTGACCTGGCAAACAAAGGAAACCAAAAATTATATCTACCAGGACAAAACTAACTAAAGCAAAAACTGGAAAACAAAACTAAAGCAAGGTGCTAAGTGGGGAATAAAGCAATGAAAATAAAACTGACAAAATGTTGAGAGGAAAGGAAAGAAAGAAAAGAAAGAAAGAATAGATATGCAAAGTTAAATAGAGGTACACGAAGAAGATTTATATACATTAAAGATTAACTGCAAGGGGAAAAGAACAGTAGGAAAGGCAAACAAAGGAATAAATGTAGAAAAAAATATAATAGGCTTAAAAAAATTAAAATTAAAAAAGAGAGAAAAAAGGAAAACTCCACATAACTGCAAAAGCCCAATGTAGAGGCAGAGGTTTATAACAGCACTAACAAATGTGACTGAGGAAAAAAACAAGCTCAAAAGCTTAATTAGATTTCATAGTGCCAATAAAATCAACAACTACAATAGGGGGAGAGAATAAAGGGGAAAAAATCCAAAAGAATCTACAGAGAAAGTCAAAACATAAGAATAATAAGTGTTTTTCTTGAATCACTGCTCTCAGAGTCCTTTCCCTTGCTGGGAGTCACAGTCCACCTTACCTCCCTAGGATGCCCTCCAACACTGTGCTGATCTCTGGACCTGCTGTGGGGGCAGCTCTGAGTCTAATCTGGTCCTACTGCTATGTGTTCTTGCCTCCAATGTCCTCAGCTACCAGAACTTGTGCATTTTCTTTTGTGGGAGCTCTCAATGACTTTTTATATATTCCATCAACACAGAGTCTGCCTAGTTGATCATGTGGATTTAACCTGCAACTTGTACAGTTGGTGGGAAGATTTTGGGCCTTCTTCCTTAGCCACACTGCCCCTTGGTTTCAACTGTGGTTTTATCTCCACTTCTGCATGTGGCTCGTCCACTGGGGTTTGCTCCTGAGGCTGCCCTAGAGGACTTAGGTTTGCCTCTGTGAGGGCCAGGTGTGGAGGTGGTGCAGCTGCTTGGGTTGCAGGGGTTCTGGCAGCACCAGGTACTCAGGGGAGTTGACGGCCAGGGCAGCAGGAAATATAGTGCTCTGGTAGGGTATGGCAACCAGTATTGGTCAATACTCTCCAGTATTCTTGCCTGGAAAACCCCTCCCTGACAGAGAAGCCTGGCAGGCCACAGTCTACAGGGTTGCAAAGAGTCAGACACTACTGAAGTGACCCTGTAGGCATAGATGCAAGACTTTTTTTTGCCTGTGGCAGCTCTGCCCCCGTGAGAGTTGAGTGTGCAGGTGGTGCAGCTGCTTGGCTTGCGGGGACCCTGGCAGTGCCAAGTGTGCAGGGACATGGACTGCCTCTGCCACAGGAGTTATGGTCCTATCAGCGCCTTTTTTTGAGCCTCTTGTAGCTAGTGATCAGAAGGCCTCTTTGGCCAGTCTTTCTCCTTAGCTCTGCCCATTCAGGCACTTAGAGGGCTCCTTTGCCTGGGGTCCTTCTCTGTTGTTCGGAGCATCAGGCACATAGAGGGCCCCCCCTTGCTGGGGTCCTACTCTGTAGATTGGCACGTCAGGCACTTAAAGAGGCACCCTGGGTGGGGTCCTACTCTGTAGTTCAGTGTCTCAGGCATTTGATGGGCCAGCCTGTCTATTGTTCAGCTGCTGATGTTGGCCTGTGGGGAGAGAGAGGCTATAGTCATGTCTCCACCCCCTACACATGACTAAGCAGTATCGCCTTGCTTAGGTGGCTGCCTGGCTTTCCTCCACAGGCATTTCCCAGCACAATCTCCTCCCTCACCTTCCCGGATCCATCTCTCCACAGTCAACAGCAGCCCTCGTCCTGGGATCACTCCACACGCCCCAAACTCCAGCTCCCAGCCCCTGTGCCTTCCAGGGGACCAGCATTCCTGTCCAAGATACGTATGGCTGTAGCAAGGTCTATCTGAGTCTCATTCTATTTAGGCTGCCATAGATCAGCTGTTTCACTCTCAGCCTTAAATGTTTCTCCTCTGACTCAGACAGTTGCCCCAATGTGGGGATCAGACTCCTGCTTCAGTTCCCCCACCCACTGAAGACAGGTCCAGTCCTACTAACACTCCTGTTTATCCCCCCAGTTCCTTTGTCCTACAGAGTTTTGTCTGGTTCTATATATTCTTTTCCTCTGGTCGAGTACTCCTGTCTACTCTCAGCTGGTGTTTTGCATGCACTTCTGTGTCTGAAGGTGTATTCCTGATGTATCCATGGAGAGAGATGTACTCCACGTCCACCTACTCCTCTGCCATCTTGTTCTCCTCCCATAAAATTTCTTAATATTAGCAAATAGAATTCAACAATACATAAAAAGAATTTTACATTATACCAGAAAGTGAAAGTGTTAGTCACTCAGACGTGTCTGACTCTTTGTGACTCCATGGACTGTAGCCCGTCAGGCTCCTCTGTCCACGAAATTCTCCAGGGAAGAATACTGAGTGGGTTACCATGCCCTTCTCCAGGGGATCTTCCCAACCCAGGGATCGAACCCAGGTCTCCTGCATTGCAGGCAGATTCTTTGCCATTTGAGCTACCCAGGAAGCCAACATTTCAGAATGCTAGCCTAGTTTTGTAATTAGTAATCAGCCAATATAATCCACCATCTTAACAGGCTAAAGAGAAAAAAAAGGTCACATAATCATCAATACAGTAAAGCATCTGATAAAATTCAAACTCATTCATGAAAAACAAAACAGAAGAGAACTTCCTGAACTTGGTAAAAAGTATCCAAGAAACACCTACAGATGTTTTTTAATGGTATAGGCAGCATACTTAATAGTGAAAGATTGAATGCTTTCCCCCTAAGATTGGACTAAGGCAAGGATGTCTGTTCTTAACACTCTATTTTAAGATAGTACTGAAAATTCTAACCAGGGCAATAAGCCAAGAAATGGTAACTGGCATACAGACTAAAAATGAAATTGCCCTTTAGAGCTAGAAATTCCCAAGGAATCAATCAAAAACTCCTAGAATAAGTCAGGTTACAAGATACAAGATAAATATCCCCAAAGCAACCATATTTCTATATACTAGTATGGATATGTGGACACCAAGATTAAAAACAAATTACTCAAAAAATAAAAAAATAAAAAAGAAGTACTTTAGAGGTAAAACATGAACATGAATTGTATGTTGAAAACTACACAGTGTTGATGACAAATCAAAGCTTTAAATAAATACATATCCTGTTCATGCATTGGAAGACTCAATATAGGAAAGACACTAATTCCCCCCAAACTGATAGAGGTTTAACACAATTGCTGTCAGAATTCCAATGATATCTTTTGTAGATATATAAAAAAAATTAAACATGGAAATATAAAGGTACCAGAATAGCTAATGTAATTTTTAAAAGTGGGAGGAATTAGTCTACCTGATTTTAGAACTCAATACCTACCATACTCAAGACCTTAGTATTGGTGAAGAGATAAACACACAGATCAACAGAACAGAATTAAAAAGAAAAAAAAAACAACAGAAATAGGTCCACATAGATAGGCTCAAATGATTTTTGACAAAGATAAAGGCAATCCAACAGAAGAGAGACAGCCTTTTCAACAAATGGTGCTAGAAAAATTGGACATTCCTAGGAGAAAACAAAAACCTTGACCTAAGTCTCCTACCTTACAGAAAACTTAACTCCAAATGGATCATTGATTTCAATGTAAACCTATAAAACCTTTAGAAAAAAAAATAAAAGAAAATCTTTGGGACCCAGGGCTAGGCAAAGGATTCTTAGACTTGACAACAAAACAAAATCCAAGAGAAGAAAAAATGACAAATTGAGCATTGACAAAATTCAAAACTATTGCCCTGCACATGATCCTATTCAGAGAATGAAAAACCAAGCTACAGACTAGAAGAAAATATTTGCAAACCACATATTTGACAAAGGACTAGTGGATATAATATGTAGAGTTCTCAAAACTCAACAGTACAAAAGCAAGCAACTGTATTCAAACGTGAGCAAAAGACAGGACGAGAAATTTTATCAAAGATACACAGGTGTCAAGTAAACATGGAAAGAAGTGCTTGTTAAGTGAAACTACCCTGTGCTATCTCATGGCATATGCACACACACTTCTGATGGTCAGAGACCTAAAGGTTTCTCTCCTCTCCTCTGTAACCCCACATGCCTCTACACTGTCTATGTTGTAGGGAAAAAAAAAAGAAAAAGTGTGTAATATGTCCCTTAGTTATTTCTCTATTTCATGCTAATGAGAAAAAATAGAATCATATATAGGAAAGAAATACAAACCGACATCTCCTTCGACCTCTTTTTTCTTCACCCGCTTAATCCTCTTCTTTAGTACCTTCATAAGGAAATTAGCAAATTTATTGTTTTCTCCAAGCGCTGTTTGGAAACCAGAATAGAGTGCTTTTTCTTGGTCTTGGAGCTTGGCTACTTCATTCTTTTTCTCTTCCATCTCTTTAAGAGTTTCATTTATTTTCCACTAAATGGAAAAGAATATGAACAAATGATAAATAAAATATTTCCTGATAAACCAGGATCAGAGAATAATGTACATTACAGTGCAAGGTTACAGCCTACAAACATTTTTAAATCTTCTTAATAGAAGTTTACATTTCTGATGTTTGCAGAGTCATTCATTTGGTTAAAATTTAGAATTCTTTTGTAAAAATCAATTAAGGTCAGAATCAGATAAGATAGATTTTTTTGATGTTTAACTTCCTCAAAAAACTAAATTAATTTAAAATTTTTACTTATATGTGAATGTCAGCTAATATTTTTCTGTATGTGCTCTCAAAAAAGACTCTCTTTCATATCAACACAAGATACTGAAAACAAAAAGGCAAATTTGCTCTTAGTGAAGCAGATATATCTACAAACTGACATCACTATTGTGCATGCATTATGTAATAGACTCCTTCTTCCTTCATGACAAAGAGAGAAGGTATAATTAATCTCCTTAAATTTACATATTAATATATATAATAAAGAAAATTTCCTGTGCTAGTCAATTATGTATTACTCTGAAAGTAGCTATTGTATTTAAGAAATTTACCAACTCCTTTTCCACGTATGTTCATTCATAATGATAATATATAATCAAAACTCAACTTCACATGATAGCTACTAACAACAAAAATAATTTTAAAGCCAGGGTAAACAAAACATAAGGGTCACTTTTGAAAAATTAATTCTCCTACTTTATAAGATATCAGATCAAATTCATTAAAAATTATGATTCACTGTTCCCTGAGCAAGGTTACCAAAAATAGAGAGCAAACAGGAATAACAGGAAGGAGGAGGATGAAGAGAAGACAAGAAAGAGATGTAGACTAGAACAAGGGGGGAAATTAAGAAGAAGAAAAGAAGAATCGAGTCCCCTCCATAACTAAGGCTGTAGCCAGTTAGCAATCTTTCGACCGTTCATACTTGCATGTCCTGTTCCTCTTTGTCTAATGAATTAACACGCTCTTGAAGTATGTTCTCCTGTTTTTCAAAGTTCTTTAGGAGAAGCATTTCTTGAAATAATGTGACATGGTGCAGGTCAGATAATTTCATCTGAGTATCTAACTTCAGTTTCTGATGTCTCAGGAGACGGAGTTCTGCATCAAAGGTGACAATCAGTTCTTTGATCTGAGGTGCAAAAAGATATGAGGGTATGTTAGAAGCTTAAAACAGATAAGTGCATCTTTAAAACTACCCAACAATACGGATTTGTTTGGGTAAAAGCATTTGTTTATTCTGCCCTTATTTTGGATGGAAAATTATAAAGGTGGGTGAGTAGGCACATGTGTATGTATGTAGTCACATAAATTCATCAATGGTATTAAATGAATATAAATTAAATTTATTAAGTGGTAGGAAGTCTTGAAGAAGTTGCAGTCCTTCTAGCTATTTCTTCATCATTGATTAACCCATTGATCAAGAATGTCCTTCCTACTTTAAATCAGAGTTTTATAACAAATCTTGATTAAATCTTTGTTTAAATTGGAGACTACGAGCTCTTCATGGATACTGTTAGTATTTGTCTCCACTCCGTCCCCACAGTATCTCTACACTGTCCTTCACACAGTAAGCACTAAAAATTTTTTACTTCCCTCGCCTTATTTTCAAAAATTTCAAACTTATGGAACAGCAAATATTTTTAAATAGATAAACATAATTGTGGAACCATAAGAAATTTATTCAATCTTCTTTTCTTAGTTTATTTATAGATGAAGAAATTAAGACTAAAAATGATTTCCTTGAGACCAAAACTAATTTGTTACAGATAAGAACTCAAGTAACTCAGGGCCTGGTCTAGACTTTATCCCACTGCCATTTCAAATGATCTTAAATCCTCAGTTTTACTTTGATTTTGACACAGCTTCTCCCTTGTCCCATCCCAAAGAAGATTAAGAAAGCAAAAGACAGCCCCAAGGGGCAGATTCTCTTAAAGAAACTAGTACAACAGGAAGAATACACACCATTCCATGTTTGTCATTAGGCTGTACATAGGAAGCCTTGACTATGTAACGCCTATAGTGAGTGTGGGTTCAACCTAAGGCTGAGAAGCAGGAAGACATCTGTGGGTCTGGGGCAGTGAAACTGCTAAAGCATTTCAGAGAGCTAAAAAACAGAAACAAAAAACAAACCAAGGAAAAGAAAAATTAAACTTTTAATGATTGACCGTAGACTAAGTGGGTTCCGCTTTAATGCTGGCTTAATGAATCTGAATTATTTTTAAGCTTCTTTGGAGACAGGACTATATTGTCTTTAGTGCAACACCATTCTGCAACTATACCACATAGGTGTCCAAGGTTGTAAGGGTTATGCTTGTTTTATTCTCATTATACTTCATACCTGTAAGCTTTATGAAGATAGAGTACATATCTGGCTTGGGAATTGTTGCATCCCTACTACCTAGCTTACACTGTTTCTACACATAGAATGGCCAATAAATATTTGTTAAATTAATAACTAGTTAAATCAATCAAAACTTTTTACATAATACCTACTATATGTCTAGAATTGTCCTAGACGCTTCAGAGGAATCAGAAGTATATGTGGCCCTTCCCTCAAGAACTGTATGATCTAACGAAATAGAGACTAGAGGAAAAAAAAATCAATAAAACTAAGGCTGGTCTTTGAAAAGATAAAACTGACAAACCTTAATCCAAATTCATCAAGAAAAAAATGGGAGGTGGCCTAAGTCAATAAAATCAGAAATGAAAAAGCAGTACAACTGAGACCACAGCAATGAACAGACCAATTACCAGTAATGAAGTTAAATCAGACTGGATAGCTTCACAGGGGAATTCTACCAAACATTTAAAGAAGAGTTAACAACCATCCTAAAACTATCCCCAAAAATTGCAGACGAAGGAACACTTCCAAACTCATTCTATAAGGCCAGTATTATCCTGATACTAAAACCAGACAAATATATCACGCAAAAAAGAGCATTACAGCCCAATATCACTGATGAACATAGATGCAAAAGTCCTTAACAAAATATTAGCAAACTGATCCCAACAGTACCTTAAATAATCATACATTATGATCAGTGAGATTTATTCCAAGGATGCAAGGATAATTCAATAGACACAAATCAGTGTGTTGCACCACATTAACAAACTGAAAAATAAAAGCCACATGATTATCTCGCTGCAGAAAAACTTTTGACAAAATTTAACATCTATTTATGATAAAAACTTTTTAGAAAGGGGGCAGAGAGAGAACATAGCTCAACATAATAAAAGTCATAATATGACAAATCCATAGCTAATATCATACTCAAAAGGTGAAAAACCGAAAGCATTTCCTCTAAGATCAGGAACAAGACAAGGATACACATTATTGCAACTTTTATCCCACAGAATATTGGAAATCCTAACCACAGCAGTCATACAAGAAATAAAAAGAATCCAAATTGAAAAAGAAGAAGCAAAACTATTACTGTTTGCAGATGACATACACACAGAAAATCCTAAAGACACCACCAGACAACTACTAGAGCTCATCAATGAATTTAGTAAAGTTGCAGGATATAAAGTTAATATATAGAAATCTTTTGCATTTCTATATACTAAAAATTAATTATCAGAAAGAGAAATTAAGGAAACAATCTCATTTACCATCACCTCAAAATGAACAAAATACCTAGAAATAAATCTACCTAGGGAGGTAAAAGACCTATACTCAGAAAACTCTAAGAAACTGATGAAAGAAACTGAAGACCACAGGAACAGATGGAAAAATATACTATGCTCTTGGATAGAAAGAATCAGCATTGTTAAAATACTATACTATCCAAAGCAACCTATAGATTCAATGCAATCCCTATCAAAATACCAATGGCAATTTTCACGGAAACAGAACAATTTTTTTTTTAATTTGTATGGAAATACAAAAGACCCCAAATAGCCAAAACAATCTTGAGAAAGAAAACAGAGCTGGAGGAATCATACTCCCTGACTTCAAGGTCATACTACAAAGTTGTAATGATCAAACAGTATGATACTGGCACAAATACAGACACATCAATCAATGAAAGGGAACAGAGAGCGCAGAAATAAACTCAGGCACATACGGTCAATTAATCAGTGACAAAGGAGACAAGAACATACAATGGAGAGAAGTCCCTTCAATAAGTGATACTGGGAAAATGGGACAGTTCTATAACACCATACACAAAAATAAACTCAAAATGGATTAAAGACCTAAACGTAAGACTGGAAACCATAAAATTCTTGGAGGAAAACATAAGTAGAACACTGTTTGACATAAATTAAATCACAGCAATATATTTTTTTTGGCTCTGTCTCTTACAGCAAACAAAAACAAAAATAGACAAATATAATTAAGCTTAAAAGCTTTAAGATAGCAAAGGAAATCACCAAAAAAAAAAAAAAGAAAGAAAGAAAATACAACCTATTGAATGGGAGAAAATCCTGGCATATGATATGACTGATAAGGGGTTAATATCCAACATGTATAAACAACTCATACAATTCAACATCAAAAAAATGATTTAAAAATAGGCAGAAGACCTGAATAGACATTTTTCCAAAGAAGAAATGCAGGTGGCCAATAGGCACATGAAAAAATGCTCAATATTGCTAATCACTAGGAAAATGCAAATCAAAACCACAGTGAGATAATCACCTCACATCTCATAGAATGGCTATCATCAAACACACACACATACATACACAAATAACAAATATTATCAAGAATGTGGAGAGGGAGGTCTCTCAAAATACAACCTAAGGAAGCAACACTTGGGAAGCAACCTAAGTGTCCATAAACAGATGAATAGAAAAATCAAATGTGATGCATACATATGTGAAATGGAATACTACTCAGCCATATAAAAGAATGAAATTTTTCCATTTGCAATGACATGGATGGACCCGGGGAATATTATGATTAGTGAAATAAGTCAGTCAGAGAAAGATAAATATTGTATGTTAGCAGTAATATGTGGAATCTAAAAAAAAAATAAGCAAACTAGTGAACATAACAAAAAGGAAACAAATATAGACAACAATGTAGCGGTTACAAGCTGGGAGAAGAAAGAAGAGAGGGGCAATATAAGGGTACATTAATAGGTATAAACTATTAGGTATAAAACAAGCTACAGTGATTATTGTGCACCATATTTTATAGTAACTACAAATGGAGTATAATTTTAAAAACTGTGAATCACTTTATTATACATCTGTAACATATAACATCGGAGAAGGCAATGGCACCCCATTCCAGTACTCTTGCCTGGAAAATCCCATGGATGGAGGAGCCTGGTAGGCTGCAGTCCATGGGGTCGCTGAGAGTCGGACACGACTGAGTGACTTCACTTTCACTTTTCACTTTCCTGCATTGGAGAAGGAAATGGCAACCCATTCCAGTGTTCTTGCCTGGAGAATCCCAGGGACTGGGGAGCCTGGTGGGCTGCCATCTATGGGGTCGCACAGAGTCGGACATGACTGAAGCGACTTAGCAGCAGCAGCAGCAGCAGCAGCAACATATAACATTGTATATCAACTATACCTCAATTAAAAATTGTATAATCTAAGTTATAAGACAAAACTAACAATACAAAACAGCAGGAAAAATAAGTATAAAGCATGAGGTGCTGATTTAAGTGCAAATGGAGTTTAGAAGAAACGAGAGTATGTAGTGAAGGCAGAAGATTATGGAGCGAGTCTGGAAGTGAGCTGAGTTTTAAAAGATGGCAACTTTGAAAAGAAGTCATTGCAGGCAGAAGGAAATAGCAAAGAAAAATGCACAGATGAAACTCAGAAGGAGGGAAGTGAGTGGGGAGAAACAGGAAGACTGAGAAAACAGGACTGGAAGAAGTAGACATAATGGTGATGAGTAAGGCTGGGGGCAGGGTAACAGGGGTGCCTTCAGAGTGTAGCCAGAAAGACACACTGAGCAAGGCGACTCTGTACAGCTGGCAGGAGGGAGCTTTCCATCCCAGAAAGGACTTTTTCCTCCCCTATTCAGAGCACCTCCTGCACGCAACTGGCCCCAACCTGGTCCTGATTTTCCTAGAAATAAAAATATTTGCTATTCCATGATTCTAAACACTCCCACTAACAGGGCAAACCATACATTAGAGAAAGACCAGGGGTGAAAGGCAGATGGTGCCTCACTTTCACTGGAAGGTTTTAAATCATGCTCCAGCCATCATCTGAAAGCTGCTCCATCACTTCCTTAGCGTGACTTTAGATACCAATTAACATGGATTTGCCCTTGATTCCTAGCTTTTCAAAAAGTTGATAAGCTCCAAAGTTCTGGGCAGAACAGAATGATTTTCACAAGTCCAGGGATGGGGAGGGAAGCCAAACTATCAGTGAGTTGACTGGTCAGAGTTTAGGAAGAGGTTAATGTAGAGAAGTTAAAAATAAGTAAGAATCTAGATCTAGCTCTTCCGTCTTTCAGCTTTAAATAAGCAGTCGCATTTCTTACCCGGTTGATCAAATACTGTTGCATGTACACGTGTTTGATCTCCTCCCTCTTCATAATCTCCAGCTCCACGTCAGTTGGATCTGCTTTTTCAAATTCTGTGAACTTTGGAAGGTCCAGACTGAATGCTGATGCTTTTGATGCTCTAGACAACGAATCACGTGTCGTTAAATTCCGCTCCTTTCCAGAAGAGAGTCTGAGGAAGCCTCCAGCTGAGCCTGCCAATGCTGTCTGTCCCACCTGGTGGGCCTTTTCATCCTGACTTTTCACCTGCTGTTGCTTAAAAGCTAGGAGGGTTTCATCATCATACTGAAATCTCTTTTCTGGAACTTCTTCTGGGTATATCTGAGGGACCTGGGGAATGGGCAGGTGCTTGAATACGGGAAGAGTCGACTGAATGTTCTTCAGTTCTTGGACCAGACACTGTATTTCCTCGATGACAGCCACCTTAAGGTCTCGAAGAGAGACGATGCTCTTGTTCATGTGCATTTTCTTTGAATAGGCCTGAGAAAAGGAACAGGAGGGAAGTGAAATGACAACTCAGCCACAAAGGGCAGTCTGAAACATGACTTGATTTTTGTCCCTTGACTGGTATGCCTAGAAAAATTTGAGAAAAAAATCTTTCTGATCATTCCTATTCACTACCAGGTTATTTTCTCTGATGGTTAGGCTTTTCCCTATTTCATCTCTCCATAAGGGGGAGACAGTCTGGATATGACCTCTGGTGTCCCCCAACTGGCTTATCAGGCTGAGTTCCCCTGTCCTCGTCCCACTACTCACAGAAGTCCTTCTTGAGCCCTGTACTCAGCCAGATCCCAGGAGGGGGAAGGTCATCCTTTGGTTAGGAACACACGAGTAACATCCTAACTCAGGTCCCATGGGCTTAGACTCAGGGGTATCCACCTTGTATCAAACTACAATTTAACCTGTTTTGATTCTGTATTTTGGCCACGTAATGTCTGTAACTCCTTGTGCAGGCAAGGTCATGATTCTGAATTTCAGTATCACGCCACACCAAGACATTCCTGGATTCTTCCTTGGTTCCTTCTCCATTTATCTAAGCCAGGCTACACCCCTGCTTCCGCTCCCTGGTGCCACAGGTGCTTCCTCGCCGCCAGTCCCCTCCCCAGTCTGTCTTTCTTAAATGTGTTTACCAGAGCCTATAATCACATGCAGCCCTACTCCTGTGTGCAGTTAGGCAATCAGATGGCCCCAAAGCTATTAAGAGTAACTTTGCATAAATATTCAGGTTAACAAAAATTAAACATCAAAAGGCACTTCTTCAAGTAGTCTTATAAAACTTACAATGTATTTACAAGCTATTGCAATAAAATAGAGGACATGTTTTACATACTTAAGAATAAACCTTTAAAGCATTAAGATTTAAAGTCAAAATCCAGCCCTTGGGTGAGTTGGGGCCACATCTGAAGTACCTGGAGGATTGAAATTAAGCTGAGAAGAACAAACCCAAACCAGCCTGATGCCTGTAAGGCCGATGTCTTTGAGGAGCCCTATTTACATACCAAGCTTCTTTTTCTAGTTTTCCAAATATCTCACAAACTAAATACTAGCCACAGGGAGGGGGATGTATAATATACCATTTCTAACATGTTTGAGGAGGGACTTCCCTGGTGGTCCAGTGGTTAAGACTCCACGCTTCCAAGGCAGGGGATGTGGGTTAGATTCCTGGTCGGAGAATTAAGATCCAATATGCCATGTCTATGGCATGGCATGGCATGGCACATGTCTGGTGCCACCAAAAAATTTTTTTAATAAATAAAATGCTTGATACTTTTCAATGACTTTGAATTTAACCATGATAAGAATGACTTACAAAGCAATCATATTTCAATAAAAAATAAATTAATTTTTTTAAAAAAGAATGACTGCTCATTAACTCTCTAAAGAAGACTAGACATGTCTTGTCTTATTGTTGTTCATTGGTAGAAATACTATTTGTTTTTAATAGACAACACAACTGAGGCTTTGGGAGCTTTACATGACTAGCCAAGTTTATAGAACTACTAAATGGCAGAGATTAAGTGGAAGAGAACTCTGATCTTCTGACCTGTGCACTAGTGTATTCTACATTATTTAATGCTATTACTTTAATAAAATAGATTTCAGTATAGTGCAGTTCAGTTCAGGACATCACACCTGTCCATCACACCTGTCCATCACCTCTAGCTGGACCATGACATTTCAGGTTGGCTGACTGGCAAATTGTGGTTGAAAAAACATTTCTCTATAAGAAAGGATGACACACGATAGTGGAAACAGGAATTTCCTTAGACAAACAGCTAGAAAAACAATCCAAACAGTCACTAATAAAATGTTAAAAATGTCCATTTGATCAGAAAAATATAGTTATGAGCTATGAAAATTTACCTGTGGCTATTGAATATTTGATGCTGGTAAGTACAGCATCTTCGGTGAAATTGAAAGAGACACTCCTTCCTCAAGATACTTTACTTCCATTTTTCAGAAAATTATAAAATATTCAAATGTATCATATCTGTGGTATGACTTGGCACTCTTTCCAATGTGATGCCTTGAAATGCGCAATGTGCAGAGTCATACTAGGTGACCATATTCAAAAGTCTCCTCAAAATATTAGCTCAGATGCCTTTTGAGCCTCTGAATGTGAAAAGTCACTTGTCAATTCAAAGTAAGTAATTACTATGACAGGGAGAGGAAACTTTAGTACAAAAACAGATATGAGAGATCAGGATGACTAGAAGCAGTTTGAAAGAATGCAGAGAGAATCAAAATGGAATATATTAATTGTTTAGTATTGAGTCATCTACAAAGTCTGCAAGTCCTTCAAACAAAGGCTAACCACAGTAGCCTCTTTTCCTAAGTTTCTGGTAGTCCACAGCAGCCAAAAACAATATCCAATAAGGATGTGTTTGAATTTCAGAGGTTCAAAGTCCATAAAATATATTGCTTTCACCCATGAAACTGGTATTGAACCAAAAAACTAATTTGAACACTGGTTCTGTGATGTTAATAATCATGGATAAATCTCTTATCTTTAAGGACTCAATTTCCTCATGTGTAAAAATGGGCATTACTCTAGGAAAATGATGCAGGCCTTTTCCAAGATTATATATCTTTATGGATCAGATAACAAAATGGGTGGTCTTAGCAGAATTTTTTTTTAAAAAAAGGAATGTCTCATTGTCATAAAAACTACGGGTAAGTACCATAGAGTCTAGGTATCCCAGTTCCTCCTCCTTCTTGGCAGCATTTATTCTCATGTGTTCAGGTATCTTATAGTCTGCAGCTGTCTTCAAATTAAAGTCTCCCATAAATAACTGGGCCTCTTTGATGGCCTGAACATCTTTGGGATCTTCATAGTCATCATCAGGTTTACTTTTGTACCTATCAGAAAAACCGAAAACACAGCCATAAACATAAAAATAAACTCTAACTTTTCTACTTTATTCTAGGTATAGAATCAAATTCAATCGTAAAGCAAAAGCATAATTCTGAGTCTGTGGTGCAATTTCAGATTAAAAAAAAACTTACAGTTCCTCCCATTCTTTTTTTCGTTGCTGAATCTTCATTTGGGCCCTTTCAGCTTTTAATATAAGTTTCCTTGTTTTCTCAATTTGATTTTCCACCATAATTTCACTTAGGGTTTTAGGCCGAAATTTCTTCCCTTTCTCTATGACTGATTCTTCTGGCACACTAATACTTCCACCTATACAGAGAGCCAACAATTGTTTTCAATCTTTATGGAATATCAAGCAAAACTCAAATATTGTTTTCAATCTGCCACATTTTAAAAATCCAAGAATATACCGAATCCATAGTTATGGTGTATATTAAGCAATCACTATGAATTAAACCCCACCATAAGTACTTTCGGAGAAGGCAATGGCACCCCACTCCAGTACTCTTGCCTGGAAAATCCCATGGATGGAGGAGCCTGGAAGGCTGCAGTCCATGGGGTCGCTGAGGGTTGGACACAACTGAGCGACTTCCCTTTCACTTTTCACTTTCATGCATTGGAGAAGGAAATGGCAACCCACTCCAGTGTTCTTGCCTGAGAATCCCAGGGACGGGGGAGCCTGGTGGGTTGCTGTCTATGGGGTCGCACAGAGTCGGACACGACTGAAATGACTTAGCAATAAGTACTTTAGAACACCAAAATAAAGAGATATAAATCACAATTTTTACTCCTTAGAAATTTATTTTTTAAAAAACTGGTGACATAAGACATATATTAAAGAAGTAAAGAACATGATCATGAATAACAGACTAGTGGTAGATACTGGGAAGCTGGGAAAGAGTTCTGTAACATGATGATGGAGGAAGAAAACAGCAAGTGAGTCATATTTGATGTGTAATTTGAGGTGATATATATCAACTGTAGTGGTCTGCAGCCAATTTAAAAACTGGTCAGAAACGCACAAATCTAGAACTTAAAATTAATGGCTTTATCACAGACACATGAAAAGATGTTCAACATTACTAGTCATCAGGGAGGGTGTTAGTCATTCAGCTTTGTCCGACTCTTTGCGATCCCATGGACTGTAGCCTGTCAGGCTTCTCTGTCCATGGGATTTTCCAGGCAATAATACTGGAGTATTATTTCATTTCCTCCTCCAGAGGATCTTCTCAACCCAGGGACTGAACCCGGGTCTCCTGCATTGCAGGCAGATTCTTTACCGTCTAAGTCACCAGGGAAGCCCAGTCATGAGGGAAATGCAAATCAAAACCACAATGAGATATCACCTTATACCTGCCAGAATGGCTATTATCAAAATGATGACAAATAACAAGTGTTGGTGAGGAGACAGAGAAAAAGGAACACTTGTGTACTGTTGGTAGGAATCTAAGTTGGTGCAGGAGATTCCTCAAGAATTAAAAACAGAACTACCATATGATGATCCAGGATTCCACTTTTGGGTATTTTTCCAAGGGAAAAAGTTCCACTAACACAAAAAGATATACGCACCCTTATGTTCATTGCAGTATGATTTACAACAGCCAAGATATAGAAGCAAACTAAGTGTTCATTGATAGGTGAATGGATAAAGAATATGAGGTATACACACACAATAGAACATTACTCAGTCATAAAAAAAGAATAAAATATTTTCATTTGTGACAACATGGATGACCTAGAGAGTGTTGCGCTGACTGAAATAAGACAAGAAAAACAAATACTGTATGATTTCTCTTATATGTGGAGCCTAAAAAATCAAAACAAATGAATAAACATAACAAAACAGAAATAGACTCATAATACAGAAAACAAATAGCTGGTTGCCAGAGAGGAAGGGGTCGAAGGATGAAATAGGTGAGGGAGATTAAGAGGTGCAAACTTCCACTTACAAAATAAATGAGCCAGGGGGATGAAATGGACACCACAGGAAACAGTCAATAATGTAGTAATAACTTTGTATGGTAACAGATAATAACTAGACCTACCATGGTGATCATTTTGTGCTGTATAGAAATATGGAATCACTATATTGTAACCTGGAACTAACACAGTTCTCTAGGTCAATTATACTTCAGTAACAATTAATTAAAATAATACTATTGGTTTTATCAGTTATAAGTACCTACTAGAGGAATTACTCAATTTTTGTTCAAGCTACATAGAGATAACACTTTAGATATACATGAAAAATGTT
Source organism: Bos indicus (assembly GCF_029378745.1). Lineage (NCBI taxonomy): Eukaryota > Metazoa > Chordata > Mammalia > Artiodactyla > Bovidae > Bos > Bos indicus. The sequence goes on from NC_091760.1 coordinate 58,771,577, forward strand.
AAATAATATGCATGGTTACCATTTTATTTCATATTTCAAATATATGGTACTGTGGAAAAATAAGTTAAATATGCCCTGGGTGGCCACAGAAAGATTTGATAATTAAAGTGTATTTCGTATATATAAAATAAATAACCAACAAAGACCCACTGCATAGCACAGGTACTATTCTCAACCTTTGTAATAACCTACAAGGGAAAAGAATCTGATTAACGAACATATGCGTGTGTGTGTGTGTGTGTGTGTGTGTGTGAACAATCACTTTGCTGTACACCTGAAACTAACACACACTGTAAATCAACTATACATCAATAAAAAATAAAAGTATAATTTGATCTGGATCCCCCCAAAATGGTAGAATTCAGAGAGGAGAGGAGTGAATTGGTCACTTCATTAGGAACCTGCATGTGGACGTTTCAGACATAATTAGGAAGCAGCAAGCAGGACAATAAGCTAAATGTGCCAATCAAGCAGTATGAGAAGACACTATTGGGGATAAAATAGAGATATGTTGCAGAAGGATTAAATATGTGATAAGGGTTTCAGAAGTTATCCTAGAAGCAGAAAGAAGCCATTAAATGTTTCTCAATGAAGAGTGTGAAACAGTAATAATGTCAGTACTGAATCATGGGCTCTAGCCTACATCTGGCCAGGTTGCAGTGCCCTTTACCCTTGATTAGGCTCTCCACATCTGCTCCCAGAATTCCTGTCTTGCTTCTTCTCACCCCAGTCACCCTGTGGGCAGTCACAGGAGGCAGGGATTAGAGATTTATTTTCACACCTGTATTCTCAGCTCTTCATTCTGTTTATGTCCTTAGAAAAGAGTGAGTTGTGTTCTAGCCCTACAATCTGGGGTGCGGCCCAGGAGTCTGGGAACATACACTTCCTAGGAAAACTAGCATCTGGGAAAATCCTAGATTTAAGAACAGTTGGACAAGGGAAACAAGAAATCAGTAGTATTTGGTGCTCTTATCCACCCTTAGTCACATGACTGGGAATCAAAAGGTTCTGCTCACAAAAAGAATTCAATTTTGAAATTTTGATAAATATGGACTCAAAAGCCTTCTTGTCATTTATGTTACCTGTATCTCTCTGGCTATCCTTTCTTCCAGTTCCTTCTTTTTCAAACCTCTCAAATTTGCTTGGTCTTCTCTCTGATTGACTTGCCCGTTTGGTTTTGGAGTACTTAGAGGGTTTCACAAGCCTATAGGAGGATATCTTGTGATCACTCTGAATGGCATGAACTACAATAATATCGCTTTCCAATGAATCACGAAATCTGGGGGAAAATAAGTACTTGTAATGGTCACCATTTCAATCATGCTACACAATTATTACACAATAAAATAAGATCACAATGTACATACTGATAAACAATACCATTATATCATGTTGAGTCCAAAATTCAACCATGTATATACCAAGAAGGATGTAGTGGAAGTTGAATAGCTCTTAAAGTAGAATTTTCTCATGAAAATACTAAACATCTCATTATTAACAACATACCATGGTTTTGCTAGTATGTAGAAGAGTCAAAATTTTCAAACAGACTGCAGTTTATGGTAAGTGGATCATATTAAACTCTGAGGAAGTGCAATTCATTTTCCTATTATCTCATATAGTACATATACAAAATAATACATATTTCATATAGTTATGATAGATAATAGATGGGGAGATGATAAATGTATATCATATATTACCCTATTTTCTCTACAAAAACATTAAGCTCAGGAATTCATACTACTTTCTGGTTCACCTTCCTCTTATAGCCTACAGAGATTTATCTTTTAAAAGTTCTTCATCAATTTCATTGTTGCTATTTTTTGGCAGCAGTTCACATTTCCTCATCTTTTAACTTTAGGATGTAATTAATTTATGTAATCATTCCTTTAAAATCTCGGTTGCATCTAAGTTGATTTATAGATTCAACATAATGGTTACCTGACTTTTGAAAAAAGCATCACTACAATCTAGTGAGGAAAGAATGTACCTATCAGCAAACGATAGTAGGTCAACTGGATATCAATACAGAGACAAAAGACACTTGATCTCTCTTACAGCACCCACAAAAATTATCCAAGACAGAAAATGGCAAAACAGTAGAGCTTCTAGAAGAAAATGGAGGATTATTTCACAAACTGGAAAAAGGCCAAGAATCCTTAATCACCGTAAAAGCACTAACCATAAAAAGTTAGTGAAAATATAGGGACTTTCCTGGTGGCCCAGTGGCTAAGACTTCACACTCCCAATGCAGAGGGCTCAGATTTGATCCCTGGCCAGAGAACTAGATCCCACATGCTGCAACTAAGATGCGGCACAGCCAAATAAACTTTTTTTTTTAAGTTGGTGAAACTGTTGATAAAGTGAAAAGAAAAACACCAGTAAACTGAACTTTGTCAAAATTAAAAACTTCTGTTCAAAAAGACACTATAGTAAGGATGAAAAGACAAGCTACAGCGTAGAGCAAGATATCTTACATGCATGCATGTACACATGCATGCACAGATATGTCACTATATACATGTGTCATATATACGACAAAAGTCTCATCCAGAATATGACTACCACAACCCAAGTTTTAAATGAGCAAAAGACTTGAACAAACATCTAATGAAAGAGAATATACAAATAACCAATAAGTATTTGAAATGGGAGTGAAAGTTGTCACTCACCCAGGAAATGTCAATTTAAATCACACTGACACACTACTACAGAATAACTGAAATGCAAAGATCTGACACTGCCCAGTGATGGCAAGCATGAGTGTTACAGGTTGAACTGTGTCACCTAAAAAGAATATGTTGAAGTCCTAACCATCCCAGGTGGCTCAGAATATGACCTTATCTGAAAATAAAGTCTTGACAGAGGTAATCAAGTTAAAATGAGATCATTAGGGTGGATCCTCATCCAACATGACTGGTATCCTTATAAAAAGAGGAAATTTGGACGAGCACAGAGGAAATATATCTGAAGAGACAGAGAGAATTCCATATAAAGACAGAAGGTTTGGAGTGTTATATCAACAAGCAAACTGAAATAAGTGCTAAGCATGGGTCTAGGCATGGAGGCCTCAGTAGCTGCGGCATGTAAGCACAATACTTGCAGGTCTCAGCCCCTAGAGTGCTGATTCAGCAATAGTGGCACAGGGCTTAGTTGTCCCGCAGCATGCGGGATCTTCCCGGATCAGCAATTGAACCTGTGTCCCCTGCAGTGGCAGGCAGATTCTTTACCACTGAGCCACCACGGAAGCCTGCTCATTGGAGCTGGAGAAAGCCTGCACACAGTAAGATCCAGCACAGCCACAAATAGATAAATCTAGAGGAAAAAAAAACTGCTTATGTCAACCAAAAGGCATATACACAAGAATGTTCATAACAGTATTATTCACTGTAGCCCAAAATAGAAACAACTCAAATATCCATCAGCAGTTAAACAGATGAATAAATTGTAGTATAACCATTGAATAGAATATTTCAAAGTAATGAAAACTGCTACCTGCATCAATATGGATAATCTTAGGCATGATACTGCATAAAAAAGCCAGATACAAGAGAGTTCATACTGAAGCTTTACATATATATGAAAGTTCACAGACACAACTAATCTATGGTGATAAACATTTGTCTCTGGAGAGTAAATACTGGGAGGAAGACACAAGGGAACTTTCTGGAGTGCTACAAATGTTCTTACTCTAGGTGGTGGATATTTGTGTTTATGTATCTACAAAAATGTATTGAGATTTAAGCATTTATGTATGTAAATTATATCTTAAAAAGGCAGAAAGAAAAAGCAGTCTCCTCTGGGAAGTCACATTAATGCATGAGAGGAATCAGATAGGAAGTTGTCATCTTTCATTACAAGTCCTCTGCCTCTATTTTATTTTTGATGCTTCCTGGGTGATTTAGTGGTAAAGAATCTGTCTTCAATGCAGGAGACGTGAGTTTGATCCCTGGGTTGGGAAGATCCCCTACAGAAGGGAATGGCAACCCCTTCCAGTATACTTGCCTGGGCCAGCGGACTACAGTCCATGGGGTTGCAAAGAGTTACGCTCGACTGAGCATGCACACATACATACTGTGTTAATTAAATATAAGATAAATAATTTGTCAAAAACCAAAAACAAATACATATGACATAATTTGGTTTGTAAAAATTTTGCATATTTAAACGAGAAAGGAATGAGCTCAGGGAGATAGCAGCAGTGACGAGAGAATTACCAGAGTTTTAGGCATTAGTAGGTACTATAGGAGACCAACTATTTGACCACTTCCATAAAACCACTGGAAACTACTTTATTCAAATATCTGTTCATAAACATCTTGACTTGAAGGAAATATGGATCCTACCTATTCTGTAGCTTCTTTAGACCAAGCTGGTGTTTCTCCTTTTCCCAAGCCAATTCCTTTTCCACTCGTTGAATTTTATTAGCTGTTTTCCTGCCAATCTCAGCACGAATTTTGGAATCTAGATCAAAATCCTGAAGATAAGTAGACTTGTTCACCAAAATGGGTACTGTTACCAATGGACTTTAGCAATCCTATTTCATACATAAATATAGACATTTAAGGTTTGTCCTCCATTCCATGCCACATAACTCTCTCCTACATATCATAAACTCTCTGATTCTAGAAACCGCAGACTTTGATTTTACTGTCACAAAATATGGAGAAAAGTTCTCAGAAATAATTAACAATGATGAAAACAGAGTTACATCTTGAAAGATTAGTCCCACAATAAAAAACAATGAATGTTAACAGAACATTTGCAGAGTGTACCAAATTTAAAAAAAAAAAAAAAGAACTCCCTCTACCCCGAAGTAGCTACTATTACACAACTAGCTGTGCACAGGGCAGAAGTTCATGGCACATGTTCATCAGCTGAACCTCCCCTCCCATGTGACCCCACCTAGGAAAGGCCATAATGTGTTTGGCGACTTGCTGATAAAACCGAGTCAGGCTTGAATATTCTTCACCAAAGGGGCCATTTCCCCCATGAGGATACTTAGGGACCTCGTGTTTCTTTACTTCACTCCTGGAAAAATAACAGGGCCCTCATTCACACTAAATTACAAGTAATTATTTTTTCCAGATGTGTTGGTGCTTCTAGTAACGATGTATGTAAAATGCTCAGCCACAGAACTTGCCCCAGTTGTTCTTTATTTTGGACTAAGTCACCCATATTCTGCAAGTGTCAATCCTTTTATTAGTACCATAACAAACATCTTTTAACCATTAAGTTGGTCTTTTCGCCAATATGAGTTTATCAATGTGATTTCACCAATTTTTTTTTTTTTTAATGAAATTGGCTAAGTGCTTCTAGAATTATAGGACTGGGTAATCCATGGGTATAGTCAAGAAAATAAATTCTGAGCTTTTATTTGACTAGGTTCTTGATAGTAATTCCATTTAAGATAACAAAAATGGGGGAAAATATTACTAGCAGATAGAAGTGGTTATCCTATTTGGGTCACACCGAGAAGCTTTTTTGGGCTTCCCTGGTGGCTCAGAAGGGGTTGTCAATAAGGCACAAGAGAAAAATTTAATAAAAAATCAGCTTAATTTGGTGACTGTCCCCATAGCTGCAAATATTTTTTAGCAACTTTGTAGATGAACCAGTTTTTATCTTTCCAATAGAGCTGGTGAATTATACAAAAGAAATCACAGAGAATCAAATTACATAGTATGTGCCTATCCAACACTTGGTTGGATAACTTGGTTAGGTATGATAATGATTGATAACCAGATTCAAATTTATATTTATCTTATTACCAAAAGCATATGAAGTAGCTAAATCCAGAAGTAAACTTTGTACAAAGAGACTCATCTACATCCAAACCAACTTGTGTGACAAGTTCTACAGTAGTTTAGTTGTTAAAACACTGACCGGCCAGGCAAGGGAAATTTAAAGACGGGTTTAAGTGTTCTGCTTGGTCAAATAGCAGTCTCAATTCAGAAACAACATATGTTAAAATTAAAATCAAATTTATTTGAGGCTTACTGTCCGTTTAAACTGCATATGTTTGGGTAATTCTTCATTCATCTGTAGTAGTTTCTGTAATTGATTCCTTAAAGCTTTGATCCGTTCTCTCTTTCCAGCCTTGATTTCTTCTACTTCTTTCATTAACTTGTCATGTTCTCTTTTTCTTCTGGCATTCTCAATACTGAAAATAGAAATTTTAAAAGATAACATACCTTTAATATAGAAATAGCAAAAAGAAAACTAGTACTTAATAATTTGGAAATTCATTCAGCTTGGTCAACTTTGTTAAAATGTTGATGTAGTTTGCAAAAGCCCAGACCTAGTATGTATTGATCAAAAATTCTCATACCTGTAGGCTTTAGGATCTTCAATATCTTCTGGAATTGGCTCTGTTTCTATTCCAAACTGTAGGAGAAGGAATGAAAGGTTAGCCCCTTTAAATCATATATTTCCCTTAAAAGACTTAGTAAGTAGTAAATCAAGGGGTTTTCTCTTCTAACAGTTGGAGGCCTGGAAAGTACTTTCACAAAAAAATAAACTAGGGAAAAAAACTTATATTTGTTTTTACTTCAGTTAAAGGGGTAAGTAGAAAAAGAAACCCAATCCCAAGTACGCAAAATGTTAATATCATCACATTCCCCTTCCAAATAGGAATTATTGATATTCATGTGTTACTAACAAAAATACAGCAAAAGAAATCCTCAAGGTCATTTATTTTCAAATACTTCTTTTTAAAGCATATTCCTTTCATACATGTTTTGAGTTCCTTCAAAATACCTCATGCGTATACAAAGAAAAACTTCAAATACATATATTTTAAAAATTTTAAGTGTTTCACTTGACCTTATCGCAAACATTCAGTGGGAAATACACAGAATAATATAATCCCTCTCCTTGAGAAGGATATGAAATCAGAAGTATGACTCTCCTTTAGAAAGGAAGCTTAAATTAAGAAGTACTATGAAGTAAATCACTTGAAAGTACTTTGTTTTAAAAATACAGGTTCTGTGCTGAAAAATGTCTTAGGTTGCTGAAAAGGATTTATGACCCAGTGAATGAAACAAAAAGTCCTAGTTTTCTAGCTAACCTGTTCTTAAGTAAAATTGAACTTATTTTCTATTCTCTTTCATACCACATAGGGTCTTTATTTTGCTGTCATTTGTTGTAAAGAAATAATGATTCTCTTTTGATCAAGTTGGTTTTTAAGTGCTAGTCTTGATACACATAAAATATAAACGTACATTTATGTAAGACAAGATCTATAACTTTCATAAAGTGAAGTCATAAGGTCACGACTAATGTCAGAGACAAGGGATGGCTAATACATTTTAGTTACTATTAATCATTTAGGACAGAACTTGACTGAACTTTGTTTTTTTATTTCTCGGAGCTAAGCCCCTTGCTTCTCCAATATCAGTTGCAATTTGCAAGACGATACTAATAACAGCCAACCATCTCCTGTTTACAGCAAATAAGTTAAACAGATGTGCTTCCAAAGAGTTCCAAACACCTGCTAATTTTTCTTAATCCTGACTGCACTCTAGAACTGTTGGGGCTGGGGAAGAGGCAAGTTTTAAAAAATACAGATGGTCTCTGACTTATGATGGTCAACTTAATGACCATTTAAGATGGTCAACTTAATGACTATTTATTTGACTTAATGATGGTGCAAAAGCAATATGCATTTTGCAGAAAGCATACTTCAAGTTTGGAATTTTGACCTTTTCCTGGCAAAGGACACGCAGTGGATCCTCCTTCACAATGCTGGCGGCTGCTGCAGCCACCCAACCACAAGGGTAAACAACTGGTACCCTCACCACTGGCTGTACCCACAAAACCATTATATTCACTTCAGTACAGCAGTCACCAAATTATATGATATAGTCAACACTTTATTATAAAATAGGCTTCATGGTAGATGATTTTGCCCAACCGTACACCAATGTAAGTGTTCTAAGCACGTTTAAGTTAGGCTAGGCTAAGCTGTGATATTAAGTAGCTTAGATGTATTAAATGCATTTTCAACCTAAGATATTTTCAATTTATGATGGGCTTATCAGGACACAACCCCAATGCATCATAGGTTGAAGAAGATCTGTACTAATGCCTGGGACTCACTTTCTGAGATTCTGACCTAATTCCTCTTGGATGGGCTCAGGCATCTATACTTTTAAGAGCTCCCCAGTGATTCTAAAATATGTTAAGAAACTCAGACTGGTGCAGAGCTTAATTTTTTTACTTTGCATATTCAATTCTTTCTGATTTTGCCTTCTTAAAGGCTGCTTCAGAGACTTAAACATAAGTCATAATATTTTATGCATAAATTGCAGTCATAAATAAAAGGAGACCTTTATAAAAATGTGGAATGGATTTTTTCTATTCAGTATGGGTTTCCATGGAGAGTTGGTACTAAGTAGAAAGATAAAGATTTTCATCTTGTTCATCTATTTTGTCTTCTGGAAATTTTCTCTTCCTGAGCTGGATCTCTTTTGACAACAGTTCACTCTCCAAATTTTGCTGCAGTTAATAGAAATGAAAATTTACCTGCTCAAATCTTCCCTACTTTCTCTGCATGTTCTTTTGAAGTGGGCTACCTGTTAAACAGGAAGCTGATGTGTTCACAGGAGTTTTAACTTTGGTCGAATACAACTCATTCTTTACAAGCAATTCTAACAGTTATTAGTGATTTTAGCCAAAGGAATCACTTTGATAACAGAAAATTTAGGTCTTGTGATAGGGTAAAGGTATATAATTTGGGGATCCAAACCTTCAATCTTCTTTACAAAGTCAGTAATGCATTCTTTTTAAGAATACAATAATTTGACTCTTTGATAATACTGTCACATTCTAATAGTAAAGATGATAATATTTTTACAACCCCTTTCAAAGGTACAAATTATGGTATACATCCCACATATGCCTCTTCAATGAGTGAATGAATAAATAGAAAGCAAAATATATCTGAAAAAAAACTGCATCCTGAAAACAAAACTTTGCAAAGTGATGGAGACAGAAGAATTAATAGTCTTTTTACTTGAGGGACTTCTATATCTTTAAATAATATATCAAATAACTAAAGTAATAAAGTGAATTCAATATCTTTGATCATATTATTTGATCATAGAGACACCAGAAAGGCCAAATTATAATACTGGTAGGAAGATTAGACTGTAAGGTATTTATATCCAAATTCATCTTTAAGTGAATGTGAACATTTTAACACCAAAACATTAAAACAAAGTTGCTGTTACTGTTATTAGTCAGTTACATACCCTGGGAGATGGCACTTTGGCTTTCACAACTTTCTTTAACTCAAACTCAGAAAAAATGTTGAAAACAAAGATATTACTATCTGCGCCAGCAGTCACCAAGAACCGGTCATCAAAGCTAGTAGAGATGGCATTAACACGTCCATAATTATTGTCATGCATATTGAAATGCCAGTAGTCCTCCATGCTGGTCAATGAAGAATCATTCTTACTTAGGATATATACTCGAATCGCTCCATTTTGCATTCCACAAAACATCATTTCTTGGTTAATACTATGAAACACAAGCAAAGTACATTGTTTTTCATATTAATCTGAAAATGTTTAATTTTAAATTAATCAACAAATGGCTAATGTTTTAACAACAAAGATGTTATGGAGTAAATTGTGTCCCCACAAAATTCAGATGCTGAAGCCCTAAAAAACTATGGCAGCTCTAGTAAATTAATACAAAAGGGTAGAAGGAGAAAAAGACAATTTAAAATCTGGAGCTATTATATTTTGGTTTAAAAGAATGATCAGCATATATGCTTAATTCTCAGTTATTCAATTTGTGATTTCTCCAGAATCACTGTAACCTGGAACTTTTGCTATCTGACTACGCAGTAGCATCCTCCTAAGTAACAAAAAGAAAATTGATACAATTCAATTGTGTAATATATTCTGACAGAATGTTTGATAAAAAGGTTGAAGTAGTTTCAGGATTAGCTTTGACTCTACTTCAGTCATTTGATTTAACTAAACATTGAGTATTCCTCCATTTGGACAGTCTTTAGAAATGGTAATACTCATGATGGAAAAAACAGACAATAATGGGATACAGTTTTTTTTTTTAAGAATCCTGAAATTCTGGTCACCTGAAAGTGATAGTTGTGATGGGATTATCCTCTGTATCCTCAAGAAGACGGAAATCAAAAGGTTCATCTTTCCTTACTGTGTTATCACTGCTTTTGTCATCTGAGGGGAATTCACAGTGATACAGAAAACCAGAATCATAGCCACCCTAGAAAAGAGTGAAACCACATAGAATATAGTACCTGAAGATAAGACACATGTGACCACATGAGGAGTTTTTGATAATTTCAAACTTTAACACATACAACAGATGTCTTAAAACATATATTTTATATAATTTCTATGATTATAGATAAGTTTTATAAAGCATGTCTATTATTCATTTATATTCAGCCATACAATTATAAAAATAAAATACCTTACAATGATTTGTTCCCACTTAAAACACAAGAGAGATATCACTTCTGTCTACATACTGAATTCCATTTTATTTCAAGGATTATTCAGTATAAGTAGTATTTAACAATAGAGTTTTGTAGATCATGGTTTTTAGAGATTTCCAGTCTAGGACATTTTTTTTCTCCCTAAAGCAATTGCTAATCTTGAAAATGGAAGCTGAGAAATTAAGAAGCTGAGCAGAGCAATCTGTAGTCTCATGGGCTTAGAAAAAGGCAAAGAATTCCCAGGGTCCTCCAAAAAGAAGGAGCCATTGTAAACACACCTTCCACTGGGCTTTCTGTTGCAATCCCAAAGCACTATATCCCACATGTATGAAGAAACTAGAAAGAGACTGGCCCTCGCAGAAAGTAAAACCTAATTTCAAGTCATCTCAATCACTGACTGGATGAAACTGACCTAGGATTTCTAGTTGCTTTCCAGAACTGAAAATCAATTTCCAGGTGATAATAGCAATATACAGAGACTCAAGTTGATGCTACAGTTTTTCATAAAGTCTAGCATTCAACTAAAAAGAAAGCAAAAAAGCAACTAAGTGTATTAACAAAGTCTTGACTGAAAATCAAGAGAAAAAAACAGAGCCAAGAAACAAAATTATAAGAAATATTGATAGAGGTGTTTCCAAAATGGACTCCAAAATAACTATGATTAATATATTTAAGGACTTTAGAAGGCAGAAAAATTTAGAAGTCAACTAGGATCTATGAAAAAGTAGATAATGGGAAAAATGAAAATTCTAGAACTGAAAAATAAAATGACAGAAATTAGAATTCAATAGATTGGTTTAAAAACAATTAGACACAGCCAAAGCTAGAGTTATGAAAGTGAAACAGGATCAGAAAAAAAATAGACTAAGGCAGGAGAGAGAAAATAAAGATGTAAAAATTTTTAAAAAGGAGTGTAAGATCTGTATGAGGCGTAATAATAAGGATTAATATACATAAAATTGGAATTCCACAAGACCAAAAATATGGACTAGAAACAGTCCATATTTAAATGTCTGAAACTTTTCTAAAACTGAATAAAAATGTGTTAAAGTGCAAGAAATGCCAGTGACCCACAAGCAAGATATATGAAGAATTTATACCTTTTAACATGAATTTCATAAAACTCCTAGAAGAGCACATAAGCAAAACATTCTGTGACATAAATGATACCAATGTTTTCTTAGGTCAGTCTCCCAACACAATAGAAGTAAAAAAAAAAATAATAATAATGAAAACAAATGGAACCTAATCAGACTCACAAGCTTTTGCACAGCAAAGGAAACCATATAAAAACAACAACAACAAAAAGTCAGTCTATGGAATAGGAGAAAATATTTGCAAACAATGTGACAAGACAGGGGCTTACTCTCCAAAATATACAAACAGCTCATACAACTTCACACAGAAAAACAAACAACCCAATCAAAAAATGGGCAGAAGACTTTAATAGACATTTCTGCAAAGAAGACATATAGATGGCCAGCAGGCACATGAAAAGATGCTTAATATCACTAATTAGAGAAATAAAATTCAAATTTACAATGAAGACTAAAAATAGAACTGCTGTATGATTCAACATTCCCACTCTTGGGCATATGTATGTCCAGACAAAACCATAATTCAAAAAGATACATGCAACCTTATGCTCATAACAGCACTATTCATTAGCCAAAACATGGAAACAACCTAAATGTCCATTAACAGATGGATGGATAAAGAAGATGAAGTACACATGTGCAATAGAATGCTACTCAGCCATAAAAAAAAATGAAATAATGCCATCTGCAGCAACATGGATGCAACTAGGGCTTATGATACTAAGTGAAGTTAACTCAAAAAGAGAAAAATAAATACCATACTATATCACTAATATGTGGAGTCTAAAATATGAAACAAATGAACTTATCTACAAAACAGAAACACTCATAGACATAGAGAACATACTTGCGGTTGCCAAGGGGACTGGGGTGGGAAGGGCTGAGAGTGTAGGATTAGCAGATGTAAACTGTTACAGATGGATAAACAAACATGGTCCTACTTTATAGCCCAAGGAACTATATTCAATATCCTGTGATAAACCATAAGAGCAAAAGAATTTTCTTAAAGGAATATCTATATGTATATAACCAAGTCATTTTGTTGTATAGCCAGAGATTGGCACAATATTGTAAAACTATACATGAATAAAAAAATAAAGAATTTACACATTTTAACACAAAATCTTCAAAGCAATGAGAAAGAAAGATGCATAAGATTACAAATAAAGAACAATAAAAAGATGTAGATGGTAGAATGGAAGACAAAAGATGATAAAAATATAGTTTTGAAAAGAAAATATACAGAAGAAATAAAAAACATTTAAAGGCAAAATAGGCACAATAAGGCAAAAAAAAACCCCAAACTCATATATACATATATATATGTGTGTGTGTATATAAATAATTTGACAATGAGGTGTGGGGGAGGATACACAGCATTAAACATACAAAGATCTTTTTTTCTCTAGAGCTAGTAAAAGAATAAATTTATGTGAAATTATGGGTTTCAAAGGTGGTGCTAGTGGTAAAGAACCCACCTGCCAAGGCAGGAGACATAAGAGACAGAGGTTCAATCCCTGGTTTGGAAAGATGCCCTGGAGAAGGGAATAGCAACCCACTCTGGTATTATTGCCTGAAGAGTCCCATGAACAAAGGAACCTGGAGGGCTTTGGTACAGTTCAGTTCAGTCACTCAGTCATGTCTGACTCTGCAACCCATGGACTGTAGCATGTCAGGCTTCCTTGTCCTTCACCAACTCCCAGAGCTTGCTCAAATTCATGTCCATCGAGTCAGTGATGCCATCCAATCATCTCATTCTTTGTCGTCCCCTTCTCCTCCCACCTCCAATCTTTCCCAGCATCAGGGTCTTTTCCAATGAGTCAGTTCTTTGCATCTGGTGGCCAAAGTATTGGAGTTTCAGCTTCAACATCAGTCCTTCCAATGAATATTTAGGACTGATTTCCTTCAGGATAGACAAGTTTCATCTCCTTGCAGCCTAAGGGACTCTCAAGAGTCTTCTATAACACCACAGTTCAAAAGCATCAATTCTTCAGTGCTCAGCTTTCTTTCTAGTCCAACTCTCATATTCATACATGACTAATGGAAAAACCATAGCTTTGACTAGATGGACCTTTGTTAGCAAATTAATGTCTCTGCTTTTTTAATATGCTGTCTAAGGTTCTCATAGCTTTTCTTCCAAGGAGCAAGCATCTTTTGATTTCATAGCTATGGTACACAGGACCACAAAGAGTCAGACAGGACTGAAGTAACTGAGCATGCATATTAAAATAAGGGTATATATTATGATCTTTAGAGTCACCACTAAAAATAGTAAAAAAAAAAAAAAAAGTATAATAGAGGAGGAAAATTGGGGGGGTGGGGTGGGAAACTACCTAATTATCTGATAGAAGGTAAAAAGGGGAACATATAACTGAAATTGATGTGATAAATAGAAATAATAGGACAGTAGCTTTAATCTAAAATATATTAGTCACTACATTAAATGTAAATGGATACAGCATTCTATTAAAATAAAGATTTTACTACAGGATTAAAAAGAAAAAGCCTAACTTTGCGCTGCTTACAAAAGATATACTTCAAAATAAGAATATGAAATGTAAAGGAAAAAGAAGAATCATCAACAGCTCTGAGTTTTGGCTTAGAAACTGGGTGGATGGTTGTTCCATTTACTGAGATGGAGATGGAGCAAGTTTGTCCAGGGAAAGTGTGATTTTTAAAGTTCTATTTTGAACATGTTCATTTTGAGGTGCCAAGTAGAGATGTCAAGTTGGATGTTCAAGGCTGAATATGAGAGGAGAGGTCAAGACTAGAGATAAACATGAGATTTGCTGACATATAATTGATATTTAAAGCCATGGGACTAGATGAAATCATCTAGCAAGAAGGAGGCTGCCCAAGAACTTGAACATCCTCAAGTTCTTCAAAGTTAAAAGCTAGTTCAACAAATAAGAAGCCAGCAAGAGAAGCTAAAAAGGAGTGGCCTGGCCAGCAGAAAGTGGTGTCATAGAAGCCAGGCCCCCCAAAAAAATGCTTTAAGAAAGATGGTAGGTCAACTCTATCACATGCTTCTGAGAGGCCAAATGGACAGAGAAGTGGCCACTGGGCTTTACAGTATGGAAATCTTTGATGATGTGAAATCGTGAAGATAAAACCCCAACTGGAATGGGTTAAAGACCAAACAGGAGATGAAGAAATTAAGCCAATGATTACACACAACTCTTTCAAGAAGTTTTCCTATAAAGGAGCAATGGATGAGAAGAAAGGATGTTAAAGAAAAAAATTTAAGTTGGTAAGTACTAGGAGCATGTTTATATGCTGATGATAAGAAGTGAGTAAACAGAGAGAGATTGAAGATACAGGAGACCAGCTCATTTATTTCAGAAGTAAAACCTTTGAGAAAGTGAGAGGGGATGGGATCAAGAGGCCATTTGGAATAGTGTCCTTGGGAAGTTGTAACAGATGATTCACCAATTGTTAACAGTAGCAGACAAACTTGTATGGATCCCCATAGAACATGAGATCTAAGACAAGATAAGGAAATGCCATCTGATCGTTTTTATTTTCTCAGTGAAATGTGAGATGGGAATTCCCTGGCAGTCCAGTGGTTAGAACTCAGTGCTTCCACCACCAGGGCCTGGGTTAAATTCCTGACAGAGGATCTAAAATCCCAAAAGCCACACAGCACAACCAGAAACAACAAAACAGAAACAAAAAGAAAAGAAAACGTGAGGTAAGGTTATGACTAGAAATTGAGGGAAGGTGAAAATGACTGACAGGAGAAGAATTAGTGATCATTTGGAAAGTGGGAAAGTGGAACCAGCCTACAGTGTGAACACTGTGAGATATGAGAACTGTGGTCATGGCTTCAAAACAAGGCTGGTTTTCTACAGCATCTGTGTGGTACAGGCACAGAGCTGGCAAGTGAGTCAAACAGGGTTAGTGTCACTGTCTCTGATATACCTTAACCTTGTTTGCTGGTGTAGTTTAATGGTTAAGAGCTTAGACCCAGACTGCCTGAGTCCAGATCCTGTTCCACCTCTAATTATATGACTGCAAATAAGTTACCTAACCTCTCCCTGCCATGATTTTTTCTTATGTAAAATGCAAATTATTAAGAGCACTTATTTTATAAGGTGGTCACTTAGAATAGTGCTTGGTATAGAATAATCAGGTTTCCAGATTTTGCAAATAAAAAACTGAGTGAACATAAAATGAACTTACTATGGTAGTCATTTTATGATACATGCAAGTCAAATCACTATGCTATGTACCTTAAATTATACAGTGCTGCATGTTAATTATATCTCAGTAAAACTAGGGAAAAAAAAACTTTAAATCCAGGGTGCACGGGTAAATTTGAATTTCAGATAATCAGCAAGTTTATCTTTAGTATAAGCATGTCCCATGTAATATCTGGCAACCCTAAAGCTAATAAGCATTAAATATGTTTGTTAGATAATTAGTAACTTTTGCATGTTTTTAGACACTAGAACTCTATTCTATTACAGTTGTTTCTGTACCTCTCTCCCTCATGATATGAGGAAGTTTCCAGAGGGCAGGACCATGTCCTATTTATCTCTTTACCCCTTGAACCCCACACAACAGAATCCATCAATAATTGTTTTATAAAGCACAGAAAACAAAGGGTCAAGGCGCTAATACATGGAATCCTAAGGTGCCTTCATCACTACTTTCCATCCTTCTTGCTGCTTGCCTCCTTAAAAATTGCTATTAAAGATATATTTCTAAGAAATGTTGATGAGGAGTAGCATGAACTCTCATCATTCCTTACAACAAC
Source organism: Bos indicus (assembly GCF_029378745.1). Classification (NCBI taxonomy): domain Eukaryota; kingdom Metazoa; phylum Chordata; class Mammalia; order Artiodactyla; family Bovidae; genus Bos; species Bos indicus. The sequence continues at coordinate 58,787,922 of NC_091760.1, forward strand.
AGTCCTTAGCTAGGCAGTCCTCTGGCCTGGCCAAGGATCTGAGACCACTTACGACCTAGTGGTAATCTTTCACATATATTTCTTTTTTTTTAATATAAATTTATTTATTTTATTTGGAAGCTAATTACTTTACAATATTGTAGTGATTTTGCCGTACATTGACATGAATCCACCACGGGTATACATGTGTTCCCCATCCTGAACCCCCCTCCCATCTCCCTTCCCATCCCATCCCTCTGGGTTATCCCAGTGCACCAGCCCTGAGCACCCTGTCTCATGCATCGAACCTGGACTGGCGATTCGTTTCACATATGATAATATACATGTTTCAATGCCATTCTCCCAAAGCATCCCACCCTCACCTTCTCCCACAGAGTCCAAAAGTCTGTTCTTTACATCTGTGTCTCTTTTGCTGTCTCACATATAGGGTCATCATTACCATCTTTCTAAATTCCATCAGATCAGATCAGATCAGTCGCTCAATCATGTCTGACTCTTTGCAACCCCATGAATCGCAGCACGCCAGGCCTCCCTGTCCATCACCAATTCCTGGAGTTCACTCAGACTCATGTCCATCGAGTCAGTGATGCCATCCAGCCATCTCATCCTCTGTCGTCCCCTTCTCTTCTTGCCCCCAATCCCTCCCACCATCAGAGTCTTTTCCAATGAGTCAACCCTTCGCATGAGGTGGCCAAAGTACTGGAGTTTCAGCTTTAGCATCATTCCTTCCAAAGAAATCCCAGGGCTGATCTTCTTCAGAATGGACTGGTTGGACTAAATTCCATAGATATGCATTAATATACTGTCTTGGTGTTTTTCTTTCTGGCTTACTTCACTCTGTATAATAGGCTCCAGTTTCATCCACCTCATTAGAACTGATTCAAATGTATTCTTTTTAATGGCTGAGTAATATTCCATTGTGTATATGTACCACAGCTTTCTTATCCATTCATCTGCTGATGGACATCTAGGTTGCTTCCATGTCCTGGCTATTATAAACAGTGCTGTGATGAACATTGGGGTACACGTGTCTCTTTTAATTCTGATTTCCTTGGTGTGTATGCCCTGCAGTGAGATTGCTGGGTCATATGGCAGTTCTATTTTCAGTTTTTTAAGGAATCTCCACACTGTTCTCCATAGTGGCTGTACTAGTTTGCATTCCTACCAACAGTGTAAGAGGGTTCCCTTTTCTCCACATCCTCTCTGGCATTTACTGCTTGTAGACTTTTGGATAGCAACCATTCTGACTGGTGTGAAATGGTACCTCATTGTGGTTTTGATTTGCATTTCTCTGATAATAAGTGATATTAAGCATCGTTTCATGTGTTTGTTATCCATCTGTATGTCTTCTATGGAGAACTGTTTAGTTCTTTGGCCTATTTTTTGATTGGGTCATTTATTTTTCTGGAATTGAGCTGCAGGAGTTGCTTGTATATTTTTGAGATTAATTCCTTGTCAGTTGCTTCATTTGCTATTATTTTTTCCCATTCTGAAGGCTGTCTTTTCACCTTGCTTATCATTTCCTTTGTTGTGCAGAAGCTTTTAAGTTTAATTAGGTCCCATTTGTTTTTTGTTTTTTTTGCTTTTATTTCCAATACTCTGTGATTTACATTGGAGAGTGTTTTGCCTATGTTCTCCTCTAGGAGTTTTATAGTTTCTGGTCTTACATTTAGATCTTTAATCCATTTTGAGTTTATGTTTGTGTATGGTGTTAGAAAGTGTTCTAGTTTCATTCTTTTACAAGTGGTTGATCAGTTTTCCCAGCACCACTTGTTAAAGAGATTGTCTTTTCTCCATTGTATATTCTTGCCTCCTTTGTTGAACATAAGGTGTCCATAGGTGCGTGGATATATCTCTGGGCTTTCTATTTTGTTCCAATGATCTATATTTCTGTCTTTGTGCCAGTACCATCCTGTCTTGATGACTGTGGCTTTGTAATAGAGCCTGAAGTCAGGCAGGTTAATTCCTCCAGTTCCATTCTTCTTTCTCAAGATTGCTTTGGCTATCTGAGGTTTTTTGTATTTCCATACAAATTGTGAAATTATTTGTTCTAGTTCTGTGAAAAATACCGTTGGTAGCTTGATAAGGATTGCACTGAATCTATAGATTGCTTTGGGTAGTATACTCATTTTCATTATATTGATTCTTCCAATCCATGAACATGGTATATTTCTCCATCTATTTTGTGTTCTCTTTGATTTCTTTACCAGTGTTTCCTAGTTTTCTATATGTAGGTCTTTTGTTTCTTTAGGTAGATATATTCCTAAGTATGTTATTCTTTATGTTGCAATGGTGAATGGAATTGTTTCCTTAATTTCTCTTTTTGTTTTCTCATTGTTAGTATATAGGAATGCAAGGGATTTCTGTGTGTTGATTTTATATCCTGCAACTTTACTGTATTCATTGATTAGCTCTAGAAATTTTCTGGTGGAGTCTTTAGGGTTTTCTATGTAGAGGATCATGTCATCTGCAAACAGTGAGAGTTTTACTTCTTCTTTTCCAATTTGGATTCATTTCTTTTTCTGCTCTGATTGCAGTGGCCAAAACTTCCAAAACTATGTTGAACAGTAGTGGTGAGAGTGGGCACCCTTGTCTTGTTCCTGACTTTAGGGGAAATGCTTTCAATTTTTCACCATTGAGGATAATGTTTGCTGTGGGTTTGTCATATATAGCTTTTATTTATTATTTAATTTTATTTTATTTTTAAACTTTTACAATATTGTATTAGTTTTGCCAAATATCGAAATGAATCTGCCACAGGTATATCCGCATTCCCCGTCCTGAACCCTCCTCCCTCCTCCCTCCCCTACCCTCCCTCTGGGTCGTCCCAGTGCACCAGCCCCAAGCATCCAGTACCGTGCATCGAACCTGGACTGGCGACTCGTTTCATACATGATATTATACATGTTTCAATGCTATTCTCCCAAATCTCTCCACCCTCTCCCTCTCCCACAGAGTCAATAAGACTGATCTATACATCGGTGTCTCTTTTGCTGTCACGTACACAGGGTTATTGTTACCATCTTTCTAAATTCCATATATATGTGTTAGTATACTGTATTGGTGTTTTTCTTTCTGGCTTACTTCACTCTGTATAATAGGTTCCAGTTTCATCCATCTCATTAGAACTGATATTATGTTGAGGTATGTTCCTTGTATTCCTGCTTTCTGGAGGGTTTTTATCACAAATGGATGTTGAATTTTGTCAAAGGCTTTCTCTGCATCTATTGACATAATCATATGGTTTTTATCTTTCAATTTGTTAATGTGGTGTATTACATTGATTGATTTGCAGATATTGAAGAATCCTTGCATCCCTGGGATAAAGCCTACTTGGTCATGATGTACGATCTTTTTAATATGTTGTTGGATTCTGTTTGCTAGAATTTTGTTAAGGATTTTTGCATCTATGTTCATCAGTGATATTGGCCTGTAGTTTTTTTTTGTGACATCTTTGTCAGTTTTTGGTATTAGGGTGATAGTGGCCTCATAGAATGAGTTTGGAAGTTTACCTTCCTCTGCAATTCTGGAAGAGTTTGAGTAGGATAGGTGTTAGCTGTTCTCTAAATTTTTGGTAGAATCAGCTGTGAAGCTGTCTGGTCCTGGGCTTTTGTTTGCTGGAAGATTTCTGATTATAGTTTCAATTTATGTGCTTGTAACGGTCTGTTAAGATTTTCTATTTCTTCGTGGTTTAGTTTTGGAAAGTTGTACTTTTCTAAGAATTTGTTCATTTCTTCCAAGTTGTCCATTTTATTGGCATATAGTTGCTGATAGTAGTCTCTTAAGAGCCTTTGTATTTCTGTGTTGTCTGTTGTAATCTCTCCATTTTCATTTCTAATTTTGTTGATTTGATTCTTCTTCCTTTGTTTCTTGATGAGTCTGGCTAATGGTTTGTCAATTTTATTTATCTTCTCAAAGAATCAGCTTTTGGCTTTGTTGATATTTGCTCTGGTCTCTTTTGTTTCTTTTGCATTTATTTCTGCCCTTATTTTTAAGATTTCTTTCCTTCTACTAACCCTGGGGTTCTTCATTTCTTCCTTTTCTAGTTGCTTTAGGTGTAAACTTAGGTTATTTATTTGATTTTTTTCTTGTTTTTTTGAGGTAAGCCTGTATCGCTATGAACCTTCCCCTTACCGCTGCTTTTACAGTGTCCCATAGGTTTTGGGTTATTGTGTTTTCATTTTCATTCATTTCTATGCATATTTTCTTTTTTTATTTCTTCTGTGATTTGCTGGTTATTCAGCAGCATGTTGTTCAGCCTCCATATGTTGGCTGAACATATTAAAAAGATCATACATCATGACCAAGTGGGCTTTATCCCAGGGATGCAAGGATTCTTCAATATCTGCAAATCAATCAATGTAATACACATTAACAAATTGAAAGATAAAAACCATATGATTATGTCAATAGATGCAGAGAAAGCCTTTGACAAAATTCAACATCCATTTATGATAAAAACCCTCCAGAAAGCAGGAATACAAGTTTTAATAGTTTTTCTCCTGTAATTGACATCTAATCTTACTGTATTGTGGTCAGAAAAGATGCTTGGAATGATTTTAATTTATTTGAATTTACCAAGGCTAGATTTATGGCCCAGGATGTGATCTATCCTGGAGAAGTTTCCATGTGCACTTGAGAAAAAGGTGAAATTCATTGTTTTGGGGTGAAATGTCCTATAGATATCAATTAGGTCTAACTATTATATCATTTAAAGTTTGTGTTTCCTTGTTAATTTTCTGTTTAGTTGATCTATCCATAGGTGTGAGTGGGGTATTAAAGTCTCCCACTATTACTGTGTTATTGTTAATTTTCCCTTTCATACTTGTTAGCATTTGCCTTACATATTGCAATGCTTCTATGTTGGGTGCATATATATTTATAATTGTTATATCTTCTTCTTGGATTGATCCTTTGATCATTATGTAGTGTCCTTTGTCTCTTTTCACAGCCTTTATTTTAAAGCCTATTTTATCTGATATGAGTATTGCTACTCCTGCTGTCTTCTGGTCTCTATTTGCATGGAATATCTTTTTCCAGCCCTTCACTTTCAGTCTGTATGTGTCCCTCCTTTCGAGGTGGGTCTCTTGTAGACAACATACATAGGGGTCTTATTTTTGTATCCATTCAGCCAGTCTTTGTCTTTTGGTTGGGGAATTAAACTCATTTACATTTGAGGTAATTATTGATAAATATGATTCCATTGCCATTTACTTTGTTGTTTTGGGCTCAAGTTTATATACCCTTTCTGTGTTTCCTGTCTAAAGAAGATCCTTTAGCATTTTTTGGAGAGCTGGTTTGGTGGTGCTGAATTCTCTCAGCTTTTGCTTGTCTGTAAAGCTTTTGATTTCTCCTTCATATTTGAATGAGATCCTTGCTGGGTACAGTAATCTGGGCTGTAGGTTTTTCTCTTTCATCACTTTAAGTATGTCCTACCATTCCCTTCTGGCCTGAAGAGTTTCTACTGAAAGATCAGCTCTTATCCTTACGGGAATCCCCTTGTGTGTTATTGTTGTTTTTCCCTTACCAATTTTAGTATTTGTTCTTTGTATTTGATCTTTGTTAATTTGATTAATATGTGTCTTGGGGTGTTTCACCTTGGGTTTATCCTGTTTGGGACTCTCTGGGTTTTTTGGACTTGGATGACTATTTCCTTCCCCATTTTAGGGAAGTTTTCAAGTATTATCTCCTCAAGTATTTTCTCATGGTCTTTCTTCTTGTCTTCTTCTGGGACCCCTATGATTCTAATGTTGGGCATTTAACATTGTCCTAGAGATCTTTGAGGTTGTCCTCATTTAATTCTTTTTCCCTTTTTCCTCTCTACTTCATTTATTTCTACCATTCTATCTTCTACCTCACTTATCCTATCTTCTGCCTCCATTATTCTACTGTTGGTTCCCTCCCAAGTGTTTTTTTATCTCATTTATTGCATTTTCATTATATATTGACTCTTTTTTATTTCTTCTAGGTTAGGGCTTTTTCGTGGGATAGCTATCCCACAGTCTGGGTTGTTACCTCAAGTTTGTTCCCTAAGATTGCCCTCAGGGCATTCAGGCCGGGTCCTTACCCTAAGCAATGCAGCCCGCGCCTCCCTGTCCAGCCCCCGCTTGCTAGTGGCGGATGCGAGCGTCTGGGCTGCTTTTCCACTGGGAGTTGCCGTTAGGCATGTAATCTGTGGGGTTTATTTATTTATTTTTCCTCCTGGTTATGTTGCCCTCTGAGATTCCAAGGTTCACCACAGACCCACCGGTGACAGTGTTTCCTGGTGTTTGGAAACTTCTCTCTTTTTTAATACTTCCTTCCTGGGATAGATCTCCGTCCCTACCTCTTTTGTCTCTCTTTTTATTTTTTTATATTTTGTCCTACCTCCTTTCGAAGATAATGGGCTGCCTTTCTGGGTGCCTGATGTCCTCTGCCAGCATTCAGAAGTTGTTTTGTGGAATTTTCTCAGCGTTCAAATGTTCTTTCAATGAATTTGTGGGGGAGAAAGTGGTCTCCCCATCCTATTCCTCCACCATATTAGGACCGCCCCCTTTCACATATATTTTTATGTGAATTTGTGACAAATTTTTTTTAATTTTATTTTTAAACTTTACATAATTGTATTAGTTTTGCCAAATATCAAAATGAATCTGCCACAGCTATACATGTGTTCCCCATCCTGAATCCTCCTCCCTCCTCCCTCCCCATACCATCCCTCTGGGTCGTCCCAGTGCACTAGCCCCAAGCATCCAGTATCGTGCATCGAACCTGGACTGGCAACTTGTTTCTTACATGATATTTTACATGTTTCAATGTCATTCTCCCAAATCTTCCCACCCTCTCCCTCTCCCACAGAGTCCATAAGACTGTTCTATACATTAGTGTCTCTTTTGCTGTCTCGTACACCGGGTTATTGTTACCATCTTTCTAAATTCCATATATATGCGTTAGTATACTGTATTTATGTTTTTCCTTCTGGCTTACTTCACTCTGTATAATAGGCTCTAGTTTCATCCACCTCATTAGAACTGATTCAAATGACCCACCTCCCAGAATATTGGAAATAAAATCAAAAATAAACAAATGGGACCTAATTAACCTTAAAAGCTTCTGCACATCAAAGGAAACTATTAGCAAGGTGAAAAGACAGCCTTCAGAATGGGAGAAAATAATAGCAAATGAAGCAACTGACAAACAACTAATCTCAAAAATATACAAGCAACTCCTACAGCTCAACTCCAGAAAAATAAACGACCCAATCAAAAAATGGGCCAAAGAACTAAATAGACATTTCTCCAAAGAAGACATACAGATGGCTAACAAACACATGAAAAGATGCTCAACATCACTCATTATCAGAGAAATGCAAATCAAAAGCACTATGAGGTACCATTTCACACCAGTCAGAATGGCTGCGATCCAAAAGTCTACAAATAGTAAATGCTGGAGAGGGTGTGGAGAAAAGGGAACCCTCTTACACTGTTGGTGGGAATGCAAACTAGTACAGCCACTATGGAGAACAGTGTGGAGATTCCTTAAAAAACTGGAAATAGAACTGCCTTATGATCCAGCAATCCCACTGCTGGGCATACACACTGAGGAAACCAGAAGGGAAAGAGACACGTGTACCCCAATGTTCATCGCAGCACTGTTTATAATAGCCGGGACATGGAAGCAACCTAGATGTCCATCAGCAGATGAATGGATAAGAAAGCTATGGTACTATACACAAATTTTTTATATAGTGAAGGAAATCTTGCTTTGCAATAGATCAATAAAATATTTTATTAGAGTAGAAAATATGTATTTAGGAGATGTAATTGTCACACTATGGTAACATTCCCAGGTACCTGTCTCCCATTTTTCTGTGCTTCCTTATTAGCCAAGTCCCAATTTCTTTGATGGTGGCACTGTGATCATCTATTAATAAAAACAGCCATTTACCCAGATTTCCATGTGGCTACATAGCATAGTTGTAGGTAATGAAAGGTAAGCAAGTCCAGTGGATTGTGCTGCCATCATACTCAAAATTTTAAAATGACAGACTCACTTGGAAAACCTCTTAGCCCTTTGCCCTTCTATCTTTGATTCTTCTTCCCTTTGACCTTCTGAAACATGTGTGATTATCATAGATAAAAGATATAGTAGACAGGCATATAAAAGATGATGTAAAAATTAACACATTCATTTATCAAAATCCAAGCCTTCAATAGTAGAAAACAACTGAAGTCTTAGCACAGAGTAAGGAATTAAGAATGTGATAGAAATAATACATACATTGGATTAGGACTGAGATAAAAATTTATTACATTATTACTCACCAAAGAAATCCAGAACTTTCCTGGCTCAGAGTAAAATCCACAGAGGATGTGACAGGGGGTTGAAGGAACAAAGATTTCGGGTAAGGGCTCCTCTTCCTCCTCCTCCTCCTCGTCTTCTTCCTGGAGTTCCCATTCCGCATCTTCACCCATCTCTGTTTCTAGTCTTTTCCTTCTTTCTTGCTTTTCCTTCTCCTTCAGCTCCTTTTGTTTCTTTCTCCTTTCAATTTCTATTAATCTCTTTAGCAAAAGAGATGAAGGGATTTAAGAAAAAAATTGTAATTCATTCATTCACACAATTAGAAAATAGAAGATAGAGCCCTAGGAAAATTCATAGCTCTAATGCAACAAATAATGTCATTTAAAAATTACTATCAATTTGGTAAGAGAACAGACTTTGTATGATTTCAATACCTTTAGACCATGAAATTTTTGTGCCTTGTTTTATGTCCCTGGATATGCTCCAGAGTCTGCTAGTTTATTGTCTATGGGAACTTGAACAGAATTTGTATCCTACTACTGTGTGAAAATTATATAAATCTTAATTATGTTGAATTGGTTCACAGTGCTTTCCAGGTCTACTGTATCCTTCTACTTATCTATATATTCATTCTATTACTTTTTGAGAGTTTGATATTGATACTCCAACTAAAATTCTTATCTATTTAAAAAAATAATTGTAATATATGGTGGAACTATATGTAACCTTGTTCTGTATTTTCCAAGTCTCCTGTAAATGTGTTATCATACTTTCATAATTTAAAGATAAAATTTCTTTTTAATTATTATCAATTTGGGAATATATCTTTACCATTAAATTTTTTAAATCATTGGAATGACTTTCTTCATAACTCCCACTGATCCTGGTTTTTTGTTTTCTTTATAATATTTATTTTGATTGATTGGTAATTGGTTTACAATATCAGTTTGATTTCCTCATACATCAATATGAATTTGATCCTGGTTTTATGGAAATTATTTTGCCTTTTTTTCCTAATAGAGAAGCTAGGTAAAATTTTTCTCAGAGCTTATCATTGTCAACCCATGAATTCTGTGGATTGAAATAGTCCATGAAAGAAGGTGACTTATCTTTGGTGGTAAAGTGATTTATATCCTTAGCCTCTATCAACTGGCTATTGCAAAAGCCCCCTAACACTAGCATCCTGACCTCCCATCTTTCACCTTTTTATTGTTTACCCTATAGAATTAACTTCCAAATTTATATGACCCATCATATCAATCCTCTCCTCAAAAACTGACAATATATATGTTTAAATGCTACTCTCTCGAATCATCCCACCCTCTCCTTTCCCCACTGTGTTCAAAAGTCTGTCCTTTCAGTTCAGTTCAGTCGCTCAGTCGTGTCTGAGTCTTTGCAACACCATGAGCTGCAGCATGCCTTCCTGTCCAACACTAGCTCCCAGAGCCTACCCAAACTCATGTCCATTGAGTCGGTGATGCCATCCAACCATCTCATCCTCTGTTGTCCCCTTCTCCTGCCCTCAATCTTTCCCAGCATCAGGGTCTTTTCAAATGAGTCAGCTCTTCACATCAGGTGGCCAAAGTATTGGAGTTTCAGCTTCAACATCAGACCTTCCAATGAACACCCAGGACTGATCTCCTTTAGGATGGACTGGTTAGATCTCCTTGCAGTCCAAGGACTCTCAAGAGTCTTCTCCAACACCACAGTTCAAAAGCATCAATTCCTCTGTGTTCCGCTTTCCTTATAGTCCAACTCTCACATCCATACATGACCACTGGAAAAACCATACCCTTGATTAGATTGACCTTTGTTGGCAAAGTAATGTCTCTGCTTTTTAATATGCCATCTAGGTTGGTCATAACTTTCCTTCCAAGGAGTAAGCATCTTTTAATTTCATGGCTGCAAGTCACTATCTGCAGTGATTTTGGAGCCCAGAAAAATACAGTCTGACACTGTTTCCACTGTTTCCCATCTATTGCCATGAAGTGATGGGACCAGATGCCATGATCTTAGTTTTCTGAATGTTGAGCTTTAAGCCAACTTTTTCATTCTCCTCTTTCACTTTCACCAAGAGGCTCTTTAGTTCTTCTTCACTTTCTGCCATAAGGGTGGTGTCATCTGCATATCTGAGGTTATTGATATTTCTCCCAGCAATCTTGATTCCAGCTTGTGCTTCCTCCAGCCCAGCGTTTCTCATGATGTTCTCTGCATATAAGTTAAATAAGCAGGGTGACAGCATACAGCCTTGACGTACTCCTTTTCCTATTTGGAACCAGTCTGTTGTTCGATGTCCAGTTCTAACTGTTGCTTCCTGACCTGCATACAGATTTCTCAAGTGGCAGGTCAGGTGGTCTGGTATTCCCATCTCTTTCAGAATTTTCCACAGTTTATTGTGATACACAGTTAAAGACTTTGGCATAGTCAATAAAGCAGAAACAGATGTTTTTCTGGAACTCTCTTGCTTTTTCAGTGATCCAGCGGATATTGGCAATTTGATCTCTGGCTCCTCTGCCTTTTCTAAAACCAGCTTGAACATCTGGAAGTTCACGGTTCAAGTATTGCTGAAGCCTGGCTGGGAGAATTTTGAGCATTACTTTACCAGTGTGTGAGATGAGTGCAATTGTGCAGTAGTTTGAGCATTATTTGACATTGCCTTTCTTTGTGATTGGAATGAAAACTGACCTTTTCCAGTCTGTGGCCACTGCTGACTTTTCCAAATTTGCTGACATATTGAGTGCAGCTCTTTGATAGCATCATCTTTTAGGATTTGAAATAGCTCAACTGGAATTCCATTACCTTCTCTAGCTTTGTTCATAGTGATGCTTTCTAAGGCCCACTTGACTTTACATCCCAGGATGTCTGGCTCTAGGTGAGTGATCACACCGTCGTGATTATCTTGGTCATGAAGATTTTTTTGTACAGTTCTTCTGTATATTCTTGCCACCTCTTCTTAATATCTTCTGCTTGTCAGGTCCATACCATTTCTGTCCTTTATCGAGCCCATCTTTGTGTGAAATGTTCCCTTGGTATCCCTTGGTCGGTCCTTTATGTAAAATAGATAGCCAGTGCCCATGCTCTGTGACAACCTAGAGAGGTGGGGTGGGGAGAGAGGTGGGAGGGAGGTACTAGAGGGAGGGGCATATGTATACCTATAGCTGATGTATGGGAGAAACCATCACAATATTGTAATTATCCTGCAATTAAAAATTAAATTAAAAAAAAACCTGTCACAATTTATTCCAGTGGCCTGAGAAATAAAACATCTTGGCTAAAATTTAAATGGTCCTCTGTGGTGGTCACAGACTCCTGTCAAACTCCTCCACAAATTGCATCCCTTTGTTTCGTGGCCCAGTCTTCATTTCTTGAAAACAACAAAACTCTTGCAATTCTGCCTTCCCTCAGGATGTTCTCCCAGCTTTTATTGCTTTCCCATTTTTAACCTCTCAAAATCCTTCCCTTTCATTAAATACTAAATGTCTGCTCAATGAAGTCATCCTTGATCTCCTCTCATCTCGCCATCACAACCATATATTCTTTCCTCTGCATGCCCCTAAAATTCTTTTCTTTGCACTGTGATTTTAGTATCTATTCATTACCTCCTTCTAATACAGTTAGCTGCTTTCTACAAGATAAGCTCCTTAAAGTAAAAGTTTGTATCTTCTTCTTCATATTTTCCTAGCACTTAACACAGGCTGTTTTATATCATAAGAAAGAAAATAATTAGAAGACAATGCTTCAAGGATATTTCATACCAGAATCTTAGATTTGACACTTGTGAAATGGAAATATTTTAAACACATGTCTTTGATTTCATAGGAAACTACATCATGGTCCTCCTCTTCCTCCTTTATAGATGGAAACGGAGCTTCAAGAACATAGCCATTCTCACAAATAATCAGTAAAGTACTTTCAGGCTAAAAAAAAGATTAAACATATCATTTACATTTAGGCAAGCTTTTAGAAACATAGTTCAAAAATATTTTAAACTATAATTTTAAAATTATAAAAACTATAATTGCTATGTATACTAGCCATTTAAAAAAGATACTATTACCAGCAATAACCACAGTGAGGAACTAAGTCAATCTTATCAACCACTATACACATTAATACAGTTATATCATTATTAATTAATAAACCAAGTGTTAAAATTAGATTTATATTTGTTTTATAGATGACCTCTTTTCTGAGCCAAAAATTGGGTTGTAAAATATGTCAGCTGAAAGGGCAGAATATTAAAATTAGGACTTCCAAGGAAAATCTGCAGTATGTGGACAGCATATACAACCTCTGCCTCCTTTGATGAATCATCCTCTGCTTGAATGCATTTAATGTGAATGTCCCAAGATTCTTGTTCTCTCCCCTCTTTTTCTGCCTCTCCATAAACATTCCCTGAGAAATCTTGTAGCCATCATGGCTTCATTACCACTCACAAGCAATTAGACTCTGAATTCATCTCTCTAGTCCAGACCTCTCTTCTGAGTTTCCAAATCATGTATTTAAACCACATGTGGGAAATTCCCATCTTGACACTCCATAGATGCATTATTCAAAATGTTTATTCATTCAGTTATTTTATTCTATACTTCTTTATTACGTACCTACTATGTACTCAGAATTTTATAAAGTGCTAGAGGTAAAATTATAATAAAAATAGGAACTGTCTCTGCCATTATGGAGCTTACCTCCAATGGGAAAGCTTGTCACTTAACAAATCATATAAACAAATGTAAATTAGAACTGCAAAAAAAAAAAAAAAGAACTGCAACTAGTGTTATAGAGGTACCACAAGGAGGTTGTAAAAGGTTTCCTGAGAAGGTGGTACCTAAGTCTCGATGTGAAGGATGAGTAGATTATTTCCATAATGACTTGGGGGAGGGCTTGAGGGAATATGCTATGTAAAGAATACACCATGTGCAAATATCCTGTGGCACATACGGGCTTTTAAGAAAGCCATGGCCTTGGTGGTATCACTAAGGTCAAGAGAACAGAAGTGAGAAGACAGATTGGGACAGAGCCTCGGGAAGCAACACTTAATGCCTGAACGAAGAAGGCTGAGAATGACAAGACATGGGAGAAGAAACTAGGAGAGCATAATGTCCCAAAAAGTCAAAGGGAGATGGTATTTCAAAGAGGAAATGAAGATCAACAAGGTCAACTGAGGCTAAGAGAGCAAGAAAGATAAGAACTAAAATTGTTAAATGGATACACTGGTATCTCTGGAAGTGTTAACCTGGTGGGATTATGAGACAACAAACTTGTGAGAGCATGTGAAGGAAGAAGTAGGATGTAAGGAAATGCAGTTCATGGGAATAACCAACCCCCAGGAGAAAAATGGAAGGAGAAAGATGGGGCAGTGACTAGACGAGAACATGAGGACTAGGAATTTTTTCTCAATGAGTAAGAGGGCTTGAATATATTTCAATATTAATAGAAGTAATTCATTAAACAGGTGGGGTTAATTTTATATGACAGAAAAGAGAAAACAGTGTGAAATGTTGAAAACAGTGGGAGCAGATTCCCAAGGTCACAAGGGAGAATTGGCCTCAAGCAGGAAGACACATAGCTCCTCTACTGTAAGAAAAAAAATAGAGGGGGGAGAAACAGGTACCTGCAGAAGTAATAGGATTTTACATTTGGTAGTGGGAAGGTGAACGAGTTCCTGGCAGAGGTCTCCTACTTGTTGTGTGAAGTAAGTGATGCTGAGAATGAGAGTGAGTGAGCAAGTTGGAGGCTTGAAGCTTTGAGGAGAGGAGGAGTTTTTAAATGATGATTGTGGGTGAAAGAGAGTTGATAAGAACAACATCATAGAATCACTAAGCCCTACTATGAATTGTGTTGAGGCCATTTGAGTCACTAAATCATGAAGAAGCTAATCTTTCCTGTTGCATGACTATCTCTAACTGCCCTTGATAATCACTGTAGGCAAATATAGATCAACTGGGGACAGTCAGGGATGGGTTTTTGCCAGAAATGTATGAAAAAAAGAGAAAGGAGCTCAAGTCATTGGAAGAGTGTTACTAAACTTTATTGATAGAAAGAATCATGACATTTAAGCCAGATATAGGAGTAACTTAAGAGTCTTATGGAGAAGGCAATGGCACCCCACTCCAGTACTCTTGCCTGGAAAATCCCATGGGTGGAGGAGCCTGGTAGGCTGCAGTCCCTGGGGTCACACAGAGTTGGACATGACTGAAGTGACTTAGCAGCAGCAGCAGCAGTGTGTATAGTTCCATGTCATTTTATCACATGTGCAGATTCAAGTAATCATCCATAGCAAGCAAAATACAAACTACTCCACCACCAAAAAGATCTCCTTCAAGCTGTCCCTTTATAGAGTCAAACCCACTCCTTTCCCACCCATCGTTCCTGACTCCTGAAAAATGTTGGGCTGCTTTTTTTTGTAACTTTGATGTCGAGAGAAATGACTGACGGATGCACAAATATGTTGTGATATAACGGCTCATGCTTTAACAGAGCATCTTCTGCAGCTCTCATTCTCTTCACCTACACCACTTGCACTCACCTCCTCTCTGACTCACATTCTGCCAATTCCTTAAGATTAATATAGAATAATGTAACATAACATGTTAACTTCCCCCTTTCTTGATATTCCCCTGCTCTATATTCATAGTGCGTACATGCCTGTTAAGTCGCTCCAGTCGTGTCCGACTCTGCAACCCCATGGTCTGTAGCCTGCCAGGCTCCTCTATCCATGGGATTCTCCAAGCAAGAACACTGGAGTGGGTTGCCATGCCCTTCTCCAGGGGCTCTTTCTGACCGAGGAATTGAACCTGTGTCTCCCTGGGGCTCCTGAATTGAAGGCAGATTCTTTACTGTTAAGCCACCAGAAAAGCCCCATATTCATAGTACATACTATCTAAACCACTGATACTGATATTTTAGTCACCCACTCCCTTGTGAAACCTTAAATAATTCTATCACAGAACAATATAACTATTTAAAATAGGTTACAGATGTTATCCCCAAAATTCTGATAGCACTTCTATATAGTTCATTGGTATTATTATTATGCTAGGACCCTAGTACAGTACCTGGCTTAGACAATCAATATTCAGGTGATTGAATTATCCTATGCTCAAAATTAGGGACATTAGAGGCATTTAATAAGATTAGTAATTAATACTGAATCACCATTGTCATTAGGAAACAGGCAATGGAAGTTAGAAAAGAAAATGGAGGTGAAATTCAGACAGAGGAGCAGGAAAGCGATAAAGATGAGGACAAATACATTCAGACCTTAGAAATGAACTTAATGTCAGAAGGACTGCCAGATCCAAGTCAACACATTCTGACGTGTTGTGTTTCATGATAAAGTCTCTGTTGTTGAAGCAAAGTCTGATATAACAGACTGATTAGATTACAGAAGAGAGAGGAGGTAGTGGGAGTATGGAGGGTGGTGGCTTGGAGCTCCCGAGTGATGTTTCACTAGTCAAGCTGAACAGCTTCCTTGGCCCCTTGCTGCAGGACCCAAGAGCGGAGCTAGTAATTCTACCCACTATTTTCTACCAGATCACTTCACTATGTAGTAATTGAGATTTAAACATGAAGACAATAACTACTTACATGAGAGCTCGAAGACCATGTTAGCTGGCAAACAGGTCCAGGAGTAGTAATATAACCAATAGGCTTATAGTCCCTTTCCACTTCGAAAAAGAAGACAGTTTTATCTTTACTCTAAGAAAAAGAGAGATATCCAAATATATATTATTATGGAAATCTATTCCAGAGAGTACAAAGAAATATTTAACAGCTATATTATACCCACTGCATACTTATATCTATAATGATCATATATCCTAGATTATTCTGGGAACATTCTTATTTCAAATATTTGCTTCATTTTCCCTGTGAGAATGTTTGACAAACCTGTCACATGTTTTCTTGTGTTTTTAAAAATAAAATGAAAAAAAGAAAAGAAAAAAAAATAAAATAAAATGATCACCATACCTATGTATAAATTAATTCACAAAAAATTCCACAATGCATATGCTCACCTATTTATGCATAATGAATTTACATGGTTATTCTCTTCATTTAAAACACTGACCATACATAAAACATGCTGCATTATTCCCAGTTGAGAATTTCTATTCATTTAAAATAAGCATTACAACTCAATTTGTAAGAATATTTTTAATATTTTATAGTGAGGCACAGACTATACTGAAAGAATGTGAATACAAAGAAAACCAGAAATAGA
This sequence comes from Bos indicus, assembly GCF_029378745.1. NCBI lineage: Eukaryota > Metazoa > Chordata > Mammalia > Artiodactyla > Bovidae > Bos > Bos indicus. The sequence goes on from NC_091760.1 coordinate 58,804,429, forward strand.
TATACGTTCTTGGAAAGAAATATAAGGAAAGAAGGCATCATTAAGTAGGACGACTAATAAGGCAAGGTTAACCACAAAAATTCAATAGGAAACAAAAGGAAATCTACTCCTTACCCCTGTGGCCAGAACTTCTCCATCACGATCATAAGCTAAAGCAGTGATAGCAGCAGTATGAGGTTTGAAAACCTGTTTCAAACGAATATCTGCCTCCGAAACTTTCTTCCGTCCCACAAAAACCGTGAGCCCTTTTGGATCATAAAGTTCAAGAATTCGAACAACGCCATCTTCAAATCCTGCAGTAATCTGTGCTCCACCATAGCTTATCTTGGACAAAAAAGAAATGCAAGGTTTCCAAAATTAGTTAATTAAGAGAGCTACACTGCATTATGGGCTTTCCTGGTAGTTCAGATGGTAAAGAATCTGCCTGCAATGAAGGAGACCCTGGTTCAATCCCTGGGTCAGGAAGATCCCCTGGAGAAGGAAATGGCAACCACTCCAGTTTCTTGCCTGGAAAATGCCATGAACAGAGGAGCCTGGCGAGCTATAGTCCATAGGATCACAAAGAGTCAGACATGACTGAGCAAATTACAGATATTTCTGTATTTTATTTAGACTTAAGTAATTTAACTAAATAATTAGGCTTCCCTAGTAGCTCAGTTGGTAAAGAATCTGCCTGCAATGCAGGAGACCAGGGTTTGATCCCTGGGTCAGGCAGATCCCCTGGAGAAGGAAATGGCAACCCACTTCAGTACTCTTGCCTGGAGAATTTTCTGTATTTTATTTAGACTTCAGTAATTTAACTAAATAATGAATGAAAATAAGGGCCCATTGATAATTCCTTATACTTCTCTATGGTAAACTCCATCTCCTCCAGGACAGTCCATTATCACTGCCGACCATGAGACAGGTAAACAAGGACAATCTATCTACTATGTGCCAGAGACCCGTCAGCAGCAACCCAAGAGTAAGCATAGACAGTCTCAACCCATTTTCACAAATTAATGGTTGAGTGGGAGAACATATTGTTGTTGTTCAGTCACTAAGTCATGTCCTACTCTTTGTGACCCCATGGATTGTAGCACACCAGGCTCCTCTGTCCTCCACTATCTCCTGAAGTTTGCTCAAATCCATGTCCATTGAATTGGTGATATTATCTAACCATTTCATCCTCTGCCATCCCCTTCTCCTTTTGCCTTCAATCTTCCCCAGCGTCAGGGTCTTTTCCAATGAGTCAGCTCTTCACATCAGGTGGCCACAGTATTGGAGCTTCATTAATCAACCACACAAAGGAATGTGGAATTATAAACTTAAATAAGTGTTAAAGGAAAGAAACAGTCTGTGAGAATGTATAGCAAAGAAAGCTGACCTAGACTCCGAGCTTCCTTAAGGAAGATACAGTGAAGCTGAGAACAGAGGGATGCCCAGGAGTTAATGAAGCATAAAAATACCTCTGGGAGAGGATATTGCTTGTGCACAGGTCATGTGGCAGGAAATAATGTAAGAGGAAAGAGTCAGTTTGACTAGAACAGACTGAGTGAGGGAACAGTGCTTCCACAAGCATTAGGTCACAAAATGGCTTATATGTCACATTAAGGACAGCTTTCATCCCAGAGAGCTAAGGAGTCAAACAGTTTTTAGTTTGGGGATGTAGAGTGGGGAGGTGACATGATCATATCTACTATTTCAGGAAAGTCATCCTAGGTATAATGCAGGGAATGGATCTGAGGTGGCCGAGACAGGATGCATGGGAAACTTTAGAAAGACTATTTTTTTAATTAATTTTATTTTAATTGGAAGCTAATTACAATATTTTGGCAATTTTTGCCATACATTGACATGAATCAGCCAAGGGTATACATGTATCCCCCATCCTGAACCCCCCTCCTACCTCCATCTATCAGGGTTGTCCCGGTGCACCAGCTTTGAGTGCCCTGTCTCATGCATCGAACTTGGACTGGTGATCTATTTCACATGTGATAATATACATGTTTTAGTGCTATTTTCTCAAATCATCCCACCCTCACCTTCTCCCACAGAATCCAAAATTCTGTTCTTTATATCTGTGTCTCTTGCTGTCTTGCACATAGGGTTGTCGTTACCATCTTTCTAAATTCCATATATATGCTGTATTTAATACACTGTATTTGGTGTTTTTCTTTCTGACTTACTTCACTCTGTATAATAGGCTCCAGTTTCATCCACCTCATTAAAACTGATTCAAATGTATTCTTTTTAATGGCTGAGTAATATTCTATTGTGTATATGTACCACAGCTTTCTTACCCATTCGTCTGCCGATGGACATCTAGGTTGCTTCCATGCCCTGGCTATTGTAAACAGTGCTGTAATGGACATTGGGGTACACGTGTCTCTTTCAATTCTGGTTTCCTTGGTGTGTATGTCCAGCAGTGGGATTGCTGGGTCATATGGCAGTTCTATTTCCAGTTTAAGGAATTTCCACACTGTTCTCCATAGTGGCTGTACTAGTTTGTATTCCCACTAATAGTGTAAGAGGGTTCCCTTTTCTCCACACCCTCTCCAGCATTTATTGTTTGTAGACTTTTTGATAGCAGCCATTCTGACCAGTGTGAGATAGAGCCTCACTGTGGTTTTGATTTGCATTTCTCTGATAATGAGTGATGTTGAACATCTTTTCATGTGTTTGTTAGCCATCTGTATGTCTTCTTTGGAGAACTGTCTATTTAGTTCTCTGGTCCATTTTTTGATTGGATCATTTATTTTTCTGGTATTGAGCTGCTTGTATATTTTGGAGATTAATTCTTTGTCAGTTGCTTCATTTGCTATTATTTTCTTCCATTCTAAAAGCTGTCTTTTCACCCTGCTTATAGTTTCCTTCGTTGTGCAAAAGCTTTTAAGTTTAATTAGGTTCCATTTGTTTATTTTTGCTTTTATTTCCATTACTCTGGGAGGTGGGTCATAGAGGATCCTGCTGTGATTTATGTCAGAGAGTGTTTGCCTATGTTTTCCTCTAGGAGTTTCTGGTCTTACATTTAGATCTTTAATTAATTTTGAGTTTATTTTTGTGTAGGGAGACTTTTAAAATGATGGCTGTTTTACTCCTGGAGACTGATTAATGTCATGTGGTCTGAGGTGGTGTAGTGGAGCTGAGAGACCTGGACACATTTTAGAGATGGGTATAATGGTCGTATTTGGTGGTGACTAGATATGGGGAATGAGGCAGAGGGAGGTGTCAAGAATGACATATTTACTGAGACAGGAGATCCTGGAAGAGAGCCAGGTATGTGAGTGTGTGGGCTGTTGTTGCATTTATTATTTTGAAGTGGGGGGGAGGGGGACTGGGAACCAGTAGAAGACCATGAACTTAATCTTGGACATGTTGAGTTTGAGGTCCCCTGGAGATCTCAAAATGAAGACGACAAATAGTCTGCAGCTTAGAAGAAAAGTCTTGGCTGGAGATATAAATCTAGCAGTGTCTGTATGTACTAAATCTGCTGTCTTGGAAGGCATTTAGGAGAAGGGCAAGAGCCCTGGTATTCTTTAGAATGGAGTGATCATCCCTTAGGCCATGCAATTATGAAAGTCTTGGGAATAAGAACTACATTCAATTCCGAATGAATGTTGCTTATTCAAATCTACTAAGTGCCTATATGTACCAGTAAGTGTACAGGCACTGGAAGTATTAACACAAAGAAGAATAAGATATGGTATTGCCATGAAGAACACAGCCTGGTGAGAAAGACAGACAATGAAGCAAGTCATCTTAGTACTCTGTGATTAAGTGCTACAAAAGAGGTATATACACAGTCCTTAAACACAGTCCTAGATCATGAAGGAAGGAGTACCCTTCAAGATGGGTTCGTGGACGGCTGGGAAGAGGTGATGATATTTGACTTGGGCTTCCCTTGTGGCTCAGACGGTAAAGCGTCTGCCTACAATGCGGGAGACCCGGGTTCAATCCCTGGGTTGGGAAGTTCCCCTGGAGAAGGAAATGGCAACCCATTCCAGTATTCTTGCCTGGAAAATCCCATGGATGGAGGAGCCCGGTAGGCTAAAGTCCATGGGGTCACAAATAGTTGGACATGACTGAGTGACTTCACTTAATACTTAAATTGTGAAGAATGATATGCAGCTTTCCAGAAAGGTAAGAGGGTATGGAGAAGGGGAAATTCTAGCATAATATCTATAAATCATTACTTGGATTTAAGGCTAAAAATTAAATGCTCTATGAACATTCCACAAACCTCTGAAAAAAATGATTCAATTTGGTAAGCTGTATTTTAAAGACTTCAGATAAGAGTGTAAATAGATTAGATAAAGAATGATCCAGGTTTGGTAATCTAAATACTCCATCAGTTCAGTTCAGTCACTCAGTCGTGTCCGACTCTTTGCGACCCCATGAATTGCAGCACGCCAGGCCTCCCTGTCCATCACCAACTCTCAGAGTTCACTCAAACTCATGTCCATCGAGTCAGTGATGCCATCCAGCCATCTCATCCTCTGTCGTCCCCTTCTCCTCCTGCCCCCAATCCCTCCCTGCATCAGTCTTTTCCAATGAGTCAACTCTTCGCATGAGGTGGAGTTTCAGCTTTAGCATCAGTCCTTCCAATGAACACCCAGGACTGATCTCCTTTAGAATGGACTGGTTGGATCTCCTTGCAGTCCAAGGGACTCTCAAGAGTCTTCTCCAACACCACAGTTCAAAAGCTTCAGTTCTTCGGCACTAAGCTTTCTTCACAGTCCAACTTCCACATCCATACATGACCACCGGAAAAACCATAGCCTTGACTAGATGGACCTTTGTTAGCAAAGTAGTATCTCTGCTTTTGAATATGCTGTCTAGGTTGGTCATAACTTTCCTTCCAAGGAGTAAGTGTCTTTTAATTTCATGGCTGCAATCACCATCTGCAGTGATTTTGGAGCTCAGAAAAATAAAGTCTGACACTGTTTCCACTGTTTCCCCATCTATTTCCCATGAAGTGATGGAACCAGATGCCATGATCTTCATTTTCTGAATGTTGAGCTTTAAGCCAACTTTTTCACTCTCCACTTTCACTTTCATCAAGAGGCTTTTTAGTTCCTCTTCACTTTCTGCCATAAGGGTGGTGTCATCTGCATATCTGAGGTTATTGATATTTCTCCTGGCAGTCTTGATTCCAGCTTGTACTTCTTCCACCCCAGCGTTTCTCGTGATGTACTCTGCATATAAGTTAAATAAGCAGGGTGACAATATACAGCCTTGATGTACTCCTTTTCCTATTTGGAACCAGTCTGTTGTTCGATGTCCAGTTCTAACTGTTGCTTCCTGACCTGCATACAGATTTCTCAAGAGGCAGGTCAGGTGATCTGGTATTCCCATCTCTTGAAGAATTTTCCACAGTTTATTGTGGTCCACACAGTCAAAGGCTTTGGCATAGTCAATAAAGCAGAAATAGATGTTTTTCTGGAACTCTCTTCCTTTTTCCACAATGCTCCATGGTTCCTACTTAATCTAGCCTCATCATTGTTCTGCTTCTATTTCCTGCCCTGAGTTCTCCTTCTGATCTTGATCCCATCATGAAAGTCCCCTCCATTCCAGCCACCTCTACATCTACTTTGGGCCTGGAACATTTTCTATTTGATTTCAACTCAAAGGATTAACCATTCCCCAAATATTCCCATGATGTTTTATAAAAACATGGCTGCAAATTCATCGACATACCTCCCGTAGAAAGATAGTTGAACTTCCTCTCTCTGTGAATCTGTGTGGTGCTTATGGCTGTTTCACCCCCTAACTGAGTATAGTACATGTGATCATATGTGACTCCTAAGGCCAGGTCATGAAATGATAGCAGCTTCTGCCTTCTTTGTCGGAACATAAGATCTTGGAGCCCTGAGCTACCATGAAGAAGTTTGACTGCCCTGAGGCCACCATGCTGTGATAATGACCTCTCTGTGTGGCATGAGCTTCAGGTAAGCACTCCTATTAGCATCACAGCTTAACCCAGCCTTCCACCCAGGTGCCAGACTTGGGACAAAGAAGCCTTTAGATGACTCCCAGCCCCAGCCATTCAAATCTCCCCAACTGAAGCCAGGATACTGTGAAGAAGAGATAAACCATCCCTGGTGTCACCTGTCTGAATTCCCAAAGCGGAGTAAGCAAAAAAATGATTGCTTTTTTTATGCCACTACATTTGGAGTGGTTTACTACACAGCCACAGACAACTAGAACAAAGCTCTAATTTTTTCCCATTATTTAACATATCACATAAATTTACTTATTTTGTTCATTGTCTGTCCTTCCCACCATCTCCCATGGGGGTGTAACATTCTCCTATCGGGGTAAAGGTTCATGCTGGCAAGTATTTTTGTCTTTTTGTTCACTGCTATATTCCCAGAATCTAGAAATAGGCCCAGCACATTGTAGACATTCTAGAAGTACATAGAATGAACCAGAGTTAAACAGAAGATAGATACACAAAGTTCTATCAGGTAATTACTTTTTAACACAAAACTATTTCTAAACTTTAAGTGGCATAAGAATAGACTTTTCATTAAAAACACAATAACAAAGTCATGATATGATTTCTATCATATTCTGAACGGACAAACTAAGTTCGAATTTTTATTCTGCTCTAAAATCCAGATTCAGAAAATATCTATATTTCTAAGAAATAGCACTGATATATCATATTTACAAATAGATTTTTAGTAAAATTCATTATAATAAGCTTACCAGCCGTGGTACCCAAGCAAGGGCAGTACCTCCTTGCTTGAATTTCATCTGAAGCAAAGGAATTTTGCCAGCAAAGTCATAGAATCTAATAGAGCCTATAGAAAGACAATTTTAAAGAAACAAGTTATATATGTAGTATATATGTATATGTAACAGCTCTAATTACCATGGTTCATTTATATCTAAGCACTATAACAAGAAATGTCATAGAAAAATCAACTGACGTAGTCTTTCTTTACATTAGTTAAAATTTTACATGTATACCCTCAATCAGGTAATTTATAAACATGAATACATGCTATGCCATTTTATAAAAGGGACTTGAACATCTATGGATTTTGGTATCAGTGGAATCCTGGAACCAACCCCACCACCACCACAGATAATGAGACAACTGTACTGAAGAAAACAACTACTGATTGACTAGTGAGTCAGTTTCCCCTTTCACAGTCCACATAGATTTACTGTAAGTCAAGAAGAAAGGAAGGACATGGAAAGAGAAGGAAAAGCACTACTGTGGAGAATACCAAGATGAATGGTATTTTCATGAGTAATTTATTGATGTATCTTTTATATCTCACAATAACCAAGGCTGCTATATTCTGGGCCCTTCCCCTCTGCAAAAACTTACCTCATTAGTATCAGGAGGCTTCCCTTTTGGAAAAATTCTCAAATGCCTTAATCAAACACATTTTAAAATGTACTGAAAATAAAACACAAAAGGCCGGATATGAGTTCTTACTTACAGTCCAAGCCGGTAGTGGCCATGAGATAAGTGACAGGAGAGACAGCCAAAGCTTCAATGGCTCCAGAATGGAAGGAGAACAGGCATTCTGGATCTTGGGTCTGATAACAGAGAGATTCTATTAGAGTCCAAAGTCAGGTTAACATAGAATTAAAGCCAAGTTTAAAGAAATGCAAATAGAACTCTGTATCATGAATGACTTCATCTGAATAGAAATAAGAAAAGGCATTATAAGACAGCAAGAACGCTGAAGTTCAGAATTAGGAGAAAGAGAATACTGGCTTTACACTTGATAGCTGTGTGATTTGGTACAAGTAACTTCAAATGCCGGTTTCTATTTCTTCATCAGTAAAATGAGATGATGGCAACTGCCTCTCTACAAAACTGAGCAGTTGAGAAGATTATTTGAGATAATATACGGTAAAATGTCAAATGTTTATGAAAACTATAAAGCACCATAAAACGTTAGCCATGGTCATTGCCACTTTTCCTGTAAATTTTTTAATGAGATAGAATCTTTTTCATATTTTTATGTAAAATCATAACGAGAGAAAGACACAATATAAATTCTTTGGATATGTTGAGCAAGTTTTTGATGGGAACAACAAATATGGAGAAAGATAAGTATCTTTTAAAGAAGAATAATGACTATTTTACTATGAGAGTTTGAAACAAATGATAAAAACAGGCAACTTACAATGTTTGAAAAGCTAAGGTCAAGCTTCCATATGGCTCCATTGGAATCCTAAAAAATTAAATACTCAATAATATATTGTTCACCATTTTGAAATTTTATCAAATTAAAGGATTTTCTTTTTATGATTTCAAGGACCAACAATACCAATACTTACATATATTTTAAAGTGTGATCGAAATTTAATAATAGCAACCACATAATAAAGCAATCTCATAAACCTTGTAGTCAGTTTAACATAGTAAAAATGCTAATTGGTTTTCTGTGTATAAAATATAGGTCAATTAAATATTAGGCTTCCCTGATAGCTCAGTTGGTAAAGAATCCACCTGCAGTGCAGGAAAACCCAGTTCGATTCCTGGCTTGGGAAGATCCACTGGAGAAGGGATAGGCTACCCACTCCAGTATTGTTGGGTTTCGCTTATGGGTCAGCTGGTAAAGAATCCACCTGCAATGCGGAAGACCTGGGTTTAACACCTTGGTTGGGAAGATCCCCTGGAGAAGGGAAAGGCTATCCCCTCCAGTATTCTGGCCTGGAGGATTCCATGGACTGTATAGCCCATGGGGTTGCAAAGAGTTGGACACAACTGAGTGACTTTCACTTCACTTCACTTCTAAATATCAGAATTCAGGGAACTCTTCATTATACTAGCAATAGCAGTCTTGATAGTTCTGTGGATTTACAGTGACAGTAAACTATAATACTATGTTAATTTTATGTCCAGATAACTTTAAAGAGCAAAGAGAAAACGGTGTATCTTACCTGAGCCAACCAAAAGTTATTTCCAACTTCATTCATTTTTATCATAGAGAAGAGTTTGACATTTTTATCTACTTGAAGTTCATTAATGGGCTCAATCTCTAGTAATCCAGTCTCATCTATAACATCAGCAGTGTCTATAGTCTCAAAATCCCATATCTTAAAAAATAAGAAAATACCTTAATGAATTAGCAGTTTCTGAATATGTATTTTCTAAGTCAGAATGGATATATTTTCTATGCCAGGAAAGACCCCTATTTTTTCAAGTCATTTCTTATTTCATGAAAATTAATGATGAGTAGATATAATTAAAACACCAGACAAAACCTAACCTCTGAGATTTTACTCTGAGAAATAGTGAATTATCATAATTTCCTCTTATTTATGGAGATTAGAGAGAAAAAGTCCATTCTGAATAAGAATTCTAGTTTGCCCAAAGTAAACTTTATTTCAAAGTTTCTATTAGGTCTTTCTGCATATAACATGGCTGTAAGGAATAAATGGTTCGGTCATTCACTGAAACATTATGACAAGCCTTGTATTATATTAGACCCGTGGGACCCTAGAAAGGAGACATAGATCTTTTTGCTGATGATTCAAGAACAATCTTCATTAAGCAGGGGGAAAAAAAAAAAGATGTAGGTAATGTCTTCATGAGATAATGTTTCTCTTCCTTACCATGGATTTAGACTATATTATTCAGGTAACAACTGTTGTTCTTAGGATAGACGACCAAGAGAACACTGGGGAAGAAGGAGGGAGCAGTTTTTAATGTGGTAGAGAGACTCGGAGGGACTTCCTCTGGGAAATGCCAAAGCCCAGGCTGGATGGTTCTACAGACACATCCTGCTACATCATCCTAGACTCAGCAACTCAGACTTGGGAAGGACTGGTGTTGTTCCATTGAGTACCCTCGTGGAGGAGAGTCCCAGATCCTAGGGTCAGACTAACTCCTGGGAGTTGGAGTGGGTTTTTCCTAAAGGGAGAGAGGTAGAGATTTACAATATAAAAGACTGACGAGATGAGAGTGAGCTTTGCAAAGGGGAAGTAAGCTTAGAAATTAGTGATGGCCATGAAGGAATCCTCTGTGAAGTATCCAACTTCTCTCGAAGTTTTCCTCCACTTGGTATCTTGATGTATTTGGGGGTGACATATGCTTTGGAGGATAGTGAAGGTATTGTGTAACATAATAAAGGACATAAAAGATTATCAGAGAAATGAGCATAACAGAACAAAATTAAACTTAACAGGGTTCAAAGAGGCAACGGTAAGAGGACAAACTGTGGAAGACATGGCTGTAATATATTGTCTGAGCCATAAGTAAGCTCAGTAAGTGTCAGAGTAACCAGATAGTTGGAAAAAAAAAAATGGTCTTACTCCTGATAATACCACTTCCTAAAGAATGTCCCGAGAATACTACCTTAAGAATATTTTCTTATGAAAGGCCCAAGAAGAAACGCATACTGAGGGGACCGCAAAGTAAACCAGAAGCCTGCAGGCTGGCCAGCAACAGCAGGGTAACTACACCTGGGGATGGGAGAAGAGGTGTGACAACAGCCAGAAAGACCGAGATGCAGGAGCAGTGTCCCTGATTAGTCCTGTGGGCAGGACGGTGTCCACGGGTGAGGACAAGCACGTTCATTAGTATAGGGGGTGGCGGAAGGGGAGCATCCATTGGCAAACCCCATCAGCTCACCTGTGTATTCCTAACTGGTAAAGTCAGTATAAATAAATAAATAAATGTTTGGCCTTGTTGTCCCTAGAAAGTGACCCATTTATAATAGGTATTTTGGAAGGACATTGGAGTCTGCTGTTAACATTGTGCTAATTCATTTTCCGAAGCGACTATTTCAACAACAGAATCAAAATAACAAAAGGTCCCCTCAGAAAATTTCAGTGGCAAGATATTAATGAATGTTGACTAGAAGTTACATAGACAGTTGGATCATAAAGAAGGCTGAGCACCAAAGAATTGATGCTTTCGAACTGTGGTGCTGGAGAAGACTCTTGAGAGTCCCTTGGATTGCAAGGAGATCAAACCAGTCAGTCCTAAAGAAAATCAACCCTGAATCTTCACTGGAAGGACTGATGCTGAAGCTATAATACTTTGGCTACCTGACACGAAGAGCCAACTCATTGGAAAACACCCTGATACTGGAAAAAGATTGAAGGCCAAAGGAGAAGAGGGTGGCGAGGATGAGATGGTTAGACAGCATCACCTTCTCGATGGACATGAGTTTGAGCAAACTCCAGGCAATAGTGGAGGACAGAGGAGCCTGGCATGCTACAGTCCAAGAGGGTGACAAAGAGTCAGACATGAATTAGCAACTATAAATCTACCACAAGAGAAGCATTACTTAAAATGAGTTGGCCCTTCTTCAAGTGACCTTTGTGAGAAATAAAAATTTGATAAAACCCATAGGGTCATCTACAAGACTTTGATGCAGGTGCCACTGTTCAAGTTTAGAGAAAACTTACCCTAACACATCCATCTGACCCAATGGTAATGACTTCGCCCTCGTCCAGCATTATCTGGTTAATGGGACCCTGGTGACAAGGCTTGCCTGCAGCTCGACTCAACTCCACTTTGATGTGGCCTCCTTCCCAAAGCAGCATGTTGCCCCATTCTGACCCTGAGAGCACCTGGCAGGTGTGAGGAAAGGAAAGAATGTACTTGAGACAGAAAAACATATATATTTGCCTCAAATAGCTAATGAGAAATGTTTAAAGATTTTTCCTGGTTATGAAAATAAATTTTTCTATTTTTAAAACACGAAAACACAGCAATGAAAATTCACTACCCCAGAAACAACCACTTATCACAATTTGTAGTTTTACATAATGATGTCAGGCAGTATGTTGGTGGTTAAATTTTCAAACACATCTGCAGATTTCTTTGTATATCTCTTAAGGACACAACCCAGGAGTGGAACTGCTGGGTCAAAATTTAGAGATATGTTTAAAGTTCTTGATAGATGAGAGTGATAATAATCAACTGTTATATAAGATGTTTGATAAATTGTGAGGCCATTACTGCAAATTATAGCAGAACAATAACCAATTTCAAACAAGGACAATGATCTGGAACCACCTCACATTAATGCATTTAATCCAGCACATCCCAAAATATGTAGCACCAAACACCAACTCTTAAGATAACTGAACTACTATTACATAGTAAGTAATACTAATTGAATATTGACTCCATGCCAAGCACTGCTTGAGCACTTAACACATGTTATTCTTTAATCCTAAAAACCATATGAACTAGGTACATTTACTGAGGATACCATGTGCAGTTGTACAGGTTGGGCACAGTTTTTCTCATTGGCACAAAGAAACCACAGGGCCAGTAGAAGTCCTATTGTTATCCCCCATCTTACAAAGTAAAAAAAAATAAAAAATAAAAACGGAAGCATATTAATTACCTTGCCCCAAATTACCCAGGAGTCAGGGTTCTTAACCAGGCACTCAACTAACGCTGCCTCAGTAGACATATGCTAGGATAAACAAAGTCAACCAGTTTCTTTTCTCTAGAACCGCTTGGAAGCTTTAATACAGAAGTGTTCACTGGGAATCACTGTAAGAAAGTTTTAGGTACAAAGGAATTTGACCAGGAAAGTCTTATTATCAGAGAGCTTCTGTGTAAAAGAATACTGCATGAAATGTCCTTTGGGGAACTCTGATCTAATTCTTTCCTGCCTGCTCGAGTACTTGGCAGCCCCATGGCCCTCTCACTGAGAGTCACTTACGACCTTACTCAGTCTTTTTTTATTTCTCCAGCCTGCCTATTATCTATTCTATCTGTCGAGCCTCAGCCCACTTGTTTTTCTTTAGACTTGCTTTTTTTCTGTCCAGTAACTAAAGCCACCCAAAGTCACTGAAGTCTATCAACTCACTCCTTTCTGAAATGTCACTCATGTCTAGCTTTCCTTTTCCATTTGTCCTGAGGAGAGTCCAGACTCTCATCATCTCTTCTTGGATAAAAGCAGTATCTTCCTCTGAGCTCATCTCCATGACTCCATTTTCCTAACTTGCTTGGCATTTTGTGGTCAAGCTTATAAATAACTTTTTCCACTTGTATCTCTGCTCTTCCATTGCTTAATAGTTCTGCCTGACCAAGTCCTTGTACCTTAGGAGCCCACCATACTTTTCAATCTAACTTCCCACTCCTTTCCAAGATGAGTGCTCCAAATTAATCCGGTAAATATGTAATAGTGAAGTCACTCAGTCGTGTCCTACTCTTTTTGACCCCATGGACTATAGCCCACCAAGCTCCTCGGTCCATGGGACTTTCCAGGCATGAATACTGGAGTGGGTTTCCATTTCCTTTTCCAATATTTACTCTTAACTTTAACTATTTCCTTTTGTGGCTCTCATTTAAAATGACTTCTTTTCTCCCCTACATCTACACAAACTCTACTGAGCCTTTTCAAGATATATCTCAAACCAAGTTTTTAATGGTCTTTATCTTAGCCTAATTCTTAGCAGAATTTGAAGCTAGAATGATTTATCATCATCTTATAGGTTTAGATATATAACTAATGATTTAGCCAGCATCCAAGGCTTTTTATTTCCTCCCATACATCATTATTTCAAGTTGATAATTTTCCACTAGGCAATGACTAGACCATTTGGTTTCTCAGAGTAGTATTTGTATATTGGCGCTTTCTTATACTTGAGATGATCACAAATACTATATAACCCACGTCTCTTATGTCTCCTGCATTAGCAGGTGGATTCTTTACCACTAGAACCATCTGGGAAGCCCACAACTCAACCCACTAGAAAGCCAAATACAATATTAATGGAAAATTTATCCTACAGGCAACATGTCTATAAGTTTTATAAGAAGAAACGACTAAAATAATAGGTTAAAATTGCAACGTTGCACTGATATTTTTAAAATGGATAACCAACAACAGCCTACTTTGTTGGAATTCTGTATAGCACATGGAATTCTGCTCAATGTTACATGGCAGCCTAGATAGAAGGGTAGTTTGGGGGAGAGTGGATACATGTATATGTATGGCTGAGTTCCTTCACTGTTCACCTGAAACTATCACAACATGTTAATCGACTAACTAAAACAAAATTAAAAGCTTTTTTTTTAAAAAAATTGCAGTGTTGCAGATATCACTATAAAGTGTCTCAATCTTCCTGAGAAATAGTTAGTGAGTGAGTGATAGTCACTCAGTCATGTCTGACACCCTGCAATAATCTGGTAATAAAAACAAAAGCTGTAAGACCCAGTAAACCTTTGACCCAGTAAATCTTTTAACCTTTGACCCAGTAAATCCTCTTGAAGCATCATGGCAAAGAAGACAGGCGGGAGAGAAACACTATAGACATTGCAACTCCATGACATAATTAAAATTAAAAGTGACAAGTATGTCACTACATTAATACATGAAAATGCCGGCATACTTCCTATGTACATATAATATTTGTAAAGACAAAATGATATGTACATGTGGACTAGTTTCACAGAATTAAAACTGATAATCTGAAAAGGCAAAATTAAATGCTCATTATATTTACAATTATAGTATCTGTTATTGACAATATTGGCAATGCTTTTTAGACTGTATAGCATGCTTTCATGCATGTACATCACTTCATTTCATTAATTTCATTATTGTAGAATAACAGCTGTACTCACCTTCCCATCCGGGAGCTCCATGTAACCTTCTATATCAGTAGTGGCTGTTTTGCCAAATCGACCCAGTGAACCCTGAAGTTTGAGGCCAGTGAATGTTAGAGCCATTTCCCAGAACCTGCAAACAATGAGAGATTAAATGTACTTAAAAGAAATCTTACTTTAACTTTAATGTCAACCATTTACATATTTAAAAGCCACATATTAGTTCATTTATCTATTCATTCAGTTCATTTGTTTTAAGCATCAACCACCTGTCAGGCAAAGCTCTAGGCAACATGAATTCGGCATCAAGCAAAATAGTCCAGAAAGAAAAAATTTCCTGCCTTTGTCAATCTTACATTTCAGAGTTGTGTTGTCCTATGCAATAGCCATACGTTTGACTATTTTTATTTAGATTTAAAGTAGTTAATATTAAATAAAATTTAAAAATTAGTGTTTTATTCAGACCAACCAGTTTCAAGAATTCAGTAGCTGCATGTGGCCAGTGTCTCTAGACTGACCAGCACAGGACACTCCCACCCTGGAAGAAAGTTCTACTACATAGTACCGCTTTAGAAGATGTAAATATTTTCCAAAAATTCTAATTTACTTGCTGTGTAACTTTGAGTAATTTTCTTTATCACATTGTATCTTCATTCTCTTATGTGTAAAATGAGAATATTATTTGCACCAACCTTATGAAATTGTTGGAAAAAAACTCTTAGAAGAGTGTCTAGTATACAAAATCAATAAATATTAAGTTACTAATATCTTCTTGTTTATAACCTAAACAAGTGAATAGTCAGAATGAAGAAAGTTATGTTGAAAAAAGAATCTGACCTACCAACTGGATGTAAAATAGATAATGGACAGTATTAACAAGTTAATAATATGAAGCCAAGAGCCTCAACAATCAACATCCTTCTCAGAGGCTGTGGTAGGTCCTTGACCATATATTTCCATTTCCTCTGCATTTCTTTTTATAACACATCACACATGAAATCCTTTAAAGTCTCTCTGTCTCCAAAGATATAGTACATAGAAAATATACACTTTAGTAAGCAATAGGAAAGTTAAAAATTTTCAACCTATAGTTAGCAGAGAGCTAGCTGAGACTTCTCAAGATTCAAAAACCTGTTCAATTATTCTATATTTTAAAAAGACCAGTTTTAAGTTGGAATAAAAAGAATTTAGGATAGATTATTTCTCATAAAGAGACACTGGAAGCAAGTTATGGGCAGCTTGAGAGTAGTGCCAGAAGGTTGTTAAATAAAAGGCAAAAAATCATTCCATCCTGAACAAAGAACAGTGTGTGATACAGTGAAAATACCCAGATATCAGAGACCAGGAATAGGCTCTGCTACCATTTAGTATTAAGAGTCAGGTGTCAAGAATATAACTCTCTGTTATAACTCTCATTTCACAAGTGAAGACTGAGTTCAGAGACATCAAAATGACTTGTCCATCATACAGAATCACTTCAACACACTGAACAGTGGATCTGAAAGCACAGTATGAACTTGGACACAGCACACCAATGTTAGTAAGACATTACACAAACTCTCTCAGGAAGTGAAGCCTATAAGAAGGCAGCAGGCTAAATTCAAAGCCCTTCTTTTATCTATGCTGTTTTCAGTAATAAAATCTCCATAACCAACTAGAAAAGTTGCAGTATAGTTAGTTTTCAACATAACACATTTAAAAAGTATCCTAATGTTAACATCAGCAAAAGTTGTCTCCAGCTGATCAAACCTCTTAGAAAAGATCCTAACGATAAACGACCAGCATCTGTATCATGTGCGCAACCTACTTGATGTGGCCTGATCCCGAGGTAGTGAGCTGCTCGTCATCTTCAGGATTGAAAGTAACCTTAAAAACTTCCTGGGAGAAAGCTTTTGTCCTCAGTAGAGGCTTCTCTTCTTTCCAGTTCCAGATGGTCAGGGTGTGATCAGGGCTGCCACCGAC
The DNA here is from genome assembly GCF_029378745.1 of Bos indicus. Lineage (NCBI taxonomy): Eukaryota > Metazoa > Chordata > Mammalia > Artiodactyla > Bovidae > Bos > Bos indicus. The sequence continues at coordinate 58,820,927 of NC_091760.1, forward strand.
AGAAGCCAGCAGGGTACCATCGAAGTTAAAGTCCACATACGCATAGGCCAGATCAGTTCCATCTGAAAGGATGAGGAGATGAATGGGAGTCTAATAACAGAGATAACATTTCATTTTCAAAACTGTATTATTTCCAAAATAAAAAGGCAAGAGAGAACACCCGTCGTGACGTGCATTGGTGGAAGAATGTCAAGAATCCCATAAAGAAACAATTTCAAAACCATTCATCACCTCTGGCTGGAGAACGTATTACATGATATGGAGGGAAAGGGTAAGCGTGAAGAAGTCTTAATCACATTTTGCCTGAGAAAGATGCATTGAGAATATATTCTATTTTATGAAGCAGGGAAGACATGTTAGAGAGCATGTCTAACAAAAACATGTTAGACAGCAGAGAGAAGTCAATTTAAAATCTGCCACTGAATTTTTCACAAAATAAAAATGATGACTCTCGGTTTCTGGTTATGCATGTGAGGAGCTAAGAAGTTACCATTCCATCCTAACAACAAGTAAAAAGCTGAAAAGATGAAAAAATCAACAGTTCTTCTTGAATCTGTAAGACAGGGAAGAAACGGGGGCAAAGCCCTGCCCCTGAGAACGGAGAAACCGACAGGAAAATATAAGAGATACTCAAGTCACCACAGCAGAGACTTCCAAGCAGAAACAGCCAAAACAGCTTGAGGAACCACTGCCTGGCAATAAAACCTGAACTCTGATTGCAGGAAGCTCATTGTGGACAAGTCTGGGAATTAAAAACTCCAGGGGAACCAGTCACAAGGTGGCCCCAACAATGTTGTGAGATTTATCTCCAGGAGCTTGACTAGATTCCTAAACTAAAAATCTCCAGAGGCTTCCAACAGAGGGAGGGAGAAAGGAGCCATTTTGAAATACCCCAGAGTCCTCTGGTCTTAATAAGGTCTGCCCTCAGGGGAAACTCATTAACTAATTAACCAGAGCCTGAACAGCTGGGGTTTAATCAGCAGCCTAACTGCCCAGCAGAAGGAAATATCCAACCCAGCCCACTCTAGCCATCCTCTCCCACCTAAGCTGGGAGAAAATGCTGAGAAATGTTTGTGAAGTTCAGAGTTCAGAGGCATAGGCTCACCAAAAAAAAGAGACCTAATCATAGGACTAAAGAATTCTTTCCTTCCCCCGCAACCTACCATCAGGTTACCAAACGCCTGTTTACCACAGTTCTTTTTACCCAACACATCGTGTCTCGCTATTCAGAAAAAATGTCAAGGCATATACCAAAAAGCAAAAAAAAAAAAAAAAGACAACTTGAAGAGATAAAGCATTCATCACAACCAGACATGGCATAGATCCTGGAATTATCAGATTGGGAATTTAAAACAACTATAATTAATATGCTAAGAGCTCTAATGGATAAAGTAGCCAACATTAAGAGCAGAAGAGCAATGTCAGCAAAGAGATGAAAATCCTAAGAACCAAAAAGGGGATCATCCTTAATAACCCGAGTGGGCCTCATCCCATCAGCTGAAAGCACGTAGAAGCAGAACTGGGGTTTCCCCAAGGAAGAACTTCTGCCTGAAGACATAGAATCAATTCCTGCCCAAGAATTTCCACGCTGTGAGTGTGCCCTACAAACTTCAGATCTGCCAGCCCCCAATTATATAAGCCAATTCCTTCAAATAAATCTCTCTTCTCTCGCAGACCGGTTCTGTTTCTCTGGCAGACCCTGACTGCTACAGTAATGTGAGGTCATCTTGAGAATTCTGTTCACCTTAAACATGAGATATTTAAAGATTCTAAGACTCACCTTGAAGAATTCTATAGGGCCTCATTGAAGGATATTCATAAATGATTATCTTTGGGAAAACTCCTTTTTCTGCTACTGTGAAATAAGTTTTATTGGGGTGAACCTATAAAAAACAAAAGGTCACTCAAGTATTAAAAGGGAGATTTTCATATAAATTGTTACAAGTATTCAGAACCTGTTACTTTATAATTGGTTTATTAGGATCTACTCCAACAGAAAACTCAAAGCTGGACATCTACTAAATACTTGACAGTGGATATAATTTAAACTGAGAACTAGAAGGGTACGCACTTAAGTTTTACTTTGATTAATAGAGTTGTGTTTAACTCTACAATTTTTTAAATTGCCATCTGAAGAGCTAGAACGGTGGGTCTCAATCTTTAGCAGGCATCAGTATCACAAGAAGGGCTTATTAAAGCGCAGACTGCAAGCTTTAGCACTGGAGTGTCTGAGTCAGTAAATTGCGGCTGAGATCTGAGATTGTGTATTTACACTTCTATCAGTTGCCCAGGTGATGCTGGTGCTGCTGAATCTGGGGGCTGCTCTTTGAAAACAACTAAGTCAGACTGTTTACCTTGCATATAAATCAACCTAGCTTCTTGAATAGAAAATTCATGTCTCAGAGTAAGCTGTGTCACAATTTTTTAAATTTCACCTAACCAGCAATACATATCTCAGTATTTCAAATGATAGCCATATACATTGGATGGAATCGTATGTTCATTCCTGTTATTTCTGTTCATTGACACAAATAGTTTATCCAGGGAATATTTACTGTATTTCCTTTGCATCTGACTTAGAGATATTGTATCTTTCACACTTTCAGTAATTTTACATCCATTTCTTCACAGCAGGCTCTGCACTTGTTCTGTCTGGTCTGCTCACAACCAGTAGGAAGCGCAAGGGAAAGATTAGATGTTCAGATCACGATCCCTCTAGAAACCCTCTTGAGCATCTCATAGGGAACTGCTGCTTGTATGAGCCCCACATCCTGTCCATTTCTCCTCCTTTCTCTTTCCCTGTGAGGTCTCTCACAGATTAATCTCAACAGATGCCCTTCTCCTGATACCAGTGACGCTGAGAGGACCACTCAGGCTGCCTATTACTGGTGAGAACAGATCTGGGATGCCTATTTTAAGGAGCACAGAGTAGAGAAACAACCAAGAGAAAAGCCATTGCTATTCAGAGGTCAGATAAGATAGTTAGAAAGGTATTCTTTTGATGTGGCCACTAATAGGGTCATTGGCCACCTTAGTGAGGTGACAGGAAGAAGACAGCAGAAGTTCAGCTTTGAGGGAAAGATAAAAAATCAGGGGGGTGGGGCTTCTCTGGTGGCTCAGTGGTAAAGAATCTGCCTGCCCATGCAGAAGAAACGAGTTCAACCCCTGATCCGGGAAGATCCCACATGCCACAGAGCAACTAAACCCACGTGTCACACACAACTCTTGAGCCTGTGCTCTAGAGCCAGGGAACCACAACTACTGAAGCCCAGGTGCCCTAGAGCCTGTGCTCTGCAGCAAGAGAAGCCACCACACTGTGAAGCCCACTCAACACACTCGAGAGTCGCCCCTGCTCTCTGCAACTACAGAAAAGCCCGTGCAGCAATGAAGACTCGGCATAGCCAAAAATACATTTTTAAAATTATATATTTTAAAAAGTCAGTAGGTAAAGAGAATACATGGTTAAAAGGGTTTTTTTTTTTTTTTTTTTTTTTAAATCAGGGCTTGAGGCTTTCAGGATCTTAATTCCCCAACGAGGGTAACCAGTGGACCCCCAGTGAAGTCCCAGAGAGGGGCCTTTTAAAATGAGAACAAGTTGATTTAATAGTATGCTTTCATGCTGAAGATGCCCAAGGAGGTAGAGGGTGAAGATACAAGAGAGAAAATGACTAATGGAGACAGACACCTGGGAGGAAGGAAAAGACAGACTTGAAATCACACATCTTTTTGTCGACTACTTGAAATTACTGAATAGACAATTATACTTCATCTCCTAATGTTCAACTCTATACTTGCATTTTATCTGGCATTTAGCTCTAATTATTACATGAATTACCACTCATGTTATTCATCTTGGTAGGAAAGTCACTCAACCTCTATTAACCGCATTTCCTTATCTGCAAAATGAGATGACGATATTATTAATATCAATATAAGTAGTGTAATATTGCCTGGAGCTAATGTCAGTGAACATAGTGGTTGTAATCACGAATTGAAAATGCCTTAGAATAAAGATTGCTGTGCACCTCATGCAATCCCATAAGACTCCAAACGAACACACAATTGGATTTTTTTTCCTAAATTACCAAAGGCATACCCCAATGACACCAATTCCTATTCCACTGCTACTTCGCAAGTAGGTCTGTTCTTTGGTTTTCAAATTCAGAAAAATCAAGTGGTTCCCAGCTATGTACATCACGGTATTGCTTTCCAGAAGTTGTAGGTTGGCCCGCTTTCTGCAGTCATAACCAAAGGAATGTCTGTGGGTAAGTTGCTAAGGAAAAGAAGTGAAACAAAGTAACCATGGGGGGTGGGGGGTGGGTAAGCAAGGAAATAAATATATTTTTTAAACCCATACCCTTAGTAGCTAAATTTTATGTGAAACAGTTTTTTAATGTATTACTAATGTAACCTTATTTTTTAATTAAGTGAAAATTCTCATACTCTAAGTTAATTTAATTTTCCTAGGAAAACCCTGAAAGAGCATTAATTTTATTTAATTTTGTTTTCAATAAAAAATAAAGTTGAACTTTCAATTTGAGTACTATAGGTTTCCCTCATAGCTCAGTCAGTAAAGAATCTGCCTGCAATGCATGAGTCCCAGGTTCAATTCCTGGATCAGGAAGATCCCCTGGAGAAGTAAATGGCAACCCACTCCAGTACTCTTGCCTAGAGAATCCTATGGACAGAGGAGCCTGGCAGGCTACAGTCCACGGTGTCACAACAGTCGGACACGACTTAGTGACTAAACCACCACCAAGGACAAAGGTGCTCCCTAAATAATTTCATTTTCCTCTCTCCTGCTAACATTTCCTTTCTGTATCACTAACCAGTATACGCAGGTATATAGATGAATGTGTGTGCATTTATGCTATAGAGTATAACTTCATTAATTCAAAATAGGTTTAAAAAATTGAGCTGTAAACTATTTTCAAATGTACATTGTTATTATACTCAAGCTCAAATTAATATAATCCAAAATATGACTATAATAATTAAATGAAGTCAATCTATTAAAAAATTATCATTTGCAAAGAAATATATTACATAGTGTAACTTAAATAGATTCTTATTTTCCAAGAATTCATTGCTGACCATAGAAGTTGAAGGTTCACAGGACAAGTATCTATTTTTTGAGCCCATGGTTTTCTTTGTAATCTGATTTTAGATGATTCCTCATATTTTTTAGTAAATACTTTCAAAAAAAAATTATACAGAGATTTTAACAAGAGGATCTGTAGGATGTTAAAAAATGATCAAATTTTAACTAGTGCGATTTGAATTATGAAGTATAAATTATAACAACAAGTAACTATAGATATCTCATTGCCTAATAGTTAAATTGAAAAAGAGAGAGAAAACATTTCAGGGGCATTTGTACAATAAAAAGGAATTTTATAAATTTAAAGACACAAATGCCTAAAATGGAATCTTATGTAGAAATGCAAATGAATATGCAATCTAAGATCTAGATGAAACTATTCTTGCCTTATGGAGAATACCTGGGGCTGCCTCACAAATAAAGACTAGAATCTAACAGAGCCTGGTTTTTGTTATTGTTCAGTCACTCAGTCGTATCCAACTCTTTTTGACCCCACGGACTGCAGCATGCCAGGCTTGCCAGTCCTTCACCATCTCCCAGAGTTTGCCCAAACTCATGTCCATTGAGTCAGTGATGCCATCCAATCATCTCATCCTCTGGCATCCTCTTCTCCTCCTGCCTTCAATCTTTCCCAGCATCAGGGTCTTTTCCAATGAGTCACTTCTTCACATAAGGTGGCCCAAGTATTGGAGCTTCAACTTCAGCATCAGTCCTTCTAATGAATATTCAGGACTGATTTCCTTCAGGATTGACTAGTTTCATCTTCTTGCAGCCCAAGGAACTCTCAAGAGCCTTCTCCAGCACCACAGTTCAAAAGCATCAATTCTTCAGTGCTCAGCTTTCTTTACAGTCCAACTCTCACATCCATACATGACTACTGGAAAAACCATAGCTCTGACTATATGGACTTTTGTTGGAAAAGCGACGTTTCTGCTTTTTAATACGCTATCTAGGTTTGTCATAGCTTTTCTTCCATGGAGTGTCTTTTAATTTCACAGCCGCAGTCACCTTCTGTGGTGATTTTGGAGCCCAAGAAAATAAAGTCTGTCACTGTATCCAGTTTTTCCCCATCTATTTGCCATGAAGTGATGGGAATGGATGCCATGATTTAGCTTTCTGAATGTTGAGCTTTAAGCTAGCTTTTTCACTCTTCTCTTTTCACCCTCATGAAAAGAGTTCCTCTTCCTTAGTTCCTCTTCTCTTTTTGCCATTAGAATGGTATCATCTGTACATCTGTGATTGTTGACATTTCTCCCAGCAATCTTGATTCCAGCTTGTGCTTCATCCAGCCCAGCATTTCACGTGATGTACTCTGCACATGGGCTTCCCTTGTGGCTCAGCTGGTAAAGAATCCACCTGCAGTATGGGAGACCTGGGTTCGATCCCTGGGTTGGGAAGATCCCCTAGAGTAGGGAAAGGCTACCCATTCCAGTATTCTGACCTGGAGAATTCCATGGACTGTATAGACACTCAGACATGGCTGAGTGACTTTCACTTTCACTCTGCATATAGGGCTTTCCAGGTGGTGCTAGTGGTAAAGAACCCGCCTGCCAATGCAGGAGACACAAGAGATACTGGTTCTATCCCTCGGTCAGGAAGATCCCCTGGAGGAGGACACAGTAATCCACTCCAGTATTCTTGCCTGGAGAATCCAATGGACAGAGGAGCCTGGCGGGCTACAGTCCATAGAGTCACAAAGAGTCAGACATGACTGAAGCAACTTAGCACGCTTGTACTTACTCTGCATATAAGTTAAATAAGCAGGGCGACAATATACAGCCTTGACAGAGCCTGGTATGGGGCAGGAAGTTCTGCCTACCCTCCTTTTCCCTCTCCTTAATCACTGCTCTCACCTTTCCTTCTTCTTCCTCTCTTTTCCCTTTTCCCAGATACCAGTATAACATTCTAGAGGGCTAGAGGTACATCTGTAACTATAAAGGGAGAAATGAGGTACAATCACCTCACTAATTTGGATGTTAGTAGAGAATCAGAGACATGCTCATTAATCTAATATTATCATCTATGATTTCAAGGGGGAAACTTTGCCTTGCAGCTGCATGGATTGAGAGCCCTTTCAAATGCAGAATGGGTAAGACTGTATCTTCCCAGACACTCTTTCTAAATCAATCACAACCTGCTTGAGGGCAGAGACTGCTTCTCATTTATGTTTCCTGGAATGCCCCCCAGAGTCTTGAACCTATTAGGCTAAATGAATAAATGAATGAATGCATAACTAGAATCTGAACTCCCCCTTTTAAACCCAGAAGACAAGACAGTCCATAAGCAGAGCTCTGAAAATGTAAAAATGTGTTCTGATACATCTCCAACTCCCTTGTGTTTTACTTCATCCTTTCTTCTGGCATCTTTTAACTTCTTACCAAAGGCTTAGGGACTTCACTGTCTGTCCATAGCCGCCTAGGACCTCCACTTTAAAATGGTGTTTAAACACTATCTTAAGTTCTGTTTAGTGTCTTTTACAAATTATGCTGTGGTTTAGGTGATATTTTATATAGCACACATTTATTGATTGATTTAGAAGACACAAATGTTAAATCTGATATATACAAAGAATTTTAAAAGTACCTGGGGAACACATGACAGCTGAGTTCTTGGAGCTTCTCACAAGGAAACAGAGATTATTTGTTCAATCTCCAGAGAGTAGGACATAGTCTAACGCAGGACATCCATAAAGGCAGATTTTGATTCAAGATCTGGAAGAGCTCTCTAATAATGGAAGCTATTCAAAAATGGGATCAGCTGCTTTGTGACTACCCTGGTTTTGAAAGTGATCAAGACAAGCCCAAAGCTTATACATTCACTCATCCAGCATGAGTAGAAAGGATTCATGCACTGATTCAAAAGTCAAGATCTCTCTGGCTCCCTGATTTATAAACTCAGCGTCTCTCTCTAAAACAGAGATCCTTGTATTCTGAAGCAGCAAGTCCCTAGTGTTGACATCCAGGAGAAGGCAGCACAATGAAAATCACCTGAGAAGTTTTTCAGAGGACGTATGCCCAAAGCCCCGTCCTCACGGAAATAACGCCAGTAGGTCCAGGAAGCTTTCTGAGCATGCGCATGTCAGTAGAAGCTTCTGGATGACTAATAAACCACCTCATTTGAAAAAATAGGCTAGGAAGCCAACAGCATAACTTTCATTGATAACTTGTCCAAGGGCTACAATTTTTTTTTAAAAAGGCCCTCGAGAGAAAACTCCAGGTTTACAAGTTTCAGGGTGAATTAGTTTTAGTTATACCTAGGATTAGAGAAACAGAGTTAGAAGCTAAAATAACAATCTGTTCGATTTTTAAATAAAAAGCAATACTGAGTCAGGAAGAACACTGCCCTACCTCTGTAAGCACCCCTTTTATAAAGGGCCTAAACCTCAGTGTTCAGGCCATGTGGTCATAAACACTGCTCTTTGGAAGGTAAGCATACTAAACTGCTGAACAAAGGCCTTAATGGAAACTGTCTTCAAACCAGTGCCTTACAAACCTACATCATAAAGTGATAGCAAACCCCAAATCTCCTTGTTAATTATCCTACTTTTACATTTCTCTATAGACTCTTATTCTCCTATTAAAACCTGTACTTTTGTTCCCTGCTTCCTCCTCAGGGTTATCTTCTCTATAACTTATCTGATAAATAATGTGAAAGTACTAAGGCCTGACAATGGCCATGTTAGTATTTTAAGAAGGGAGATCAATGATTTTCACTTGACAGGCACTGAAAAAGGGGGCAAAGCTGGTAGTGATAAATGGGAATAAAAGTCCTCCTGGTTTCCTTCACATCAGATCTCCTGAAATGACAGCCAGAAAAGCATTATTTCTTTTTATGGTTATTTGGCTTCTAACAAAAGCTTAGTCTAAATTAAGACCATGGCTATAGTTTGCCAAGCCCTGACCTAAAAAGCTGAAATCCAAAATTATACAAGATTGGAGTGGATACACAAGTGTAAGAAGATCCAGCGGTATGTTTGAATCTGGAGTCACAAAAGGCATTGAGACAAGCTCCATGTAATCGTAGAAGAAGCTTTCTGATATTTTCTTCTTAACTTCCTCCTCTGCCTCCTCTGCATCTGGGGCAGGAGTTTCCATATACCGAGATTCTAAAAAGTGAAAAATATTTTAACTAAGAAGAGTGTCTGATCAATCCTAATATCATATTTCATGAAGACAAGAAAAATGCATCTAGCCCATAATACTCTAGCAGTAACTACTACTTCTGGCCTGAACACAGGATGCACCACAAGGGAGCACCTGGCTACAGTAGTCTCAAAAGACAGCACATGATCAGTTCCAAGGAAGAGTTATTCTCACTGATGTAGGGTTGATCCCTCCTTATACCATCCCACTGCCCAGAAAAATCCAGTATGAGTGTGTGATTCTCAGAAATGAAATGTACAGCCCCAGAGCTGCTAAACCACCCTATCAGAACATGTTTTATATTCTTCCTTTTATCACTCCCCACATACCTTGCAAACATTTCTTTTATGGATTTACAACTGTTAAGTTAAAACAGGGACAATCACTGATACAAAACTAATAATAATTACCTCCAAGGCTTTCTGCATAATCATCTTGAAATGAACTTGAACTTCCTTCCAAATGTCCCATATACGATTCATCATCCTCTATGTATGATTCTTCCCCTTCAGTAAATGCTTCACCTGTGGTATTGTCAATAGACTTGTGATCCTCTTTCATAGAAGCTATTAAAAATAAATTGTTTTAATAATTTCTAAATTTGAATTAAACACTTTCTTATTTTCAAAGAAGCTAATATGTCCAATTCGTTTGTACTCTAAATTGAATGAATTTTAAACTCTAAAATTCTTACAAAAATCATTTTATTTGGTCACTCTTGTAGCTTTACAAAAATTGTTTCAAGCTTTTCCTGTGAGTTAATCTCCATTTTCACTTCATTACCAGTCTATTTCCTATCAAAACAGACTTATAAGAAAGTAAAAGGTAAAGAAAAAAAGATTGGCTGGTATGCTGCTGTCATTTTTTCAATTTAATTTGATTTGACCAACCTATTATTTATATGGGACCTTTTAAGGGCTTCCCTAGTGGCTCAGCTGGTAAAGAATCTGCCTGTAATGTGGGAGACCTGGGTTCAATCCCTGGGTTGGGAAGATCCCCTGAAGAAGGGAACAGCTACCCAGTCCAGTCCATGGGATTGCAAAGAGTCAGACGTGACTGAGCAACTTTCACTTTACTTTTATGTCAAAGATCAATAAAGCTGACTGAGTGACTAAGCACAGACAAGAATAAACTTCTCTGGGTGTGACTATTTATCTCTGAATGATATCCCAGTAATAAGTCAGATTATTCTCTTGAGAACAAGCTAGAAGAAAAAGAGAATTGGAATGGGAGTAAAACAGACCTACTAACAGGTCTAAGTTAACATTCAGACCAAGTCCAAACATGAGTGTTGTTCAAATATACCATGTCGAGCAGGTGAATGGGCCAGGTAAAGTTTCAGAATAACAAGGCAGAAATGGTAAGTGTGCTAGACATAAGTGGAACCGCCTAGCAGATCTAGCTGTGAAAGTGAAAGTGTTAGTCCTCAGTCGTGTCTGACTCTTTGCGACCCCATGGACTGTAGCTCGCTAGGCTCCTCTGTGTATGAGATTCTCCAGGCAAGAATACTGGAGTGGGTAGCCATTCCCTTCTCCAGGGGGTCTTCCCAACCTAGGGATCAAACCCTCAAGCAGATTCTTTACTGTCTGAGCCAAGATCTAGCTGAGATGAAGGTAAAAGATGAGAAACAAGGCCCAAGACTAATATGAATGGGGTGAGAAAGCTGGGCCAAGCCAATCAACAAGACAACAGGATAGGGTTCTGTAGGATTCATGCATTTGGATGGAAAGAAAATAATCCTGGACACCTAAATGTGGCCCCATTTCTTGAATTGCCGCAAGAGGGACCCTTGGCTAACTATTCTCCAATAATACCACTGAACAGCTATCTTAGCTCTTCCATGTGACTATCACAATCAATTATTATTTCCCTGCCTCTAGATTACAATATTAAAAGCTTGACACCCAAGCTGCCATGAAATGAATTAAGGCTGCCAGCTAGGAAAATGGAAGTGGGAGTGAATACAGGTGAAGGGGAGTGAATCATTTTTCTAAAAATGAATATTCTGAGCCTAGTTGAAGGGCTGTGACACTGATAGCAAAAGTGCAGCTTGGAAAGAAAAAACTAACAGGCAGTGCTGGACAAAGGGTCATTATCATTAAATCCATCCATCCAGGAAAATGCTGCAAAGGACTGGAAGCTATCAAGTAGACAATCCTCTGTGCAGGAAGCAGAGAAAAGTGTAAACAAAAGAGATGCAAACTGAAGTTTTTTGAGGAGAGTGATATTTGGGCAGGATAATTCTAGTGGAAGTATGGACAGGATGACTTGAGTAGAGATCCTTGTTATAAAAGTCCAAGTAAGAGAAGATCAGAGATCAGATCAGTCGCTCAGTCGTGTCCGACTCTTTGCGACCCCATGAATCGCAGCACGCCAGGCCTCCCTGTCCATCACCAACTCCCAGAGTTCACTCAGACTCACGTCCATCGAGTCAATGATGCCATCCAGCCATCTCATCCTCTGTAGTCACCTCCTCCTGCCCCCAAACCCTCCCAGCATCAGAGTCTTTTCCAATGAGTCAACTCTTCACATGAGGTGGCCAAAGTACTGGAGTTTCAGCTTTAGCATCATTCCTTCCAAAGAAATCCCAGGGCTGATCTCCCTCAAAATGGACTGGTTGGATCTCCTTGCAGTCCAAGGGACTCTCAAGAGTCTTCTCCAACACCACAGTTCAAAAGCATCAATTCTTCGGTGCTCAGCCTTCTTCACAGTCCAACTCTCACATCCATACATGACCAAAGGAAAAACCATAGCCTTGACTAGACGAACCTTTGTTGGCAAAGTAATGTCTCTACCAGACCACCTGATCTGCCTCTTGAGAAATTTGTATGCTGGTCAAGAAGCAACAGTTAGAACTGGACATAGAACAACAGACTGGTTCCAAATAGGAAAAGGAGTTCATCAAGGCTGAATATTGTCACCCTGTTTATTTAACTTAAACGCAGAGTACATCATGAGAAACGCTGGACTGGAAGAAACACAAGCTGGAATCAAGATTGCTAGGAGAAATATCAATAACCTCAGATATGCAGATGACACCACCCTTATGGCAGAAAGTGAAGAGGAACTCAAAAGCCTCTTGGTGAAAGTGAAAGTGGAGAGTGAAAAAGTTGGCTTAAAGCTCAACATTCAGAAAACGAAGATCATGGCATCCGGTCCCACCACTTCATGGGAAATAGATGGGGAAACAGTGTCAGACTTTATTTTTCTGGGCTCCAAAATCACTGCAGATGGTGACTGCAGCCATGAAATTAAAAGAGAAGATAAACACCTAAAATAAAACATAATATGGAGAAATCATGGGTTGGCCAGATAATGCCTCAGATAAACTGAAAGAATTTAATGTACAATTTATAAGTAAATTGATTTCCCCAGGACCTGATCTCCTCCAGGTGAATAGTAAAAATTGTATTTCTGAAGCTAGATTTAGGACTAGAAACTAAAAAAAGTCAAGATTCCACTAAGCTACCTCACACCATGATGCCCAGTCAGAAAGAACTGGCAGTCTTTTAAAAATCCTATTACAAAGTCTTCACTTTCCCTTATATCTACATGTGATATTCTTCCATGTATGGTATCCAATTTAATTCTCAGACAGCTCACAATGGTCATTTTGTGGGTAGGAAAATTGAGGCGCAGAAAGCTGAAATAATTTATCTAAGATCAAGCATCTCTAAATAGTAGACCCAGGACTCAAAACTGAAGTCCAATTCTCTTTCCACGACACTGTATCAGAGGGGCCCATTAAAGACCTTGTAGACCCGACAGGAAGGAGCCAGACCAGATGCGAAAATGGGTCACTATCAGTATAGAGATGATAGTAGCTTCTCTGTTCTTTAGGAGCTAGAGATAAAATTATTAAAACACAGAATCTTCCCCCTAAAGAACTTAAGAGTTTAGTAAGGGAATTCAACAAGTAAACTTTTCTGTCATATAAACTTAGACGTACACTCTTTAAAAATTATTTTACCTAAATTTAATAATAAAGACCCTAAATTTATACTAAAATCTTTACTTACTTCTTGATGGAGATCTAGAGGAATGAGACTGCCTTCTGTCACTGTTTGACCTATCTGATTTCCCCTCATCAGTATCCTGATCATCTGGTTCCTTCATTTTCCCTGTAAGCATAAAATTGAGACAGAGAAAGGGAGAGAGCTATAAAACAGAAATCAGAATTTTTTTCCTCTCAACAAATTCCACAAGCACCAAACACCATATGTGGTGACAATCGTATATTTACACAGTATCAGAAATGACTTTACCAGCGGGAGGCCACAACTACCATCAGAGACCTCTGCGATGTGGCGAAAGAGAGTCAGACACTCCCTTCCTCCAGCAAACTTGTCACCAGACAAGCTGTGGTTTTCCAGAGGTCCACAGTGAGACACCACCCAAGCCCATCATCATTCCCTAAATGCTCCACCATTAAAATTAACCCTCTGCCATCCTGCCTCGGGTTCATCCCCTCTGCTTCCTCTTCCCATCATCAAACTCCCCTGGTGTTGCTAATCAATTTCAATACTTAAATATTTGTTGAGGACATATTCTCTGTATCAAGTCTTATGTTAGGCAATAAATTACAGTACTGAACTACAAAGATACAACCCTTAACTTAGTGGAGCTTGTTTAGAAAGACAAGTATTAAACAAGCAATTAAAATGTAATGAGTTTTACAAAAATTAGGGTGCTGTGGGCACATATAGCAAGAAGATGAAACCATGTCTGGAGTTAGCAAAGGGGCATTTGAGATGGGACATTAGAAGAGGTTGGCCAGGCATGAAGTGGGAAGTGAGGGAGCTTCAGAGAGATGCTTCCGTCTATGAAGGGCTGAAAGCAGGCTACTGGCTAGATCAGGAGAGTAAAATGGACATTGAAGAGGAGGCAGGCAGCAGGTTATATAATTGTCTCTAAGTTTTGCTACGGAGTTTAGAACTTATTTCTATGGAAATTGAATGCCATTGAAGGTCTTTAAGGAGGGGAATGACATGAGACATTTTCTCTGTCCTCTCTCTCTATTGCAGCTCTTGTAGATGAGAACACCTACTATATCTTTCTTCTAAGTCTTCCTTTTCCTGCACTAAACATTGCCTGTTTCCTCAGCATCCTTCTATGGCATGGCTGGCAGGCGGAGTAGAAGTCCTATCTGGATCAGATTTGTGGTTAGATTCAGGTTTCAATCCCAGTTTTGCCACATAACTAGCTAATAAAACTTTACATCAATTCCTCAGCTGTAAAATGGGAATGTAGAGAAAACTTCTTATAAAGCTACTATGAAAATTAACTGAACTACTGCATTATTATACCATTCTGATCTCCAAAGGAAGACTATACCCCCAAAGCAGCTATGATCTACACTACATGATCAGTGCATGAGAGGGTAGGATGACTACCACCTACCTTCATCTTCTGAACATACTTTAATCCATCTGTTTTCTTGCACTGACATAATAATGACGCCCCCTCTTGATTTTTTTGTTCATTTTAATTCTTTTAGAATGAAGGAATTGGGAAGTTGTAACCTGGTGAGGCTTTGATGACAGAGAGACTTGTTTGGCCAAGAAAAAAAGGTTAGCTTGGCCACAGGCCAAGCTCCTAACATCCCTTAACCTGTTAGTCCTTTTATATGTAAAATAGAGATGATAAGCTTGTCTGGCAGAATCACTGTAAATATCAAATGAGATCTTTTATACCCACAGTTCTCAACTCTGGCTGCACTTTACAATCACTTGGGAAATGTTTCACAACATACCATTCTTACGGTCTCACTCCCTCTATAATTATTTTGGGCAGACAGAGAATAGAAACCAGGGGTAAAGATCAGTGGTTTAGAGCAAACTCCTTGTTAGGTACTGGAAAATGGGAATTTTACTATGATTACTATACATTCTCTTTAATACAGCGAGGGCTCAATAAATATGACTATACAATCTTGACAGTTGAAAGAGTTTTAATCTGGTCCAACCTCTCACCCAAGTCACACATCTACAGCTCAAGCCCAGCACCGCTAGAAAAGTAGTCTCGGCTCTTCCTGTTACTAGTTGTAGGGTGCTGAGTCAGTATTTAACCTCTCTGTGCCCTCTCATCTATAAAGTGCAATACCTACTTCACAAGGTTGTTCTGAGAGCTCAGTGAGTTAATACAGTAAAGTTTTCAAAGAAGAGTGCCTGATACTCACTATATAAAATCAGGATGAATGTATCACTTTCTGAATAAAGGAACAAATGAAAGAACACACCAAGAGACACCAGCTTCAATTTAAACATATCAAGAGAGTGAACACATTCTGTTAATGAGTCCTATTTCTTAGTAAGCTCATTTTATATTATACAAAATCTCCCTTTCTGCAGCTTGGATCTATTTGGCCCTTATTCTTCTGGGAACACATAGGACAAGTTTTTCTGTTTACTATAGCCATTCAAATAATTGTAGCTGGTTTACTTTCCTCCCCAGATCCTCTTTTCCCAGCTAAAGCATCTCAATTCTTTCAACTATTCCTCACTAACATGTTTTCAACTTTTTTCAACATCTGGACAGATCAAGAAATTAATTCCCAGTGCATCATATACCCCTCCCAATTTTATATGTACTTTGAAGGATCTGGACGCTTTCCAGAAGATATGAACCATCACTTTACTGGTTAGGGACATTGTGTTTTTTCAAGGTAGCCTAATATTACGTTATCTGCAAGGGTGGCATGTGCAGGCTCATTATATACCGAGTTTTCATAATCCATTTGTGGCCAGCTAGAATCACTAAACCTTATTTGTGTGTTCCTAATTTTGGGGGGCTCCAAAATCACTGCAGATGGTGATTGCAGCCATGAAATTAAAAGACGCTTACTCCTTGGAAGGAAAGTTATGACCAACCTAGATAGCATATTCAAAAGCAGAAACATTACTTTGCCAACAAAGGTCTGTCTAGTCAAGGCTATGGTTTTTCCAGTGGTCATGTATGGATGTGAAAGTTGGACTGTGAAGAAAGCTGAGTGCCAAAGAATTGATGTTTTTGAACTGTGGTGTTGGAGAAGACTCTCAAGAGTCTCTTGGACTGCAAGGAGATCCAACCAGTCCATTCTAAAGGAGATCAGTCCTGGGTGTTCATTGGAAGGACTGATGCTAAAGCTGAAACTCCAGTACTTTGGCCACCTCATGTGAAGAGTTGACTCATTGGAAAAGACTCTGATGCTGGGAGGGTTTGGGGGCAGGAGGAGAAGGGGACGACAGAGGATGAGATGGCTGGATGGCATCACTGACTCAATGGACATGAGTTTGGGTGAACTCTGGGAGTTGGTGATGGACAGGGAGGCCTGGCATGCTGTGATTCATGGGGTCGCAAAGAGTCGGACACGACTGAGTGACTGAACTGAACTGAACCATGTCCTATCTTATACAACTAAACTAGCTAGGTTTGGGAGTCTATTTGTAGAACTATCTTACATCTATTTTCATTAGACTCACACTCACTGTTCCAGCCTATGGCTAATCCTGTTAACCAACTCACTAGGTAGACTGTGAAGTTTTGAGTCAACCCTGAAGAAGTATAAAGAAAAAAGAAAATTACAGTACACAGTGATGCAGAGTATGTGTTGCTAGAAGGAAGTTGGCTAGAAGCCAGACAGAGAGCTCCCCAAGGTGACATTACTCAGATTCATTTCCTAGATTTCCAGAGTCAGTCCCCACTCTCACGAACTGTGTGCCAGAGCTGCTCACGTTGAGAGTCATAGATTCCTGCATAAAAACAGACACTCAGTTTTTACTTTATAGTGTGAAATACAACTGTGGATAGAATAATAGCTTGTGGGTTTTTTTGTTGTTGTTTTGTTTTTTAATGTTTACCATGTGTCAAGCACAGTTCTGAGGATCTTACACATACTGTTTACTGTTTCACGTATTTCTCAAAACTCCATGAGTTAGGTACATTTTACAGATGAGAAAGCAGAGCAGTTACTCTTTGAATCCTTTCCTCTCACCCAGCTCATGCAATTGAGTTCCAAGTGCTGTTGCCCAGTGTCCAGTTCTGCCTTTTGTATCCATTCTCTGCCTTCTAGTCCTACTGTCACCATCCTAGTTCTGGTCCCCATCCTGTCTCACCTCTGCCATTACCACAGCCCCATTCTCTTTCTCTGGTCCGTTTCTACACTGCCTCTTATATGTCTAAAACTCAGCTTTTAGTGTGCCACTCTTCTTGTTTAAAACTTTGTGGTTCCTCATTGCCGCAGAATAAGAACTCAGATTCCTTGGTGTGGCACAAAGGCCTTCACTGTAAAGTCTGCAGCTCATCTCCTGTCACCTTCCCCCTCCCTGAACGCTCCTCAGCCCCTCCTCCTTCCAGAAAGTTTTAGTCAGTAGCCAACTGGGACAACTCAGCGGTTGCCTGGACATGCTGCCGACTTGCATGTTACTATATCCTACTGTATCTTGCATGTGCTACATACTTGACCTGTATTATCCTATTTAATTGTAACAGGAACCCCATGAAGTAAGCACCACCACCTTCCCTGCCTAGATGAGGAAACTAAAGTGTAGAAGGTCAACCTGCCATGTGTCACACCGCTTAGTGTGGGATGGGGTGTCTTGTTGACTGAGAACCCAGGCACTTTCCCACCAACCACCCCACCCCTCTGGCTTTTGGCTCAGCCGGGTCTAACTCAGACTCCAGCTGTCCTGTCTTCCTCCCTAGTTAGATTATGAGCTTTTGCAGGCAGGAACCGTGTCCACTTTGTATCTACAGTGTGGAACCCCATTCCTGCGAATGCTGTCACTTCAAATGTTTAGCAAACTGATCCACAGACAGGATAAGGAATATGTTTCAACGAAGTCCGGAAAACACTAGTTCAGTTTAAGAGAAGTCCAAATAGAGCTCACTGCGCCCTGACTCACTAACAGATTTGAAGGGGAGGTTGTGGGAACTGCCAGGCTTACCTAAGGTACTCCACGGGCTCTCGGCTTTCTTTCGCAGTCACAGCACCAGTCCCAGTTCTCCGTTTACAGCGGTTACCACAGCAACGCCAACACACCTTCCAGACGGGAGGGGACTGCCGGCGCATGCGCTGCCCGAGGTGACTGTCAGTCAGCTCAATCTCATTCGCCCTCTAGCCCCGCCCATTTCGTGGCCCAGGACTCAGGATCAAAGCCAAACAGAAAGCCCAGCATCCTACTAGTTTATCAGCCCAGATTAATATGTATGTCTAGCTTATGATTATTATCCTAAGAATGCTTTATTGGTAACTTGAACACTTTGAACGATATGCCCAATAATACAAAATGGCTCAAAGCTTCCCTGATCACAGACTATCATCAGCAGAGATATATGTCACAGAGACATTTTTGTTTTATTTATTTTATACTATATTATCTCTGTTGGTCTTTAGGAGTAATATTTTATGTTGTGGGCTCTTTGGTAGCAGGACTCTAAGTGCACAAAATATAGACGTGGCTTGACAGATTTCTCAGTTTAGCAGTTTGCTCTCCCAACTGCTCTGAGGCACAGCCAGAGATCATTATTATTTTTAAGTACCTAACTAATGTTACTGGTTACAAAACATTGTTTTTAAATGGCTACAACCTTGCAATATGTGACAAAGAACTTTGCATCCAGAATTTTAAAAAAATAACTCATAATTCAATAAGAAAAAAACCCACCTAAATTTTTAAATGGCAAAGGACTTCGAATACTTCACTTCAGATATATGAACAATCAATAAGCACATGGAAAGATGCATAGGAGTAGGCTCTAGAGAGTTGCATACCACAATGCACACATTTCACACTGGGATGGATAAAAGTTTAAAAATCACCAGTACCAAATGTGGGAGGATGTGGAGCAAATGGAACTCCCATATATTGCTGCTGAAATGAAAGGTAACACAACCACTTCAGACACACCAATTGGTAGTTTCTTTAAAAGGTAAATATTTACCAAGACATTCCATCTCTAAGGCATTTTCCCAAGAGAATAAAAAATTTGTTCATACAAAGCCTTATATATGAATGTTCATAGCAGCCATATTCACAACAGCAAAAGAATTGGAAACCACCAAAATGGCTATTGACAGGTGAATGGGTAAATATATATACAATGGAATACTACTCAGAAGTAAAAAGGAAGAAACTGACACACACAAAATGGATGAATCTCAATTAGGATGAGTGAAAGAAGCCAGGTACAAAATGTTACAGTGTGTGTGATTCCATTTATATAAAATGCAAACAGATCTATGATGATCAAAAGCAGATCAGTGGTTGCCTAAAGCTGGAGCAAAAGGAGAGATGCACTGCAGAGAGACAGAAGACTCTTCTGGAGATGCAGGAAATGGTTTTAATTGTGCTGACAGTGCTGTGTGTATACACAACTGCCAAAGTCAATGAATTGTTGTCTTTAAACATATGTATGGATGTATTTTATTGTATATAAATTATTTCTCATGTTAATAAGAAAAATAGCTATATAATATTCTATTGGTTTCTTTCATGTTACACAATGATTTTCCAAAAACTGTGTATTATGCATTTATTGGTAATATTGGACTTCCCAATGGTGCTAGTGGTAAAGAATCTGCCTGCTAAGGCAGGAGACCTGGGTGTGATTCCTGGGTCAAGAAGACCACCTGGAGAAGGAAATGGCAACCCACTCTAGTATTCTTGCCTGGAAAATCCCACAGACAGAGAAGCCTGGCAGGCTACAGTCCATGGGGTCGCAGAGAGTCGGAACACAACTTAGTGACTAAATAACAAACTTATTTTTAAACAGCATGTAGTTATTTTCAAATAATATGCTCAACATGTTTTATTTCCACCTTAAAACATATTTAAATTTAAAACACTGGATCCAAATATTGAGAAAAATATAAATGCACTATAGAATGTCTTTAAAAATCTAGAAATACAGAGGGACTAGTGCATTAAACATCCCCGAACTGGCAGTCATTATGGAATGCTTGTGAATCAGGTCCTGTTCTTAGCATATTTACATCCATTTATCTCACATAATCCTCACAACCCTATAAGAAAGGTAATACCTCTATGGGAGAAATTAACTTGACCAAAGGACACAGCCCAAGCAACAGAGTTAGCACATGAATACAAGTTTTCTGACGCCAACACTTGCACCCTTAGCCACCATGCTATATTAGTTATTTCTTAAGTTAGTAGAAGTCAAATAATTGTTTTAAAAAAGAGCTTCAAGTCCTGGGCTTTACTTCTTATAAGCATTCTAACATTGGGTAACTTATTCCACCTCTAGAGCTCAATTTCCTCATCTATAAAGAAGAGTGGGATGGTATTTAAATATACTCAATTCATAGGTTAACTGTGAGAGCTAAATGTGGTAAGGGGCTACTGTAGCTTAGCACAGCACCAGCCACAGGAATGGATCAATAGAGAACAGCTCTTATCATTATGGTGCTTCCATACCATACACACTGTAAGAGGGCAGCAAAAATAAAATAAAATTTAAAAAATAAATAAATAAATAAAAACTGGAATGGAAAAAAAAAAAAAAAAGAGGGCAGCATAGCATAGGTTTTGAAAAAAGACTGCCTAGGTTCCCATCAAGTGCCACCATTCCCAAGTTATGTGACCTTGATAGAGGGCTTACCTCCTTGAGCCACATTTCCTCATCTGCAAAATAAGGATAATATTAATAGTGGTGTTGTTGCTCAGTCACTTAGTCATGTCCAGTTCTTACGGTGTCATGAAATCATGTGGCTAAAACAGTGCCTATTGCTTAGCAAACAGTAAATTATTATTAAATTCTGCTAATCCAAATGGTTTTGCTAATCGACTTCACTTTCACGCACTGGAGGAGGAAATGGCACCCCACTCCAGTATTCTTGCCTGGAGAATCCCAGGGATGGGGGAGCCTGGTGGGCTGCAGTCTATGGAGTCGCACAGAGTTGGACACGACTGAAGCGACTTAGCAGCAGCAGCAGCAGCATAGGAATGATTATATCACAACTGTGGATTTAGCTATCCACATATAGTTTTCCTCCCAAGCTGTAATCTGGAGAACTGCAAACTTTATTAAAATATAGCAAGTGATCACTGGCTTTCTGGGGCATATTGGAGAAGACATGTTAGCAAAAAACTTGCATCCAAACCCAAGAAACACAAGTAATCTGAGTTTGGACTGTTAAAAGTAAATACAAGTAGTACATCACAGTCAAACACTGCAGAGTTCACCGGTCTGCAATGCTATATATAGATTTATGGTTCCCAAGTTTGACCATGAACCAAGCCACATGAAAGGCTTATTTAAAAAGACATCAGAGTTTCTTCTTCTTTTTTTTTTTTTTAGGTCTGGGGTAGGGCCCCCAAATTTTCATTTCTAGTAAGTACACCAGGTGATGCTGATGCTGATGGCTGGGGTTCATGTTTCAAGACCCACTGATGCTGTTGGTTCTGAAAGTTGATAAACAGGAGCTAAAAAAGGCAGTTTAACTGTTAATTAAAACCAAATATGCACTAATTTATGATTTGGGGTAATAAATATCTTTATAATGATGTTTCCCAAACTTGGCTATTCACTGGAATCATCTCAGGAGGATTTTCCCCAACCCCCCAGAGATTCCAACTTAATTGGTCTAGAGTGAGGACTGGGAATTGGGAACTTTAGAAGGTCCTCAGATGACTCTAATGGCATCTGAAGTTGAGAAGCATTACTTCAGAAGGCCTACGAAAGAAAGCCTCCTTACTCTGCATCTATTATTACTGGAGCTTTTTCAATCTACTTGTGTATTTTATCAGCAAAAACAAACATTAACAGGATGAAGACTTACATGCCAGTCCCACAGGTTCCCAGTGAGCTACCGGTAAAAGTTCTTTGCATTGTTTCTCAACTCTGACTGCATATGAAATCACCCTAAGTAGCTTTTAAAAATGTCATGCAAAGGCATCTTAGAGGTTGAAAGGAATATAGAGGAAAAAAATAAAGAGTCAACAAGTTGGAGAATATGAAAGAAAATATTGAGTTGGCCAAAAAGTTCAACCCAATCTATGTCAAAATAATGCATTCACAAACCAAGCAGATAACCTGACATTTCAATAATACAAGGAATAACACCAAAATGGTTTGATATGCCAGACAGGGAAAGTATTTATTAAATACCAAGTTTTAAAAAGTGCAATACAGATGGAAGAATCTGCAGTAATGCAAATGCACACAGATGACTTCACATAAATCTAATCAGTGATACCTGTGCTGTCTGAGAAAGTTCCCCCAAGTAGTTTCAATGTGTTTCCCCTTCCCAGTCGCACCTCACTTAGGCTGAGAATTCCTATCATAGAGCCAAGGAGCAGAGACCATGCCAAAACCCAAGTTTAAAATAGCAACCAATATGTGAGCCCAAACAGGTACCTTAAGAAAAATTTACCCTGAAGGTATAGTAGATTATAGGCTGGGGAAATGTGCTAGCAACGTTTTGTACTCAATTCTGTCCCAAACATTAAATAAGCCGTAAATCAATGTTCCTGTACTGAGATATTCAAGCTCAATTGTTATTTATTTAACATACATTACCATAACTAATGTGACATTTTCACATTTGAAGACTATGTAAGAATTTTATAGTGAAGAGAAGACTCTTGAGGGTCCCTTGTATTGCAAGGAGATCAAACCAGTCAATCCTAAAATGTTCATTGGAAGGACTGATGCTGAAGCTGAAGCTCCAGTACTTTGGCCACCTGATGTGAAGAGCTGACTCTTTGGAAAAGACTGCAATGCTAGGAAAGATTGAGGGCAGGAGGAGAAGGGGACCACAGAGGATGAGACGGCATTACTGACTTGATGGACATGAGTTTAAGCAAGCTCTGCACGAGTTGGTGGTGGACAGGGAAGCCTGGTATGGTACAGTCCATGGGATTGAGTCAGGCACAACTGAGTGAACTGAACTGAACTGAAGAACTTTATAATATATAAACCACTCTTACCTGCTTAAGCAAATATAAACAAATACTCCCATGCTTACTTTTGAAAACCATACATTTACTTGATAGAAAAAGTGATAGACACAGCAACTTCCCCTAAAAGGGGGTGTTAAATTTTTCTGAAAGCCAGAATTTAGTCACACAGAGGCTTTTTATTGTAAGTTACATGAAAACCAACTTAGTTCTTCAGAAAAAAATAAACAACAATTAAGATATACTAGACCAAAAAATTCTGAATAAAGATGATAAAGATAAAAATATAATACTGAAAAAACCCTTGAATTTATTAGAATACACAATTTTAATTTTCCTCTAGTCAAATTTTATTTACAAGGCTATTTGTCGGAAATCTATTTGAAAAGGCAGAAATTAAAGTAATTGCTTTATTTCTTGGTTCTGTTAGTGCTAATTCACAAGATCTTTGTTAAGTTTTATCTGAAAGAAAAACACAGAAACTTGAAAGCAGGAGCATGGAAAGGGGGAAGTTCAAGAACATATTACTGAAAACAAACTCTACAACTCGACCTCACTTATGACACGTGGGTAGAAAGAGCAAACCAGCCTTCTTCATTTTGTTTCTCAATCTGTTGAACAAAGATGCAAAAAGGCTTTAGAAAGTAATCAGGAGCACAAGACCACTCAAGATTTATAATTACTCATACCAAGTAAAAGAACCAAAGTTACCCTATACCGCTGAATGGTACTAAAAATTATCAATACTGTCAATTTTTATCCTGTAACAGAGACATTCCCAAATATTCCCTGGTCAACAGATCTCCTTATTGGTTTGGGAGGCCTATTTTTTAAAAAAGGATCAATCCAGTATTTTATGCAAGTCATACATACAACTTTTTAAAATAACAAAAAGTTATTTGATCTTGGTAAATTAAATGTTACTAAATTCCAGAAATTAAGGGCAGATTATATAAAATAGTTTACATTAAAGCTCTTTTTAGGATGTAAGAAACAGCAAAGAACAGACAAATCTTCCAGTGCTAGGCAATTGGGCTATCTGAGCCTATCAATTAATTTGGACTATAAATACTCAACACTTACTGAAGCACTCACTATTTGGTCTAATTCCTGAAGCTAGTAATAAGAAGAGCAAAGATGATTGTCCCCCATCAAACAGTTGTTAGCTCACATTTGCAAACGTAATGTTTATGATGTTAAAGTTATCCTCACAATTTGCTATGACCAAACAAAGGAGAGTTATTAATATATTTTGCTGTATTACCAGCACAGAAACATTCCTTTTGCAAAAAATCGGGATACATTGTAAGAAAAGTTTAGTTTCTATATATTCCTGTAATAAATCAGAATACATACAAATATGTAAGACATTTATTAACCGTTTGTGCTGGAACTCTCTAAATGTGGCATGAAACCTCTCTGTGGCACACTGGGGCAGAGTGACAAGGAGAGTGACCAGTGCCAGGGCTCCAGCTATCCCAAGGCCTACAAAGCCACAGCAAGGACCTTGGAAACCAGAACCTCATAAACCCACAGCCCACCCAAGACACCCCTGTGTGTCTTGCCACACTATTTAGAATGCTCTGCAGGAAACAATAACGTCCATCTTTGTTGCAATCATTGAATTGCATTCTATTCCTCAGTTACCCTAGAAAACAAAAGAAGTGCATGCTTGCTTTTTCTAATGAAGGTGAATTAGTGTTTCTTTTCTTCTGAGCATTGTATATTATCTTTAAGATAACAGGAATAATAATTAAGCACGACCATTGCCAAATCAACCACCTTCCACTCTACACACTTTGCCCTCCGAACCTCTACGCACATTTCACAATTACACTTTATCATATACCTTTGCTCTTGGATTAAGAGGTGTCAAGCGCCCACTTCCTGAGGTGGCATTTAAAGGAGAACAAGAATTACTAGCAGCCCCTGAAGATCTATGTAAGAGAAAAAAAAAAAAAAGAAAAAGTGAGAGAGTAATCTATCATTATTAACCTTTAAAAATGATACAAGACACAATTCTCAATATTGCCAAGAGCTTGAAATGGAATGGCTGACTTAAATCCAAATGAGGTAAATTATTTGTAACACATTTTTACCAACCTAAGCCTTGTTTTAATTAGTAGATTTTCCTTTTTGGAGTATTTTTAGGTTTACAGAAAGACTGAATGAAATGTATAAAGACCATTACACTACCATACAGATAAGTTTTTAACATTAAAAGAGGAAGTACAGATGTGGAGGGGTGGGGGACAAGGCCGAAGTCATGGAAGAGTAATGAGACTTGGAGCAGTATAGTGGTAGCATGTAGAGTGGATACAGAGAGCCAGGCACATCCTCATTTACCAGCCACATGTCCCATTTAAGCAAACCACCCAATTAGCTGTATGAGCTTTGGTTTCACTTACTGTAAAGAACAAAATACTACTGCTCAATTTATCCACACTGTCACATATTACCTCCAGATTTTGTAACCCATAAAGTGCTCCACATATGTGCCATTATCCCATTTTTGTTTCAATAACCAACCCAATGTTTTTCTACTTAATGAAGGATTTTTCCTCACTCCTTTTCCCTGCCCTCCAAATTCTCCTCCCCAATCACTTGATTTTCTCTACATGAGTAAATCTATCTGAATCTAAGTCAGATTATATTATTTTCAAAAAAAGCATGAAACACAAACCATGCTTTTGATTTTAACCCTACCTTCTTGAATTTAGCCCACTAGTAGGAGAGTCAGTACTGCATTTTGAGCTTTCTGGGGCTTCTGCTCCAGGAATAGACACCTCAATTGTCCTCTTTCCTCCTTCTATAATATAAAAATAAACATTAGTTACATTACCTTTCATTACAATGAAAATTAAAATTTAACTTGATTTCTGTCTTACTGCAAATTTTACATTATAAATTTGAGGGTTCTGTCTATATTTTTATTATAATGGCCCACAAATACACTTCAAGGTGTTTTTTAAAAACAAACTGTGAGACAAAAAATTGTAGTTACTAGTGTCAATTCAGGAGCATGCCAGTTCTTAGAGAGACAAAATCTTCAGACAAGTGGTATCATGTCAGATCCTCAAGTGAAAAACAGAAATTAAGACCTATCCTAAAGAACAAGAGATCCTGGTTAGAGCTGCTTATCTAAAGCTTTCCAAAAAAAAGGAAAAAGAAAATTTCTGGAGTTATGCAGTAAAACTACATCTTCTAAATCTATTACATTACTGCCATTACTGAAGACATTAAATTTGGAGGGGAAAGTTGGCTGAAGAGTTCATATGGCCAATGGCAACTATAATTATGTACATTTTCAATATTTCAGTAGATAATCAGTCAACAAATATTTACTAAATATCTACTCATGAAAGGCTCAGCCAATGCTCCTGTGAATCACTGCTTAAAACTAGTGCTTTCTGGGATTTAAGAGTAATGACACTCTTTCAATTTTACAACATTTTCCTTGGTTACCCTAGAAAACAAAAGAGGTTCTTCATGGCAAATGATTTATTTTTATCTTTATCATTATAGTCCACAGAGGTTCCTGTGAAACCAAGAATTTCACTTAAGAATACCTTAGACAAACAAGCACTGGAATGGAAAGAACAAGGCTGCAAATCTACCAATTTGCTTTAGAACTTCAGACAAATCACTCAACCTCTTTGTGTCTCGATTTACTTATTTATCAAAGAGTTGTATCAGCTTTGTCTGCTCTGAGCGGTGTCAAAAACTAAATGAGCCAACAAAAAGGAAAGTATTACCCTCAAAGAACTACTGAAATAGATGTCTCATTTTATCACAAGATTATTCTTAAGAGTGATCTGCTTTATTTTTCTTCACTATACTTGGCATTAACTGACAGTGTCTCATATATTTATTTATTTGTATTGTCTGCTCCCCAACTGGAACCCTGGTGTAGTCAAGCCGGGCGGGAACTTGTCCTGTTCGATGCAGTATCCCCAGTGCCCAGAACACAGTGGCACATAGTTGGTATTCATAGACATTGAGCGATTTCACTTATGTATTCTAGTCAGAAGTTGCCTCTAGACTTTCTGACTGTGAAGAACAGTAGACAAGGCTGTAAGGTGAAAGGAGCCCAGAATAAACAAAGAGGAAGGGCCTTAAGGAAATGCACTATCCACCACTTTCTAGTACTTTCCAAATCACTCTGTTTTCTGGGTCTGTTAAGTGTCAAAAAGGAAATAACTCTGAGAGTAAAAGTCTTATTGGTAGGTCCTTTAAAGGCAACCTACTTCAACCAGCCACTGCTGCTGCTGCCGCTAAGTCGCTTCAGTCGTGTCCGACTCTGTACAACCCCATAAACAGCAGCCCACCAGGCTCCCCCGTCCCTGGGATTCTCCAGGCAAGAACACTGGAGTGGGGTGCCATTTCCTATTCCAATGCATGAAAGTGAAAAGTGAAAGTGAAAAGTGAAAGTGAAGTCGCTCAGTTGTGTCCGACTCTTAGCGACCCCGTGGACTGCAGCCTACCAGGCTCCTCCGTCCATGGGATTTTCCAGGCAAGAGTACTGGAGTGGGGTGCCATTGCCCTTTCCGTCAACCAGCCACAGGACGTAGGAATCTTTAAAACAGCATTGCCTGAACACCTCAGGGAGCACAACACTTACTGATACAGAGCTTTGTCTTTTCCTGACACTTAGAACCTTCTCTGTATACCAGGCCCAATTAGTCTCTCTGGAATCTTTATGCAGCTCTACCCCTTAAGGGTCTTAATAATTCAATTTTTGGCTAAAGAGCAACTTGAGGTCTACTTTGTTTCATCAGTATCTTTTAGAATGTGATCACTATGACAACTAATTTTTCAGTTATATTTCTATTGTTTAGAATTCCCTCTAGCATTCCACATCTCCTAAATGTAACAATGAATACAAAGTTTAACTTACAAATGAAAATGTTTTAAAGGCTTTCACAGAATAATAACTTGTAATTTGTTGTTCATGAAATTCTAAATGATCATTTTGATCGTCATGTTTATAATTAGCTGCAGCATATGCCATAAATTAATCATGTACTGTAACTGATCCCATTTACATGGAGGGCAACTTAGGAACTCAGACACCAAAGATGGACTGCAGGCACCATGGATAGCTTTCCAGAAGCTAGAGTGGAGACTGGCCTTCTGGTCCCATTTCTGTCACTGAGTTCTGTTTCTTTCTATATACAATTGAAGCCCCTGAAATACATGGGCTTGAGACTTCTTTTAGCTAAACATACACTCATAGACAAGAAAGTGAAAGTTTCCATGCATCTAAGCTTTTAAATTATGAATCTGTGACTAACCAGCCCATGCTCTGAGAGGCGACTGCACAGGTGATACTGGTGGAGAGGAAGGATTCAAGCCAAGAAGCTTCTGCTGCTCTATTAACTGCAAGAGTTTTCCACGAGCCTCCATACTCTGTCGATTCAGTTCTGCAATCCGTTCCTCCATGCTACTTGGTGTCAGAGGTTGCACTGCTGGAAAAGTCTTAAAAAACAAAAAAAAGACACAGACTCCATGTTAAAAATAATCCAAACAATTCTTACTTTTTGTAAAAATAAACTTTTCCTCTAAGAGCCAGCAAATTAGTATTCATAGTCCTTGCTCGGAGAAGGCAATGGCGACCCACTCCAGTACTCTTGCCTGGAAAATCCCACGGGTGGAGGAGCCTGGTGGGCTGCCGTCTATGGGGTCGCACAGAGTCGGACATGACTGAAGCAACTTAGCAGCAGCAGCAGCAGCAGTCCTTGCTACATGCAAACTTGAATAATAGGCAAACAGTAACAGAATTTACAGATCTCTTAATTTAAAAATAAAGGCTAAAGTGGAGGGATACTTATCCTTCTAATATCAGTACCACATAAGCCTTCTAGTCCCTCTGTCCATGTAGAGTGACTGTGGGACAAAGCAAAGCTTTCCTGCATTTCTTAGTGTTTGCTGAGCTGCACAAAGACCACATAAGCAAGATACTTCTCCCAGTGATTGGCTTCTAAGTAATCCCTATTTAAAGACAGGTCTGGGGTTTGAATCATAATATACACAAGAGGTTCTGTTGTAGTTGAAACAGATGATTCTATAATCATAATCTTCATGCACCGTGAGCTATTTGGCAAAGATTTCTAGGAATCAAATCACTCCTTCTGACCACACATCAGCCCTCCCAGGCTGCTTTTGGCCTGAGATACCTGATTTCAGAAGGTTGGTGACTGTAAAAGAGTATGGGAGGTAAGAGTAAGAAGAAGCCACTCAAGAAATATCACGAAAGTTTGATGTGAAAATTCCTGAAAGAAATGTATATGTTACTCTTAAGTATTTCATTTCATTAAATATGTCCCTTTGAGGGAAAAACAGCTCCTAATAGGAGTCACTAATTTGCAGTTTACACTCATTAGTTAAAAAAGAGACAGTAAAATAGTATGAATTAAAAATCACTCAGTAATTCTGATTATATCAAAAAGAGTAGTGAACACAATAAAACTACATTCTCCTCTCTTGCCTGATTGTTATCCCAGTGGGAAAAGGGGGTAAGCTCAATTTTTAATTCTGTGGTCTTTTTAAAACCAAGAGTTGCCTGCTTCAAATAATCTTCAAAACTCTGCAAAAACAGAAATGTTTCCATTGACTAGAACTGAGACAGTGTGTATCGATGACCGCAGCCCACTCCTGATCTCCTTCTTGGCTTCTTCTGCCAGTCCCTTATGATGGCTGTTTCTGTGACTCGATACTCACATTCCTCCTGAGCCAGAGCTGACAGAGATGGCCCTCACCTCCACTCTCTCCCAACCTTCTTCATAGGAATCCTCAATCCACTGCTGCTAAAACCCTTATGGAAGCCATCACTATGGATCCCTTAATCCATGAAGCTGGCCAGCTCCTTTCTACGGCCTCGTCCCCATCGGAACACTCAGAGGTGCCACCCTGGCTTCGTGGCAAGGTAAAAAGAAGTCTCTCCCATCACTGGGATCAGCATAAAGGCATGTTTCACAATTGGAACTTAGAGTCCCTTTTCTCCCCATAAGCAAGGCAATGAAGGTTTACACTGCCAGGTCAGCCCACAGTGTACTTAACTTACAAAATTTCAGCACAACAGTATGTAGACTTTTTTTTTTTTTTGGTCTTTTTTAAAAAAATTAACTTACTTTTTATTGAAGGATAATTGCTTTACAGACTTTTGCTGTTTTCTGTCAAGCCTCAACAAGAATCAGCCATAGGTATACATATATCCTTTCCCTTTTGAAACTCGCTCCCATCTCCCTCCCCACCCAACCCCTCTAGGTTGATACAGAGCCCCTGTTTGAGTTTCCTGAGCCATACAGCAGATTCCTGGTGGCTATCTATTTTACATATGGTAGTGTAAGTTTCCATGTTACTCTTTCCATACATCTCACCCTCTCCTCCCCTCTCCCCATGTCCATAAGTCTATTCTCTATGTCTGTTTCTCCACTGTGCCCTATAAATAAATTCTTCAGAACCATTTTTCTAGATTCTGTATATATGTGTTAGAATATGATATTCATCTTTCTCTTTCTGACTCATTTCACTCTGTACAATAGGTTTTAGGTTCATCCATCTCATTAGAACTGACTCAAATGTGTTCAGTGTGTAGACTTTTGCTCCTCAAAACGTAATCCTCAGACCAATATCATTTGAAACTTATTAGGAATGCACAGGTTCTACCTCAGACCCACTCAATCAGAGACTGCATGTTAGCAAGATCCCCAGATAATTCATATACATAAAAGTCTGACTTCAATAATTCTTTAAAACATCATTTCCATAGGAGAATGCATTGTGTCCTAAGAAATTAACTACTCATGAGTTGAGGGCCAACTACATGCAACTCTCTTTTATGAGCCCCTTTGAGAGTAAAAATGATTTCAATTAAAATGCAGTTGTGTGGCAAACGTTCAAAACATATTTATTCTACATTGTATATTAAAAATTTCATTCCTAGCTTTAATTTTAGCTTTTCTACCCATTTTACTTTTGTCCTATTTTCCTCGTTCATTTCCCCATTTAAATTTTATGTCCTCTTCTAATGTGTGTGGGACATAAACTGATAAATAACCTCTACTTATTCTGTGATGAGGACATGACAAAGCATAAGCCCTCTAGCACCAGCCTCAAAGATATCCAGGGTCATTTCTAGATGCTCCAGTAATAAACTTAAATTCCCATACATCTGGAGTTAATCCTTAATTGGTACTCACAGCCATCGTGTCGCTGGCGTGACTTGTCTCCTGTCTGTTAAACTCCCGAAGTCCGTCCCCTTGTTCTCCCCCTGGACCAATAATATTATTCAGATGTGCCCTGATGGCTGAATTCTGCAGGGTCAACTCCGCAATTCGTGCCATGATGTCCTTTCTCTGTATTAACGTCTCATTTGTTCTAAGCTGCTGCCCGTCTCCCAGCACCAGGGGTTCTTCTGAGAGTGTGGGGTTTCTTGATTGCTGCATGCTTGACTGGGAACTGCAGAGAGGCTGTGAGAGGCTAACAAAAGGAGCCTGGGTTTTGCTCTGCGAGTCTTCTCCCATGTGAGAGGCCCTCCACCTCTGAGTGAAGAGGTGACTCTCGTCACTTGAGTTCTGAATGTCTGCGCCAACAGGTAAGGTCTTCTTTTCCCAATTTTGTTCCTTTTCAATTATTTCCACGGTCGGAGGAATTCGTGGAGCAGGACGAGTTTGAACAGTCCTCCTCAATACTGCAGATATGGTTAGAACACAATAAACATGTACTGTTGAGCCACAGTTGGCACTATGGTCATCTTATGAGCTCCCCCCCACTTAGAAGTTAGCATTTGAGAAGCATTTCAAAGGAAGGATTTGGTTTCTGAATGTCTCAATTATTTTAACAGGGAATATACCAGCAATACTACTCCTAATAATCAAGTACAGAGTCTTTTATAATCCTTGGAGCTTTATCAACAACCTTGTGAAAAACCATCTACCTAGTTCACATTTTAACACATACATTAACTCATATCTGGGAATCCTGGGGGGAGTATAGACACATAATGTAAACTAAAGATGGATGAGGAAGTATCTCTGAAGAAGTAAAGTTTTTATTTACCTTTTTGCTTTGTGTTTTGGGAGGTTTTTTTGGCTACTCTACATGTGGATCTTAGTACCCCAATCAGGGGTCAAACCTGCAGCCCCTGCATTAGGAGCACAGAGTCGTAACCACTGGACCCCAGGGAAGTCCCAAGAAGTGACACTTAAATGATTACATATGTGGCAGAGAGTGGAGCAAAGAACATTACAATCAGAGATAACAACATATGTGAAGGCCCCAAAATAGGAAAGAGGAAAGAAAGGAGGCCAGTCTGGCTGTGGCATACCAACAACGGAGCATCGGGGAATACAGTATATAAGACTAGAGAAGCATGCAGGGGCCATTTCTCACAGAGCTTTTTAAGCCATGTTAGAAATTTTATAATTTAATCCAAGAGCAATGAAATCTGGAGAAGGTTTGTCCACAACTCAATTTACATAATTTACATTTACTAAATGCTATAGAAATTAGAAGGTCCAGGAGGAGAAGTAGGGAGACCAGCAAGCAACCATAATAGTCAAGAAGAAAGATGATGGTAGCTTTGACTAAGGTATGTTGGCTATGAAGAAGGAGAGAAGTAGACACATCCGAGAAATGTCTTGGCAACCAAACTGCAAGTGATGCACTGAAAGCAAGAAGTGAGTGAAAATGCAGGGAAAATGTGATGCTGTTTGGTGAGATGGAGCCCATCAGGAGAACAGATTTAGGGGAAGGAGGATTATCAAGAATTGTTTTGAACATGCTAAGCTTAAGGTACCTATATATCCATCCAAGGAGATGAAACATAGTTCAGATACTCAAGAGATCATCTAGGCAAAGATCTAAAACTGGAGGTCACTGGCATATAGAAGGTATTGGAAGCCACAAGAACAAGTGAGATTATTTAAACAGAAAGAATAGTAAGAGAAGAAACCAGTATCATGACATGAAGAACTTAACATTTAGAGTCAGGTAAAAGCTTTATTTGCTTGGGCTCCAAAATCACTGCAAACAGTGACTGCAGCCATGAAATTAAAAGACACTGGCTCCTTGGAAGAAAAGCTATGACCAACCTAGACAGCATATTAAAAAGCAGAGACATCACTTGGCCAACAAAGGCCCATAGTCAAAGCTATGGTTTTTCCAGTATCATGTACGAATGTGAGAGCTGGACCATAAAGGAGACTAAGCACTGAAGAACTGAGGCTTTCAAACTGAGGTGCAGGAGAAGACTCTTGAGAGTTCCCTGGAGAGCAAGGAAATCAGTCAGTCCTAAAGGAAATCAGTCAGTTCTAAACAAAATCAATCCTGACTATTCATTGGAAGGAATGATGCTCAAACTCCAATACTTTGGCCACCTGATGCAAAGAGCCAACGCATTAGAAAAGGCCCTGATGCTGGGAAGACTGAAAGCAGGAAAAGGGGACAACAGAGGACGAGATGACATCACTGACTCAATGGACATGAGTTTGAGCAAGCTCTGGGAGATGGGGAAGGACAGGGAAGCCTGGCATGCTGCAGTCCATAGGGTCGCAAAGAGTCAGATGCGACTGAGCGACTGAACAACAATACCCCTGGACCATCCAGACAAATGGGATACCCCCTTACTCTGCATTTCATTGCTGAGGACTTGGTCCTTTGATCTGAGTTTAACTGACATTTACAATGCCTGATGGAACAGATACATAATGAAATTCACTGTCACATTTCACCATAGGTATAATGCACATGATATAAACCACTCTGAAAAACTCTCCTTCAGCTAAAAGGTTATATATGGTCATCAGTATCTTTTCAAATTCTGTTTATGAGGGAACAATGAACATATTGTATGACATATATGAAGCAAAGAAAAACAACTGCCATATAACTTTAGAAGAAGCCTGCTTACCGTCCTGCAAAGGAGAGAATTCCGAGTTGCTCTTCTGCCTGGGCGGTGTTAACAACACTGCTGGCTCAAATATATGTCCTGGAAGACTGCTGGCCAGGTCCCCACTTTCTGGAGGGTTTGGCACCTGAGACAGTTTGACAGGCAAATCTTCCTGTGGGAACTCAACCACATCTTCTCCTCTGAACATCAATGGCATGGAGACACTAGCATTTACGGCTGGGTCCTCTGAAGATGAGAGGCTATTAGTACTCAAAGGAGTTATGAGCACACTTCAGGCATTTAGACTTAGGTGCATTTCCACAGAGGGCAAAATCACGTGGCCTCTGGAGTCCTCACTTTCTAGTCCATACCCTCACTGAGCAGCCACTCAGGGGCCAAGCTCCTGTGATGCCAGCACTGGGAGGAAGTGGCTATTTTGGAGAAAAGCACTGCCCTTGAAGATCTGCCCTCGCCATTGAGTTTACCTCATGCAAGTTAAATTTTAGAGTCAGCCACTTCTAAGAAAACACTCCTAAATACATAAAACTCTTTCTAAACAGAGACATACATCAAAATAAAAAACAAAAAATGCTCAGTGTCCTATTCGGCCCACGACATATGACGGTGGCACACAAGGTGAAGAAAGGCTTTGAAAGCATCACCATGAATGAACTAAGGTCATGAATTTCTGAAATTCAGTATTTTTTTCTTCTCAAGACCATCTCTTCCCCTCCCAAACCGGGGGTACCCTAATTAAAGGTGCTGGCACTAAATTCCCACATGTCTAGGAAGCTAGTTGTGTTACTTTCTATTTGTGTGACTTTATTAAGTTACCAACCCTCTCTCCAAGCCTTAGTTTTCTCATCTAAAAAATGGGGATAACAATGACACTATCTCATAAGACTGAGTGAAGAATTCTTTTGAAAATTAAATGAGAGCTATATTATGAGAATTAAATGAGATAATACATGTAAAACACTGTAAAAGAACCTGGGATAGAGCAAGTATCCAATAAATATTAGCTGGAATAAATATGGCAAATGTAATGGTGATAATACTATCTATCCATGAACAGACAATAGCTAGATACAGATTTACAGTTTTGTTTTCTCTGAAAGTATTTTAATGCTCATCTGGAATAGTAGGATTCTTCTCACCTGGATTATCTATATGTCTCTGACTTGTGGCTCCCCTTTCTAAGGCCTGACTTTCTTTGTTACTTATCACAGGACAGTTCTTAATGGCATGTGTGAGTGATATAAGCTGCTCATCTGTTGTGATCATGTACTGCTGAAGTCTCGCCTAGAGAAAAATGAACAAAATAATATCATTGGCTTATCAGACAGCAAATCACCTAGGTGTGTATATCTACATCATTGTTTTAAATACTCTGGGAATTTCAGACTTTTATTCATATACTAAAATCATGCATTCATGAAAATATATAATTATAAACATTTTTTTTAATTTCTTGATAGAAGAATGGTTAAATACACCATGGAATATTATTAATTAATAAATACACTGCTACAACAGTAAGAACGAACCTTTTCATAGGGCTTTCAATTTATAAAATCTCTTTTATAATAGAGTTTATACCTATTGACTGATGATGATACCTACTGACTCTTAAGCTACTCAAAAGACCAAGGAGGAAACTCAACAGAATATTATTCAGGTATTTAAACTGATAAACATAAGCATTATAAAAATGTATGGTAATATATATAAAATAGTGTTAAGAGATTATATATATGTATATGTGTATTATATTACAGTTGACACTTGAACTAGACAGGGTTCCAGGGGCATCAACACTCTGTACAGGGAAAATTCATGTATAACTACCACTGGCCCTCCATATTCAAGGTTCTGCATCCATAGATTCAACTACAGCCACAGACTGTAGTACTGTAGTACATACATATTGAAAAAGCTTCACATATAAGTGAACCAGCACAGTTCCAACTGGTGCAGTTTAAGGATCAACTGTACATATACAAAGAGACATACACAGCTCCAACATGAACAGACATTTGCTAAACGCCAGGTGTGGTCAGAAGTCAGAAGTATTATTAGTAGGACTGTTGAATGATATATAATAAACATTTTTATATCTGTCCAAATTTTTCCCAAAACCCACATCACATATCCAATAGCTCACTCAACATCTCCATGAGGAACTCACATAGGCTTCTCAAACTTAAAATACAAAAAACCAAACTCCTCCTAAACATTCCCGCCTCATCCATAACAACTCCATTCTTCTAACTGCTCAGGCCAAAACTCTGCCTCTTCTTTCACATCTTCTCCTTCACTCCATATCCTGTCCATCAGCAAATCCTTGGGGTTGACTTCATCAGAATTTGGTTACTTTTCACAACCTATCCCACTTACAACCTCAACCAAGCTGCCATGTCTCACCCAAATTATTCTGGACTCCTGTCTGTAATGTTCTGCTTCTGTGTTTGACCACCTACAGTCAGGTCCTTCACTGATCCCAACCTGCACCCTGGAGCACCAGTACGGACTCACGGGGGCACCACAGGACATTTCTAAATTCTCAAGGGAACTGTTGATGCTCAACATCTGTCAGGTACTAGTGACCTACTAGCTCGAAGTGTTCACAGATTCAACATTAGATCAAGATACACTCCTTTTGATGATACCATATCTTCCTAAGGCTGAGTTTTCAGTAGCTGCTGTGCTAAAAAAGCAACACTGCATAAAAATAATTATGGAACAGGAAATATGAGTGATGGTGTTCAATATGATTCCAGGCTATGAGAAGCTGTACAATGCCCAATAGGTATACATATTCCATTACTAAATAACTGTGGTTATTAATCATGAATAAAAAAAGACTTTTTCTATCAGTTTTCATGTATTATTTTTTTCACACAGCATCTAAGTTGTTGATGCACAAATACTTACTGAGTTGTTTGACACTAACTACTTAATATATGGAGCTGCTGGGTATTTCTCTGGCCTAGGGGTGTCCTGAGACACTAAAGGGAAAAGTGAAGTCGCTCAGTCATATCCGACTCTTTGCGACCCCATGGACTGTAGCCTACCGGGCTCCTCTGTCCAGTGGGATTTTCCCGGCAAAGGTACTGGAGTGGGTTGCCATTTCCTTCTCCATCCTGAGACACTAAGGTCACCATAAACAGAGACAGGGTGGTGATCTCTGATCTAATTTCAAAACAGCCGCCCAGACTGATTCTCTTAAAACTGAGTTAGATCACATTTCTGCCCAAATCCCTTTTGTGGTTTTCTATTTCATTCAGAACAAAAGTCCAAGCCCTCACCCAGCCTGCAGGGCCCCTGTGATCTGACTTCCCTGCTTCCGTCTCCTCCTGTGCTCCCTCTCCCACATCCCACTCCTGCCACCCTGGCCTCCTTGGTGGCTTTTGAGCTCAACAGCCATGCTCCCACCTCAGGACCTAAGCCCTTGCTGCTCCTCTGCAGTGAGTGCTCTTCGCTTAGCTATTGGCAGGCTCGCTCTCTCATCTCCTCAGACAGACATGTCCTGTCCCATTTATACCCTCCCATCCCAGACACTTCCCATCCCTCTTACTAGCTTTCTTTTTCTTTATAATACATAATAAGCATCTAACTAACAATATACTTCACTTTTTAGGGGGCAAAGTTAATTTAGAATGTAAGTTCCTTGAGGACCTAGATTTTTTTTGTCATTCACTACTCTATTTCCTGCACCTAGAACAGTGCCAGATACACAGTAAGTGCTCAATAAAGATTTGCTGGACATATTAGTACACTTTAAAAGTGCCTATCTTCCTAAGAGAATTGAAAACATATGCTCACACAAGTGGGGCTTCCTAGGTGTGAGTTTGGGTGAGCTCCAGGAGTTGGTGATGGACAGGGAGGCTTGGCGTGCTGCAATTCATGGGGTCACAAAGAGTCGGACACGACTCAGCGACTGAACTGAACTGAACTGAGGTGTCACTAGTGGTTAAGAACCCACCTGCCAATACAGGCGATGTAAGAGACATGGGTTTGATCCCTGGGTTGGGAAGATCCCCTGGAGGAAGGCATGGCAACCCACTTCACTATTCTCGCCTGGAAAATCCCATAGGCAGAGGAGCCTGGGTAGGCTACAGTCCATATGGTTGTAAAGAGTTGGACACGACTGAAGAGACTTAGCATGCATGTACGTTCACACAAATACTTGTACATGAACATCCACAGCAGCATTATTCATTCATCATACCCAAAAGGTGGAAACAACTCAAATGTCCTTCAGCTAATGAATGGATAATCAAAGTGTGGTAGAGCCCATACTAGGATATTATTGAGCAATAAAGAGGAATAATGCAGTACTGACACACAGGACAACACGGATGAACCCGGAAAACATGATGTGCTGTGAATGAAGCCAGACACCAAAGACCACATACTGCATGATTCCACTTAGATAAAATATTCAGATTAGGCAAATCTATAAAGACATACAGCAGATGTGTGGTTTCCAGGGGCTGAAGGGAGTACAGTGAATGATAATGTGTGTGGAATTTCTCTCTGGGATGATGAAAATACTCTGGAGTTAGATAATGGTACCGGCACAGAAAAAAACACCAAATTGTACACTACAAAAGGGTGTGTTAAATGGTATGTGAACTATATCTAGAGTCTGTCATATAGAGTGAAGTAAGTCAGAAAAAGAAAAACAAATATCATATATTAATGCATATATAGGGAATCTAGAAAAATTGAACTGAAAAATATATTTGCAGGGCAGGAATAGAGACACAGACGTAGAGAATGGACTGTGGACACAGGAGGGGAAGGAGAGGGTGGGATGAATTGAGAGAGTAGCAAATACACTACCATGCATAAAACAGATAGCTAGTGGGAAGCGCTGCATAGCACAGGGAGCTCAGCTCGGTGCTCTGTGATGACCTAGAGGTGTGGGACGGTGGGGGTGGGAAGGAGACTCAAGAGGGAGGGGATATATGCACACATATAGCTGATTCTTGCTGTATAGTAGAAGCTAACACAACACTGTAAAACAACTGTACTTCAATTTTAAAGAAACTGTATGTGAACTATATATCAATAAAAATTGCATGTCATATATCTAATGTTCATTGACACAAACACAACTTGTCTACTACTGATTTCCTAGTCTCTTGTGGCTGATAAATAAAAGTATCAGTAATTATTATAAACACTGCTTGACAAAAAGATGAATAAAGATACTGAAGATACTATAAACAACTTTAAATGGCATATATTGTAGGAGGGTTCCTCACAGGGTATCCTCTGTTATTTAAAAATGAAAAGCAGCTGTCACAACACTCATTTCACATATTGGATAAACCACTATAATATGAGTCGTTATTATTTAAACGTAGATTCTGTCTTCCCCAGTAAATATAAGTTTCTTAAAGACAGGATATTTATTCTACACTATTTATAATTCAAGTTTCTCCTATAGTACCTCCAATATAATAAATGTTCTTGAAAAGTTACTGTTGAGGATACTAAAAAAGTGATAAATTATCACACCAGCACAACTAAATCAAAGGCAACTAAAAGAGAATCTCATACATCTGTACAGATGTTTTATACTACTAAACACAGAAAAGTTTGGGATCTCATCTAAATACCTGGGTAGCAGTATTTTCTTCTCTAAGGAAAAGAACTTCAGCTGTCAGCGCATCAATGAGCTCTCGATGATCACCTAATGCTTCTTCTAGTCGCTGCCTTGTCTCTACTTCTTTACGCAGTTGGAGCTCACTCTACCAAAAAAAAAAAAAACAATCAAATAAACTCCCCTCCATAGCATCACATGTTGCAAATTAAAAGTTTCTAGTCAAAGCTATCAAAGAAGAGAATACTTTTTTGTGACAGTAATAAGAATTAAATATTTTTATTAAAAGGTTTATATTTCATTAAAATGTGCTGCTTTATCGTCTTCCTTTCTTTTAATATAAAACAATGAACAGAATGATGTGTAGAATCAAACAACTACAATTTTTGTAGAAGACAATGGAAGAAAGTACATATACAAACCGCTTGAATATCAGTCTGTCTCTAGGACAGACTGATAATGACAGTTGGCTACAGGAAGTAAACATGTTAAGTGAAAGTCAGGGGTCGGAATTAGATTTTTCTCCATACAGTCTTTTGTTATCTTTGAATTGCATACCATGGTAAATGCATCACCAGTTCAAAAATTAAGTTTCTTAAAACATAATTAAAAATAAAAAACAGGTTTAAATGATTAAGCTTCATAAAACAAGTGATTAACTAAAATGTACATGCTTCTAAGCCTGTAATATGTTCAGAGAGCCAAAAATACACTCCTAGAGATTCCTAACCTATAGATGTAAGAATGTTAAGACTGTCACAAGTCTGACAGTAAAACAAACCTGTAAAAAGCAAATTTAGATAGATCTCCACAAGATGGTA
This sequence comes from Bos indicus, assembly GCF_029378745.1. NCBI lineage: Eukaryota > Metazoa > Chordata > Mammalia > Artiodactyla > Bovidae > Bos > Bos indicus. The sequence goes on from NC_091760.1 coordinate 58,861,394, forward strand.
AAGTAGAAGGACCTGAGCTCACCTCCTATCATGAAAACACCAAAATCACAACTAAATGCTGAATAACCATCTACAGACAAAAAAGATATTCTACTTCCAAAGACAAAGCAGCAGCCACAACAGGATTGTAGGAGGGGTGCATTCATGATACAATAAAATCCATCAACTCTGGGTGGGCAGCCCACAAACTGGAAAATAACTATATCACAGAAGTTCTCCCACAGGAGAGTTCAGAATCTGACATCAGGCTCCCCAGTCTGGCATCAGGAGGAGGAGCCCCCAGAGTATTTGGCTTTGAAAGCCAGTGGAGCTTGATCACTGGAACTGCACAGAACTGGGAAAAACAGAAATTCCACTTTTGGAAGGCACAGGCTAAGTATGCATACCAGGACCCAGGGGAAAAGGCAGTGACTTCATAGGAGCCTGTGCCAGACCTACTTGCTGGTCTTGGAGGGTCTCTCAGGGAGGCAGATGGTGGCTGTGGCTCACCGTAGAAACAAGGACGTTGGTTGTGGAGGTACTGGGTATTCACTGGCGTGAGCTGTCCTGGATGCCCCCACTTTGATGCCAAGACCTAGCTTCACCCAACAGTCCAAAGGCGCCAGTGGTGGGATGTCTCAGGCCAAACAACCAATGCGGCAGGAACACGGCCCCACCCACCAGCAAACAGGCTGCCTAAAGTCTTCCTGAGTCTACAGCCATCTCTAAACACACACTTTGACACAGCCTGGCCCACCAGAGGTACAAGACTCGGCTCCACCCACCAGTGGCAGGCACCAGTCCCTCCCACCAAGAAACCTGCACAAACCTCTGAGAAAAGCCTCATCCACTAGGAGGTAGACACCAGAAGAGAAACTATAAACAAGAACCCCATGGGAACACAAACACGGAAAGTTAAACAAAATGAAACAGCACAGGATTATGTTCCAGACAAAGGAATAAGATAAAGCCCCAGAAGAACAGCTAAGTGAAATGGAGCTAGGCAATCTACCTGAAAAAGAATTCAGAGTAATGTTAGTAAAGATGATCTAAGATCTCAGAAAAAGAATGGAGGCATGACTGAGAAGATACATGAAATATTTAACAGAGAGTTAGAAGATATAAAGAATAAACAGAGATGAACAATATAATAACTGAGACAAAAAATATACTAGAAGAAATTATTGCAGAATAAATGAGGCAGAACAGATAAGTGAGCTGGAAGAATGGTGGAAAGAACTGCCATGGAAGAGAATAATGAAAAAAGAATGAAAAGAAGTGACAGTTTAAGAGACCTCTGGGACACTTAGTTGTATTTAGTATACAACATCTGAATTAAAAACTTACAACAAACAAAAGCCCAGGACCTGATGGCTTCACAGGTGAATTCTATCAAACATTAGAGAAGCGTTAACACCTATATTTCTGAAATTATTTCAAAATCTGCTGAGGAAGGAACACTCCCAAACTCATTCTATGAGGCCACCATCACCCTGATACCAAAACCAGACAAAGATCCAACAAAAAAGAAAATTACAGGCCAATATCACTGATGAACACAGACACAAAAATATTCCACAAAATACTAGCAAACTGAATCCAACAATATGTTAAAATAATCACACGCCATTAGCAAGTGGGATTTATCCCAGGGATGCAAGGATTTTTCAATATCTGCAAATCAATCCTCATGAGATACCATGTTAACAAACTGAAAAATAAAAACCATGATCATCTCAATAGATGCAGAAAGAGCTTTTGTCAAAATCCAACATCCATTTATGATAAAAACTCTTCAGAAAGAAAGCACAGAGGGAATCCTACCTCAACATATTAAAGGCCATATATGCAAACCCACAGCTAACATCATACTCAACAGTGAAAAGCTGAAAGAATTTCCTCTAAGATCAGGAACAAGACAAAGATGTCCACTCTCGTCACTTTTATGCAACATAGTTTTGGAAGTCCTAGCCATGGTTATTAGAGAAGAAAAAGAAATAAACAAAATCCAAATTGGATAAAAGGAAGTAAAACTGTGAGATTTGCAGATTATGTGATACTATACACAGAAAATCCTAAAGATGCTTGGAGAAAGGAATGCCAACCCACTCCAGTATTCTTGTCTGGAGAATTCCATGGACAGAGGAGCCTGACAGGCTACAGTCCATGGAGTCACAAAGAGTTAGACACAACTGAGTGACTAATATTACTACTATACATAGAAAATCCTAAAGATGCTAGTAGAAAACTACTAGAGCTCATCAATACATTTTGTAAAGTTGTGTTATATAAAATTAATACATTTCTGTACACTTACTATAAAAAAAAAGAAATTAAGGAAACTATTCCATTTACTATCACATCAAAAAGAGGAAAACACCTAGGAATAAACCTACCTAAGGAGACAAAAGACCTATATAAACCATAAGTCACTGATAAAAGAAATTGAAAATGACACAAACAGAAAGATATACCATGTTCTTGGATTGGAAGAATCAGTATTGTCAAAATGACTATACTACCCAAAGTAATCTACAGATTTAACGTAGTTTCTATCAAGTTACCAATGTCATTCTTTTGTAAATCTAAGACAAAAAAAATCTTAAAATCTGTATAGAAACACAAAAGTCCCCAAATAGCCAAAGCAATCTCTTTTAAAACATATTTGGCTGCATCGGGTCTTAGTTGCAGCATGCAGGGTCTTCATTGCAACACAGGGATCTTGCATTGCAGTGCCCTCTCCAGCTGTGGCATACAGGCTCCAGAGTGCACAGTCTCAGTAGCTGCAGCACACAGGCTCAGTTGCTCTGCGACATGTGGGAACTTAGTTTCCCAACCAGGGATCTAATTCACGTCCCCTGCATTGCCAGGCAGATTCTAAACCACTGGACCATGAAGAAAGTCCCTAGCCAAAGCAATCTTGAGAAAGAAAAATGGAGCTGGAGGAATCAGAAAAGAATTTTCCTGATCTGTGTCTACAGATCACAAGTATACCACTCACCAAACTGAACTGAAGTGGGTCTAGCAAGCAGAGAAAAGCAGTAGAATGAGGACATGATTAGTAGTTTAATCTATAACTGCCAAACAGTAATATTAACTATTAGTGCAAGATATAATTTTATTTATAGCAGACTGACCTAATTATCACTTAATTATTACCTATTACCAAACTAAAATCAACACCACTTATCTGGCATATCTTTATCAGGGTGTAGAGGAAAATTAAGAGGCAAAACCTTGCCAACAGATAATCCAAAGCTGAGGCATTTTAAACAAAGCTACTCAAATTGAAAATATTTTATTTGGAGAATGCAATAATTTAAGTGCAGAGGGGAAAAACCTACCCAATTCTGCCATCAGTCTAGTAGAAGCGTAGACTAACAACCTTACCTCTTTAAGGTACCGAACCAGGCGACAGAGTGAGCTCACGAGGGACAGGGTGAAGCCGGTGAGACCCTGGCTGTTCTGGAGTCCCTGGACCTCGCGACCTGTCCACCGCTCGTACTCTTCTATTTCATGTTCCACTTCATGTATCATGTGTTTGAGGACATCCAGGCTGGGGTTACTGCTACTTGGTAAGTCTGTGGAGGCTGTGCTGGCTGATAACATGCTACTTTTCTGTTTGGAAGGAGCACGTGAATCTGGTTTTCTTTTCACTGATAATGACAGAAGTCATTCTACATTAAGACCAGGAAAAATTAAACTACAAAAATGTCTGACTGTTGCTCACAATTTATAAAAGGTATTTTTTACAGAAGGTATCATCATTTTCTCATAAAGAATCTATACTGTTTAAACCAGATTTATACTATCTATAATAAATGAGTGAGAACCATCCTTCTAGAGTTACATGGAATAAAAGGAGGCAGTAAATGGCTACCATTCAACAACCTCTTACTCTGCAGCATCTGACTGGATGAGTTTGAGAGACATGTACTAAGAAGCTAAGATAGCTATATCAAGTTACATAGTTGTTTTGTTTTGTTTTTTTATGCTTCCAAAACAGAGAATTTATTTTATTTATTTATTTTAAATGTGTATAACCTCCCCATCCCACCCCTCTGTAGGTTGATACAGAGCCCCCGTTTGAGTTCCCTGAGTCATAATAACCCATTTTGTCAATTAAGAGACTGAACCTTTATTTAGCAGCTGTTTTTGCTTCCTTGAGTTTAGCACCTGTCCCACAACATAGCTTGAGTCTAGAGTCTCAGTAGATTCTTCAGGTTGAAGCCTTGTATGGATTCTCTTAACAGCATTGGTAGCATTCAAAGCAGCTACAATTCCAAAAGAATCTCAAGTGAACAATAAAAATATTTCTAAGCATTTCAATCAACAGGTCAATCAGTATTTACCAATCAGGCTAAGACAGTAAAAACCAAGTAACATTCCTTAAAAAAATTACCGGGTTTAAGAAAGAAAGTAAGCTACTACTCTGGGAGAAATAATAGAGTGGGGGAACCAAACCTTTTTGTTCTCCTGATGGAGAAGCAGATGATGGAGTTCCTGAAGAGGCTGTCATTTGTGACTGTGTTGCTACTTTCTGCTGAATATCAGTCCATAGTTTATTAATTAACTCAGAATTTTCTTCCTTTATTTGGTGGAGAAACCTATAAATTACAGGACAACAAGTTATGTTAGAATTAGTAAGTACTATCATTTAACTTGTTCAACTGTTTACATGTTTGATGTGAAGAAACATTTAATAATTCGTAATCAAAGAGAAATATGTTTTGCTTTAATTTACAAGGTAAGAACTAAAATGCCAATCTTGGTGTTAGAAGGTACTGTTCATCTCCCTTCCGGTTTCCTAGCTAGGATGGCTCCCAAAACAAGAGTGATCTGCCCTTTCTGAAGTTTTGTGCTATGGGCTCCATTCTCCCCTCTCTTTCTCTAGAGAAAGCACATGGTTTTGATGAAGGAGCTGGTTCTCCAAGCACAGTCTCTGCTCATCACTGAAGTAAAGTGACGGGAGCAGATTCTGCCCGTGTGTGTCAGGGAGGCGGGAAGAAGGAATGAGAAGAGCTGCAGTACAGGGAGTGAGAAAGGGCCGCCTTTTGCTGTAATCATCTTTATCAGTGATAAAGCCGATTTTTCAATCTCTAGTTGTCTGATTCGTTTGCCTATTTCCCAATTGGGCTAATATTTAAAAGGGGCAGGTGCTAAAAGTAGAAACAACCCAAATGTCTACCAGCTGATGAATGAATAAGTAAAATGTGTTCTGTTCACACAAAAGAACATTATTCAGTGGTTAAAAAAAAAATGAAGTGCTAACACACTACAAATATGGATGAATCTTGAAAACATGTGACAGACACCAGACACAAAAGATCACATTTTGCATGATTCTACATAAAAAATGTCCAGAATAGGCAAATCTACAGAGATTTAAAAAACACACACACACACATATTCATTTAATAGATTAGATTGGGCTGAAAGGTTTGGGAGAAAATGGGATCTGATTATTAAAGAGTGTGGGGCTTCTTTTGAGGGTAATGAAAATGTTCTGAAACTGACTATGGGTCACACAATTCAATGAATATACTAAAAAAAATCTCAAATTCTGTTAATATTATACTTTAATGGGTAGATTGTATGGTATATGAACTATAAATCAATGAAACTGTTATGAGAAAACAACAGAGGAAGTCTTATTTAAAACAACAGAGGAAGTGACTCCAAAAACCTCAACCTAGTGGAGCTGCTTTCAAGCAACCTGTGGACAGCACATTGAACACTAGCTGCTACAAAGTTTAATTAACAAAAGGCCTGTAATGTGGTCCAAGCACATTATGGCTAGTCATCAAAGCATCAAGAAGACTCCTACTGCGACACAGTATAGGTGGTGGTGGTTTAGTCACTAAGTCCTGTCCAACTCTTGGACCCCATGGACTGTAGCCCGCTAGGCTCCTCTGTCCATGGGATTCTCCAGGCAAGAACACTGGAGTGGGTTGCCATTTCCTTCTCCAGGGGATCTTCCCAACCCAGGGATTGAACCTGGGTCTCCTGCATCGCATAGTATAAGTTAGGTCTAAATACAACTTTCAGGACAAATCCTAAGATAAGTATCATAATGAGATTTCTGTACAACTTGGGAAAATCCAAACCAGTTTGAATTCCATTACTGTCTCCTAATGTTTATACTTTTAAGAATCAGGTTGTATCAAACAGCAACAACAAAATAATAATCCAATACTATCTATGGTAGGCTTAAGAACGGCCCTCTAAAAAGACACGCATAACTTAATCCCTGGAACTTGTGAATGTTACCTTATCTGACTAAGAAGGGACTTTGCTAAGGGACTTTGCTTTGTTACCTTATCACACTAAGAAGGTGTGATAAAGCTAAGGATCCTGAGATGGCAAGATGATTCTGGATTCTCCAAGTGGGCCCTGAATGCAATCATATGCATCTTTTAAGAGGGAAGCAGAGGGAGATTTTGATGCACACAAGCAGAGAAGGTGACATGAAGGTGGAGGCAGAGACTGGAGTGACATGGACACAAGCAAAGAACACCTTCAGCCACCAGAAGCTGAAAGAGGTAAGGAATGGATTCTCGCTTAGAGCACCCAGAGGGAACGTGGCAATACCAACATCGTCACTTTAGTCTAGTGAAACTGATTTAGGATTTCTGGCCCCTAGAACTGTGAGAGAATAAATATCTGCTGTTTGAAGCCACCAAGTTTGTAGAAATTTGTTACCACAGCCCCAGAAAATTAATACAGATTCTGGTATCTAGATATGGGGTGCTGATGTAACAAATACCTAAAAATATGAAAGTAGCTTTGGAACTGGATAATGAATAAAGGCTAGAATAATTTTTAGGTGAACGATAGAAAAAGCCTCCTTTCCATGGATCGTATCACTGACTCACGAACCTGAGCAAACTCTGGGAGATAGTGGAGGACAGAGGAGCCTGGCGTGCTACAGTCAATGGGGTTGCAAAGAGTTGGACATGACTCAGCAACTGAAGTTCTGAACAACAACAGAAAAAACCTGATTGCCTTAAAAAGATTATTGGTAGAAATATGAATGTTAAAGATTCTTCCATTTAAGACTCAAGAGGAAGTGAGAAGCACGGTAGAGGAAGCCTGTATCATCTGAGAAAATAACATATCATCATAAATAGAATGCTGGTAGAAATATGAATATTAAAGGAGCTTCTGGTGAGGATTCTGAAGAAAACGAGGAACATGTTATTGGAAACTGGGAAAAGGGCAATCCTTACTATAAAGCAGTAGAAAAGCTGAGTTGTGTGGGGAAGCAGAATTTGTAAGCAATGAAACTGGATATTTATCTGTCAAGGTTTACAAGGAAAAGTACTGAACGTGCAGGTGGAGATAGTGGTGAACCTGCCTGCCAACACGGGAGACATAAGAGATCAGGTTCGATCCCTGGGTCGGGAAGATCCCCTGGAGGAGGGCTTGGAAACCCACTCCAGTATTCCTGCCTGGAGAATCCCCATTGACAGAGAGTCTGGCAGGCTAGGTCACAGGGTCACAGAGAGTCAAGACTGAAGAGACCACACGTGCACACGCACACAATGAATATGCAGCCTGCTTTTCTTCTTGCTGAAACACAAGAGGAAAGAGAGAAATTGAGAGAAGAACTCTTACGCAAAAAGAAACCAGGACTTGATTTGAGAAATCCTTACTCTTCAGATTGCAAAAGACGCTCAAATTAGGAGTCACTGTTAGGAAAGCAGGCTCTGGAGAGAAGGACAAGTGCACCAATTCTCTTTTATGGCAGCATCAATTATAACAGTATTTTAATGACTTTATTTCAGAGACAACTTAGGAATATTAGCATCTCTAATTTACATCCCATCCAAAAGAAGCTACCCAAGCCTACTGGAAAGAGCAATTTTCCTTGTCATTTGGTTTCTGCCACTTGGGATTTCTTCTTCTCAATTCTTTCTCCCTTTTTTCACATGATGAATGCCTCCAACATCACCTCTTCCTCCCCCTAGCCTGTAATACAAAGGTCTACAGAGGAAGGAAGGTAGTGGTGAGGGTTAAGTAAGAGGCTTACAACCACTGCTTCCTCACTTGGAATGTGCTGACCCCAAAAAACACCAATGACTCAGTAGAGATTTCTGAGGACTGGGTTACAGATGTACTGATAATGTATAATATTATCATATGAGAAATCAATTCTGTGCTCACAAGAACTCACAGAATTCACAGAAATTTTCAGACCAGAAGGCACCTTAGAAGTCTTATTTTCTACCCTCCTCATATTTTACAACTGAGGAAATAAAGACCAGAGATGATCTAAATAGTAAGTAACCAAAGGCCTAGTCCCCAGATTCCAAGTCTAATTCATCTTCTATTAATACCCCATGCTCAGCAGTCAATAAGTAACATTTTGAGATATAAGGTATTCATAAATTAGAAACTGCCTTTTCAAACAACTAATCAGATAAAACTAATCTTAACCTACTCAATGAAAAAAATTATTTACTTCAAGTGTAAAGAATAAAAGTTATTCTGTACAAGATTAGTTACATTTAGGTTCTGAAAGAAAAGTACTTAAAAGATGATACATATTTCCAGGTATTCTGAAGAAAATGGTGACCAGCTAAACTTAAATGACTCTACATATCCTCCAAACACTGTACAGTGAAACAGAAAAGCAAATACAACAGCACACAACCCAAACCTTCTATATTACTGGAAGAGAGAGAATACTACTAACTTCAAATATAAGTATAAAAATAAGTATCAAATTCCAACAAAGTTATTTCTTGAGCTCCTGCAGGAAACCTTTGCAAAGAATGGGGGCAGCTCAAAATGACCGCAAAGAGAAAAGGAGAGCTGAGAGCCTAACGGTGGCAAAAACTACCTGTAGAAAGAAAAAGTCCATTCTAAGTATGCAAATGCTTAAAAAAAAACAACACAACACTGGGCAATCATAACCCGACCAGGAAGTGTGCAGAACCCAAGGTGGCAGTCTTGGGAAGGCATCACTTCTTAAGGAGAAGAGAGTTAACACAAAAGGAAAAGATGCACTTTGGAGGCTGAGTGTTGAAGGGAAAAAGATGCAAAAGACCTGCAAAACAAAACAGAGCCACGATATTGGAGAAGCCACCTTTAATCTACCAATACTTTTTTTTTTTCCTTAAAAAAAAAAAAAAAAAGGCTTTAAAGAAGTTGTGCATCACTGTAACTGAGAGAACAATCATCCCAAACTCCCAATCCTCTCCACAAAATGTTCAGTATAACAAAGGCAGTACATCAAACCAGAAAACTGAAACTGAAATATTTCAGCTAATGAAATTCCTGCCCCCAACATGTAGAATAAAGCAGAAGAAAACCATAATACAATACTTTAAGTAGAATTAAATATACTTTAAAAAGTATTTCTTTAATCAGAAATTCTAAAACTAAACCAGAAATGGACAAAGAACAGGAAGAAATAAAAGAACTGATTAAACTGAGGAAAGAAATCAAAGAAAAACTATGTCAGAAATAAAGGTTAAATTACAATGTGTCCATTGGAGAATTGTTAAACAAAGATTTAATAAGCAACATTAAAGAATTACAGAAAAACAACAAAAAGAATAAAATTAAGATTAAGACGACTACAATAGGTCAAAGAGAAAGTGCCTAAAGAGGGAAACCAGGAAAAACCTTCTGTGTATATAAGGCGAGTTTCTGAAAAAGAAAAATGAAACAGTGATTTAGAACTAATACTTAAAACTACAACTATAATCAAAGAAAACTTTTAAGGCCAAAAAAGAAAGAAAATAACTGAATATATACATATTCCCTACATATAGGAAAGGCCCATATATAAATATAGGAAAGGGCCAACTGTGTTGGAAAAGGAAAAACTGACCTGGAAATGTAATCTAAAATATAGTTTAGCAAAATTTAAATTTTAAAGATAAAAGAAATCAAGTCACTAGATAAAAATGCCAAATTATTTACAAGGGCAAGAAAATTATCCTAGCATCAGACTTCCCAAAAAAACCATTCCAAGCAAACCAAGAATGGAGTAGCATTTTTAAGAATGTTAAGGAAACAAAATAGGAACCATAGATTTTATATCCAGCCAAAATGTCCTTCAAGTATCAAAGCCATAAAAACTTCTAAACTTTCAAAAACTCAAGGAAAATTGAATTCACAAGTCCTGTGGCATAAGCTTTGTCTGAGAGAATCAGCCAAGAGGTAACTAGGGACACATCATAAAGGGACTGATGATGAGCATTTGATATATTTAATTACAGCTCAAGAACAAAAACAAAAATAGAGATATAAGAGGAAAAACAATATGTAAATGTTTTATGCTCCGTTAAAGGGAAAAAATGCAGCTCAAAACTGGGGATGAGGATGGAGAGAAAAGCAGGGAAGAAATGGGAATGCTGCATAACCCACCTGCTGCACAGGTGGCAGGTGAAAGTCAAAGCACCATCGCAAACCTGACAGTGCAGCTTACATAAGAAAACACGGGACTAAAGGCTCCACAGAAAGCTGATATAAAGAAACGAGCAAGAGTCAAAACTACAAGCTTCCTAAATGCCAGTGAAACTTTTTAAAAGAACAGAGAAGTCATCTCACAGGAAGAAGGAAAATTATAAATAAAGTATAATACACTCAGTATCATAAAGTAATAACAAAGTTGACACCAAATATATCAATCATATCAACACATGTTATAAGCCTACTTCACCAATTAAAAAAAAATGATTTTCAAATCGGCTAACAAGGCAAGATCCAATTCTATGCTAAATACAAAGACACATTTAGAACACAATAATTCAGAAAAACTAAAAGAATAAGCAAAGATGATCCAGGAGATTAGAAACAAGAAAAAAAGCAGAGGTTTTGTTCCCGTTATCAAAGTACAACTGAAACCAAGGGACACTAACTTGACTTGTTAGCCAATTTATAATGCTAAAAGCCATAATTCACAATGAAGATATAATATAGATGGATATCCATGTGTCAAAAAATAACCATATTTATAAGGATGGAGATATTTAACTTCAAACAGAATTACATATATTTAAACATCAAATGCAAAGAAACAAACAGTAATAGTGAGAGACTTTAAAACACCACTCTCAATACAAGATAATGGCAAAAATAAGTAAGGATATAGAAGACATATACAATATAATCAATAAGGTAGATCTTATGGATATACATAAAGAACTTTATACTTTATTAATAGAGAATATACCTTCTTTTCAAACACACACATGGACATTCACAAAAATTTGATCATTGATTCCAGTCACAAAGAAAACATCATTAAATTCCATAAGTAGAAATATTACAAACCACACTCAGGCTGCAATAGAAATAAAAACAACTGTAGAAGAAAACCAAGAGACTCTTCTATCTGGAAGCTTAAAAATGAAAAAAAAAAAAAAAAACAATAAAAACTATTAAATAATTCTTAGGTAAAAGAGCAAATATAAACAAATTAATTTCTAAAATAATAAAACACCACATATTAGGTTGTGTAGTACACATTTAAGGCAGTGATCATGGAAAAATTCTGAACCTTAAATATGCTTATCAATTAAAATAAAATAATGAAAATAAATGCATTACATTCTCAACTCAAAAAGCTTATTTAAAAAAGCACAAAGAAGATTATAATAAAGATAAAAGCAAAAATTGATAAGGAAGAAATCAGAAAAATTATAGCTCTACTTAAGAAAACAAAAGACATTTTCCAGAAGTATAGAGATTATTTGCACACCTCAATGGACATACATTCATAAATCTAGATGAAATGGATAATTTTATGAGAAAATGTAATTTATCAAAATTGACATCAACAGATATAGAAGGCTTAGATAATCCAATCTTCATAGAAGAAACAAAAGTTATTATGGTACTTCCCCACAAAAAAAGTACCAGGCTCAAATACTTTCACAGGGGAATTCCACCAAACACTCAAAGTACAGATAGTCCCAATGCTACATAAATTGTTCCAGAACTTAAAAAATTGGAAAACTTTCCAACAGACGTGTCTTATAAAATCAAGTATAACACTGTCACCTCAATCTGATACAATGTATTTTAAAATTATAGATAATATCATTTATGAATATTAATGTAAGAATACTATTAAATAAAATATTAACAAACAATATCCAATACCACAATAATAAAAACATGCCAAGTGGAATTTATTTCAGGAATTCAAGAATATTTCAAAAAGGCATTTATAATATAAAGAACCATACTAATAGATTTAACTAGGAAACACATATGATTATCTACAAATGTTAAAGTCTTTGAGAAAATTCAACACTCATTTCTGATAAAAACATTCAAGAAAACAGGATTTCAAAGATGTTTCCCTAGCATTGTTTTTGTTTTAAAAAAAGACCTGAGTACTGAAGCCAGCACTTTACCAAAGAGGAAACAAAAGTATCATTTTCACAGATCAGGAGCAAAACAAGGATGCCCAGATGCCCACTATTTCCACCATCATTTACCACTGTCCCTTAGCTACTGCAGTATACAAAAGAAACAAGCTAGTGATATAAGACTCAGAAAACAAAACTACATCTACTTGCAGATACATGATAAGTGAAAGTGAAGTCGCTCAGTCCTGTCCGACTCTTTGCGACCCCATGGACTGTAGCCTATCAGGCTCCTCCGTCCATGGGATTCTCCAGGCAGGAGTACTGGAGTGGGTTGCCATTTCCTTCTCCAGGGGATCTTCCCAACCCTGGGATCGAACCCGGGTCTCCCGCATTCCAGGCAGACGCTTTAACCTCTGAGCCACCAGGGAAGCCTGATGACATGATAGGATACCTGGAAAACCCTAGAAAACCAATGCTAAAACTAACTCGACCAAGGTTCAGAAAGGTAGCAGAATATCAATATAACACACCGAAATCAGCTTGGCATCAAAACGGTGGCCTCTAGGACAGCTCACATCAATGAGAACTCCCTAGTACCTCTGCCACCAGTGCCCTTATCCTCACAGAGAGCCACAGCCACCCCCCACCCCGCAGGAGATCCTCCAAGACCAGTAGGGCATTTGCTTACTCACTGCTCACTACAGGGAGGCCTTTTCCATATGTATTCCTTTTCAGAGGCTTTGTCTTCTGCATGGGAAATGGACTCCTCCAAGGCTACTATCTCGTTTACTGTGCTGAATACCCTGCTGAGTGGTACACAGACATACAGTTTAGCCCTGGTGTCTTCTTATCTATTTTGATAATGGGAATCAACATTCATAGTGACTATAATGCCCCCAGCTCAGGAAGCCTGGAGAAATCATCTACAAGATTCCACAAAGTGGCTTGTTCATGTACATTTCTGGAATCAATTTCCTTTCTGAGATCATTGAATGGATCAGCTATGCCCTGGCCACCTGGTCTCTTCTCAGCACTTACATTTGCATTTTTTCTCACTTTCTTTCCTTGGGCTATGAACCTTTCACCACCATAGGTTCTACCTCAAGATTTTGAGGACTACCCCAAGTTTCGGAAAGCCTCCATTCATCTTTTAAGGAAACCAAACAAAAAGGTAACACAGCTCCCATGACCCTGTGGAAAATCATAAAGCTGCTGAGCCTGTAACTTTTACAGTCCCACTGCGTTTATGTGAGAGCTGGCCTCTGGAGTTCTGGCAGCTAACCTAAGAATTCTGCAGGGGCCCCCTTCATGTTTCCTCCTACCCTCCCAGGGGGCCTCTGTCCTGATCTGTTGAAGCTTCACAAAGCCCTTTTTCACACAGAGACATCTGCTTCTTAGCCTTTCCTCCTGAAAAGTAAAAAGTTCCTTATGTATTTTTCCTTTGGATGACACCAGTACAGGTGCTTTTATACCTGCTCTGTATCAGTATAAGACAGCTCTGTAGTCGAGACAGTTTTGAGTTGAGGGCAGTGTTTAAAGAATTTATTATAGGTACACATTTGATTAAACAAATCAGCAGAGATTTAAATTCTGAAGCTGCACAGACCCAGAGCAAACCTCCTCCCAAATGAAAACCCACCCACACTTTACTTTTCCATGGTTAATAGTGAAAGATGGGAAATAATTAAGTGGACTTTTAATAAAGGAGTCCTCTCTTCATACTGCTGAACAAATGCAACACGCATAGACCTCATTTAAAATTCTGCTTGGTCTTAGTGCCTCTGTCTTCCTGAAGATTCCACAATCCCTGACAGAAATACTGAAGGCTAATCCAGAAAGCTGATATGGGTTTTACCAAAGGCCAGGTTTTAATGATCACAAAGAAGAAATGACTCTGGTTGACTACAAAGAGAGAAAAAAAGTGTTTTACAAAAGATTGCAAATTCTCATATTCTTAGAAACCATGGAAATATCCAAATAATGAGAGTGTCAAATAAGGCAAATTACTGAGTAAGAGCATATGCCATTTGCCGTGACGAGACATATACAATGACGGTGAAGCATCTCAGAAGCGCCCTGCAACTTTTCTCTTCTGGAGCTTCTGCATCAAGTCCTCAGGAACTGATCAACAAGGCACCCCTAGTGGTGCCTTGAACTGCAGCTCTCAAAAGTCCCAGCGGCAGAGGTTGAAAACTGCAACCAGAGGGATGCCTCTAGGCAGAAAATGTGCTTTGTTTGGCTCCAACACTGTTTCACACATAATTTGGTTTTCTTTTTTATTTTTTTACATTCAAAGTTTCCAAAATTTAAAAATTAGGTTTTTATATTCTCTGGTTTCCTTTAAAAAGTTGGAGGATCTGGGCCTGCAGAGCCCACTAAGAACTGTGACTGATCAGCTGGTAGACATTAGAATTTGCAACCTCTGTAGAGAAGTCAACCTCACATGAAATGGAAAGATATCCCATGCTCTTGGATTGGAAGAATTAATATTGTTAAAATTGCCATAATACCTAAAGCAATCTATAGATTTAATGTGATCCCTATCAAACTACCCGTGACATTTTTCACAGAACTAGAACAAATAATACTAAAATGTATACGAAACCGTAAAAGACCCAGAATTGCCAAAGCAATCCTGAGGAAAAAGAACACACCAGGAGGAACAAGGCTCCCAGACTTCACACAATATTACAAAGCTACAGTAATCAAAACAAAAATAAACAAATAGAATCTAATTAAACACAAAAGCTTTTGCACAGCAAGGAAGCCATAAACAAAAGAAAAGACTATCCAAAGAATGGGAGAAAATATCTGCAAATAAAGTGACTCTCCAAAATATACAAACAGCTCACTCAGATACATATCAAAGCAACAAACAACCCAATCAAAAAAATCGGCAGAAGATCTAAACAGAGACTTCTCCAAAGAAGGTATACAGATGGAAAAAAGCAGATGAAAAGACGCTCAACACTGCTAATTATTACAGAAATGCAAATCAACCTACAATGAGATATCACCTCAGGCCAGTGAGAATGACCATCATCAAGAAGTCTACAATAAATGCTAGAGAGGGTGTACAGCCACTACGGAGAACAGTATGGTGATTCCTTGAAAAACTAGAAACAGAGCTACCAGATGATCCAGCAATCTCAGTCTTGGGCAGATATCCAAAGAAAATCATACTTCAAAAAGATACATGCACCCCAATGTTTACTGCAGCACTATTTACAATAGCCAAGACATGGAAGCAATCCATAAGTGTCCATCAATAGATAAATGGATAAAGATGTGGTATATATACACAACAGAATACTACTCAGCCATAAATATGAACAAAATAATGCTATCTGCAGCAACACAGAAGGACCTAGAGATCCAGACTAAGTGAAGTAAGTCAGACAGAGAAAAACAAACATCATATGGTATCACTTATATGTGGAATCTAAAAAAAAAAGATACAAATGAACTTATTTACAAAACAGACTTACAGACTGGTACTAAGTGAGAAGATCTCAAATGTTTTCACCACAAAGAAGAAATGGTAATTATATGATGTGATGGAGGTATTAACCACCCATCACTTAAAGCTATGATGGTAGCCATTTTGCAGTATTTAAGTATACCAAATCAACAAGCTGCACACCTTAAACTTATACAACATTATCTATCAATTATACCTCAATAAAGCTGGGGAGGGGAGAGATGGCCTTGGGGAAAAAGGAAGCACTGTAGATATTTACGCCATATATACTTACGTTCCTGCATTTGCATTTGACTGAGAGCTTAGAGAGTTATCCAACTCATTCTCACTTTCTTCTGACTGGCTGTTAACAGTTCCTTCTTGTTCATCATCATCTACTTCGTTAAGAGCCTTTTTACAATTAAATAAACAACACAGACCGGTTACATACACCCTTATCTTTTATTTCTTTTTGTCCTAAGAGAAGAGAGGTCCTTCCTTCTAAGGCAAATCCCTCCACACGTGGTCTAGAAACCAAACCCTCTTACCTCCTCTGGTCCATCAACTGCCCTTCTCTCTCCATTTTCAACCTCTCCTTACTAGCTTCAATTCACCCACCTTTAAATGTAAGTCTCTCCCATTTTATCCTGACCCTGTACTGACCTTGACCTACCATTTATCTTCCCTTTTTGTGCCATAAACTTTTTGAAAGATCTGCCCCCACTTCTCAGTCACCATTTGTACCCTTCAACTTTGCTTCTGCCCTGCCACTCTGTGTAAACTGTTCTCTACATGGTAAACATCAACACACTTGTTCTCAAATCAAATGGATATTTCTGTCTTTGCCTTCCATTACTTCTCACTCATTAGATATCGATGGCAACTCATTTCTTTCCTTCAAAATCTTATTTATAAAGTTTTCTTTTTCACTTCCGTGATACCATTATTTTCTTGGTTTTTCTTCTTCTTTTAGCCATTCCTTCCCCATCTCTTTCATTGGTTCTTTTTCTATCCTTCCCCTCTATTTAATGTCATTCTCCTCTCACTTGACGCATTTTTGATGTTTACATCTAATTCCAAGGTGCAATTACAAGCCAAATGTTGTTAATTTCCAAACCTCTATCTTCACCCAGATGTCTCTTGAGCCCTCAACATTCATGTCCAACTGCCTAAAAGATATCTAGAGGAGAACATCCTACACATAAATACCCATCATGTCTAAAATTTATCATTTTCCTAAGCCTCCCCTAGGAGAAGGGAATGGCAATCCACTCCAGTACTCTTGCCTGGAAAATCCCATGGACGGAGGAGCCTGGTAGGCTGCAGTCCATGGGGTTGCTAAGAGTCGGACACAACTGAGCGACTTCACTTTCACTTTTCACTTTCATGCATTGGAGAAGGAAATGGTGACCCACTCCAGTGTTCTTGCCTGGAGAATCTGGGGACGGGGAGCCTGGTGGGCATCTATGGGGTCGCATAGAGTCGGATACAACTGAAGCAACTTAGCAGCAGCAGCAGCAAGCCTCCCTTATCATTCTTCCAGAAACCTTGTTCCCACCATATTATCAAGACCATGAACAGCATAACCATCTACTCAGATTCTCAAGCCAGCAGACTGGAAATTATCCTTCTTCTTTACCCACCACATCCAATCAGTCACCCAATCTTGTCAATTCTACCCCTTTTTAAGCTTTCAAATCTATCCCTCTTCCCCTTTACCTCCTTCCCTACTGCCACTGCTTTGGAACAGTCGTCACCACTTCTCACCAAGATTCCAATCTGAGTCTTTTAACAAGACCCTCTCACCAGTCTTGCCCCTCCCTCCCCAATCCATTTTCCACACTACCATCAATTTCACCGCAACACTGCTCTTCTTAAAATCCTTTAGCGGCTCTACTCTTGCTCTCTGGTTCATTGGCCCTTCATGACCCAGCTCCTTCCTTTCTCTCTAACTCTGACTCTTGCTACTTCCCCACCCTCATCACATGATCATCTGAAAGCTAACTTTGTAATAACTGCCAAAACATACATACATATTCCTGGCTTTTGGCTAGGGATATGGCTAATAGGCTTTAGCTATTAAAAATATGTACAACGTTCTACTTAATTGCCTTTATAAGCAGCAAACAGTACACTTATATGATTCTGGACTTTGTAATTCCCTAGGATCATCCATCTAACTGATGATTCTCTTTTTTTTCATAGAAGATATAAATAACTTGGGAAATTGCATTAAACAGGTCCTGAGTCCTGTGTGTGCGTGCTCAGTCACTCAGTCATATCCAACTCTTCATGGGACTGTAGACCGACAGGCTCCTCTATCCATGAGACTTTCCAGGCAAGAATACTGCAGTGGGTTGCCATTTCCTCCTTCAGGGGATCTTTCTAATCCAGGATTGAACCCGTGACTCCTGCACTGGCAGGCAGATTCTTTACCTCTGAGCCACCTGAGAAGCCCATGCATATATACGTGCTAAGTCATTCAGTCATGTCCAACTCTTTGTGGCCCCATG
This sequence comes from Bos indicus, assembly GCF_029378745.1. Classification (NCBI taxonomy): domain Eukaryota; kingdom Metazoa; phylum Chordata; class Mammalia; order Artiodactyla; family Bovidae; genus Bos; species Bos indicus. Next base: position 58,879,678 of record NC_091760.1, read on the forward strand.
GACTATCATATTATGGCACCAGACAGCCTAGATTTGAGTGCCGTCTCTCATGCTAACTAGCTGTGTAAGCTTGGACAAGTCACTTAATTTTTCTGAGTCTGTTTTTCGTCTGCTAAATGGGGATAATAATAGTAACTACTTCCAAAGTAATCATTCAGCACAGGTTAGCTACTATTCTCCAGTCCTATCTTGTTTAGTATGAGCATTACTCACCGAAAGGGCAACATGCTTGAGTAAGAATATTTCTAGCAACCACATCTCGGTATTTCGGTATTAAAGCTTTTGAAATGTTTACCACAATACCGATCTACATCAACTTAATTTTAGCATGAGCGTTATGGCTGTGAGCAAAGCACATTACCTGAGGCTCTATAACAGATTCGCTACGGATGGCCTGGGTGACAGGGTCCTTACTGACCACAGTGGGACTCTGAGAGGACTCTGGAGCCATTGTTACATTCGGAAATCCTGCAGAAGGGAAATGAGCCATGATGATTTTGTTTCATTTAAATTGACTTCACATGCACTCTACACTGCCATAAGTGAATCATCATATGAAAATCTTTAATAATAGCAACTCACGTTTACTATAACATGATACCTAAAGGAAGATTTTAAATTCTTTCAAATAGCCAGGTGTGAGCTGTGGTTAATAAGATAAAGAAACTTTTGTTTGATGTGAATACTTTACCTGTGCGCCTGCGAGGAAAATCAACAAACAGACCTTTCGCTGTAGCCATCAAATGATCAGATTTTTCCAATACATCCTGCAGCTGGTATTGATCAGAAAGAATCTAGACGTGTTAATGATAAACATTATTATTCAGGAAAAATATATATATACACATATATACGCAACAAATCACAAAGGAAAAGCCTGTTCAGGAGTATAAAAATAATCTAAAATCCTCAGTGGCAATATTGTTAAGTACCAGTAGATGGGGCTATTACAACAATTTGTTGTTGTTTAGTCACTAAGTGAAATCGCTCAGCCCTGTCGGACTGCGAACCCATGGACTGCAGCCCACAAGGCTCCTCTGTCCATGGGATTTCCCAGACAAGAACATTAGAGTGAGTTGCCACATCCTATTCCAGAGGATCTTCCCCACCCAGGGATCGAACCCACGTCTCCTGCGTTGGCAGGCAGATTCTTTACCACTGAGCCACTACAATAATTGGAGAAGAAAATGAGTGGATTTTAAATGCTTGGCTTCAACCCAAAGAAATACATTATTAAAGTATGACCCAGTCCACACACAAATGTAAAGGTAAATGTAAATATACACCAAAATAAAAGTTTTGCTTAACCTTACTCTTTGAGAACCACTCTTATACTTTCTTTTTATTTTCTATTTTTCAAATGATGGTTGCAACCCACTAACTCCATTTTATAATCCATAAACAAGTTGTGATCCACAGTTGAAAAACTCAGTAAACATATGAATCTTTGAGGCATAAACTCAGATGTGTGAATCTTTGGTGCTTCGACCACTAAAGTGATTTCATAATCCACTAATGGGTCATGACCCACAACTTAAAAAACACAGTGTAAGATGTGAGTTTGGGGGCAACAAACAAAAAAGCAATGCTTCTGCATTTGTAAACAAGCTGGTTTGCTTTTTTTTTTTTTTTTTGAGACACACCATTTTTATTTTTTTTTATTTTGTACTGGAGTATAACCGATTAACAATGTTGTTTCAGGTAGACAGCAAAGGGACTCAGTCACACATATACATGTATCCATTCTCCTCCAGTTTTTATCCTGGAAAAGTGAGAACTCAAAAAATACCATTACAGCAGGGTCTCTGATCATGTACTTTCAACTCAGGAACTTTCCTACTGACAAGCAAGGATGCAGAATAGAGTAAAAGAAGTGAACTCTACCCACCAGCACCAGATGGCATGCTTGGGTTGAAACGAGTTTCAAAATTGGAAACTGACCAGTTCCCAACACTGATTCAAATGAAAACATCTCGGGAAAAAATGCTCTTACCAGAATTTCTCTGGACCATGAAAACAAGTATATAATATGACCTTGGTTATTGTTTTCTGACATGAAGAAGAATAACAAATCACATTCTTTTTCCCCTACTTCCCCTGCTAAAGTCAAGCAGGTTGGCTGGCTCAAGGTGGTAAGAATAAAGTCCTGAATCTGTCCTCCCACAAAGAGTAAGCTTTGGAATGGCATAAGGCAAAGAGCACATTTGGAGTCAGAAGACTGGCATCCTAGGCCCTATCAAGAGATATCAAGCAAAATCCAACCTCTTTAAACTTAGTTTCCTTATATGTAAATGAAGTACAACCACTTCCCCAACACACACGGTGTCATAAGGTTGGCAACACACTGCAAATCTGTCTACAACTCTCGGGATATTAGAGAACATGGTTACAACTTAAATTTCCATCCCTGGTTAGCCATCTTGCAGTACATGCAATAAGAGTTTAAGAAAGAAAATGCATGGAGCATTATAATCTACCACTTACACTAGAAAAATTTTACAAGGTATATTTCTTAATGGCCGTTTTAAAAATTTACTGTTTTAACTTTTTTAAAAGGCACTGACCTCCTATCAAATTAAAGAAATATAAATTGTCAGAAGCAGATTGTTGAGGAGTAACTTTACCATATCAAGACCTGATATGCTCAACATTGCTAATTATTAGAGAAATGCAAATAAAACTACAAGGGACCACCTCACACCAGTCAGAATAGCTACCATCAAAAAGTCTACAAATAATAAATGCTGGAGAGGGTCTGGAAAAAAGGGAACCCTCCTCCACTGTTGGTGGGAATGTAAACTGGTGCAGCCACTATGGAGAGCAGTATGGAGGTTCCTTAAAACAGGGGTCCCCAGCCTCTGGGATCTAATGCCTGGTGATCTGAGGTGGGGCCGATGCAATAATAACAGAAATAAAGTGCACAATAAATATAATGTTCTTGAATAATCTCGAAACCGTCCCCCCACCCCTGGTCTGTGGAAAAATGGTCTTCCATGAAACCAGTCCCTGGTGCCAAAAGGTTGGGGACTAAAATCTTAAAAAACTATAAACAGAGCTACCATATCATTCAGCAATCCCACTCCTGGGCATATATCCAGAGTAGATGAAAACTCTTAATTCCAAAAGATACATGCACCCCAATGTTCATATACACGCATAACAATCACTTTGCTGTACACGTGACACCAACACAGCATTAGAAATCAACTATATTTCAATTTAAAAAGTTGTTTTAAGACCTGATGTTAATTATAGTGAGGTCTCCAGTAAATCCACGGTCCTGAAGCCCTCTCCCTGCTGGTCCCTGCACAGGCTCCTGGTGGCAGATGGCTTCAGTGACCAGAGGTCAGTGCAATGGTTTTCTCTTCCTCTTTCTGGATTTCTTTACCACTTCTCTATGATAAAACTCACCCTTATGATATGAAAATCAATCTCTGCAGGCCCATCTGTATATATTACTTTTCCAGATGGGTTTTCAGAGCACAAAGCCAAACTTATGAGTGGTATTAATAGAACGTATCTTGGATTTTCAAAAGATAAAAGTCCCTTAAAAAACAGTATGTGAAACTTCTCATGCTAACAGTTTTGTTCTCTGATAATAAAAACCAGACAGCACTGGGAAAATTTAAGGAGACTATAAGTTAGTTACTATATTGTTGGGATGATTAAAATCCTTATCAAAGCCTTGCTGTCTCTGATTTGGGTTTGGACCCTTGCTTGCTTGATTCCCACAGCATGGGTGTATCATACAGCAAATGAAATCTAAGATTACGCTGGTCAAAGAGCTTTTCTCTTAATTTAGGTTGATCTAGGAGCCCAGCTTCTTGGGGATGGGTGCTGGTAGCTCTAACACATCGTGATAACGCCCAGGTGGATATGCCCTAGGAGGCCTCTTCAGTTGATCCCCTGACATCCCTTATTAGACATAATACAACAACATTGAAATAACAGATGTATGTATCCTTTGACTCAGCAATTCCACTTTCAAGAATTTATCCTACAAATCTATTTATGCATGCATGCAAGGCTAAGTCGCTTCAGTCATGTCCAACTCTATGAGAGCCTATGGTCTCATAGTAGCCTACGAGGCTCCTCTGTCCATGGGATTCTCCAGGCAAGAATACTGGAGTGGGTTGCCAGGCCCTCCTCCAGGGGATCTTCCTGATCCAGGGATCAAACCCACATCTCTTATGTCTCCTGTATTGGCAGGTGAGTTCTTTCCCACTAGAGCCACCTGGGAAGCCCCAAATATATTTACACATGTACTCAAAAACATACTCAAGGATATTCACTACATTATTTCCATGACAAGGCAGGAAATAATCTGTGGGTGACAGACTTATCCATCAATATCCTTTCTTTCCATTTTCTCCTTAACAGGGAAACTCCCAAGTTAGCCAGGTACACAGCTAATTTCCCAACCACCCTCATAGGTGAGAATGGTCACTTGATGAAGTTTTGGAAAATGGAGAGAAGCCAGAGCTTCTGGGTGATCCATAAAAGGAGCAGCATGTACTAGCTTACCCTCTTCCTGCTGCCTGGGAAACAGCTCAAGGAAGCAGGAGCAACCGCTCTGCAGTCAGACATGAATGCCCTGTAATAAAGGACTGGAGAGCTCACTACCAACTACCATGTACCTCTGAGTTGTTCCATATGAGAGGAACAGATTTCTATTTTGTTTAAACCGCTATATCCCGGGGCCTTTTTTCCCCAGATGCTGTACCATACTCTAACACACATCCCAAATGTCCACCAATAAAGCACTAGATAGATACATTGTGGTACATCCATATACAACCTTGCCAACAAAAAGAAAAGGTAGATTTCTAGATACTAACACAGCAAAACCTCCAAAATATGTTGTTAAATGGAAATGTCTAAATCCCACTAATAGCAGAGGTTCTCAGCCCTAGAGAAATATTAAAAATTACATAGCAAAAGTCTACAAAATACCTAAGAAGGGCCACATCCCAGATCCACTGAACCAGACTATCCCAGTGTAAGTGTTTCTGGATCCAGATACTGTTTTTTGAATGGGAATTTTTTTTTAATGGAAATTAGAATCAGGGTTGAGAAACATTACATGAGAATATGAGGAAGCAGCATTACAGAGAGAAGGCAAAGAAACTTCACTCACCCTCTCTGACCACTCCTCCTCCACCCCTAATTCTACCACGACTACCAGGTATAAGAGATTCGGGACGTGAGCAGGGACCACTAGGGAGGGGAAACGAAAGCCCAGAGTCACCTCAAAGTGACTTTCGGGTGACTCAAAGTCACCCTTTCCCCTGGCCAGATCTGTGTTCTTAGCTCTTTCATGGAGAATTACCACATAATATTTAAAAGCATGTGACTTATCTAAGATCACCAAAAGATACATACCTCTAAAGAATCATTCTCTCTCAATCCATTGTTCTTTTTACAAGCTTGTGCAAACATTTATTTAGGAGATATAATTCTTCTCATGTTATAGAAAGTCAAGACGTTCATATTTCACTAGGAAGCCTAACAAATTCCTCAAAAGATAGAATGTGACTTGAAGCTACAGTAGGTCACCCAGACAGACAAGTGTCATAAGCTCCAACACTGAACAAGAAGAAAAAGGGCATTTCTTTTACAATGATTTCAGCCCAAATAAAAAGATTTTTCTTCTGTAGTTTCTTCTTATTTTTCATATTGCTTATTCCTACACACTCTGATTACTTATTCAAACACCCTACATCTGGCAAAAGATTAAACCAAATAAAAGCAACTGACAAGCACACATTTTTTTTTTTGCAAAATAATTTAACAGCATGGCTGTTGAACCGAGAAAAACAATTAGAGCAGCCTAAATATATATATATAGCACTAATTATGTGCCAAGGACCATACTAATCACTTTATTAGTATTTTATCACTGAAATCTCATAATAATACAATCAGGCAAGTAGTGTTATTCCAGTTTAAAATAAGGAAATTCAGGCTGAGAAGTCAGTAATTTAAGGTCACACGGCTAGTGACCATGTGAGCTAGTAAGAAAATTTTGACTGTGACTATAAGTTCTTTGTTCCTGAAACATTCTTTCAAATATACAGCTAGTAAGCTATAGAGCAGGAATTTAAACTATAAAATTAGACTGTAATCCTCACTCTGCTCCTTTATCCACAGACCACCTATACATCATTGTGTGCCTGTGTGCATGCTCAGTTATTAAATCACGCCCAACTCTTTGTGACCCCATGGACTATAACCTGCCAGGATCCTTTGTCCATGGGATTTTCCAGGCAAGAATACTGGAGTGGGTTGCCATTCCCTTCTCCAGGGAGACCACTGTATAAGGACATGATAATGATTAAAGTCTCTCCAACGTCAATAGATATGAGGGGAAAGAGAGACACCTACTTTCCTCTTCTTCGCTTTCTAATTCTATGGATAATGAGTTTATCATTACCTCCTTCATGATAGACAATCTCCTCTTCTCAAGATTAGAAATTTCCGGTTTCTGCTTCTTCCATCTCCTCTTCAAAGCTTTTTCTTGGAGCTCCCAGTGGACCAATGCTCGATTCTTTGATTTGTGTATTTCATGACGACGGATCTATATAGAAGAAAAATATATGAAAGAATGTTTCAGGAGCAAAGAACTTATATTCACAATAAAAATTTTCACCAACTCCTAAATTTTCAAAAATGATTTTTTAAAAAAGAAGTATCTAAAACTAGTAGACCCAGAGAATCCCTGGTGGCCTGGTGGGTCAGATTCCAGGCTTTCACTGTTGTGGCCCAGGTTCAGTCCCTGGTCGGGAACTTAGATCCCTCAAGCCACAGGGTGTGGCCAAAAAATAAAATAATAAAACAAGCTAGTAGACAAAATAACATGTCCTCTGGGCTTTGCTTTAAAACGCTTCAGTGAAGAAGTAAAGGGTATGATAAATGAAACAACTATGGCAAAATTTTCAAAACTATTATATCTAGGTGAACAGTATATGGTAGTTCTTTTTATTTTTGTCTCTACTTTCACATGAGTTTGAAATTTTTCATAATACAGAATTTTAAGTCAGTTGGGCATCATTATTATCCTCAACAAACATTTAATGAGTACCTACTATGATTAAGATTCCTAGGCCCACAAAGACATATAAGATATGGCCTTTATCCATCAAAAACATTAATAATATGCCCAGAAAGATTGGACATAAATGCCATGCATTAGATGGCATATACTCAATGTCTTATGTAGCTAGTAAGTACAACGCTTCAGAGGTAAAAGTAACTGTTGGGCAGCTTCAAAGAGTAAGACTTCAAACTTGCTACAAAATTCAAAGAGAGTACGGCACTAGCATAAGGATACACAGAGATCTATGGAATATAAATTTGAATCCAAAATAAACCCTCATATTTATAGACAACTGACTTTCAACAAGGGTGCCAAGGCAATTCAGTGTGAAAAGAATAGTCTTTGTAATAAAAGGTGCTTAGACAACTGGATATCCATTTGCAAAAGAATGAAGCTGGACTCCTACCTCACACCTTATACAAAAATTAACTCAAAATGGATGAAATATAAGAGCTAAAACTTAAAAACTCCTCAACAAAAGCACAGAAGTAAATATCTGTGAACCATGGCTAGACAACGATTTCTTAGATATGACCCTAAACATACAAGTGACTAAAAAAATAGATAAACTGGACTTCATAAAATTTACAACTTTTATGTTTCAAAGGATACCATCAAGAAAGTAAAAACACAACCAACAGAATGGAAGAAAACATTTGCAAATCATATATCTGATAAGAAATATCAAGAATATATAAAGAACTATTACTCAATAAAAACACAAATAATCCAATTTTACTTTTATTTTATATTTTATGTCCCTCTCTTCACTAAGCCCAGTCATAGTTGTCACATATTTCCTCTGGCAATTTTTAAATAGCTAAGGGATTTGAACAGGCATTTCTCCACAGAAGATACTACAAATGGTCAATAAGTATATATAAAGGATACTCAACATCATCAGTCATTAGGGAAATGCAAACTGAAACCACAATGAGATTCCACTGTATACCCTCTAGGTGAACTAAAACCACAAAGACGATAATGACAAATATCAGCAAGGGATGTGGAACAAATGGAACCTCCATACATGCTAATGAGAATGTAAACAGGACAGCCACTCTGGAAAATAGTTTGGCACTTCCTCAGAAAGTTAAATATAGAAATATTATATGACTCAGAATTCTACTTTCAGGTATACACTCAAGAGACTACAAGTACATGTTCACACAAAAACTAGTACATGCATATTCATAGCAGCATTATTTATAACAGTCAAAAAAAAAAATGAAAAAACCCAAATGTCCAACAACTGATGATAAATAAAACCTGGTATGTCCATAAATGAAATAGTATTTTGCAATAAGAAGGAACACAGTACTGATACATGCTATAATATAGATGAAACTTGAAAATATCACGCTAAAAGAAAGAAGCCAGATACAAAGGGAAACATACTATACTGCATGCATATGAAATACCCAGAATAGGCAAATCCATAGACAAAACATATTAATTGTTGCCAGGGATTGGAGGTGCATGGCTCAGAAAGTGACTATTAATGGGTGAAGGGTTACTTTGGGGAGGGAGTGATGAAAATACTACAACATTAGAAAGTGATGATGGTTGCATCACTCTGTGAATATGCTAAAAAGCAATGAATCATACATGAATATGCTAAAAAGCAATGAATCATACACTTTAAAAGAGCAGATTTTATGTTATGTGAATTACATCTGAATAAAGCTGTTTAAAAAATAACAAATCTATAGTAGAAACTTTTTTAAAGTAAAACCTGAACTAAGATAAAGAAGCAAAGTAAGATTTGAACAGAAGGAGAAGAAAGTAGGGAAACCATACCAAATAAATAGAATAGCATGACCTGGGGCTCAAATGTGGAGATATACATGGCACATTCAAGGAATAAATTATTATGTATGTTTGCATGTGGAAGTAATGGTGAATAATGTTTGTGTATCTACAGATAGGAAAAGATGATAAATGTGGACAGGACAATATTGGACTTAGAGAGATATAAAGTGTAAACTGAACCTATCTAATGAAATTCTAATACATGATAATTATTATTCATAAAATAAGGAAGCCAAGGACATACACTTTTTGATTTTATATAGACATAAGTAAGATTAAAAATAACTGAACAACTTGTAAGATGCTTTCTATTCTGTGGGTTAAAAACCAAGTATCAAGTAAGACACTGAACAAATGACTTAACTTTCCATAGTAAACTTACCAGATCTTCAGGAGTTGCCCGATGAACTGTCAGATCAGTCACAGTGTTCTGCAAAAAAAAAAAAAAAAAGATGAACTTTCCTTAAAAAGCAAAAGGTTTCTTACAAAATAGTACTACATGCTGGATTTTAATGGCTGAAAACAGATTCAAAGTCCTGAGACCAAAGAGTCTTTGAGAATTAAATTCTCAACTTAGAGATTAACTTGGATTACTTTTAGTTGTCTTAAAGAAAATAACAGACTATTAAGTGTTTCATAGAAATTAAGCACTAAATTCAACAAGCAGGCACACATCATATTAAAACGAAAAATAAAACAGGGCAGAATGTAATTCAAAATGGGTTAGTTTAACTAAAGTTATAGTTTTCAAACTATATTCCATTGAACGAGGCAACACTAAAGATTCCTAAAAGATAAAGTGTGTTCAAGAGAGGTTCAATTTGTGTACATGCCAACACTTTCAGCATAGATCCTATCATAACAAGAGATGAATTTTGAGGGTACTGTGTAACTTCATAAGTTATGAAAGGACAGAGAGGCCTGGCATGCTGCAGTCCATGGGGTGGCAAAGAGTCAGACACAATTTAGCAAATGAACAACATAACTTCATAAAATATGAAAGCAGTCATTCAGGTAAAAAGGCAACAAAACAACATGGCAGGGCTTCCACACTGCACAATTCCAGGAGGCTCCATCAATATCCTAGGCCATGCAAACAGTGCCCCTTGGCATTGTGCAGTGCACGGCCTGCACAGCTCCAAGTAGCAGCCCCACAATCTGGCCCTTTCCAAAATGACTTCAGTCATTGTGTTTGGTAAGGCAGGAAACAAAGCAACGTAGAGTTTTAATTCCAAGAGAAATATAGAGAACTGGGTCTAGTGAAAAACTTCTGATATACTCTAAGACCTTACTTTTGGGCCACAGGTAATATTTAGCTCAAGTCTTTTATATACTAAAGCCATTATCCTTTTATATTGATTTAGCAAAATACAAGGTACAATGATAAGATCATGAGAATTATTTTTAATAACTGTAATAAAAATTCAGGTATATAGTGAAAGCCTCTTGATGAAAGTGAAAGAGGAGAGTGAAAAAGTTGGCTTAAAGCTCATCATTCAGAAAATGAAGATCATGGCATCCAGTCCCATTACTTCATGGCAAATAAATGGGGAAACAGTGGACACAGTTTTTCTGGGCTCCAAAATCACTGCAGATGGTGACTGCAGCCATGAAATTAAAAAACGCTTACTCAAGCGCTTACTCCTTGGAAGGAAAGTTATGACCAACCTAGATAGCATATTCAAAAGCAGAGACATTACTTTGCCAACAAAGGTCCATCTAGTCAAGGCTATGGTTTTTCCCGTGGTCATGTATGGATGTGAGAGTTGACTGTGAAGAAAGCTGAGCACCGAAGAATTGATGCTTTTGAACTATGGTGTTGGAGAAGACTCTTGAGAGTCCCTTGGACTGCAAGAAGTCCAACCAGTCCATCCTAAAGGAGATCAGTCCTGGGTGTTCATTGGAAGGACTGATGCTAAAGCTGAAACTCCAATACTTTGGCCACCTCATGTGAAGAGTTGACTCATTGGAAAAGACTCTGATGCTGGGAGGGATTGGGGGCAGGAGGAAAAGGGGACGACAGAAGATGAGATGGTTGAATGGCATCACCAACTCGATTGACATGAGTTTGAGTTAACTCCGGGAGTTGGTGATAGACAGGGAGGCCTGGCATGCTGCGATTCATGGGGTCGCAAAGAATTGGACATGACTGAGCGACTGAACTGAACTGAACTGAACTGAGTGGTATGCTTAGAATTATTTTTATGGGAGAAAATATAATTTCATTAATACTACTATTGCTTAAAACTACAGTTGACTCTTGAACAGTGTAGGGTTTTTTTTTATTTTTAATTGGAAGATAATCGCTTTACAATGTTTTGTTGGTTTTTGCCATTTATCAAAATAAATCAGCCACAGGAATACATATGTCCCCTTCCTCTTGAACCTCCCACCTACCTCCCACCCACTCCTACCTCTCTAGGTTGTCACAGAGCACCAGGCTGAGCTCCTTTTGTCATACAGCAACTTCCCACTGGCGGTCTATTTTACATGTGGTAATGCGTATATTTCAATGCTCCTCTCTCAGTTTGTCCCACCCTCTCCTTCCCCCACTGTGTCCACAAGTCCATTCTCTGTCTGCATCTCTACTGCTGCCCTACAAGTGGGTTCATCAGTACCATTTTTCTAGATTTTATATATATGTGTTAATATACAGTATTTGTTTTTCTCTTTCTTACTTCACTCTATGTAACAGGCTCTAGGTTCATCCACCTCACTAGAAATGACTCAAACTCATTCCTTTTTTATGGCTGAATAATATTCCATTATATATATGTGAACAATGTGAGTTTCAACTATACAGGTCCACTTATAAACGTGGATTTTTTTTTCAATAAATACATACTAAAGTGCTACAAGATCCGCATTTGGTTGCATCCATGGATGTAGAACCACAGATCTGGACAGCCAACTGTAACATTAGATGTGGATTTCCAACTGTGCGCAGGGTCAGTGCCCTTAACCCCATGTTGTTCAAGGATCAACAGTATTTTCTTCTGAAATTGCCTTTAAATCAAATTTACAAGCTATTTCAGAAAACGTCTCAATATTTTCATCACAACAGTTTTATTCAGTTCATCTCTCCTCTCTCATTTACCATTCACACCGAAAGACCCATAACTACTTTCAAGTTTAGTCTACCTTCAAAAAACAAAGTTTCTTTCAGCACTAGAGATAATACAAAGTAAATGAGGAAGGTTCTGAATGTAATTTCAAATGATGGCTTTTAATTATACTTTGAGCAACAGCAGCATATCAGATTGGAACTTCCCAAAGTAACCACTCTGAAGGGGACAGCTTTACATTATCTATGCTATTTTTTTCTTTTAAATCAGTTTCATTACCTTAGAGTCACATCCTTCTACTATTTTACAACCAGATGACAACAAAGCAATCTAAACAAAGAGAAATCCATCTCTCCCACTTGCTAAGGCTGTCAGTTTTCCCAGCAGATGTGGCTAGAGTGATTGGCTACAACCCAGAATATTCTAATTCCAAAAGAATCCCTAAGATGCATACTAGTCCCTGACCAGTCACTCTCCACAACAGAAAGTAAAGGCACCTAAAGTCTCATGTCTAAATCAAAGAACCAGGCTCCAAAAGAGAAAATCCCCTTGATAAAACCACATGGTACTCAGGATAGGAGTCAGGGATCATGCCTCAGGTACCTGAGGCTTGTCTTGTATCTTATGAGAACCTTTGTACTGAAACTGACCAGTCTCTGGAAGTGAACAAAAAACAATTTGATAATAGAGCAAGGACTACCCACTTTTTTCAGTCAAAAATATCAATCCTATGATTATGGTATCACAGGTTGCTATGGGCAAATCTAAAATATGTTCCAAAAAATTTCACACTTCAGGCTAACTAGAGTTGCCTTAAAACAGTGATACAAGTTAGCTAAGAGTTGCCTTAAAGCAGTGATTTCTCAAAGTGGAGGCAGGGGGACTTTTTAAAAAACACACTCCCCACTCCTTTAAGATTTCAGTTCTTCAAAGGAGGTGGAAGTTATAGCCTCAACATATGTATTCTTTAAAAACTCCCCAAAGGCATTTGCTCTTCCCTCTAAGACCTAGGCTATCACGTGCCCAGAAACACAGTCCACTGTATTGCATGCTAACCCCATTCAGAGAACCATCCTGAGGGCCTAGGGTGATGTCATCATGTCTGTTCCTTCCATGTAATGTTATGTGTGTGAGTCATTCAGTTGTGTCTGACTCTTGTGACCCCATGGACTGCAGCCCACCAGACTCCTCTGTCCATGGAATTCTCCAGGCAAGAATACTGGAGTGGATTGCCATTTCCTTCTCCAGGGGATCTTCCCAACCCAGGGATAGAACCCACGTCTCCCGCACTGCAGGCAGACTCTTTACCAACTGAGCCACCAGGGAAAACCGCATATTATTCTTCCTAGACTTACATCCCATTCTTGCTTCACAGATGTCTTCTTCTTTACTTTCAGTGTTTTCCTTCCTCCTCCACGGGGACCATAACGGTTCACTCGGACAAAGGACATCTAGGAGTAATAATCATATCAATTTTTTTAAATACATGAAAAACTAATAATTAATCATCACCAGAGAGGGAAAATTATATCTAGGAAAATAAATTTTAAAATATCAGAAGACATATTTAAGCATAATGAAAGGAACAGGCTACCAAAAGACTTGGCTCATTCCCTTCACAGTTATTAGAATGGTGACACTGATAACTATGATAAAAGTCATATATGTTACGTTATCATATGATGACTATGATAACAAACTAAATATATGTGACTAACAAAGAACTCCAGGAATGTAGCTGTTACGATCTAAAGCAGAGATTTAGAACAACAGTCATAAGCTTTGTCACCCATTACACAAATTCTCAACGAATAAACGAAATGTCGGTTCCACGTGAACAATATGAATGTAGGAGAAAGAGAGCAAGAGATAGCTGGGGTTCGTTTTGAAGCATCTAACACTCAAAATCACTACTAGACACATGTGTATTTACCTTAAAATAAAGGTGGCTAAATTTTAGAGAATGAGTGAGTTATGATACCATCTCTAGTACATTTTTCACATAATACTAAATGGGTGTCATTATTGATACTAAGCTAGAATCTGAAAATTGCCAACAGTTGCTTGCCACTCTTAAAATAGCAATGCTAAGGGCACTAGACTAAACATTATACAAAATTAGAAAAAGACTCACACTGCCTGAACACTAGGATTGGAGAACACACACACGATTTTAAAAAGCAACACATATACATGACTCCTATCCCAGAACTTCTTTACACACCTGAAAAATTACAAAACTTTTCAGCTGACCCCCTTACTCCAAATAATCCTAAAACACAGACTCGAATATTTTTCTTAAAGACCTCTTTTTTAAAAAATCATTTAGTCTACTGTGATAAAGATGACTAAATGCAAGTATTTCTCCAGAGTTGGCCCATACTGTTAGCAACCACATTCACTTTTTAAAAAAAAATGGGGTACAGTTGCTTTACAAAGCTGCACAAAGAAGTGCATTAGCTACATATATACATATATCCCGTCAATTCACTCTTTAAACACGATATCTATTTTCAGAGTGTACAATCCAGCAAAGGAGATGAATCACATACAAGTTAGAGAAAAACATCAAGTGTTATCACAGTGATAGTGATCATGGTGATGATGCTGACAGTGGTGGTGGCAACAATGATGGAATTAGCTGCTGATTCCTTTCTGTAAGCTAGGGGGTATTCTAAAGTGTTTACATGTATCATCGCCTTTAATCCTAACACTAATCCCATTAAGTATTTTCTCATTTTACAGATGAGAAAACTAAGAGACAAAGAGTTAATTGACTATGAAGGTCACACAGTAAATGTCAGAGCCATAAATGTCATTTTAAAAGGTATGGAATGGAACAGAACCAAGAGACCCAAACAAAACTATACTCTATGGTCAGTTTATATTCAACAAGAGTGCCAAGAATCAATTCAATGGGAAAAGAACAGTCTTTTTAATTAATAGTACTAGGACAACTGGATATTTATATGAAAAAGAATGAAGTAAGACTGCCTACCTCACAACAAGCATAAAAACTAACTTAAAATGAATCACAGACTTAAGTGTAAGAGCAAAAAGTATAAAATTTCTAGAAAAATAACATAAGCATGAAAAGTGAAAGTGAAAGTAAAGTCACTCAGTCGTGTCTGACTCTTTGCGACCCCACAGACTGTAGCCTACCAGGCTCCTCTGCCCATGGGATTCTCCAGGCAAGAGTACTGGAGTGGGTTGCCATTTCCTTCTCCAGAGGATCTTCCCAACCCAGGGATCGAACCCGAGTCTCCCGCATTGTGGGTAGACACTTTACCATCTGAGCCACCAGGGAAGCCCTAACATAAGCATAAATCTTCATAAACCTTGGATGAAGCAATGGCTTCTCAGAAATGACACTAAAAACACAAGCAACCAAAGAAAAAATAAACTGGACTCCACCAAAACCAAAAACTTTTGTGCTCCAAAGGACACAATCAAGAAAGTGAAAAGACAACCAAAAGAATGGGAGAAAACATTTGCAAATCATACATATAATGAGTAACTTGTGGACTGGGAAGATCCCCTGGAGAAGGGAATGGCAACCCACTCCAATATTCTTGCCCAGGAAATCCCACAGACAGAGGAGCCTGACTGGTTTCAGTTCCTGAGGTTGCAAAGAGTCGGACACAATTATAGCGACTAATCCAGAATACATAAAGAACTCAAAACTCAACAACAAAAAATCCAATTTTAAAATGGCTAAGGGATTTGACTAGATATTCTCCAAAGAACATACTACAGATGGCCAATAAACATGCCCAAAGATGTTTAAGATCACCAGTCATTAAATACAAATCAAAACCATGAGATACTTACTACCTCACACCACCAAGATAGTTACAATCAAAAGATGTAAATAACAAGTTTTGACAAGAATATGCAGAAACTGCAATTCCCATATATCGCTAGTGGGAATGTAAAATGGTATAGCCACTGTGGATCATAGTTTGGCAATTCCTAAAAAATGTTAAAAGACAGTTATCACATGACTCAGCAATTTAACTCCTAGCTACATACCCAAAAGAACTGAAAACTTATGTCCACACAAAAACTTGTATGTATATATAACAACATTATTAATAGACAAAAAGTGGAAACATCCCAAATATCCACTAACTGAAGAAGGGATAAATAAAATATTGTGTATCCATACTATTTAATATCAATTAGCAATAATAAGGCATGAACTACTGATACATGCTACAACTTGGCTATGCAAGAGAAAGAAACCAATATATGACGAAAGGTCACATATTATATGATTCCATTTACATGAAATGTTCAGGATAAGCAAGTCCATAGAGACATATGATAGACTGGTGGTTGGGAGGGTCTGGTGGGAAAGGAAATAGAGTGACTGCTAATGGATATGGGGTTTCTTTTGGCAGGGATGAAAATGTCCTGGAATTAGTTGTGAAGGTTTCAAAACTCCTATCAATGTACTAAAAAAAACTTAAGCTGTAGATTTTAAAGGGCTAAATTTTATGGTATGTGACATATCTCAATAAAGCTGTTATAAAATATATGGAAAACATCTAATAGTTGTTCAAAAATGGTTTCTAATGTATTTTACTCTTTAGCCACGGAGATCTTCAATTTACTCAGCAAAAACAAAGAGGAATCACAAAACGTCAGTAATCTATATGATGAACTATGTACTCATTAAAATTATATTATGAAGAATGTAGGGAAATACATAGAAAGTTCAGTGTGAAAACTAGAATACAGAAACACATACAGCATATTCTCAATGATGTTAATATACATACATTATTAATAAAGCACTTACTTGACTGCAAGGAGATCAAACCAGTCAATCCTAAAGGAAATCAGTCCTGAATATTCATTAGGGCTGATGCTGAAGCTGAAACTCCAATACTTTGGCCACCTGATGCAAAGAACTGACTCACTGGAAAAGACCCTGATGCTGGGAAAGATTGAAGGCAGGAGAAGAAGGAGACAACAGAGGATGAGATGCTTGGATGATATCACCAACTCAATGGACAGGAGTTTGAGTAAGCTCCAGGAGTTGGTGATAGACAGGGAAGCTGAGTCAGACACAACTGAGTGACTAAACTGTGCTAAACAATTCACATTTAATCCCACAACCCAATGAGAGTAGTGCCCTAAGATACACTAGAGCTCAGTAGCTAAGAGTATAGTATAAAACCAGACTGTGTGGGTTCACATCCCAGCTTTGCCACTAGCTGTAAATGCATAGGAGAAGGCAATGGCACCCCACTCCAGTACTCTTGCCTGAAAAATCCCATGGGCGAAGGAGCCTGGTAAGCTGTAGTCCACGGGGTCGCTAAGAGTCGGACGTGACTGAGCGACTTCACTTTCACTTTTCACTTTCATGCATTGGAGACGGCAATGGCAACCCACTCCAGTGTTCTTGCCTGGAGAATCCCATGGACGGGGGAGCCTGGTGGGCTGCCATCTATGGGGTCGCAAAGAGTCGGACACGACTGAAGCGACTTAGCAGCAGCGGTAGCAGTAAATGCATAAGGTGCTTAGAACCCCTGCCTAGAACATACTGAGTTCTATTTAAGGATTAATGATGATGATGTCAGCAACAATGATTAACCCCCTTTCCCCAACGAGAAAAGCAGGGCTTTTGAGATATTACTCAAAGGCACACATAATAATGGACAGAACTGGGAGCTGACACTCAAAAGTGAAAGTGAAGTCGCTCAGTCGTGTCCGACTCTTTGGGACCCCATGGACGGTAACCTACCAAGCTCCGAGGTCCATGGGATTTTCCAGGCAAGAATACTGGAGTGGGCTGCCATTTCCTTCTCCAGGGGATCTTCCCAACCAGATCTAGTTATAATGATGTACCTTTTAGAAAACATTACTAAAATTGAGTTATCTCTGGTTGGCTCCGTATTTTCTAAGCTTTCTACAATGAACCTATGTTACTCTTAAAATAATTTATTTCAAGTTATATTATTTAAAATACTATATTTATTCAGAGACTGAAATTCCACCAGAATCAATTCTGAAAAACCATCCCTGAATCTGAAGTATACAAAGGTTTATGAGCAATCAAAGGGTCCATATACTTGTTTCTTTAGATGGTGAGGCTGTCGATATAATATCAAAAATTGAGTATTTTTTATCATAGCTATTGTACACTAATGGTGACTTCTGATGGTCACCATTGGATACAACATATTTAAATATAAGAGCTTTTCTTAGGCAAAGAAATATAGAAATTAATATCAGTAATAGATTAAATGCCTGAGTGTTAGTTGTATAAAAGCAAACAGTTAAACAATTTTAGCATAAGAAAATGTTACATCCAAAGAAACCATATTCAGGTAACAAACAACAATAGTGGCAAATGAAGGTAGTATATGCTATGGTCTGGATGTGTTTCCCCAGGATTCATATGTTGAATCCTAGCCCCTAAAGGTGTAAAGAGGTGGGGCCTTTGGGAAGTAGGGCCTTTGGGAGGCAGAGCCCTCAAGACTGGGATTAGTGCTCTTAGAAAAGAGACTTCTATAAGTTACTCTTGTATTTCCATGTTTATCTTTGAAAATTTCAAATATGTTTTGTTATACACAGAATTACATATTTGGATCACCTTTGAGCATAGTCCCAAAGTCTAGAATATTCCTACTGCAAATAAACAAATAAGTATCTTAATAAATGTCTATGCAACTAAAAAAAAGTTCTCCAAAGAAATCCTTAGTCCCTTACACCTTGTGAGGATACAGCAAGAAGGGGCTTGCTATGAATCACGAAGAGGACCCTCACCAGAATATGACCATTCTCACACCTTGATCTTGGACTTCCCAGACTCCAGAACTATGCAAAATAAATTCCTGTTATTTATAAGCTACTCAGTCGCCAACATTTTGTTAGAGCAGTCTGAATGGACTAAGACAGTATATACTATTGCCTTTTTTTTCCACTTCAATTTAGCCTAGCAAAGCAGGCTGTGGTCATTCTAAGATGACTCCCAATGAGTTGTGTGCATGCTTGGTCGCTAGTCATATCCAACTCTTTGCAACCCCGTGGACTGTGGCCTGCCAGGCTCCTCTGTCCATGGAATTTTCCAGGCAAGAAAACTGAAGTGGGTTGCCGTTTCCTCCTCCTGACCCAGGGATTGAACCCGCGTCTCCTGTGTTCCTGAATTAGGGGGCAGATTCTTTACCGCTGCACCACCTGGGAAGCCCCAACGAATTGTCCATTCTACAATCCCTTCCCCATGAGTTTGGGCAAGACCTGTGACTAGCTATTTCAGTCTGTTTTGCTTTTCCCCCTGTGACTTGTTTTATCCAACAAAATAAGGCAAATGTGGACATGTCATCCTGTGATTATATTATGTTATAAAAGTGTCTCTCCTAGGAAAATAGAACAGAAGAAATCTCTCTTGCTGGCCCTGAAGAAGCAAACTGCCATGCTGTGACACTCAATGAAAAAGGCATGTGTCAAGGAACTCCGAGAGCTGTGGGCAGCCTCCAGCAGAAAGTTGGTCAGAAGCTGAGAACTCACACAGCCCCAGAGAAATGAATCTGCCAACCTAAGGAAATGAGCCTAGAGCAGATTTTTCCCAAGTTGAGCCTCCAAATGTGAATGCAGACTCCAACACTTTAATCACAGTACCCAGCTAAGCTATGGATACTGTGAGATAATATATGTGTGCTGTTTTAAACCACTAAGCTTGTGATAATTTGCTATACAGCACAGAAAATGTACATAAACGTGTATGGATATAACAGTTGGACCATAAAGAAAGCTGAGCACTGAAGAATTGATGCTTTCAAACTGTGGTGCTGGAAAAGACTCTTGAGCAAAGAGATCAAACCAGTCAATCTGAAAGAAAATCAACCCTGAATATTCACTGGAAGGACTATGCTGAAGCTCCAATATTTTAGCCACCTGATGTGAAGAGCCAACTCACTGGAAAAGACCTTGATGCTGGGAAAGATTGAGGGCAGGAGGAGAAGGTGGGTAACAGAGGATGAGATGGTTGGAAGGCATCATCGATTCAATGGACATGAGTTTGAGCAAACTCTGGGAGATAGTGAAGGACAGGGAAGCCTAGCATGCTGCAGTCCATGGGGTCGTAAAGAATCAGATATGACTGAGCAACTGAAAAACGAACAACAGAAAATGAAAGCACTGGCCAACTCTAAAATCCAGCCTGTGAATGGTTAAGTTCACCACAGTATAACGAAGCTGCTGTCCCACCTCTGACTTTCCCTTCACCAACCAACTTCATGAAGGAGAAGCCTGTTTCAGCACTTGGATTTACTAAGCTCCAGTTCACTTCAAACTTTTACAACACAGGAACTACTTATGTGCTGAAAAGTGTTCTCTTGAACATCACCGATAATTGACCAAGGATCAGACTTTGTGGTCTAAGAAAGGGATTCTGTGCCACTTACAGGTACCAGGTATCATAAGGGAGCTGTAGTTCACATGCTGAAATGTGAAACTACAGAGATAGACTAATGGTTTACAGGGCTAACAAGTCAAATAATAAAATTAACATAGAAATTAATTAAAATTAGCATAGAAAATCTGGGTTGCATTTCTTTGGAGAAAATCTAAAAACTAATAGCTTCCTAGTTGCTAAAATTATTGGTCCCTATTTCTCTAGCCTATTGGTTTCCTATTTCGCTGGCCCTTTCCATCTCTACAGACACCCACTCCTGGAACCTTGCCCCTCTTTTAGCTTCCATGACACACTTCCTCCTGCTTTCTCTCCTGTTCTTTTCTCTTTTTCTTCACAGGCTCTGTAGGACCTCCTCACATTCTATGTAATCAAGGATCTTCACTCAGTTCTATGCCAGTCTTCTCTTCCTTCCATCAGACACCCTCTCTCTATGTCCAAGAATTGTTTTTGAGAGTCTGTACATGCCAGGCTCTGGCTGGACACTGGAGACACAATAATAAATGAGTTTAATATGGTGTCAGTTGTCATAGAGCATACTTTCTAGATCACCAAAGTGGAGTTCATATCTTCCCTCAGCGATCTCACCAACCTATCAGTGCACTGGGCACACAAATGCACTGTGAAAATGAGTGTCAAATCAGAGTTACACCTTTCCTCAAACCCCTAATGCTTGTTTCTAACCTGGCTTCTGCGCACATCTCCCAAATATCTCAAATACAGTATGGCCAATATACAGCTCCCTACCAATCTCTAGTTCTTGATATATAACTGGCTTGGTCAGTAAATGTTGCTGAATAATGCTGAACTACAGAATTACCATCCTACTAGTTGCTCCAGTTTAAAACCTTAGCATCACCTTCTTGTCTCAAAGCCAATCATATACCAGAATCTATTCATTCTTTCCCTCCAGTATCTCTCTCATGTCCCCTCTTCTTCATCTCTACCATGAATGCATTTTACAGGTTCTCATTATTTCTAACGGATTTTCCTTTCACACATTCTCTCACCCACTTCATCATCCATCTATTATTCCAACAAGTATTTTGAAAGCACCTGCCAAGAGCCAGGCAACAGAGACAGAGGAAGTAGAATAATTGTGGACCCTCACAGAACTTAGCGTGTCAGACCACAATTAAATGAGCAGTTGCAATAAAAGGCTAATGTTGGAAGGATATTCAGTATCAAAGAAATACCTAACTTACTGTAAATAGTGAGAAAAGGCCACCTCCTCCAACTCCCCTAAAAATGTTTAAGCTGAGAGCAGAACTATGAATAAAAGTTAGAAATGGGGGAAAGAATGCTCCAGGTTGGGGGCGGGGGAGTGCATTTACAAAGGGTTCCAGAGGTTCTACTTGACTAACAAATATTTGAGAGGGTTAGAAAGAGGACAAAGAGAAAGGCAGAGGCCAGAACATGGCCCTGAGCACCACAGCAATTTGAACACTATCCTAAAGACGTACAAGAAACACTGAAAGGTTTTAGGCAGGGTCAATTATGATGGGATTTAGCCAACCCACTCTGGCTAGTGGAAAACTGATCAAAGGGAAACAAGACCTCTTTTCGAACACTATCCCTCCAATCATTCCTACCCAGATATACAGATAGAGTTTAGCTCTCCACACTTCACTTCCTGCCTCAAAAGATTTTAACAGCTCTCCCCTGCAGAGAGGAATCCAACTCAGCTTGGCACTCAGGCCCTTTCCTCGCTCCGGGTGGCCTGGCTGACTTTTCCTTGCAGTCTTTTCTCCTCTCACATCTCCCACACATCCTAAAACAAAGCTCTCGTCTTCGCATACAGTCCCAGCCTCTCCTTATGTTCAGCTTGGAACACCTGTCCCACTTGCACTCCCTTTCCACGGGGTTAACTCTCACTCACTCTTCAGAACACATTCAGGGGGACCCTCCTGAGAAACCCTTTCGACTTAAACGATCCGCCGTGTCCCCAAGTACTCTGGGTAGTTGATCTTTCTCCTGCGTGATCGGAAATTCCTTGAAAAATACATTACGGCACATCAATTTCTAGCTCTATGCAGAAGTGACCGAAAGCGAAGCGCACGCGCACACTCACGATGCTCCTACACGTAGCGCGCTAGACACGAACACACCCAGACAGCATCCTAACAGGCACACGCACTCGCAAAACACATGGAGTCGCAGGTGCATTTTGTAGTAAGGATCCTCAACCCAGACGCCTGAAACCCCAGGAAACAGGAAGACGCCACCACCACTCGCCCCGCCCTGTAGCCCGGGTTCCTAAGACTCCGTGGGGCCGCGGCTGCACGCCTCCGCCCCATCGTTGCAACCTGCCTTGTCGTTTCCCGATAGCTGCCTCCACCACCACTAAAAACTTTCAAGCTCCAGAACCGTCAGGCCCGCCACAAGTTAACTCAGCTCGCGGCTTCCGGGATGTTGCCTAGGTTACCGGAGCCCCACCCCAATTCTCTTGCGTATATCCGGCAAGGCCAGTGCGCAGACGCCTCTCAGTTTGGCTTGTACTAGAGGATTGCTCGGAGAAGCCAATGGCACCCCACTCCAGTACACTTGCCTGGAAAAGACCATGGACGGAGGAGACTGGTAGGCTGCAGTCCATGGGCTGGCTAAGAGTCGGACACGACTGAGCGACTTCACTTTGACTTTTCACTTCCATGCATTGGAGAAGGAAATGGCAACCCACTCCAGCGTTCTTGCCTGGAGAATCCCAGGGACGGTGGAGCCTGATGGGCTGCCGTCTATGGGGTCACACAGAGTCGGACACGACTGAAGCGAAGCGACTTAGCAGCAGCAGCAGCAGCAGCAGGGGATTACTGAAAGTGAAGTCGCTCAGTCGTGTCCGACTCTTTGCGACCCCGTGGACTGTAGCCCACCTGGCTCCTCCGTCCATGGGATTCTCCAGGAAAGAATACTGGAGTGGGTTGGCATTTTCTCCAGGGGATTTTCCCAACCCAGGGATCGAACCCAGGTCTCTCGCATTGCAGGCAGACGCTTTAACCTCTGAGCCACCAGGGAGGCACAAGGATTTACTAGTAGTAGTAAAGTCGCTAAGTCGTGTCCGACTCTTGCGACCCCCATGGACTGTAGCCAGCCAGGCTCCTCTGTCCATGGGATTCTCCAGGCAATAATGCTGGAGTGGGTTGCCATTTCCTTCTCCAGGGGATCTTCCCGACCTAGGAATTGAACCCAGGTCTCCTGCATTGCAGGCAGATTCTTTACTGACTGAGCTATAAGGGAAGCCCAGGAGATTACTAGGGGATCTCAAAAAGTCGAACACGACTGAGCAACTGAACTTAACTGAGGGGATTAAAAGGATTTTCTGTGTCCTGCGTTGGCTGGTGTGCCCAGAGCAGAGTTCCTGGCAAAGCTTTGGAGGATGGGCGTGTAATAGCATTAGTCAGGTTCTTGTGAATTCTGGAAAAGAAAGATGTAGCTCTCCACACCAGGCTTCACAGATCATATTTACTTGCTTTCACTTGTGTTTATTCAAAAAGTTTTTTAATACCTACCAGTGTGCCAGAGACTATTAGGGCAGGGTCTCTATCCTCAGGAAGCTTACTGTATAATAGGAAACAGCTATCAACAATACAAAAATAAAATTAAAACTGTGACAAGCGCTAAACATTAGGCATACTAACTAGATACTAAATTTACAGGATTATTTGAATTACTAGAAGGACTGAAAAGCAAGGATGAATAAGTTACCAAGGAAGGGTAAAGCATTCCTGCAGGGGGGAGCCACATATGCAAAGGTGTGTGGCAAGTGCAAGGGAGTGAAAGAAATCCAGTATGTCTGGTGTTCAGAGAGTAGTGAGAGCTTGATGTAAGTCAGGCTGTCCTAATTGGGGGAAGCCAAGACAAGCAAAGGACATCTTTTTTGGGTGTTAGCTCTAAAAGGTCTTGTAGGTCTTCATAGAACCGTCCAACTTGAGTTTCTTCAGCGTTACTGATTGGGGCATAGACTTGGATTACTGTAATATTGAATGGTTTGCCTTGGAAACGAACAGAGATCATTCTGTCGTTTTTGAGATTGCATCCAAGGACTGCATTTCGGACTCTTGTTGACCATGACGGCTACTCCATTTCTTCTGAGGGATTCCTGCCCGCAGTAGTAGATATAATGGTCAACTGAGTTTAATTCACCCATTCCAGTCCATTTTAGTTCGATGATTCCTAGAATGTCGACGTTCAGTCTTGCCATCTCCTGTTTGACCACTTTCAATTTGCCTTGATTCATGGACCTAACATTCCAGGTTCCTATGCAATACTGCTCTTTACAGTATTGGACCTTGCTTCTATCGCCAGTCACATCCACAACTGGGTATTGTTTTTGCTTTGGCTCCATCCCTTCATTCTTTCTGGAGTTATTTCTCCACAGATCTCCAGTGGCATATTGGGCACCTACTGACCTGGGGAGTTTCTCTTTCAGTATCCTATCATTTTGCCTTTTCAATTTTCCCTATCATTTTGCCTGCCTCTTGAGAAATCTATATGCAGGTCAGGAAGCAACAGTTAGAACTGGACATGGAACAACAGACTGGTTCCAAATAGGAAAAGGAGTACGTCAAGGCTGTATATTGTCACTCTGCTTATTTAACTTATATGCAGAGTACATCATGAGAAACGCTGGGCTGGAAGAAGCACAAGCTGGAATCAAGATTGCCGGGAGAAATATCAATAACCTCAGATATGCAGATGACACCACCCTTATGGCAGAAAGTGAAGAGGAACTAAAAAGCCTCTTGATGAGTGAAAGAGGAGAGTGAAAAAGTTGGCTTAAAGCTCAACATTCAGAAAACAAAGATCATGGCATCTGGTCTCATCACTTCATGGGAAATAGATGGGGAAACAGTGGAAACAGTGTCAGACTTTATTTTTCTGGGCTCCAAAATCACTGCAGATGGTGACTGCAGCCATGAAATTAAAAGACACTTACTCCTTGGAAGGAAAGTTATGACCAACCTAGATAGCATATTGAAAAGCAGAGACATTATTTTGCCAACAAAGGTCTGTCTAGTCAAGGCTATGGTTTTTCCCGTGGTCATGTATGGATGTGAGAGTTGGACTGTGAAGAAAGCTGAGCGCCGAAGAATTGATGCTTTTGAACTGTGGTGTTGGAGAAGACTCTTGAGAGTCCCTTGGACTGCAAGGAGATCCAACCAGTCCATCCTAAAGGAGATCAGCCCTGGGATTTCTTTGGAAGGAATGATGCTAAAGCTGAAACTCCAGTACTTTGGCCACCTCATGTGAAGAGTTGACTCATTGGAAAAGACTCTGATGCTGGGAAAGATTTGGGGCAGAAGGAAAAGGGGACAACAGAGGATGAGATGGCTGGATGGCATCACCGACTCGATGGACGTGAGTTTGAGTGAACTCCGGGAGATGGTGATGGACAGGGAGACCTGGCGTGCTGCGATTCATGGGGTCGCAAAGAGTCGGACATGACTGAGCAACTGAACTGAACTGAACTGAAGACAAGCAAAAGCTGTTTGGCCCATATCAAGATCTTTACAAAGCATTTCATTGGTTAACAGAGTAAATTTGCTCCAATAATGCAACCTCCTTTAGCTCTTGGTTTTCAACTGAAAAGACACACCTGTACATGGGTCACCAAGTACATGTTCAACACCTTCTCGATGCAGAGAACTGCCTTCTAATAGCTTCTGCTCTGGTTGAGGAAGTTTGATGTAGTTATATTCAATGGTCAATCAATATAATCATCCCCCCGCATACATCTTCAACTCCCTGCCCCTCTCTGAGTTACTGTAAACTTGGCAAAACCACAATCCTGGCTAACTCAACACTGTATTTACTAAGTGCCTATATCCTTGCAGGTGAAACTGGAAGGTGAAAAACACTCAGCCATACTGACTTTAAATTCATGATCACAAATTTTAAATGGCCCTTTAAAGATGACTGAAGACCATATTATAGTTCTCTGCTCCATTAATTCTCCTACCCTCCTAGTGACAACTTTATACTTCCTCTTATGCTCCAACATCTCTTCTGTCCTGAGTCTCAGCCAGTGACTTTGCTCTCTACTTCATTGACAACACTGAAGCTATATGAAGAAAATGTCCATAAGTTCCCATCACTAATTTAATCCACCTCTCAGCATCTTTATCCATGAACCTGCTTTCCAAACTCAACAAAATCTGAAACACAAAGAACGTTGCATCAAGGTACATAATAATCAAATCCAGTGATAAAGAAAAAAATCTTAAAAGCAGTCAGAGAGAAGACATTACAGAGAAACAAAAATAAAGATAACAACATATTTCTCATTAGAAATATTGCAAGCAAGAAAACAATACATTAATACATTCTTATAATGTATTAAAAAAGCTGTCAACCTAGAATTCTATATCTGTCAAAAATATATTTTTTAAGTGAGGGAAGAAAAGATACTTCCCCAGAAGGAAAATGATACCAGATGCAAATCTGGATTTATACAATGAAAATGGAAAATCTACACTGGAAACAGCTACAGGAGTAAATATATAGATTATTTTTCTTACTGTTTAAATCGCTTTAAAAAATAATTGACTACTTTGGACTTCCCAGCGCTTAAGAATCTGCTTGCCAATTCAGGGGACTCGAGTTTGATCTCTGGTCCAGGAAGATCCCACAGGCCTCTGAGCAACCAAGCCTGTGTGCCACAAGTACTGAGCCTGCATGCGGCAGTTACTGAAGCCTGCCGCCCTGGAGTCTCTGTTTCACAAAAGAAGCCACTACAATGAGAAGTCCACTACTTGAGAAAGCCCGCATGCAGCAAGGAAGACTCAGTGCAGCCAAAAATATACAAATGATATTTTTAAAATATATATAATTGACTACTTAAACAAGTAAAATAAAAATGTAAGGTTTATAATATATATATATAAGTAAAATGCATGGCAACAATAACACAAAAGTCAGAGGAAGTATGTTATTGTAAGACACTTAATACTATTCCCAATGTGTTATAAAATTACTTGAAGGTAGACTGTGATTAGTTAAAGATGTATGCTATAAACGCTAAAGCTATCACTAAAATAGTAAGAATTATAGCTAACAGAGATGGTATCTATAAAAAGATATAAAAGATAATAAAAATAGTTGATTAATCTAAAAGTAGGCAGAAAAGTGCAAAAAAAGAAATAACAGACAAGAGATAGAAAATAACAAGTTAATAGATATACATTATTACATTAAATGTAAATAGTCTAAATATTTTGTCTATAAAATAGGTGATATGTATGCTTTAAATATGTGAAGTTTGTTGTGTGTCGATTATAACTCAAGAAAGCTATTTATCTGGCTTTCTCTGGATGGTCCAAATATGAGGCAGAAAACTCCCCAAGCCATAACAAGCCCCACTTCTGCTTAGCCCACCTCCAGTTTCTGCATCCCAGATTATAATCAGAGTATTTCTGAAGTCTTCCCGGTATTTCACTATCAACATTTTCACTCCCTGTTGTCTTTGAGACTCTGCCAAATGCAAATGATACTTTCTATACCATATGCTGAATTAATAGTCTGTTTAGTGATAGTGAAGTTGCTCAGTCGTGTCTGACTCTTTGCGACCCCATGGACAGTAGCCAACCAAGCTCCTCCGTCCATGGGATTTTCCAGGCAAGAATACTGGAGTGGGGTGCCATTTCCTTCTCCAAGGGATCTTCCTGACCCAGGGATCAAAGCTGGGTCTCCCGCATTGTAGGCAGACGCTTAATCGTCTGAGCCATCTGTTTATTCTCATGTAAATAGTCTTTGTTTCCACACCTGCTTCTATTCTTTATGACTTTTTTTTTTAATATGGGGAAGATTCTTCTTCAGTACTACCTTGAGAAGAATCACTTTTTGTATGTTCTGATTTTTGAACTGTAGAAATGCCTAAGAGCACTGTGTGTTCAGTTGTGTCCAACTCTGTGAGTCCATGGACTGTAGCCCACCAGGCTCCTCTGTCCATGGAATTTTCCAGGCAAGAATACTGGTGTGGGTTGCCATTTCCTACTCCAGGGGATCTTCCCGACCCAGCAATCAAAACTGCATCTTCTGCATTTCCTGCATTGGCAAGCAGATTCTTTTACCACTGCACCACCTGGGAAGCTCAGAAATACCTAACCTGGGCTGTAAATCATAAAGATCTCTGCTTGGTAGTGAGGAGCAAAAATAAGGAAACTGGCAGACATGACCAAATCATGACAATTCTAGGCAGATTGTTGCAGAGGTTATGGTTTGGCTTCCTGGACTGACTGCTACAGAGATTGTGGGTCAAGTTCTATTGTTATATATCATCCGGTCATTGTCTGTTTGAATATTCAGTCACAGATACCACCATGAACAGCAAACGAGATCTAGAGCAAATGTGATTTGTCCACCACTGCTCATGTCAATGAGTTGAGAGTGATTTATATATCTTATAGAGTTTATGTCAAAATATTAGTTAATTCTGTCAAAGTTAATGATAAATTCACCTTATAGTCTTTTCTACTTGTATAATTCTCTCCATTGAGAGGACTACTCTGAGTGTTAGGATAAACAATGAGTCAGCAAATTCTCCAATGAGTCAGGTACAATACCTGAACAATCAAGGGTGGTCTCCTTTTGTAGCTTGTATCTATGTCAGAATTTCCATTGTTGGTGGTTTATAGAATTAAAGTCTTGGTCCATAAACAAGTCTTAGAATACAATTATTAAAGTGCATAAAGTCTTGGTCTGAGGCAAACGAGACCATGTGTTATGCCTGCAAAGTAAGTAGCAGCCTAAAGGGGCACACAGAAATCCAAAAAAAAAAGACTTTATCACAACATAAAGTCAAAACCAAGAATTTACATATTTAGATCTCTACTAGTCTCTTCCAAGTGGCAAGTATTTGGCCCATCACCCTACAAAGGCTGTTGAATTCAAATTTAGAATTATCTGGGGACTGATAAATAAATTTTAATAATTGGTTATTTCTTTGGGAGAAGGGAAACTAGCAGAGACATAGGTTAATGGTGTAAGGTAATTTGTCCATGTAGGTGCAAGTGGAATAGTCATTGGCTATAATTCTCTATGATCTCATTTGATGAGACTAGAGTAGCCTATAGATTTTCATCATGAAGGTCTAATGATGAATGATGTATCCAACAGTCATTAAGGTTGAGGACAGAGGGTCCTATTTGGGACAATCTAAGTAGAGTGTTACTGAATATGAATATGTTCCAATTGAACAATTATAATAAAGGGGGGAGGAAAGAAGGGAGCACTATGGGTAGACAGCATCAGTGATCTATATAGTAACAGAGAATGAAAATAATTATCAGTAAACAGGTAAAAAACAAAACAAGAATTAGACAAGGGTCCTGGTGTAATGTCTTGGTTGGTATTTGTTCATTTTCCCAAGGCCATGTGCTTATCCCAAAGGTCTTGGGTCAAATGTCTATTTCCAAAGGTCAGTTGCTTCTAGAGGATTTGTAACAATCCTTAGCTTGAACTTCCCTATTGGAGTAGCCGTCCAGTTACATGAACTCTGAGTTGTTTCTTTAGCTGTGAAAAGTTAAGTCAAAAATCGACTTACTGAAGTTTCACTAATATATTTTTTGTTTAAAAATGATTACAGAAGACAACTTAGGTGATGCAAACAAACTATACATAACACTTCATGAAGTAGACAGTCTCCTTGTGAAGAACTACAAAATGGAGTAGAAGGAAGGAAGATTTTATTGGCTATAGAAAACAGAAAAATAGAAAATATGGTTAGCTGGGGCCATGCAGTTGACCATGTTTGGGTGAGAAGGCCAAGAGCTGGCTTGCACTTAGGGATTGACTGACTAGATATACATTTCTGGTAAACTGGAGCATTTACAGAGATGAAAAAGTTATCTAAGTTTTGGTTTACTAATGTGGCACCCTTGGCAGGAGTGACTCCATCTTGGACCTAGAAAGTTTTTTCAACAGTTGTTAACAGTACCTAATAAGGTCCCATCCATTGAGGTTCAGGAGAGGTTTTTTCCAGTGTCTCCTCCAATAGATGAAATTTCTTAGTTGATGATCATAAAAAGTCAATCTATGAAGTGTCAAGGGAAGCTACCTTATCAAGTTCACCATAAGACTGGGTAGAGCACGTGACTTCCTTGCAGTATTTTGCCACATCTGCATGCAGCAGAAAAGAATCTAATATCAGGGGTGAAATTTCTAAAAGTATGTGCCTTCCTATTAATAGTTCATAGGGATATAACCAATGTGTGTCTAAGACATATGAACAAAAGGGCTAGTGGGAGTAACTTTGGCCAAGAGAGCTCAAGGATTTCTGAGAGTTTTCCTAACTTTAATTTAAGGATTTCATTGGTCCTTTTGATCTTTCCCAGAAGTCTGTGGGTGGTAAGGATAGTATAGTTTTTAAGAAAGTGTGATACCGTATTAAGTTCTTTCATAGTGGTTCATGAAATTGTGTGCCTTGGTCAGTTGACATAAAAGTTGGTATTCCCCAAGTTTGAAACACAAAATCAAGCAGCATTTTAGAACTACAAAGAATGTTCAGCAAAGATTTTTAGCAAGGAAATGCTGTAACCCATCCTAAAAATAAATAAATCCCATGGAGAGCGGGAGCTGGATAAAATCCATCTGAAGGTGTTCATAGGGTTCCTGGCCATGCTTCACCTTTACAGTTTTTCCAGGATTATATTGTTCACAAGTTGCACATGTCCCCAAAATAATCTCAGCTGTGTTTTTAAAGTTTTCCCACCAATGTTGGTTTAAAATAGTAAGTATTTTGTCCTCACCATAACAGAATGAGTAGTGTCAAGGAGAAATTCAGCTAATATATATTTGAAGTCAAATGGCCATCTTGAGAGTCCCAACAGTTATCTAAGTGAAGGGTGCATCACACTTCTTCCATTCTTCCTTTTCCAAATTATAGGCAGGGTTTTTGATGTGGATATTTGGTCATGGCTTCTTTGATTCAGTCCAGAGATTTATCTTTGGGGGTTTCAGTTCAGTTCAGTTCAGTCACTCAGTCATGTCCTACTCGTTGCAACCCCATGAATCGCAGCACGCCAGGCCTCCCTGTCCATCACCAACTCCCAGAGTTCACCCAGACTCAAGTCCATCGAGTCAGTGATGCCATCCAGCCATCTCATCCTCTGTCGTCCCCTTCTCCTCCTGCCCCCAATCCCTCCCTGCATCAGAGTCTTTTCCAATGAGTCAACTCTTCGCATGAGGTGCCCAAAGTACTGGAATTTCAGCTTTAGCATCATTCCTTCCAAAGAAATCCCAGGGCTGATCTCCTTTAGAATGGACTGGTTGGATCTCCTTGCAGTCCAAGGGACTCTCAAGAGTCTTCTCCAACACCACAGTTCAAAAGCATCAATTCTTCGGCACTCAGCTTTCTTCACAGTCCAACTCTCACACCCATACATGACCACAGGAAAAACCATAGTCTTGACTAGACGGACCTTTGTTGGCAAAGTAATGTCTCTGCTTTTCAATATGCTATCTAGGTTGGTCATAACTTTTCTTCCAAGGAGTAAGCGTTTTTTAATTTCATGGCTGCAGTCACCATCTGCAGTGATTTTGGAGCCCAAAAAATAAAATCTGACACTGTTTCCCCATCTATTTCCCATGAAGTGATGGGACCAGATGCCATGATCTTTGTTTTCTGAATGTTGAGTTTTAAGCCAACTTTTTCACTCTCCTCTTTCACTCTTATCAAGAGGCTTTTTAGTTCCTCTTCACTTTCTGCCATAAGGGTGGTGTCATCTGCATATCTGAGGTTATTGATATTTCTCCCGGCAATCTTGATTCCAGCTTGTGCTTCTTCCAGCCCAGCATTTCTCATGATGTACTCTGCATATAAGTTAAATAAGCAGAGTGACAATATACAGCCTTGACGTACTCCTTTTCCTATTTGGAACCAGTCTGTTTTTCCATGTCCAGTTCTAACTGTTGCTTCCTGACCTGCATACAAATTTCTCAAGAGGAAGGTCAGGTGGTCTGGGGGTTTAGTTAATATCATAACCTTTGTTAAGCCTGCTGGTTTGGCAAAACAATCTACTAGAGCATCTCCTTTAACTTCCATTTGCTCTTTTTATCTCTGACACCATGGGCTTCAAACTTATAATAGCCATCTCACTGGGAAATTGAAGTACATCTAAAAATTCTTTAACTAGTTGTCCACTTTTGATGGGGATTCTAGCAGAAGTGAGAAATCCTTTTTGTTTCTGAAACATCATGTACCACTCCAGAAGCATACATGCTATCTGTATATGTGTTTATTCTCTGGTCCTCAGCTAGTTGACAATCTCTAATAATAAGTGTTTATAAATTCTGTCATCTGGATTAGCTTTCTCTCAGGTAGAGGACTATGCTGATAGATTGAAATTAGTGATAGTGTGATCATCTCCAGTTTCTATTTTGAAGTATGACCCATCAACAAATATTATATCAGGATTCTCAATGGGAGAATCCTCTCTAATAAAGTTTAACAAGGTACAGAAAGGCCCTAATTGAAGCAAGCCAATTTGGAGTTTCCACTTCTTCTGGTCAGGGCAGAAGAGTGGCAAAATTCAGGGTGTTGCACAGTTAATGAGAGACGGAGAAGTAATGTGAGAGGGAGAAGGCAACAGAAATTCATAAGAAGTTAAGTGACTGACTTATCAGTATTGTATATTCTTAGTCAAGTCTGTACGCCATGTAGATCTGTAAGGTCAAGCATGGAGCCTCAAATGAATTCAGCAGGAGCATCAACAAGTTCTGCAGTGGCAGCATTGCACTAGGACAAGGGGCATCAGCCTTGCAACTGGAGTGAGAGTAAGCGGTGGGTGTCTGATGGTTCTCATGATGTTCATTTAAAACACCGGGTTTTGTCTAGAACACTCATGTACAAATAGACAAAAGTGTTTGTTGTTGTTATTGTTTTTCAGGCTGTCTAGGGAAACAGACTGGTGAAGGCGATGGCAACCCACTCCAGTACTCTTGCCTGGAAAATCCCATGGATGGAGGAGCCTAGTGGGCTGCAGTCCCTGGGGTTGTGAAGAGTCAGACACGACTTGAGCGACTTCACTTTCACTTTTCACTTTCATGCATTGGAGAAGGAAATGGCAACCCACTCCAGTGTTCTTGCCTGGAGAATCCCAGGGATGGGAGAGCCTGGTGGGCTGCCTTCTATGGGGTTGCACAGAGTCGGACATGACTGAAGCAACTTAGCAGCAGCAGCAGCAGGGAAACAGACTATTGAAGAGCTTTCTTCAGATTCTAGAAGGCTTGTTTAATCCTTGGGCTTCTGAAAGACAGTGGCTTTTACTGAAGACTCAGCCATTTCATAAAGAGATGTCACAATCTCAGGAAAACTTGCTGAAATATTTAGATGTCATCTCAATTGAAGTTTTATGACAAATCTAGGACAGGTTTGGGATAGTCTTCATCCCACCACAAGAGAATGTTTTTCCCTCCTTAACTAGGTCATGCCTTAAATAATGGACTATGTTTTGGCAAAATGCAATTTATCTTTTTCGAAACTTTATGTGCCCATTCCACTAAGGCTGAGAACAAATAAATGAAATTCCTTTTACAGGCTTCTCTGAACAAAATAGAAGATCATCTACATATTATTATCAGAACTGAATCACAAGGGCAATTTGAATCTTTTACTTCCTGATTACAAACCAAAAAAAAAAAAAAGAGGGGTTATCAGTGAACCCCTGGAGCCTAGCTGCCCATATTTGAGTCTTGTCCAGTCAGTTGAAGGCAAAAAGATATTGACTGTCCTGGTATAGAAAATACATACTGAGAAAGGCAGAGCAACAGTCTGCTGCAGTGAAGCAGGTAATGTGGGGAAGAACTGATGATAGCATAGTATATAAGTTAGGTAAGTCCCTTGGACTGCAAGGAGATCCAACCAGTCAATCCTAAAGGAAATCAGGCCTGAATATTCATTGGAAGGACTGATATTGTAGCTGAAACTCCAATACTTTGGCTACCTGATGCAAAGAACTGACTCATTTGAAAAGACCCTGATGCTGGGAAAGATTGAAGGCAGGAGGAGAAGGGGACAACAGAGGATGAGATGGTTGGATGGCATCAGAGACTTGCTGGACATGAGTTTGAGTAAGCGCCAGGAGTTGGTGATGGACAGGGAGGCCTGGTGTGCTGTAGTCCATGGGGTCGCAAAAAGTCAGACAGGACTGAGTGACTGAACTGAACTGAACTGAATGGGGAAGAAAGGATAACAATTGTATTGATATCCCTGAGTCTTGAACAAATCAATATCTTTGTCCATTTGGTTTCTTAACTGGCAGGACAGAAATGTTACAAGGGTTAGTGCAGGTTATGAAAAGGCCTTTGGATATAAGGCCTTCAACCACAGATTTGAGGCTTTCCTTTGCTCTGTGTGTGTGTGTTAGTCACTTAGTTGCGTTTGACTTTTTGTGACCCCATGGACTGTAGCCCACCAGACTCCTCTGTCCATGGGATTCTCCAGGCGAGAATACAGGAGTGGATTGCCATTTCCTTCTCCAGGAGATCTTCCTGACCCAGGGATCAAACCCGGCTCCTGCATTGTAGGCAGATTCTTTTGGGGAAGTTTGGATAAAGAGTTTGGTAGGATCTATCTGGACTTTAATAGATTTCATTGAAATTGTTTTTCTTATGCCAATTCCCAATTTCCATGAAAATTTTAGCCCATAGGGAGTCCGGTAGTGTCAAGATCTTCATCTGGAGTACACATGAAATATAGTGGAGAAGGGAAGGTTTATACAGAGCAGACACAACTTGATTATGAATAGGCAAGCCTCTGAAACCAGAAATAGTCCCTCTTGTGGGCATTAATATTACACTTCCACTTGCAAACTATATCTCTCTATAGTAAATATATAGGGGTGGTATCACAGAGCAGGCAGGAATGTTTTTCAGTCAAAGACTCAAGGGTTGTAGTTAACGAAGAATCTGTGGGTTGTCTGAAATACCTATCATTTGTGTGCTATGCTTACTCCAAAGAAGAGACTGAACAAAGATGGCAGGACTTGATGGAGGAAGATAGTGTTGTGGGAAGATATTTTCTAGTTTCATCCTTTTGTTTGTTGATGATTGAATTATGGTCTATGGTCCAATCAACCTTTATTGGAAATGTTTAAGGCATGGATTTTAGGAGAGTTTGATGTGAATTGATGGGCTTTTTTTTGACCCTGAGGTTTATCATGGAAAGAGGGATTCTGTAGGTCCCTCTCCACATCAGTCCAATCAGTTTTGCAATCCAGAATTTAGCATCATATGGTTCTGATCAACATGAGTGCAAGTTGATATAGGTCAGGTAACCCTGGGTCATATGCACCCAAAGAATTCCAAATTCTTTCGTGAATATTTGCTGGTATTGCTTAGGTTCAGGGAAACTTTTCACTATAGTTGCTAATTCCCCCTCTGTACAAGGTTAAATTTTACTGTTGTCTGTATACCTAGCTTATGGGAAGGATGAACTCTTAGAAGTAACTAGCATTTGGGGATTTTAGAAGAGTTGTTGACAAAAGGTAGGAGGTCTGGACAAGATGGGGAGCTGAGATCTCACATGCCACATGTGCAGAAGAGAAGAGAGTAGAAAGATA
This sequence comes from Bos indicus, assembly GCF_029378745.1. NCBI lineage: Eukaryota > Metazoa > Chordata > Mammalia > Artiodactyla > Bovidae > Bos > Bos indicus. The sequence continues at coordinate 58,915,624 of NC_091760.1, forward strand.
AGAGGAGATGGGGAAACTGGCTATAGGAAGGCAACTGGAAGACAAGGAGGGGGAGGACTTGCTATGGAAATGAGTCTACATGGTTGCTTGTCAAATTTGTTAATTAGCTTTGTCCAAACAATCTTTTAGGGAAGCAGTTTTTAACAGTTTTATTTCAAGGCTTCTGCAAACCTGTTTAAAAAAAAATGCTTTCCATTAAGTCTGAGAAGTTTATTTTCTTTTTTAAGGTGCCTCTCTAATGAAAGATTTCATTTAAACCCAGTGATCCACACAGTGGCCATTGAAGGCCCAGGTCATCCTTCATGCAGTTATGCCATTTGAAACACAGGTGCAAGAATTAGAACTGTAGGGACTTCTGTGGAAGTCCAGGAAGTAAGACTCTGCACTTCCACTGCACAGGGCACAGATTTGAAACCTGGTGGGGGAACTAAGATCTCACATGCCACATGTCCAAAAATTTTTTTAATTAATTGAGTAATTTTTTAAAAAAGAATTAGAACTATAACGAGCAGACATATGACACATAAAAAGTAGGAGTCTTTCTAGAAGAAAGAGAGGAATTAGACTTAGCTGACCCCTTAAGACCTAGAAACAGTCAGTTGAAAGTGATGCTGGTGCACTTTGAGCCCCTGTGTGATGGTGTGCATGCGTGTTCAGTCACTTAGTCGTGTTTGACTCTTTGCAACCCCATGGACTGTAGCCTGTCAGGCTCCTGTGTCCCTAGGATTCTCCAGACAAGAATAGTGGAGTGGGTTGCCTTGCCCTCCTCCAGGGGATCTTCCCGACCCAGGGATCAAACACGTGTCTCTTATGTCTACCTGCATTGGCAGGCAGGTTCTCTACCACTAGTGATACCTGGGAAGCCCCACTGTGGTGGTAGCTGCTTCCAAATGTAGACCCAACAACCTACACCTCAAGGCAAGTGCAGCAGAGTCAGAAAGAAAGCTCTCTATGGATCAAAGTCAAACTCTCAGAATTAGAAAAAGAAAAAGAAAACAATAATAAAAACCCTACAAGGATAGTCTTGTTTAGGCTAAGCGACTTTAGTCCAAAAGAATGCCAATCCGATGCCAGTCCAGGGAGAACCATACTGGTCTGTGAGACTAGCTTAAACAAAAGGCTTAAAAGGTCTATGCTTGTATTCTCTTCTATGACAAACAGCACTTCTAGTTATCACAACACAAAACAGAAGTAGAAAAGAGAGCATAAAAAAAGGATTAAAAAATAAAAGAATGGCCTGAATCCACCAAAGATGTCAAATAAATGGAAACCAATAACAAAACTAAGGTATCAAACTGAAACTCAATAGCCAAAGAACTCAAAGCAAAGAGCAGAGTTCAGACCCAGTGCTGAATCACCAGGTCAACAAATATAACTGGCCCCAAGGGGCAGCATTCCATGAAATCTGGAGTTGGTGGTGACAGGCGGTGCAGACATCCCAATGGAACTTTAAGGAAAACTGTGGAAATAAAGACCACCCAAAGAAAACAAACAGAGGTTGTTTATTCAGAGCTTGCTATAGTGAACCACCACCTGTGTTTGGCGGAGACTCAAAGGCAGACAGGAAAGTGGGAAAGCTTTATACAGAAAAAAGGACATCTTCAGCAACGCTCTGATTGGATCTTGATGGCATGGAGAAGCTAGGGTCAGGTGCATTTTACAGTTTGTGGAACATATTTGGCTTCCTCTTATTGATCCTGAGTTGGAAGCAGGGCTAAATTTGGAGAAGTTGGCAGTCACTGACCAAGTCCTGACTGTTTTGGGCCATTTGGTACAGAGTTTGTGGTTTGGTTTCCTGGACTGGCTGTTGCAGAGGCTGTGGGTCAGAGGTCTCTTCATATATGGTCTGGCCATTGTCTGTATGTTCAGTCTCTCACAGTGAAACCTCGGCATTGTAGATATTTTTAAAATCTGGCTGATTTACCATGCTTCATTTTTAAGCTATTGAACTTTAACTGTCATATAGCAATATTTGGTTGTATAACATTTTATATTTTTGAACATAATTTCAAATATATTCTTCCTCCCTTTTATCCTTAGAGCAATCTTGTGATACTGGGGAGGTTAATTACCTAAGGTCATTCATTGGATTGGGGCTTGAATTAGGAGTCAGTCATAGACTCTTGAGAGTCCCTTGGACTGCAAGGAGATCCAACCAGTCCATTCTAAAGGATATCAGTCCTGGGTGTTCTTTGGAAGGACTGATGCTAACGCTGAAACTCCAATACTTTGGCCACGTCATGCGAAGAGTTGACTCATTGGAAAAGACTCTGATGCTGGGAGAGATTGGGGGCAGGAGGAAAAGGGGACAACAGAGGATAAGATAGCTGGATGGCATCACCGACTTGATGGACGTGAGTCTGAGTGAACTCCGGGAGTTGGTGATGGACAGGAAGGCCTGGCGTGCTGCGATTCATGGGGTCGCAAAGAGTTGGACGCGACTGAGCGACTGAACTGAACTGAACTGAACTGATAGCATAGGCTGATTTGCAGTATAACACTGAAGTTGTCTGGTAAAGATATCATCTATAAAGGCTTTAAAATAGACCTTTTGGGCTCTGTATGATAAAGGGTCTGTTCAAATTGCTTCTAAATTCATTACTTAAAATTAGGATAAAGCCTTGAAGAGTCATATTTCCCTTCAAATATCTACAAGGCTGTCATGTGGAAGAAGGATTAGGTTTATTCCTATGGCTCCAGACAGCAGACCTCACACCAGTGAAGAGAAGCACATTTCAATTTAAAATGTGAAATATCTTTCTAGTAATGAGACACTTGCCCTCTAAAGAGGGCTTCCCTGGTGGCTCAGACAGTAAAGAATCCTCCCGCAATGCGGGAGACCTGAGTTTGATCCCTGGGTTGGGAAGATCCCCGGGAGAAGAAATGGCAACTCGCTCCAATATTTTTGCCTGGAGAATTCCATGGACAGCGGAGCCTGGCAGGTTATTGTCCACGGGGTCACAAAGAGTTGGACACAACTGAACACCTAAGCACAGCTCACAGCCCTCTAAAGAAGAGGCCACCTTATAAACGGGCCAATTCCCCATCTTTCTTAGTGTTTGAGTTCAACATCACAGTTCAAAAGCATCAATTCTCCATGATCCTCAGTTCAGTTCAGTCACTCAGTCATGTCCGACTCTTTACGACCCCATCGACGGCAGCACGACAGGCCTCCCTGTCCATCACTAACTCCCAGAGTTTACTCAAACTCATGTCCATTGAGTCGGTGATGCCATCCAACCATCTCATCCTCTGTCATCCCCTTCTTCTCCCACCTTCAATCTTTCCCAGCATCAGAGTCTTTTCCAATGAGTCAGTTCTTTGCATCAGGTGGCCAAAGTATTGGGGTTTCAGCTTCAGCATCAGTCCTTCCAATGAATATTCAGGCCTGATTTCCTTTAGAATGGACTGATTGGATCTCCTTGTAGTCCAAGGGACTCTCAAGAGTCTTCTCCAACATCACAGTTCGAAAGCATCAATTCTTTGGCGCTCAGCTTTTTTATAGTTCAACTCTCACATCCATACATGACTACTGGAAAAACCATAGCTTTGACCAGACAGATTGTTGTTGGCAAAGTAATGTCTCTGCTTTTTAATATGCTGTCTAGGTTGGTCATAAATTTTCTTCCAAGGAGCAAGTGTCTTTTAATTTCATGACTGCAGTCACCATCTGCAGTGGCTTTGGAGCCCCAAAAAACAAAGTCTGACACTGTTTCCACTGTTTCCCCATCTATTTCCCATGAAGTGATGGGACCAGATGCCATGATCTTTGTTTTCTGAATATTGAGTTTTAAGCCAACTTTTTCATTCTCCTCTTTCACTTTCATCAAGAGGCTCTTTAGTTCTTCTTCTCTTTCAGCCATAAGGTGGTGTCATTTGCACGCTGCTGCTGCTGCTAAGTTGCTTCAGCCGTGTCTGACTCTGTGTGACCCCATAGACAGCAGCCCACCAGGATCCCCATCCCTGAGCTGAGGTTATTGATATTTCTCCCAGCAATCTTGATTCTAGCCTGTGCTTCACCCAGCCCAGCGTTTCTCATGATGTACCCTGCATATAAGTTAAATAAGCAGGGTAAAATATCCATGATCCTACACCTCTAGAAAGTGCTTAAACTGACCAGGCCAGTTAATCTCAAAGGGAATTACAAACACCAAGTTTATGAAACTTTTTAAAGTTATAAAAACAGACACAGACATTTTAAATACAGCAGTTTCACATCTCTCAAATTCTGCTTGAAATTATGTTTCTAAAAAAAAAAAAAAGAACCTCAGTTCTATGTTAAACTTTATCCCCCAGACTCTTCTTTGAATTAGCACTTTTGTCCTCGTGCCCATATATTTTCAAAAACATTTTTTAAAGTAAAAAATGTTTTTAAAGTCTTAATAGGAAGTCATCTAAATCAATCTTCCATCTGCATTGTTTTCTCATCACACAACTGTATATCAAATGTATTACACTCATTTTTTGATGTTTTAATAAATTGTAGAAATTCAATGAGGTTTAAAAAAAGAGAGAGAAACCCTTTCCATTGAATGGTAACTGCTGGGATTTTAATCTGCAATCTTAACTCTTTGAATATGATCTTTTTTCTTCTTTGTGGCTTTTTTTTTTTAATGTCCCCTCTGGTTGATCTCAATTATATTCTTCTCCAGTTTACAAATAACTTGAAGCTGAAATGAAACAGCGTCCTCCTGAACTGGGATTATCTGGTGCTCTAAAAGGATTTGCTGGAGATCCTCACCTCACTCCACTCTTTTTTTAAATTTTACTTTATTTTTAACTGGAGGATAATTAGTTTACAATATCCTGATGGTTTCAACCCACTCTTGACCTGCCTCTTCAATTGTTTAAATTGAATCTCCTAATTTTTGCCTGAAGGGTATTTCCTTTTGATTTGGGGTTGTGGTTTCTCTCTTGAAAAACAATACAGAGTCCTGGGGATTCTGCTGATCTGAGAGTCACTGCAGGGACAAAGGAGACCCTAAGTTGGAGCAGAATGTGTGCCCTCTGCACAAACCCAGTTGTTCTGGGTCTTCTTGACAACTTCCGGGACTCGACTTCAGGCAGCGTTAAGATTGTTGTTGTTGTTTTTTTTTTAACATATTTATTTTGTTATGACTGTACATATTTACATATGTTCACGTATGGCAAGGGAAAGAAAAAGTGATGACGTGAGGCTCCTTGAGATTAGGAGGAGGTGATAAGGAAATAAAGCAGGTGACTGGGAAGGGAGAAGTGAGAATTCTGTTCGAGAAGGGAGACTTGAGAGTTAATAACCATCTCTCAGAGGAGCCGGAGTTCTCTGCAGGTAGCAGACTGGAAATGCGAACTCGTGCACCCTCTTTGGAGACAGGCTTTCTGTTCCTTCGCTTGCAGGAAGGTGCATATTTATTTAAAACGGACTGAATTTCCTGCTCAATGGCTGGTCTTGATTCTTCAAGACTAGTGGGTATTTCCTTTTAATGTCTCCAATGCTGTTTTTTCCTTTTTGAGGTTGAGGGGGAAGAGATCGGTTGAAATTCTGGTTGGCTAAGTGAGAGATTCTCAGAAATGAGAAAGGGGGAAGCAAACAGACCTAGAAGGCGGCAGGAGCCCCCGGTCGCTCCCCTTTGCTGCGCACCCACTACCTCCGCCTGGTGACCTTCCGTGGAGACCCCAGGAGGCTGCATCAATATTTGATCAGCCTTTTGCCAGCGCGTTGCCAGCACTCGTCGGCGGGGCTTGCGAGGCATCGCCAGCGCGGCGCTGAAAACAGCGCGGGGGCCGCCGGGGGCTTTGGGAGGACCGGCTCTGCGTTCGCCCCCTCCCCCCGGGCCGCTGGGCTTGGCCGCGGCCGGGCCGCTGTGCCCACCATGCGCGGTTGCACGCGGCTGGCGCTGCTCTGCGCGCTGCCCTGGCTTCTGCCGTTGGTGGCACCCGGGCGCCCTGCGCCACCCCCAGCGCTGCGCCGCGACCCCCGCAACCCCGCCAGGGGCGCAGAGTTCGATCGCATCTACAGCGGGGTGGTGAGCCTCCCCACCGAGAACATCTACTCCTTCAACTACACCAGCCAGCCCGGCCAGGTAAGACACTCGCTCCCCGCGCTCCCAGGAACTTGCCCGACCTCAGAGCCTCGCCGCTGCTCTGGGTCTCCGAGGAGTCGACCTCGGGAGACCTCGGGGACCATGAAACCCTCGTTCCCTTTCTCCTTCAAAGCAGTCACTGCCCGAGCTGCCGCATCCTCTGCCACCGGCCTGGGGACAACTCCGCCTCCCTTCGCGCCTCCCCGGCCTGGTCGCGGGCATTACTGGGCTTTGCAGGGGCGCCGGTTCCCCGCACCGTCTGCGGGTCTCGGTCCCCTGTCCGGCCCTTCTCTAGGGAAGTTACAATTTTTAAAGCTGAGAAGAAAAATGACCACACCTCTGTTCCCAAGCTCCCGTGGGGAAGGAACCTCATCTCTTTTGGTTGATTCTGTCAGACCCTTCTATTCCATAGCACCTGGGGAGGGAGAGCTGCTCAGAATCTAAAATGGGAATGTGTGAGAATGGACGAGAGCTGCAGAACCTCTGTGTGTGTGCAAGAGCCACTGCCTGCGATTCTGTATCGTCGTCACACGCATGTGCTTCAGAGAAGCCAGAAGACCCGGCCAGAGATACAGAGCTGAAGCCCTCAGCCGATCTCTGGAGGTTTTGAGTTTATATAAGGATGGATACTTGAGTGCAAGTTCTAGACCTATTTCTGACCAAAGTTGAGGTGAGACAAGGAAAGGAAAAGACTGTTTCAGCATCTGTCCCTTTGACACATATACTCTGGTTGCACGATGTGAGAAAATGCATAGTTAGCTTCCCCCCTCTAACACAATACCCTTTGAGGCACAGCGGAAAAACTCCCCAGTGTACCTGCCTCCGGTTCTTCTTCACATAAACGTTTGTGAATCAATGTGTGTATGTATGTATACATTTGTATGAATGTGTATGTATCCCTTGCTGTGCCAGCATTCCCGACTCCCTCAGGAAATTCAGAACCAAACTGAGATACCAAGATGTGCCTTCCTAACTCTCTCTTAGGATAGAAACTCAGAAACCTGGTAGCTTGGAGTAGTATTGAGCCAGAGGGACCACTGGGCCCATCACCACTCCCAGACATTTCCCCAGTGCATGTACCGAGCAAGTGCTCCATCTCCAGTCTGGCACCAGATCCTAAGCTTAGTCTTCACCGTGGACTATGTCACCATATTCTTACCCTGTCCTGTCCCCCACTGACCTTCAGGTTGTACATCCTAAAGTGAGCAGAGTGGTTGTGTGCAGAGCCATTCCACTGTAGGCAAGAGGGGGAGGTGGCAGTTTTTACTCCTTACATTCCTCCTAACCCAGTTCTTCTGGTTGGGTGTGCTGTATTGATCAGCTGACATTGCACTGAAGTATGTTCCCAGCTCTGTTACTGGCTCAGTAAAAATAAAAGTCTGAATAATCCCATGATCTCTGGCGTGTACTGTCAGTTTCCCTCTAAATCATTGGTAAGGAAACTCAAATGACGGATGCAGAGTAAGATCTAACATCAAGCTTTAATAGTTCTTACACTTCCGCTTAGAGATAGAGTGACTTTTTTTTTTTTTTTTTAGCTGTTGTTTCGACCTTTTTGCCCATAGTATTCAGTGAGTTCCTCTACCACAGCACAAGTCACACTGTTTGCAGTTAGGGTCACTTACTTTACTCTCCCAGAAAACCATGAGATATTGATACATTTCTGTATCTCTATTGCTACATTCTCTCCACCCTAGTACCTAACACAGTGCTTGGCACCTAACAGTTTACTAATGTTTTTGAAAAAATGAATAAATAGGTAGAAAAAAAACTTAAGGAATCTTTAAGCTACAACTAAATAAAATATATGCTTTTTAGTAGGTTGACTGTGAGATCATTTCAAATAAAAACAAAATTTAAAAAAATTGTTCTGAGGTTATGCTCTTCCTATTTTGCTTTTATGTATGCTAAAATGCCCTTTATTTTGTGAAACAATGGTGATAATTAGTTTTAAAAATATCTTTGCATGATGCAATAAAAAGCTGACAGTCCTTAAATTTCACTAGTCTGGGAAATACAGTGGGGAACCATGGGACTCAAGTATTTTAATTATTTTAATGCCAATATGGAATAATATGAACCAGATGTCCTCAAATCTTACAGCCTTCTGAAACTTCTCTTTAATGTGCAAATAAGACAGTAGAGCCCTCAATCCACTTACTTTGGAAAATTGCCCTTCTCTCTCTCCAGTCCAGTATTCCAGATGCTTTCTCCAGAGATGGCATTTTTCTGATCTAGCCATTCAAACCATTATTCTGTTTCTCTGGGTGGCTTCCTCTCTTCTTTGGTCCCTTTTGCCCTATTTTGGAAACCAGCACCCCCTCCTTCTAATACCATGAACAGAATCCGTTGAATATAGCAGAATTTTACTGAAGGTTTGGAATAGCATGAGGGAACTGAATAGCAGAGTAGGTGATAGATTAAATCAGAAAGTAGGTGGCAGACTTTATTTTTTGGGCTCCAAAAATCACTGTAGATGGTGACTGCAGCCATGAAATTAAAAGACGCTTGCTCCTTGGAAGAAAAGTTACAACCAACCTAGACAGCATATTAAAAAGCAGAGACATTACTTTGCCAACAAAGGTCCATCTAGTCAAGGCTATGGTTTTTCCAGTAGTCATGTATGGATGTGAGAATTGGACTATAAAGAAAGCTGTACGCCAAAGAATTGATGCTTTTGAACTGTGGTGCTGGAGAAGACTCTTGAGAGTCCCTTGGACTTCAAGGAGATCCAACCAGTTCCTTTAGATCCAACTGATCTAAAGGAAATCAGTCCTGAATATTCATTGGAAGGACTGATGCTGAAGCTGAAACTCCAGTACTTTGGCCACCTGATATGAAGAACTGACTCATTGGAAAAGACTCTGATGCTGGGAAAGATTGAAGGTGGGAGAAGAAGGGGATAACAGAGGATGAGATGGTTGGATGGCATCACCGACTCAATGGACATGAGTTTGAGTAAACTCTGGGAGTTGGTGATGGACAGGGAGGCCTGGTGTGCTGCAGTCCATGGGGTCGGAAAGAATCAGGCACAACGGAGCAACTGAATTGAACTGAGGTGATAGATTGAATCAATAGGTAATAGATTAAATCTAGGAATTCCCTGGTGGTCCAGTGGTTAAGAATGCGACTGCCAATGCAGGGGACATGGGTTGATCCCTGGTCTGGGAAGACTCCACATGCCAAGGGGCACTGAAGCCCATATGCCATAACTACTACACCAAGCTCTGGAACCCATTCTCTGCAACAAGAGAAGATAGCACAGTAAGAAACCCCTGCTCACCTCAACTAGAGAAAGCCTGCGCACGGCAACCAAGACCTAGTGCAGTCAAAATTAAATAAATAAAATTTTAAATATACCCTTTTTAAAAATCTGAAATCTAAGCAATGCTGTCATAACAATTTACCAGCTATTCCCCCACCAGAAGAAATGTCAAGATAGTAGCACTATTTTCCAGGCCCTGGCTTGTTACATTTTCTTGGCCACCCCTCTCCCCCTATGCTGACCTCAGTCTCTAAATTTTTGTTACTGTCTCACATCAAGCAGTTTTGCCTCATGACCAACTCCACACTCACTGAAGAACTCTGTTAAATAAAGATCTATGAACCCAAGAACAGAAGCTTGGCCATGACCTTTTTCCTTTAGCCCAAGCAAAGGCTTGGTCAGGGCTGTCTGTCCTGCACAGGCCATTTCCCATCTACTCCTCTTCAGTACAACTAAGAGTTTGGTTTAGATGTAGGTATATTCTAATTGGAAAAAGGAAAAATATTGAAAGAAATACATAGAACAGTGTTTATATTTGTGCTGGTGGACACAAAGATTTTTACTTAGAAAAGACTAATCATCATTAAAATTGCACTGGATATTTCTTATAAATACATATCTGAAAATACTGATTATAACGCTGTAAGTAAAGGAAGAAGAAATTAAAGCAATGTGGATAAGTGTCATCTAAAAGAAAAAAAATCTGATTTAGAAATTAAAAGGCTATTTTTTGTTTCATTTTATCTTCTTTATCTCGTCAAGGCACTGATAGGTTTGCCATTACTTTTCCTATATCTTGGAAGAGAAAGGCTATTCTAAGTTTAGACCTTGGTGGAGAGAGGAAACTGCCATGGGAGACTTTGTTGCTAATCTTTCCTGTCAGCCACTGCATCTCCGGTACCAAACTCTGTCTCCCAGAACTATTCAGCCAAGTGTGTCTAGCTAGTCAGCTGAGCGAGCACCAGGAAAAGTCCTACATGCCTTCCAGGCAAAGAAATGTAAATATTCAGTTGCCATTAAAAGAAAAACCACTGAAAAAATGGAGTGACTGGTTTAAAAAATGGATAATGAAAATAACTATTTAAAGTACAGATTAGGCAAGATCATGGTTCATTTCAGTTCCCTGGAGGGGCAGTGTCTGGAGACTCGCTTTAAGGGGCAAGGATTTCATTGCGTCAGTCAGGGTGTTCTATAACCTGAGGCTGGGTGGGGCCAAGCCAGAAGGAAATCACCTTGTTGAGAAAGTTGCCAGGGATATGTTTGACTGGGACATAGAGCTTAAAAGGTTTATTAGGACATGAGAATCTCTTGTAGAGACAGGTGGTGACAACAATAAGATATTTCTATTTGAGCCAGATGGTGATAAGAAGCCCTTAAATAAAAGTCTGAGCATCACCCAACAAGAGGTCTTCTGTTTCAATAACAGAAATCATCGCGTGCTATAGATTTTTGAGTTTGGAATGCTTCTCTGGACATACTTTGTTTATTAAACTGAGGCATTTATTTTTTAATGACATAAACATTTCTATGCCTAAGGAACAAAGCTTGGCTTTATTAATATCTAGCAGTATCTAGAACCAGTTATAGCAGCTTTTCAGATCCTGATTCAAAAAGCCTATCCAGTTCTTATGAACAATGAAATATATATCAGGACATCGCAGGACTAACTTTTAGCTATGTATATTACTACTTACAAAGAAGCCTTTAAAATCTTTATGCCTCAGCTCCCCCCATCTTGTCTGTCTCCCTCTGTGTTCTATATATCCTGCAGCAGAGAAGCCTGCTCTGCTGTCCTCCCACACCTCCTTGCTGAACTGGACTGGTGCTTGTATGTAAAGAGAGATTCATCTCGTTAGCACAGCATCGGGGTGGCTGGTTACTGTCTCAGTCAGCACGGACTGTTAGAGTACCACAGACTGTGCCTTAGAAAACAAATACTGATTTCTCACAGTTCTGAAGGCTGGGAAGTCCAAGATCAAAGTATTAGCAGACTTGCATGTGGTGAGAGCTGGCTTCCGGGCTTGTAAACAGCACTTACAGATGTGTCCTCACGTAGCCCAGAGAGCAGAGAGAGAAACAAGCTTTCTCCTGTCTCTTCTCTCTTACTCTTTTTTTATTTTTTTTTTAAATTTTATTTTATTTTTAAACTTTACAATATTGTATTAGTTTTGCCAAATATCAAAATGAATCCGCCACAGGTATACCTGTGTTCCCCATCCTGAACCCTCCTCCCTCCTCCCTCCCCATACCCTCCCTCTGGGTCGTCCCAGTGCACCAGCCCCAAAATATTTATTTATTTGGCTCTGCTGGCTTTTAGATGTAGCACTCAGAATCTCTAGGAATAGTATGGAGGACCTAGTTCCCTGAGCAGGGATTGAACCCAGGCCCCATGCCTTGGGAGCATAGAATCTTAGCCACTGGACCACCAGGAAAGTCCCTCTCCTGTCTTTTCTTATAAGGACACTAATCCCATCATAAGGACACTAACCTCATGGTCTAATTACCTTCCAAAGGCCCTGCCTCCAAATTCTCTCACCCTGGGGATTAGGCTTCAACTGATGAAACTGAAGAAGCTGAACAGTTCTATGAAGACCTACAAGACCTTTTAGAACTGACACCCAAAAAAGATGTCCTTTTCATTATAGGGGACTGGAATGCAAAAGTAGGAAGTCAAGAAACACCTGGAGTAACAGGCAAATTTGGCCTTGGAATACGGAATGAAGCAGGGCAAAGACTAATAGAGTTTTGCCAAGAAAATGCACTGGTCATAGCAAACACCCTCTTCCAACAACACAAGAGAAGACTCTACACATGGACATCACCAGATGGTCAACACCAAAATCAGATTGATTATATTCTTTGCAGCCAAAGATGGAGAAGCTCTATACAGTCAGCAAAAACAAGACCAGGAGCTGACTGTGGCTCAGACCATGAACTCCTTATTGCCAAATTCAGACTTAAATTGAAGAAAGTAGGTAAAACCACTAGACCATTCAGGTATGACCTAAATCAAATCCCTTATGATTATACAGTGGAAGTGAGAAATAGATTTAAGGGCCTAGATCTGATAGATAGAGTGCCTGATGAACTATGAAATGAGGTTCGTGACATTGTACAGGAGACAGGGATCAAGACCATCCCCATGGAAAATAAATACAAAAAAGCAAAATGGCTGTCTGGGGAGGCCTTACAAATAGCTGTGAAAATAAGAGAAGCGAAAAGCAAAGGCGAAAAGGAAAAATATAAACATCTGAATGCAGAGTTCCAAAGAATAGCAAGAAGAGATAAGAAAGCCTTCCTCAGTGATCAATGCAAAGAAATAGAGGAAAACAATAGAATGGAAAGACTACAGATCTCTTCAAGAAAATTAGAGATACCAAGAGAGCATTTCATGCAAAGATGGGCTCCATAAAGGACAGAAATGGTATGGACCTAACAGAAGCAGAAGATATTAAGAAGAGGTGGCAAGAATACACAGAAGAACTGTACAAAAAAGATCTTCAGGACCCAGATAATCATGATGGTGTGATCACTGACCTAGAGCCAGACATCCTGGAATGTGAAGTCAAACGGGCCTTAGAAAGCATCACTATGAACAAAGCTGGTGGAGGTGATGGAATTCCAGTTGAGCTATTTCAAATCCTGAAAGATGATGCTGTGAAAGTGGTGCACTCAATATGCCAGCAAATTTGGAAAACTCAGCAGTGGCCACAGGACTGGAAAAGGTCAGTTTTCATTCCAATCCCACAGAAAGGCAATGCCAAAGAATGCTCAAACTACCACACAATTGCACTCATCTCACACGCTAGTAAAGTAATGCTCAAAATTCTCCAAGCCAGGCTTCAGCAATATGTGAACTGTGAACTTCCAGATGTTCAAGCTGGTTTTAGAAAAGGCAGAAGAACCAGAGACCAAATTGCCAACATCCGCTGGATCATAGAAAAAGCAAGAGAGTTCCAGAAAATGGTCTATTTCTGCTTTATTGACTATGCCAAAGCCTTTGACTGTGTGGATCACAATAAACTGTGGAAAATTCTTCAAGAGATGGGAATATCAGACCACCTGACCTGCCTCTTGAGAAACCTATATGCAAGTCAGGGAGCAACAGTTAGAACTGGACATGGAACAACAGACTGGTTCCAAATAGGAAAAGGAGTACATCCAGGCTGTATATTGTCACCCTGCTTATTTAACTTCTATGCAGAGTACATCATGAGAAATGCTGGGCTGGAAGAAGCACAAGCTGGAATCAAGATTGCCGGGAGAAATATCAATAACCTCAGATATGCAGATGACACCACCCTTATGGCAGAAAGTGAAGAGGAACTAAAAAGCCTCTTGATGAGAGTGAAAGTGGAGAGTGAAAAAGTTGGCTTAAAGCTCAACATTCAGAAAACAAAGATCATGGCTTATGGTTCCATCACTTCATGGGAAATAGATGGGGAAACAGTGGAAACAGTGTCAGACTTTATTTTTCTGGGCTCCAAAATCACTGCAGATGGTGACTGCAGCCATGAAATTAAAAGACGCTTACTCCTTGGAAGGAAAGTTATGATCAACCTAGATAGCATATTGAAAAGCAGAGACATTACTTTGCCAACAAAGGTCTGTCTAGTCAAGGCTATGGTTTTTCCTGTGGTCATGTATGGATGTGAGAGTTGGACTGTGAAGAAGGCTGAGCGCCGAAGAATTGAAGCTTTTGAACTGTGGTATTGGAGAAGACTCTTGAGAGTCTCTTGGACTGCAAGGAGATCCAACCAGTCCATTCTGAAGGAGATCAGCCCTGGGATTTCTTTGGAGGAAATGATGCTAAAGCTGAAACTCCAGTACTTTGGCCACCTCATGTGAAGAATTGACTTATTGGAAAAGACTGATGCAGGGAGGGATTGGGGGCAGGAGGAGAAGGGGACGACAGAGGATGAGATAGCTGGATGGCATCACTGACTTGATGGACGTGAGTCTGAGTGAACTTCGGGAGATGGTGATGGACAGGGAGGCCTGGCTTTCTGCCATTCATGGGGTCGCAAAGAGTCGGACACAACTGAGCGACTGAACTAAACTGAACTGATGAATTTGAGGAGAGAGGGTACATAAGCATTCAGTCTATAGAGTTCTCTCTCACTTTTTTCCTGTGTGGCTCTGAAAAAAAAAAAAAAAAGTATTGACATGTTATAAGGGTGTTTAAGAGGCTGACATTACTCCAGTTAGGAGTCTGATTTTATGGAGGACCCATGTTCTGCCTGCCTTGACCTGATAGTCGTTTGCTAAACCGCATAATGGATTCTGTGTGTGCTGTCCAATATGTTAGCCACTATCCACACATGACTATCAAGCATTTGAAATGTGACTAGTCACAAAATGAGATGTGCTATGTAGAACACACACCAGATTTTGAAGACAGTGTGAAATAAACAACATAAAATGTGTCATTAATATTTTATTGATCAAATATTTTTATATATTCGGTTAAATAAAATACATCAGTAAAATTAACTTCACCTCTTTCTTTTTATGTTCTTACTGTAGCTTCTAGAAAATTTGAAAGCAAAATGTGACTCATATTTTTATTGGACAGCACTGGTCCCAGGACTACAAGACTTTAGAGAAGTCATACATCCTACAGATAATTTTGTCGGAGGAAATGAGGCTTGAAAAGGTCAAAATAGATAAGTAGAACTTGGATACGCACAAAGAAAGGGGAAGGGCTGTTCAGATATGGAAGAATATGTTCTATTTCTTCTTTGGCAAGACTGCCATCAGAGGTGGTAGCAGTATATATTCCCACCAGGCAACACATAATGTCTAGTCTCTTCTTGTGATGACAGCCACATGATCATGATTGTCTAGTTTCATTAATTCATTAGGAACAGTAAGATAATATTGATTTATGTCATTTATTTTTTCATTTCTGAGCCAGAATATTTTTTTTGTCTCTCTGAATTTTTAAATTGAAGAATGATTAATTTTTCAACATTGTATTAGTTTCAAGTATACAGCAAAGTGATTCAGTTTTACATAGATCTGTATGTTCTTTTTCAGATTCTTTTCCAGCATAGGTTATTATGAAATATTGAGTGTAGTACCCTGTACTATATAGTGGGCCCTTGTTGTTTATCTACTATCTTTGGGTGGTGAGGTTACGGAGAATTTTAATATTCTTCTCTGTACTTTCCAAACATTTCACAATAAATACAATAAACATTTTGTAATAAAAGTAAAAAATAATATTTTACTTTTACTCAAGGCAAGGGAAGCACTGACTGAGGCAGTGTTTTATCCTTGTGTGTTCTACCCTTATGTGTTTTTATCCCTTTAACTACATGTGATCCTTCAGCAAATTCTCTTGCCTCCCTGAACTTTATTTTTCCCACTGATAAGAGAAGATTGCAGTTCTGATCCTTATTCAAGAACTAAGGTTCTGTTTTCTGACTTTTTTTTTTTTACCATGTATGAGATTGTAGATTTTTTTTAACTATAGACTAGAAATTTCTTGCCAAAAAGATCATTTCTCTTTGTCATGTAAAAGCAAGTAAATGGAAACTTTAAATTACTGTTTCCAAAAAACTTCTCTTTTTTCCAACTACAATTTTATTTTTAAACTTTACAAAATTGTATTAGTTTTGCCAAATATCAAAATGAATCCGCCACAGGTATACATGTGTTCCCCATCCTGAACCCCCCTTCCTCCTCCCTCCCCATACCATCCCCCTGGGTTGTCCCAGTGCACTAGCCCCAAGCATCCAGTATCGTGCATCGAACCTGGACTGGCATCTCGTTTCATACATGATATTTTACATGTTTCAATGCCATTCTCCTAAATCTTCCCACCCTCTCCCTCTCCCACAGAGTCCATAAGACTGTTCTATACATCTGTGTCTCTTTTGCTGTCTCGTACACAGGGTTATTGTTATCATCTTTCTAAATTCCATATATATGCGTTAGTATACTGTATTGGTATTTTTCTTTCTGGCTTACTTCACTCTGTATAATAGGCTCCAGTTTCATCCACCTCATTAGAACTGATTCAAATGTATTCTTTTTAATGGCTGAGTAATACTCCATTGTGTATATGTACCACAGCTTTCTTATCCATTAATCTGCTGATGGGCATCTAGGTTGCTTCCATGTCCTAGCTATTATAAACAGTGCTGCGATGAACATTGGGGTACACGTATCTCTTTCCCTTCTGGTTTCCTCAGTGTGTATGCCCAGCAGTGGGATTGCTGGATCATAAGGCAGTTCTATTTCCAGTTTTTTAAGGAATCTCCACACTGTTCTCCATAGTGGCTGTACTAGTTTGCATTCCCACCAACAGTGTAAGAGGGTTCCCTTTTCTCCACACCCTCTCCAGCATTTATTACTTGTAGACTTTTGGATCGCAGCCATTCTGACTGGTGTGAAATGGTACCTCATAGTGGTTTTGATTTGCATCTCTCTGATAATGAGTGATGTTGAGCATCTTTTCATGTGTTTGTTAGCCATCTGTATGTCTTCTTTGGAGAAATGTCTATTTAGTTCTTTGGCCCATTTTTTGATTGGGTCATTTATTTTTCTGGAGTTGAGCTGTAGGAGTTGCTTGTATATTTTTGAGATTAGTTGTTTGTCAGTTGCTTCATTTGCTATTATTTTCTCCCATTCTGAAGGCTGTCTTTTCACCTTGCTAATAGTTTCCTTTGATGTGCAGAAGCTTTTAAGGTTAATTAGGTCTCATTTGTTTATTTTTGTTTTTATTTCCAGTATTCTGGGAGGTGGGTCATAGAGGATCCTGCTGTGATGTATGTCAGAGAGTGTTTTGCCTATGTTCTCCTCTAGGAGTTTTATAGTTTCTGGTCTTATGTTTAGATCTTTAATCCATTTTGAGTTTATTTTTATGTATGGTGTTAGAAAGTGGTCTAGTTTCATTCTTTTACAAGTGGTTGACCAGATTTCCCAGCACCACTTGTTAAAGAGATTGTCTTTAATCCATTGTATATTCTTGCCTCCTTTGTCAAAGATAAGGTGTCCATATGTGTGTGGATTTATCTCTGGACTTTCTATTTTATTCCATTGATCTATATTTCTGTCTTTGTGCCAGTACCATACTGTCTTGATAACTGTGGCTTTGTAGTAGAGCCTGAAATCAGGTAGGTTGATTCCTCCAGTTCCATTCTTCTTTCTCAAGATCGCTTTGGCTATTCGAGGTTTTTTGTATTTCCATACAAATTGTGAAATTATTTGTTCTAGCTCTGTGAAGAATACCATTGGTAGCTTGATAGGGATTGCATTGAAGCTATAAATTGCTTTGGGTAGTATACTCATTTTCACTATATTGATTCTTCCAATCCATGAACATGGTATATTTCTCCATCTATTAGTGTCTTCTTTGATTTCTTTCACCAGTGTTTTATAGTTTTCTATATATAGGTCTTTAGTTTCTTTAGGTAGATATATTCCTAAGTATTTTATTCTTTCCGTTGCAATGGTGAATGGAATTGTTTCCTTAATTTCTCTTTCTGTTTTCTCATTATTAGTGTATAGGAATGCAAGGGATTTCTGTGTGTTGATTTTATATCCTGCAACTTTACTATAGTCATTGATTATTTCTAGTAATTTTCTGGTGGAGTCTTTAGGGTTTTCTATGTAGAGGATCATGTCATCTGCAAATAGTGAGAGTTTTACTTCTTCTTTTCCAATTTGGATTCCTTTTATTTCTTTTTCTGCTCTGATTGCCGTGGCCAAAACTTCCAAAACTATGTTGAATAGTAATGGTGAAAGTGGGCACCCTTGTCTTGTTCCTGACTTTAGAGGAAATGCTTTCAATTTTTCACCATTGAGGATAATGTTTGCTGTGGGTTTGTCATATATAGCTTTTATTATGTTGAGGTATGTTCCTTCTATTCCTGCTTTCTGGAGAGCAAAAAAACTTGTCTTTTTTGTATGCTCTGAGGGGTTTCCCATAGGGCTCCTCACTGCTGGAAGTGGTTTAGTTTTGTTTTTTCCTTCTGCCTCTGCTGCATGTGCTGAACCTGTTTTCCAATCAATTCCTTTTTTTTCCTTTCCAAGTGCCACATCAATAGGCTTCCTCTAGGTTTGGGTTTGGTTTTTCAGTTGTTATTTGGTTTGGGGTAGATTTTTACAGCTGTGATGGTCTCTTCTGAGGGAGTATTTTAGGTTCTTACACAGTTCGTCAAGATTTTCTGCCTTTCTGCCTTTCCTGACTTGGTTTCCATGTGTTACTTGATATATCCCCTAGGTCATTCCTGTCAGCTTGACCTGAAGATACCACGAAACCTCTTTGTTGCATTTCTTTCTTCATTTCAAACAGAAGTAATCACTCCTTGTTGATACTATTACTCGTTGCCATGCAGCAACCCAGAGTGTGTTAGCCAGCTCCTCCTGCATTGTGTAACACTGAAGCTGACTGAAGTTCCATCTCAACACATCAAGATGGTGCATTAATGGTTTAAAGGCACATCTAATGAGCTATTGGGCCTCATCACCCTTTCTGTTTATTTGTTAAGAAAAATATCAGATATACCACGGGCTACCAGATAATACATTCACAGTCCTTTCTATTTTGCTTAAAATAAAAATAAATTTATAAACGTTGATTTTTTTCTTTTGAATATTTTGAAAATGGAAACTTTGAGGTTTTCTGGTACATAGTTGGTAATATAAACCAAAAGAAAATTGAAGGACTTATATTTTGCTCAAAACCTAAGATAAGCAATAAGAGCATCATATTCCATTAAGTCCTCAGCCTAAGATCCTTTGGCTTTTATATATAATGTTTCTAAGAATGTATGTAAAAATTGTATAGGAGAAGCAGTTGATTTACATGTTACAAGATAGTACTTCGTTCCTAAAAAGCAAAGCTGAGTCTTATGTAGCAAATTGAAATTATATAGTAAATTTTATTAATAATAGCCTCAATTAAAATTAATTTTCTGTACTAATTAGTTCAAATTTTTATTCCCCTTACCCCCTCAGTTTATTTGAAGTGACAGTAATAGCCAAAGAAATTGATTTTACTACTGGCAAGAAGTTATATGCAGATATTAATTTTATTGCAAGATTTGACAGGGAATTTTCAGTTGGTTGAACAAGAAGAGTGAGGCTGGCTTGAAGGTGTCATATTGAGAAAATGTGTGCAGAGAAAGCTGCATATAAGTTTTCTTTCCTGATAAGAAACTGGTAGAAATCCACTTCCCGGTCACAGTTCCCAAGGCCTGGGACATTTTCTCTCTATCCCTGGTGGCTCAGGGGTAAAGAATCTGCCTATGATGCAGGAGCCACAAGAGACATGAGTTCAGTCCCTGGGTTGGAAAGATTCTCTGGAGAAGGGCATGGCAACCCACTCCAGTATTCTTTCCTGGAGAATCCCATGGACAGAGTAGCCTGGAGGGTTATAGTCCATGGAATCGCAGAGTCAGACACGACTGAAGCTACTTTGCACGCATGAACCACTGAAAAGCTCTTGAGGGGCTAGCTGTCAACCCATACTTTGAAGAAACTTTATTTTGGACCCAGCCTTCTACAGTTGATCCCAAGGATGGTTGGGGGGTCAGTATATAATTATGGAAATATTGGCTATTTAAAAATTAAGATCACCTATGTTTTGGTTAAACTTTAAAGTATTTGAATAAAATACTTATTTTCCAAAAATGGTGACAAAATTAATCTAACATCATCAAGTAACATGTTGTCCTGAGTAAAAACATCCTTTGGCCTCCTGGGAACTTAAACTTGATACTGTAAAGAGTGTAGATAAAAATTAACCTCTCCTTCTGCCTAATCTGGGATGCAAAAGATTTTCAACTTTGTTAGCTTCCTCACTGTTCTCCTATATGTATATATTTTTAACTAATCTTTATTTTTCAAAGCAGTTTTAGGTTTATAGAAAAATTAAGCAGAAAATGCAGAGAGTTCCCATATATTCTCTCTCTACTCACACACAGCTTCCCTTATTATTAATATCTTGCATTAGCATGGCACACTAATGATGAGCCGATATTAATGTAATATTGATATTGTATTGACCTTAATTATTTATTAAAGTCCATAGGTTACATTAGGTTTACTTTTGGTGTTATACAGTTCTGTGGGTGCTGAGAAATGTATCATGTCATAGATCCATCATTACAGTAGATTGTACAGAATAATTTCACTCCCACAAAAATCCTGTGTACTCTATCTACTCTTCCTTTCTTCCTTTCTCTCAGACCCCAGCAACCACTGATTTTCTTTACTCTCTTTTTAGTTTCACTTTTTCCAGAACGTCACATAATTAACATCATACAGCATGTAGCCTTTTCAGACTTGCCTCTTTCACTTAGCAATATGCTTTCAAGGATCCTGCATATCTTTTCATGACCTGATAGCTTATTTCTTTTTAGTACTAAATATTCTATTGTTTGGATGTACCATAGTTTGTTTATCCATTCATTTGTTAAAGACATCATGGTTGCTTCCAATTTTTGGCAATTATGAGTTAAGCTGCTGTAAACATTTGGGTGCAGATTTTGTATGGACACAAGTTTTCAACTCATTTGAGTAACTACCCAAGAGCTTAATTTCTAGATCATATGGTAAGAGTATGTTTAGTTTTATAAAGAAACCTCTCAAACTTGTCTTCCCAAGTGGCTGTACCACTTTGCACTCCCACCAGGAATGAAATGGCAACCCACTCCAGTGTTCTTGCCTAGAGAATCCCAGGGACGGGGGGATCCTGGTGGGCTGCCGTCTATGGGGTCGCACAGAGTTGGACACGACTGAAGCGACTTAGCAGCAGCAGCAGCAGGAATGAATGAGAGTTTGTGTTCCACACCGTTATCTGCATCTTCTGTTGTCAGTGCTTTGGATTTCAGCCATTCTGATAGGTGTAGGATGATATCTTATTGTTTTAACTTGCAACTTCCAAATGGCATACGCAGTTGAGTATCTTTTCATATGCTTATTTTCCATCTGCATATATTCTTTGGTGAGGCGTCTTCTCAGATCTTTTGTTCATTTTTAAACTGGGTTGTTTGTTTCCTTGTTGTTGAATTTTAAGTGTTCTTTGTAGATTCTGGACAGCAGTCTTTTATCAGACACAAGTCTTGCAAATATTTTCCCCTCGTCTGTGAGCTTATCTTCTTATTCTCTTAATAGTATTTTTTACAGAGCAATCATTCTTTAATAAATTACCATTTATCAATATTTTTCCCCATGGATCATGCCTTTGGTGTTGTATCTAAAAAGTTGTCATAAAATCTAAGATCCACCTAGATTTTCTCCTATCTTATCTTCTGGAAGTTTTATAGTTGAGAATTTCACATTTAGGTTTGTGATTCATCGGGAGTAAGTGTTTGTGAAAGGTATAAGGTCTCTGTCTAGAATTTTTGTTTGGTTTTTGTTTTGCATATGATATCCAATTGTTCTAGCACCATTGTTGAAAAGACTGCCCTAGGATTTCAGTCTTACGTGTATATTTATGGCCTATCTTGGACCAAAGAGCTTGAAGCAACTCGTTTTTTAGGATTCATTGCCCTCACTATTGTTCCCAACCTTCCTCTCTGTTACCACCACCTCCAGCCTCTTGTTGCTCCTTTGCTTTATGTATCTTATGTCTCTCTGCTTTTTCCCATCCCTTTTGTGTTTCCAGTCTTCTGTGAACACTATCAGCCCAATAAGGTTCTTGCTCTCCTCTGGCTTTTTGAAGCTTTGCTACTGGCAAAATATTCTTTCTCCTTCATTTCAGAAGATACGCTTGTTGCTTCTTTCCTGATTCAGAGCCATAATGGGTCCTCTCATTCACTGGAGAGCTGTCTCTCAATTTTTAAGGTTTTGCTATAGAATTTTATTAATACCAGTGGTAGAGGATGAAGAACATATATCATTTGGGCATTCAGTGTATATTTGTCTTGACTTCATGTCCTGTTTTTGCCTTTATTCATGCTAACAAGATTTTCTTTGTCAAGTTTGCTTAGCTGCAGAAATGCGTCATTGGGATTGCATTTGAGACTTTTTTCTATCCTTTCCAAAAAGAAATATAAAATATCCCCCAAAACCATAAGAAAGTGAAAATTGTAGTTTAAACTTAAGAGCTGAAAGGACCTTATAAATTATCCAATCTCTTCCTTTTAACAGGAGAGAAAACTGAGCTGGTAAAATAAATTACTTGTCCAAATTATGTAACTAGTTTGAAGCAAAGCTAGGAACATAACTTGGGTTCCTAAGGACATTTCCTTGGGATATTTCTATTAAAGCCTCCCACAAAAGCACATCTTTTGTGGTTATCAACAACAATACACACAGTTTTTAAGAACTATAGTCATACTTCCACAGTCAGGTCGTTTGATCATACAGTTTAAGAGTTTGATGTCTGACTCCCTTACAATTACTGAAAATTGAAACAAGAGGATTCTCATTTCTGTTTTTCTTCTAAGGATTGTCTAAACATCTCTTTGCCTATGTAAGTCGGGCAAGCAGAGTTGACGCTAAGTACAGCTGTGAATTTGACAGATTTCCTTCAGTGTTTCACAGAGCCACATCCGCCCACCAACCATGATCCTACCCTGACACCCTGCGGACCAATGTTCATCTCTTTAGTGCTTTCTCATCATTTATGCTGGGTTCCTTCTTTGCACAGACAGAGTGCAATTTGGAGACCCAAGCAGTTAACCTGTTACCCTAAGGCAGTGTTAATCCCAAGAACTGGTATTTCCAGATCCCCAATGAGTCCGGAAATAAGCTATGAAGATAAACTATAGGAAACAGGAATAACTGACTACTCTGTCCCTTTAGATCTAACTGCCCTTTTGTGGATGAAGTGACTCACAACTATTTTAATTTACCTAACCAGTGGTATATATTATGCTCCCTCCCAAATTAGCATGTAAATGCTCACCATTTTATTTGATCCTCTCTAATACTTACAAAAAAGGAATCCTGTATTTGTCCCCAAACTCTCCCCATATTGTCTTCACCAGAGTGAAGAAATTAAAGATTTCTAGGAGAAGGACTGTGTTTATCTGGGTATTAAAGGGACAAATGTGGGGGATAATGAGAGAGGCAAACAGAGGGAAGTCTGGGTGTGAAGAGGTGGTTTAGGGTGATCCGTGGATAGTAAAGTTCAAGTTAGCTGCAGGGTATGAGTCAAGCAGACAGAGAAGGAAAGAGGGTGTGGGGTCAGGCAAGGTTTTTGGCTACATCAACAGAAATCAACTAACCAACATAAGCAGAAAAAGAATTTATTAGACGGATATTGGGTGCATCCAGCCTGAGTTCCTAAGCTCCCACTAGAGTGACCAAGAGAGAATACACTGTAGAAATAACAACAGTCATGAAGCAGGAATGTTGTGGCCAGGATGCTCACCTAGGCACCACCACCTTCCCAGCCATTAGACATGGTCACCCCTAGGCCCTGCTGTCACGGTCCCTACTGATGTCACTACTGACAGTGAATGCTAAACTCTCCCTTCATCTTGTATCATTTAATCACCATTGAAAGCACTGGGTGAGACCATCCAACCATCTGAGCGTGGGTCCTGTATCTGGCCTCTGTGGCATCTACAGGCAATCTTTCCTCCCACCAAACACACAAGTGCGATACAGGGGAGGAAGTTCCTCTAAAACAGGCAAGGCATTTGGTTGCTGTTGCTGTTGTTTAGTTGCCAAGTCATGTCCTATTCTTTTGTGACCACATGGACTATAGTCTGCCAGGCTCCTCTGTCCCTGTGTGTGCTAAGTCTCTCAGTCGTGTCCACCTCTTTGCAACCCCGTGGATTGTAGCCAACCAGGCTCCTCTGTCCATGGGATTCTCCAGGCAAGAATACTGGAGTGCATTGCCATGCCCTCCTCCAGAGGATCTTCCTGACCCAGGGACCGAACCCATGTCTCTTTTGTCTCTGCATTGGCAGGTGGATTCTTTATCACTAGGGCCACTATCAACCCCACTAAAGTTCTCATGGGGTGTCTCTAGTGAGGATGTTTGTTGGAAGACAGCTACATGGACCCAGACATAAGTGATCGGGACTGAAGGGAGGAGATCTAGGCTAGCAAGGGCTTCTGTCTTTGCCCATTTAATGAGAAGTGTTTCATCTGAACATCAGAGTAGAACTCAAGTCATATATATATCATCTCTGCCACAGTGTTCACTCCACAATTAGAAATAGTTTTGTCTCTTAAATATGGTCTTCCCTGAGATGTCTTCTGCTTGTCTCGGGAAATTTTCTTTGAAGATTTTGAAGAGGAAGATGTTTGCAGATGATTGGCTTTGTCTTGTTTAGGAAGCAGTTTACTTTAGGTTACACTTATGTCCTGACCATACGTATTTAAAATTATAAATGGCACCAGTCTGGCAATGAATACCACTACAGAAATAAACAGCTGATAAGTGTCAGATCATAAGTCTCACAATTATCACAGTTTCATAGTGCTTTTCCATCTTTAGAGCATTAATTAATTAGGCCCCAGAACAGCTCTAGAAGAAGCATGCCTGCAGTGCAATCACTCAGCACATAAATAAAAGCCAGGGAGTAGCTTCTTGTGTTCTGCCTCAAATCAGAAAAATAATCATTTTTCCCTCTTTAACTCCCTCATAGGAGAAGGAGTAGAAGTAGGGAATAGGGAGACAAAGGAAAGATAAAGAGGAAAGAGGAATCACACATAAGGATGAGCATACTCGGATGCCTGAGAGGTTGGTGAATCAACAGAAACCCCTGATTCTGTCCCAGGAGCCCAGGCTGGAGATGCCTCAACCTGAGGGAGGGAAGTGGGACGGAGGAGCTAATGCAAAGGCTGTGAGAGGCCCTGGAGAGACAGAAGATGGCCAGCTCTTGGCGTGAGAGGCAAATGGCTGCCGACAGTTTACGAGGCCATGGGTAGGGAACAGGATGGGGGAGAGTTTTTGCATAGTGCTTTCTTGCCTCCCATGGTTTGGCCCCAGTGGACTGCCACCTCTCCAGCCTTGTCATCATCAGGAGGGAGGAAGCAAGCAGCACCCACCTGGGGATGCTGGCCTGTGGGATGATGTCTGTGGAGGCTGGAGGGGAGCAGGGTAACCACCATGCCTATTGACCTGCTGACTCTGAGCAGCCCCTGCTTCCCCACTGCTGCCTTCTCAGGGTAGAGGCCAGCAAGTCAGGATGGGAGCAGGAATGGTGGGGAAGTGGTGGGGGAGAGGGGTAGAAGTAAAATTGGTGGGAGAAACAAAGAACCTGGAGGGGTGATAATGGGTGTGGTCACCTTAGGCTCTCTACCCTTCCAGTGTCCCCTGGCACACTGCACTCCCTTTGCATTTAGCTTCTCTTTTCTGAGGTTCTCACTGCTACCTTAGGTGGATGATACCTCAGAAAATCAGAGCTTATGGGAGAAAATAACAACAGATTTGCAGAGGGAACTAACATGAGAAACATCAACCCTTATCAGATGCAGCAGAATTAATGAACATGAGGAATAAGGCATCATAATAAGCAAAGTGAATATCCTGGAAGAGATATGAATAGGAGGGCACTTTTCAAATGAAACAGGTTATAGTTATAATGATGAAGCAACTGGACATCCCAGGTTTAAAAAATAATGTTGTTTACACAAAGACCTCAGCAGTGGGTTGAACATTAGAGTGAATGATGGATTAGAGAACTGGAGAATAAAGCTGAGGATCTACCTAAAGAGATGTCAAAATTAAAGAGAAAAAAATAAAGAGAAAAATTCAGAAATTGGGAGGGAAGACCCAAGTATGACATCAACATAATAGGGGTCTCACAGGAAGAAAACAAATGGAGAGAAAGGAATATCTGTAGAAATAATGCTGAAGAATCAATAACAGCCATTTCCCTGACATCCTGGGGTGTTTTTAAGATTTGTGAAGAGCTACAACCTTAGCTGTCGGAGAAGGCAATGGCACCCCACTCCAGTACTCTTGCCTGGAAAATCCCATGGAAGGAGGAGCCTGGTAGGCTGCGGTCCATGGGGTCGCTAACAGTCAGACACGACTGAGCGACTTCACTTTCACTTTCCACATTCATGCATTGGAGAAGGAAATGGCAACCCACTCCAGTGTTCTTGCCTGGAGAATCCCAGGGACGGGGGAGCCTGGTGGGCTGCCGTCTATGGGGTCACACAGAGTCGGACACGACTGAAGTGACTTAGTAGCAGCACAACCTTAGCTGGACTACCTGCAGTCATATGAAAACAATAACTGTGGTGTATGTATTAGCGTTGTTAGTCGCTCAGTTGTGTCTGATTCTTTAAGACCCCATGGACTGTAGTCTGCCAGGCTCCTCTTTCCATGTGATTCTCCAGGCAAGAATACTGGAGTGGGTTGCCATTCCCTTCTCTCGGGGATCTTCCTGACCCAGGGACTGAACCTGAATCTCTTGCACTGCAGGCAGATTCTTTACCATCTGAGCCACCAGGGAACTAAGTGTCAAATACATGCTTGATTCCAAATACGTCACAGATAAAGTCCTTAAAGAGAGACAAAACAAATACATGGAACAATAAGCAAATATGAAAATATGATGTAATTGAGTGCTAACTTGGGTAGTACAGTTCATACAGTTCATAAGTTTTATGATATTGAATGACAAGATTAAGGTGAATTATGAGTCTTCAGGACATACCAGACTTGACACCAGTTCTTGTGGAAAAAAAAAAAAAATCACAGAATTTCCCAAAATGTATTCTATGGAACATTGTTATGTGGAATAGTCTCAGTGCTGCATGTGAAAGGGATTCCAAGCGTAGTGGAATTTGGTCATATTTTGGCCACCCAATATCTGAACCCCATTCCTGTATATTTGGGGGAAAGTCCTCATTTCATGAGTCCTTGCTGGAGATAGAGCTCTTTCCACTAGGGAAGCAGAACAGCAGGCATCTGCTTTCTCGAACACACCTTTCCCACACCCACCAGGCTCAGACCTGGGCGTGTGGCCTCAGTGATGCCTATCAGACCTGCTTTCCCCAGACTTTGATACGGAGCCAGTGATGCAGGGAGGCAGCTGTTCAGCAGCAACAGAGGCAGCACTGGGCATCCGGGGATGGTCGTTGCAAAGGGGTGGCACTTAAAACCTCCCAAAGGCTTCCTATTGTCCTTAGAGTAAAGCTCCCACTTCCCTATTGTGACTTTAAGACTCTTCAGGACCATCATGGCCTTTCAGGACCTCACACTTCAGCAAACCCAATTTTCCCCTAATCCTTCAGACTTGCATCTTGCCTTCTCTTTCTCTCTTTCTCTTTCCCTCCTTCCTCTCTTTTCTTCCTTGTGTGTGCTGTGCTGTTCCCTTTGTTTGGACATTTCTCTTGCTTTGTCTGCATTTTTCTGGTTAATTTCTATTCATCCTTTAGGAAGATATTTCCCAGAAAGTCTGTGCCATGCACTTCCACAGCGACTTGAATGTTAATACACTTGCTTGTTGAATTGGGATTCCGTGTGCAAACATGTGATCTCAGTGAGGGCAAAGGCTATGTCCTCACTGCTTAGTAATGTACCTCTGTGCCTGGAACAATGCCTGGCACAGGGTGGGGAGTCAAATATTTACTGAATGAACAAAGTCCATCCTAAAGCAGCTACAATCTAGACTGTGTATTGTTCTATATTTCTAGCCTGCCAATTATTATACCTATAGTCATTGTTTTCTCATGTTTTTACTGGAATTTAAATGTTTAAAATAAAGTTTAAATCATAAGCCAAATGAGGAAAGAGTATATAAATGTATTTCTGTCCAAATGATTGCCGGCATAATTACATGGGTGAGACAAGGTCTGTAAAGCATGATTCTTAGGAAAGTGCTCTGAATACAAAATGCTGAGACTCTAAAATAGGGAATAAATAGTTTCCAAGGGGTAAACTGCTGTTTTCGATGAGATGAACGAGCTCCTCCAGGAAAGCTGGAAGCCAAACTGTGAAAGGAAATTAATATCCTATGTGAGACGGACTACACAGCCTTCTCCTCTGCCGGGGTAGTTGGGCTTGTGTGTCTCCATACATGGAAAACTGTCAGTCAACAGCTGATTAACTGGTGAACGTGCAAGAGTGGGAAACTACCGTCCCAACCCAGAGCCGGGTAGGGCAGCTCTGCTTCTACTCTGCCTGATACTCGGCAGGTCACAGAACATGGTCATCCATCTCCCATAGTCTAGGGAGATGGATAGTTTGGGTGTGACTGTTCCCATTCTACAGTTGAGGAAACTGAGAATTTAAGTGATTTGTCCAAAGTCCCTCAGATAGTAGATGTAATACCAGAAATAAAATCCAGGTCTACGTGTCTTTCTGATAGCAGAGGTTTACAGAAGATAGTTTTCTAAGGCTGCATCAGGTAAAGTGAATTTTAAACAATCACATCAATAACTATAGGAATCACTTTAATGCTTATCTTAAAAAAAAAAAAAGTATGATTAAAGCAACTCAGTTCCCTGCAGGAGTTATGAAACTCATGGATGAAATGCTTCATTTACTAGGACTTTCTAGCTTCTAATAAGAAAAGGATTCAGAATTGCAAGGTCACTTTTCTCCAGGGCAGCTCTTTTCACTCAGTAGTCACATAATGGACTCTGTCAGCAGCGTGTCTTCATTCAGCATGAAGGCTCTTGGCATGGGATACAGGTTGGAGATCAGCTGCTAGTCAGGAAAAGGTGTGGAGTCCTGGAGATTTCACTACTTAAAAAGTCTACAAATCTAATGTTACAGATTGATTTATGCCCTCCTCCCCAAATAATGTTGAATGGCTAACCCCCAGGACCTGTGAATGTAATCTTACTGGGAAGAAGGGTCTTTGCAGATGTAGTTAGATTAAGATGAGGTCATTAAGATGGGTCCTAATTCAATTTGACTGAAATCTTTATAAAAAGAGAGAGATTTTGGACCCAGACATGCACAGAGAGGAGGCCAGAATGTGAAACACACACACCGACAGAACACCATGATGACAGCGACAGGGACTGCACTGATGCAGCTGCAAGCCGAGGAACCTCAAGGGTTGACCATCACCACCAGAATCAGGAAGCGGCAAGAAAGGAAAGGATTCTACCAGACTCTCAGAGGGAGCATGGCCTGGCTGACATCTTGATTTCAGATCTACACTCTGGAACTGTGAGAGAATACATTTTTGTTGTTTTAAGAACCAGTTTGTGATACTTTCTTATGGCAGCCCTAGAAAATTCATAGACCTAATAACACAGAATTCTAGGCTGGCACATTACTGTCCAGTGCCGTCCTGGCTTCATCTTCATTTTTCTTTTCCAGGGAAGAGCAATGCAGAAATGAGCCATGTTAATCAGACCAAAGATAATGTAAGGTTCTCCAGCCAGTCAAGAGAGAGAGAGAGGGAGAGAGGGAGGCTGTAATCAGTGAAGTTAATATAAGCAGGTCAATCACTAGTAAGATCAGACTATAGCAAAATGAGTCAGGAGAGCAATGAGAGTAAGGTTTGGAGACTGTTTGCCACATCCCTGAATAACAAAGAACCTGTATACAGAATTTAATATACAGAGAATACTGGTGGTCCAGTGGTTAGGAGAATCCCAGGGACGGGGGAGCCTGGCGGGCTGCCGTCTCTGGGGTCGCACAGTCGGACACGACTGAAGCAACTTAGCTGCAGCAGCAGCAGTGGTTAGGACCTAACACTTTCACTGCCAGGGCTGGGGTTCAATCCCTGGTTGAGGAACTAAGATTCCGCAAGCCGTGCAGCCAAAACGAAAACAGAGAACCTGTATAAAATGTAAAAGTGACAGTTGTTGCTCAGAAGTAGGCAAATGCAAATGCTAGTGCACCGGGCTCCTTGATGATGATGATGGTGTTGACATACTTCATACAATAAACAAGAGTAGAAAATAATATAACAAACACTTATGTACCCACAACTTCAGGAAGCAAAAAGATGATCAGAATTCCCTACTTACCCCTGCCCATCCTCTTCCTTCATCCCCCAAAGTAACCATTATAGGGATGTAATTTTTCACAGGTCTCTTGATTTATGCACATCTTACAAGAAAGCAAGGACTGAAAGTTTTCTATACCATTCTTTCAAGGACATTTATATAGTGAACACCTCAGAAGACAGAGATGGGACAAAGGTCAGGCAGGCTTTCTGCCCATCTTGTGACTAGACTAATAAAGTCCTTGCCTCTAACTCCTCTAAGACTCAGGAGTCTGGGTCTTCTATCCATATTGATGAAACTGTGGCAAATGGAGTAGTCTCAGATTTTTCCAAGTTTTTTAAGACAATGGTCTTAAATTTGGTGTTTATTATTTCCATGTATAAATATTTTTATTAAAGACAGACAGAAATATAGACAGACAAGTTAGATAGATACTGTTTTGCTTATTTACAAAGTTTTTGTAAATAGGTTCATGCGGTATGTATCCTTCAGCAACTTTCTCTTAATTTATCTCCTTTAGTGTTTCATACTCATCCATATTCTAGTTCATTCATTTCATTCTTGTTGATGACTCCTTGTGCGTATGTAAGAGTTTTCCTTGTGTACAGATTTAGGAGTGGAAATGCTGGAATGTAATGTGAAACCATTGTCAGCTTTAGTACATATTGCCAATTTGCTCTCTGATATGGTTGTACCTAACATTTTCATAAGCAATATACAAGAGTTCCTATTTTTCTCCATTCTTGGAAATGTGGTATTGTCATACCTTTGTCTTTACCTATCTGCTGAGTATAAAGTATTCCCATCTTTCCACATGTTCTTTGGTCATTCTTCTCTTCAGTTGATGTTTATATTCTTTACCCATTTTTTTCACTGGGTTACTGTGTTTTTCTATGAGTTTTCAGGTTTCTTTATATATTCACGATACTGATGCTTTGTCTGTTCAGTTCAGTTGCTCAGTCATGTCCAACTCTTTGCGACCCTGTGAAACGCAGCACGCCAGGCCTCCCTGTTCATCACCAACTGCCGGAGTCCACCCAAACCCATATCCGTTGAGTTGGTGATGCCATACAACCTCTGTTGTCCCCTTCTCCTCCTGCCTTCAATCTTTCCTAGCATCAGGGTTTTTTCAAATGAGTCAGTTATTCGCAAAGTATTGGAGTTTCACCTTCAGCATCAATCCTTCCAATGAATATTCAGGCATGATTTCCTTTAGGATGGACTGGTTGGATCTCCTTGCAGTCCAAGGGACTCTCAAGAGTCTTCTCCAACACTACAGTTCAAAAGAATCAATTCTTCAGCGCTCAACTTTCTTTATAGTCCAACTCTCACATCCATACATGACTACAGGAAAAATCATAGCTTTGACTAGACAGACCTTTGTTGGCAAAGTAATGTCTCTGCTTTCTAATATGCTGTCTAGGCTGGTCATAACTTTTCTTCCAAGGACCAAGTGTCTTTTAATTTCATGGCTGCAGTCACCATCTGCAGTGATTTTGGAGCCCAAAAAAATAGTCTCTGGCTCCTCTTCTGTAAATGGAACCTTTGGACTAGATGATCTTTCTGAGTACCTTCCCAGATGTAAGTTTCTCTAACACTATCAGTCCAGGTTATGTGCACCAGCCAGGCAACAGCAGGACCTATGTGAACAGTCTCCACTTCACTATAACTTGGTAAGTGACTGACTAGCTTCTGTGTTTTTCACTCTAACTCCTCCACATGGGTAGCCACTTTGTCCTCTGGGTGCTCACAGCACCGCTCATGTTGCTACTATAACACCATCACATTATGGTTTTGATAATAACACCATCTGTCTCTGTGACTAGATCATGAGCTACACAAGGACAGGGTTGCCTGTAGTATATCCTTAGTACCTCCCATAGCTCCTGATTTAGTGAATGTTTGATGAATGATGGAGGGAGCATGGGCAGGTAGGAAGAAAGGATGGAAACAGAGAAGGCAGGGAGAGAGGGAGGAAGGAATAAAGTAGGGATAGAAGGACAGTATACACCCAATGAACATAAGTTATTAAAACAGTTACCAAATCATTTCTATTTGTTTGTAAAAAATTTGTTCTGTGATGTTTGTAACATGAGGAAGAGGAACCATTAATGAATATTATTGTAGCTACTTTACATGTAGAATCAGTTTTTCAAGATCACATCATAAAACAATGGTATGCCTAATAATTGTGTGTGTGCTCGGTAGTGTCCGATTCTTTGCAACCCCATGAACTGTAGTCCACCAGGTTCCTCCGTCCATGGGATTTCCCAGGCAAGAATACTGGAGCGGATTGCCATTTCCTCCTCCTGAGTATCTTCCCAATCCAGGGATCAAACCTGCATCTGCTGCATTGGCAAGCGGATTCTTTACCACTGTGCCACCTGGGAAGCCCTAATAATGGAAACCAGTAATTTCTGATTTTTATCTCATGTGGACTGCAAGGAGACCCAACCAGTCCATCCTAAAGGTGATCAGTCCTGGGTGTTCATTGGAAGGACTGATGTTGAAGCTGAAACTCCAATACTTTGGACACCTGATGACTCATTTGAAAAGACCTTGATGCTGGAAAAGATTGGGGGCAGGAGGAGAACGGGATGGCAGAGGATGAGATGGTTGGATGGCTTCACAACTCAATGGACATGGGTTTGGGTGGACTCCAGGAGTTGGTGATGGACAAGGAGACCTGGTGTGCTACGGTTCATGGGGTTGCAGAGTCAGACATGAGCAACTGAACTGAACTGAACTGAATTTCTAATTTTTAATCTCATGTTCCAATAAAGTCTCATTATTTTAGCAAAACCAAACTAGATCTTGAATTAAACTCACTTTTACCCTCTTTCTGCAACAGAGCTGCATTATTTGCAATTTTGAACTTTTCCCTACTGACATGTTCTAAAGGATTAAAAAGGGACTCTCTAAACTTTAAGACCTTTCATAATTGTGATCTATATATTAGAGATGGGAATACTTCAATACTTCTTCCCTCATAGTTATAATGCAATTCCCTACTTGTAGTAAACATAGTTAACAAGTTATATATATAAAAGTGCTTTTGTTGTCATGACAACAGGAAGCAGCAACAGAAGGGGAAATCTTGGGTCTTAAGAGTGGTCTTTTACAAGGTATCAGAGTCTGTTATGAATTCAAACCTTCATTTAGTTTTGCCTTTACATGGCTTGCTTCATTGCTGCAAAGATAATCTAACTTTCTCAGTTGAATATTGGCCTCTGGAAAAGCAACATCTGAACAGGACTTTTAATCCTTTCCTGCGGGAGGGGTACATTGTCTGCTCATCTTGAAAAACTTCCCAGTGTTTTCTACCTCTTACTCTAATATATTTTTTTGCAATTTATTATGCCAGTATCTCTGAGGTTTGGTTTTGTTTTTTTAATTTTTAATTGAAGGATAATTACAGTGTTGTGTGTCTACTGAATATAAGCGAAGTGGCTCAGTCGTGTCTGACTCTTTGCAACCCCATGGACTGTAGCCTACCAGGCTCCTCCGTCCATGGAATTTTCCAGGCAAGAATACTGGAGTGGGTTGCCATTTTCTTCTCCAGGGTATCTTCCCAACCCAGGAATCAAACCCAGGTCTCCCACATTGCGGGCAGACGCTTTACCGTCTGAGCCACCAGCGAAGCCTAAACAGGTGAAAGTGAAAGTCACTCAGTCATGTTCGACTCTTTGCAACCCCATGGACTACACAGTCCAGGGAATTCTCTCGGCCAGAGTACTGGAGTGGGTAGTCTATCCCTTCTCCAGAGAATCTTCCCAACCTAGGGATCGAACGAGGGTCTCCTACATTGCAGGCAGATTCTTTACCAACTAAGCTATTGGGGAAGCCAACACAGTGGCTTTTTTAAAAATTTAATTTTTTTTACTTTATTAACAAAATTTATTTATTTTATTTATTTTAATTGGAGGCTAATTACTTTACAATATTGTGGTGGTTTTTGCCATACATTGACATGAATCAGCCACAGGTGTACATGTGTCCCCCATCCCCAAAACCCCTCCCACCTCCCTCCCCATCCCATCCCTCTGGCTTGTCCCAGTGTACTGACTTTGAGTGCCCTGTTTCATGCATCAAACTTGGACTGGCAATCTATTTCACATATGGTAATATACATGTTTCAATGCTATTCTCTCAAATTGTCCCACCCTTGCCTTCTCCCACCGAGTCCAAAAGTCTGTTCTTTGTATCTGTGTCTCTTCTGAGGTTTTTAAATCATAATTAGTAAGATCATTATTCAAAAATAAAAATGTAAGTGGATTATGAGAGCCAGACTAGGAATGAAAGAGTGTGGAGATAACGAGTGGATTAGAGTAACCATGGCAGTAATTCATCTGCTCTGCTCCTCTTCAAGCAGACCTCTTTCCAGCTGGCCCCACCAGACACACTAGCTTCCAGACATGCTAGTGACACTGGTGATCTCATGATTGTGCACCTTGTGAAAGTGTGATAGTGAAAGCCACTCAGTTGTGCCTAACTCTTTGCAACCCCATGGACTATACAGTCCATGGAATTCTCCAGGCCAGAATACTGGAATGGGTAGCTTTTCCCTTCTCCAGTGGGTCTTCCCAACCCAGGGATTGAACCTAAGTCTCCCTCATTGCAGGTGGATTCTTTACCAACCAAGCCATCAGGGAAGCCCACAAGGGCAACTGGCAAGGTGTTGACAAATGGGGCCATCCACTAGATGGTTCCATTGGAACAGTACTTCCCAAAGTGTGGGCTCCAATTCATGTGCATCAGAATCTCCCTGCATTCTGTTAAAACACATTATTTTAAAGTTCTATTCCTGATCTGCTGAATCAGAAATGTTGAGTGTTGGGTTTGAGAGATTTGAATGCTAAAAAGCACACTAAAATTTGGGAACTACTGCCTTAGAGTGACGTTTGGAGAAAAAAAAAGGAGGGAAATCCTTCTGGCATTAAGTACATAAGAAGGGAGGAGGAGTCTGCAGCCTAGGTAGTGAAAAGGGAAGCAGACAAGCTAAAGATAAAGCTGGCTTGTTCACAGCTTTCCTTAGGCTTTTACCTTGGTTCTGACTTCTATAGATTTAAGCCAGGCAAAAGTGTGCTCTAAGCATATGTGCTGTGGGTAATGCTGGTGTTGGTTTTTGAACCTGAAAAATGAGCCTGCTTCTAAGCTAACTCATTGTGCCAGCACCAGAGATGCCAAAGATGATGTTTTCAGCTTCCCAGAAGAGTCAGGCAGGCAAGCTAAATCAACTGAGTATTGGGAGGTCCACATCCACAGTGAGATACCACTTCATACCCTTTAAGATTAACTATTATCTAGAAGACAGACGGTAGTTAGTGTTGACAACGGTGTGGAGAAAGTTGAAACTTTTACATTGCTGATTATGTAAATTGCTAGAATGTATAATGATGCACCTCTTTGGAAGACATTTTGGCAGTTCCTCAAAAAGTTAAACATAGGAGGACTTCCATGATGGTCCAGTGGTTAAGAATCCTCTTGCCAATGCAGGGGACATGGGTTTGATTCCTAGTCCTGGAGGATCCCGTATGCTATGGGGCAACTAAGCCTGAGTGCGACAACTACTGAAGCCTGCATGCCCTAGAGCCGGGGATCCACAACAAGAGAAGCCATTGCAGTGAGAAGCCCATGCACCACAGCCAGAGTATCCCTGGCTCGCTGCAACTAGAGAAAGCCCGCATGCAGCAATGAAGACCCAGTACAGTCAAAAATTAAAAACAAAAAAAAGTAAAATGTTTTAAGGGTTTCCATGTCACCCAGAAATTATACTCTTAGGGATGCACTCAAAAGAACTGAAAACACTTGTTTACACAAGAACTTCTTTACAGATGTTCATAGCCCAAAAGTAGAAACAACCAAAATTTCCATCAACTGAAGAATAAACAAATGTGCTTTATTCGTGTCATTGGAATATTACTGAGCAATAGACAGAAATGAAATATTGACACGTAGACACATACTGCAACCTGGAAGAACCTTGAAAACATTATGCTAACTGAAATGAGCCACACACAAGAAAGCATACATATTATTTCATAATATATGGAAAAGGAAATCACCTACGTGAAATAGGCAAATCCCCAGAGACAGAAATTAAATTATTGGTTACGAGGCATTGTGGGAAGGAGGGAATGAGGAGTGACTACTAATGGGCACGGGGCTTCTTTAGCGGGGCAATAAAGTATTCTGGAGTTAGGTAGTGGTGATATTTGCAGAGCTCTGTGAATACACTAAAACTACTGAATTCTATACTTTTAAGAGTGATTTGTGTGGTGTTAGCTATGGTCACGTATGGATGTGAGAGTTGGACTGTGAAGAAGGCTGAGCGCCGAAGAATTGATGCTTTGGAACTGTGGTGTTGGGGAAGACTCTTGAGAGTCCCTTGGACTGCAAGGAGATCCAACCAGTCCATGCTGAAGGAGATCAGCCCTGGGATTTCTTTGGAAGGACTGATGCTAAAGCTGAAACTCCAGTCCTTTGGCCACCTGATGCAAAGAGTTGACTCATTGAAAAAGATTCTGATGCTGAGAGGAATTGGGGGCAGGAGGAGAAGGGGACGACAGAGGATGAGATGGCTGGATGGCATCACTGACTCGATGGACATGAGTCTCAGTGAACTCCGGGAGTTGGTGATGGACAGGGAGGCCTGGCGTGCTGTGATTCATGGGGTCACAAAGAGTCAGACACGACTGAGAGACTGATCTGATCTGATCTGATCTATGTCTCAATTTTAAAAAGTTATGGGAGAAATGGCCAAGAAAGGAGTCAATTTGACTACATGAAAAAAAAAATGATTTGGGGCTGTCTATAGGAAAAGCTAACTTCTGTTTTCTTCTATTCACCCAATACTTCCAACATCAGATGTGTGGATCTTACACACATCAAGCAGCTGTGTGTCCTATGATTCATTTCATTTCCGACAGGATCTACCTAAGGTCTGCATCAGATCCTATAGGTTAAGGGCTCAGTTCCACGAGACCACCCACCTCCCACTTCAGATG
This sequence comes from Bos indicus, assembly GCF_029378745.1. NCBI lineage: Eukaryota > Metazoa > Chordata > Mammalia > Artiodactyla > Bovidae > Bos > Bos indicus. Next base: position 58,952,799 of record NC_091760.1, read on the forward strand.
CCGATCACAAGTCTAGATTGTTACCCGTGCGCTGACCAACCAGCTGTTAATCAGAGGTTGCTGTGACACCCCTCCCCCACCAGGTTTGATTAATTTGCTAAGCAGCTCACAGAAGAAATACAGTTAATTTACTAGATTACTTCTTTATTATAAAAAGGATCCCCTGGAGTAGGAAATGGCAACCCACTCCAGAACTCTTGCCTGGAGAATCCCAAGGGCAGAGGAGCCTGGCAGGCTACAGCCCACAGGGTCGCAAAGAGTCAGACATGACTGAGCAATTAACACTTTCACTTTTAACTTAAGATGAGCAATATGGAAGAGGTGCATAGGATAAAGTCCAAAAGTGTCCTGAGCACAGAAACTTCTGTTCCTATGGAGTTGGAGTTCTCCACCTTCCTGGTATTGGATGCATTCACCAACCTGGAAATTCTCCACACCTGTATCATAGGAATTTTTATGGAGGCTTCATCCATAGGAATGACCAATTATTAACTCAATCTCCATTCCCCTCCACTTCCTGGATGATGGAGGCAGAGCTGAAAGTTCCGAGCTTCTAATCATGGCTAGGTCTTTTGGGTAACCAGCTCCCATTCTGAAGTTATCCAGAAGCCCACCTAGAATCTCTTCATTAGAACGAAAGAAACGCTTATCACCTAGGCAATTCCAAGGGATTTAGGAGCTCTGTCAGGAGCCAGAAATAAGACCAAATATTAGAACAAAAGATGCTACTAGTGCTCTTCAGTTCAGTTCAGTTCAGTCGCTTAAGTCGTGTCCGTCTCTTTGCGACCCCATGAAGCACAGCACGCCAGGCCTCCCTGTCCATCACCAACTCCCGGAGTTCACTCAAACTCATGTCCATTGAGTCAGTGATGCCATCCAGCCATCTCATCCTCTGTCGTCCCCTTCTCCTCCTGCCCCCAATCCCTCCCAGCATCAGGGTCTTTTCCAATGAGTCAACTCTTCGCGTGAGGTGGCCAAAGTATTGGAGTTTCAGCTTTAGTATCAGTCCTTCCAATGAACACCCAGGACTTTATCACTTAGGAAATTACAAGGGTTTTTGGAAATCTGTTTCAGGAACTGGGGGCAAAGGCCACATTTTTTCCTATTATTTTACAGTGGTATTAACATGCTGTATTGAGGTAATCAAAGGCGACACAGCCCCCTCCAAGAGAGGGACATCTGTTTTTTGGATGGGATAGAGAAATATCAAGGAAGACTTGCCCAAAGAGGACATTAGGGATAAGAATGAAATTAAAAGGCCATTGTAAAGTAATTAGCCTCCAATTAAAACAACTAAATTAAAAAAAAAAGAAATTAAAAGGGCAGATATCGGAGACATAGCCCTTTTGAGAAACAGCAAGGAATTAGGCATGTGAGGGACTACCAGGCAAATAAACTAGAGAACAAGACAGTGATTAAGAAAAGTCCTGAGTGATTCAAACCAGTGCAGAAAAGATGAACTTGTTAATAGTTAGTGTTGGGACAACTGGAGAGCCATATTGAAAAAAAAAAAAAAAGACAAAATTAAAATCATTCCTCATATCATATACTAGTGTTAATCACAAAAGGATAGAGATTTAAGTATTAATAATATGATATCATAAAGTACTAGAAGAAAACACAGGCTTCAGCAACCTGGAGTGGTGAAAACTTTCTGGACTCTAATTCAAACTCCAAGGTTGAAGACTGAGAGATGAAGTTACATGAATCTAATCAAGCCTAACTGCCAGCCTATAAAAAATACAAGGGATAAAAGAACCTGTTTAACGACACCAAAAGGTGCAACCAACAAAATCCAGAGTATGAGTGTATCAGGTTTGTACTGCTTGGTGAGCAGCTTTCTTCAACAAATAAATGCCAAAAGAGTGTTGCGGTGGGGAGTGTTGCCTTTAGATTAAAAGAGATTCAAAATACTTATCAACCAAATGAAATATATGGATCTTGTTTGTACTCAAAATTTTTTTAATACTGAAAAAGACAATTTTTAAATAAATGAAGAAATTCAAACACTGTGCTCTTCTGAAGTCACTCAGTCATGTCCAACTCTTTGTGACCCCATGGACTTTACAGTCCATGAAATTCTCCAGGCCTCAGTACTGGAGTAGGTAGCCTTTCCCTTCTCCAGGGGATTTTCCCAACCCAGGTACTGAACCCAGGTCTCCTGCATTGCAGGCGGATTCTTTACCAGCTGAGCCACAAGGAAAGCCCAAGAATACTGGAGTGGGTACCCTGTCCCTTCTCCAGTGGATCTTCGAGACCCAGGAATTGAACCAGGGTCTCCTGCTTTGCAGGCAGATTCTTTACCAACTGAGCTATTAGGGAATCCCTGTGTTGGTATTGGATAATTTTTGAAATTATCATTAATTGTATTAAGTATGATAATGGTAATATGTTATATTAAAAAGAGGAGGCCTTATCTCTTAGAGATATGGATTGAAATATTTACAGATGAAATGGTATCATCTTTGGTATTTAAAATAATCCAAAAAAAAAAGATGTGTATGGGAAATGGAGTTCAGTTCAGTCATTCAGTCATGTCCCACTCTTTGTGACCCCATGGACTGCAGCACACCAAACTTCTCTGTCCATTACCAACTCCCGGAGCTTACTCAAACTCATGTCCATTGAGTCGGTGATGCCATCCAACCATCTCATCCTCTGTGATCCCCTTCTCCTCCTGCCTTCAATCTTTACCAGCATCAGGGTCTTTTCAAGTGAGTCAGTTCTTCATATCAGGTGGCCAAAGTATTGGAGTTTCAGCTTCAGCATCAATCCTTCCAATGAATATTCAGGACTGATTTCCTTTAGGATTGACTGGTTGGATCTCCTTGTAGTCCAAGGGACTCTCAAGAGTCTTCTCCAACACCACAGTTCAAAAACATCAGTTCTTTGGTATTCAGCTTTCTTTATAGTCCAACTCTCACATTCATACATGACTACTGGAAAAACCATAGCTTTGACCAGACATACCTTTGTTGGCAAAGTAATGTCTCTGCTTTTTAATATGCTGTCTAGGTTGGTCATAACTTTTCTTCCAAGGAGCAAGCGTCTTTTAATTTCATGGCTGCAGATTTGGAGCCGCAAAAAATAAAATTTCACTGTTTCCACTGTTTCTCCATTTATTTGCCATGAAGTGATGGGACCAGATGCCATGATCTTAGTTTTGTGAATATTGAGTTTTAAGCCAATTTTTTCACTCTCCTCTTTGACTTTCATCAAGAGGCTCTTTAGTTCTTCTTCATTTTCTGCCATAAGGGTGGTGTCATCTGCATATCTGAGGTTATTGATATTTCTCCTGGCAATCTTGATTCCAGCTTGTGCTTCATCCAGCCCAGCATTTCTCATGATGTACTCTGCATATAAGTTAAATAAGCAGGGTGACAATGTACAGCCTTGACGTACTCCTTTCCAGATTTGGAACCAGTCAGTTGTTCCATGTCCAGGTCTAACTGTTGCTTCTTGACCTGCATATAGACTTCTCAGGATACAAGTCAGGTGGTCTGAAATTCCCATATCTTTAAGAATTTTCCACAGTTTGTTGTGATCCACACAGCATTTTCTAAAAACAGCTTGAACATCTGAAAGTTCACAGTTCAAGTATTGCTGAAGCCTGGCTTGGAGAATTTTGAGCATTACTTTGCTAGCGTGTGAGATGAGTGCAATTGTGGGGTAGTCTGAACATTCTTTGGCATTGCCTTTCTTTGGGATTGGAATGAAAAGGTGTAAATAAAATTAAATGGTATACTTTTAAAAATAATTATTAAAGCTGGATAAGAGTCAGACACAACTCAGCGACTGAACAGTAACAACAAAAGCTGGGTGATAAGTACATGAGTGTTCATTATTCTGTTCTATCTTGTCATAAAAATACTATTCTCATTCCTTTGGAAGTAAATCTGAAAATTCTCAGATCCATTAAAGGCCTGGTAAGCAAGGATAATGCCAAGCTGAAATTGGCATCTGAGGGGGTATAGCCCTGGGGATAAGAAGGCTAGATAAGGCACCATCAGTGAGGGTCAAGGACTGGACCAGGCGGGTGTCATGGATGGGAGAGGGGAGGATCTGGGTATGGACACTATGAAGTTGGTAGAAGTGGTAGAACTTGATGACCTACTGATGGAGAATGCTACAGAAGTAGGAATCAGGGATGACTCAGGCTCAGAATGGCTGTGTGGTTCATTTAATAAGCAAGGAAATTCAGAATTTCCCTGATGGCCCAGTGGTTAAGACTCAGCACATCCACTGCAGGGGGCATGAGCTTGATTTCTGGTCAGGGAAGTTCCGCATGCTGCAATGCAGCAACCCCCTCACTCCTCCAAAAAAAAGCAAGGAAATTCAGAAGATATTAAAGTTAGGAGTGAAGGAAGTGACAGGTTCCACTCAGACAGTTTGTCTCTGTGGAACATCCAGAGCTTAGGAAAGAAGTCTGCATTAGAGACATGATGTTGGCAGTGATCAGCTGCAGCATAATTTCCATGGAAACATGTAGCATGTGGGTACAAGAAAACACTCCCTTTGTGAGCAAGCTTTCTTATCTAATTAATAAATTAATCTTGGACTGTTGTTAACATTAAAAAGCAAAACTGGCTTCATCAAGGATGATATATGAGACCCAAATAGTAATAATCTATGATACCCATGATATCCTGTTGGCTCTCAATTTCCATTTTGAACAGGTCATAGATCTTCAGGGTTTCACTGCAAGGCTTCCTTGTTTCATTTCTTTCCCCTACTTTTCAAGAGAACACTAAGGCTTAAATGGGCTTCACTGCTGACTCAGATGGTAAAGCATGTGCCTGCAATGCGGGAGAGCTGGGTTAAATCTCTGGGTCAGAAAGTTCCCCTGGAGAAGGAAATGGCAACCCACTTCAGTACTCTTGCCTGGAGAATTCCATGCACGGAGGAGCCTGGTAGGCTACATACAGTCCATGGGGTAGCAAAGAGTCGGACACGACTGAGAGAATTCACTTTCACTTTCAAGGCTTAAATACATTAGGGAGAAAACATCTCATATGAAAGGTCAACTTTTTCTTACTTTGCCTTTTTTCTACTGTCTATAGTATAAATATTATAAGAAGTGAAAACATTAGAACCATCTAGATCCAGGGGCATCATACAATGTCCTATCTTTTAAACAACCATGATAGTTTTTTAAAACTATCCTTCTGTTTGTGTTAGTCGCTCAGTCATGTCTGACTCTTTGCGATCCCATGGACTATATAGCCCTCCAGGCTCCTCTGTCCATGGGATTTCCCAGGCAAGAATACTAGAGTGGGTTGCCACTTCCTTCTCCAGGGAATCTTCCCCATCCAGGGATTGAACTCAGGTCTTCCCCACTGCAGGCAGATTCTTTACTGTCTGAACCACTGGGGAACAAAGGAGCAGCTAGTTTAAAAAAGCATTTAGGGATTGATTGCACCTTGGATAAGGGCAAAGAGAAGACTCTTCAGCCCGTATCATATATGTGGCTAGGGGAACATCAGGCCATCTGCTCAGTTCAGTTCAGTTCAGTTGCTCAGTCGTGTCCGACTCTTTGCGACCCTATGAATCGCAGCACGCCAGGCCTCCCTGTCCATCACCAACTCCCAGAGTTCACTCAAACTTATGTCCACCAAGTCGGTGATGCCATCCAGCCATCTCATCCTCTGTCGTCCCCTTCTCCTCCTGCTCCCAATCCCTCCCAGCATCAGTCTTTTCCAATGATGAGGTGGCCAAAGTACTGGAGTTTCAGCTTTAGCATCATTCCTTCCAAAGAAATCCCAGGACTGATCTCCTTTAGAAGGGACTGGTTGGATCTCCTTGCAGTCCAAGGGACTCTCAAGAGTCTTCTCCAGCACCACAGTTCAAAAGCATCAATTCTTTGGCGCTCAGCTTTCTTCACAGTCCAACTCTCACATCCATACATGACTACTGGAAAAACCACAGCCTTGACTAGATGGACCTTTGTTGGCAAAGTAATGTCTCTGCTTTTGAATATGCTATCTAGGTTGGTCATAACTTTCTTTCCAGGGAGTAAGCGTCTTTTAATTTCATGGCTGCAGTCACCATCTGCAGTGACTTTGGAGCCCAAGAAAATAAAGTCTGACACTGTTTCCACTGTTTCCCCATCTATTTCCCATGAAGTGATGGGACCAGATGCCATGATCTTCGTTTTCTGAATTTGAGCTTTAAGCCAACTTTTTCACTCTCCTCTTTCGCTTTCATCAAGAGGCTTTTTAGTTCCTCTTCACTTTCTGCCATAAGGGTGGTGTCATCTGCATATCAGGTTATTGATATTTCTCCCGGCAATCTTGATTCCAGCTTGTGTTTCTTCCAGCCCAGCGTTTCTCATGATGTATTCTGCATATAAGTTAAATAAGCAGGGTGACAATATACAGCCTTGACATACTCCTTGTCCTATTTGGAACCAGTCTGTTGTTCCATGTCCAGTTCTAACTGTTGCTTCCTGACCTGCATATAGGTTTCTCAAGAGGCAGGTCAGGTGGTCTGGTATTCCCATCTCTGTCAGAATTTTCCACAGTTTATTGTGATCCACACAGTCAAAGGCTTTGGCATAGTCAATAAATCAGAAATAGATGTTTTTCTGGAACTCTTGCTTTTTCGATGATCCAGCGGATGTTGGCAATTTGATCTCTGGTTCCTCTGCCTTTTCTAAAACCAGCTTGAACATCTGGAAGTTCACGGTTCATGTATTGCTGAAGCCTGGCTTGAAGAATTTTGAGCATTACTTTACTAGCGTGTGAGATGAGAGCAATTGTGCGGTAGTTTGAGCATTCTTTGGCATTGCCTTTCTTTGGGATTGGAATGAAAACCGACCTTTTCCAGTCCTGTGGCCACTGCTAGGCTTTAACAAAACATAATAACATTTGGTTGAAAGCACAGAATGATTTTACAAGCCAAAGTTAAAGTTTGTAAGCAGTTGAGGCACTTGTAGGTCTTTTTTTCTTTTTAAAGATATTTGTATATTTACCATTTATATTCAGATAAGAAGAGAAGCACACTGACATCTTTCTTTTTCTGTTCTGGGCTTATTCTCCTAATCTTGTGTTGACTGCCCAATTCAAACTCCTCAGCCTGCCGTTCGACACCTCCATAATTTGGCTTCACCCAAAATGCCTTAAATCAGAATTCTGAGGGTTGGACCCAGGCATCAGTTTGTTTTCTAATCTCCCCTGGGGATTGTGCAGCAGTATTGAAACTGACTGTGGTTACAATATCAATGAGAAGACAGCTGGGATATTTGGAGTATCTATGAAAGTGAAAAGTGAAAGTGTTAGTCGCTCAGTCATGTCCAACTGTCTGTGACCCTATGGACTGTAGCCCGCCAGACCCCTCTGTCCATGGGATTCTCCAGACAAGAATCCTGGAGTGGGTTATGGTCAGAAGCAAACGTAGGAACTGCAGTTTTTCAGAGCTTCTGGTGGCAGCTATGATGTACATGTCTGTGCACGTGTGATCTGTGTTTGCTGTGTCTCTGCCCTGCTCGTAGGTGACTGCCGTGCGGGTGTACGTGAACAGCTCCTCCGAAAACCTCGACTACCCGGTCCTGGTCGTGGTTCGCCAGCAGAAAGAGGTGCTGTCCTGGCAAGTTCCTCTGCTCTTCCAAGGACTGTAAGTGGATCTTGCCTTGACAGCGTCATTACATTTGTTTTCCTTCAACATCCTAGACTTCAACTGCTCTTTTCCCTAGAGAAATCAGATGTTCGACTCGTTGACATAGTATGCATGCTGAGTGCAAACAGGTGACATGCTACCTGCCCTGACCGGTTCAGCTCTGTCCAGCTTCTTTCCTCTTTGATAATCTCTGATAAGAACCTAGAATTGTAGCACCTGAAGAATGTCTTGGTTGGTTAGTGGGTCATCCATGGAGGACAGGGCTAGGCCTTGCAGTCACCTTAAGTGAGTAACAGCTCCCATTCTTCACAGTGTTCACCGAGTGTGCTTTCTTTATCCCATAATATTTATTGAGCATTACTAAATGATCGATGCTGGGGATACAGTGGTGGAAAACAACAATGAAGTCTCTTCCTCATGGAGTTTCTATTTTCGCAGGGGACACTATAGGACACTAGAGCACTAGCAGGGACAAACCAGAAAGCATGCAGACATGGGCACAGAGCACAGTGTGAGATCATCTTGGAGGCTAAGAATGTGAGGACTGAAACACTGACTCTGATGCCTTGACTCGGATTCTGGGGCTTTCTTTATATTTGTTTAGCAAAGGCTTAAAGAGTGGCAAAATGGAATCAGGTTGTTTTATCAGAACAGTTTCCCTTCCAAAATCTGATTAATTTTCTGATTGAATTAGGAGGGTGATGTGATGCAGACACAGTCTAAGTGAACTGGTCGGCCCTCAGCAGTCCCCATATCTGTGCTATAATGTCACACAATTCTGTGCCAAGTACTTTAGCTGTAAAAATCACTGTCGGTGGGTCCAGTATGAAGTTTTAAATATAAGGACCTGGAAAGAAATTCAGAGAGAACTGAAAGGAAATGTTTGTTTCCCTGCTTGTTCATTGAGTGTCCTTTTCCTTCTCTCTGGTTTTCCCTCCCCTGGCTGCTGCAGATACCAGAGGAGCTACAACTACCAGGAAGTGAGCCGTACCCTTTGCCCCTCCGAAGCAACCAATGAAACAGGACCTCTGGAGCAACTGATATTTGTAGATGTCGCATCCATGGCGCCCCTGGGTGCCCAGTACAAACTGCTGGTTACCAAGCTCAAGCACTTCCAGCTGCAGTAAGCAGGACTCCTTGTGGCCTTTCTGTGTTCGCCTGTCTGCTCTTCCTGTGCTGTGCGTGCTTGGCCCTGCTTCCTCCCTCCCAGATCAGCACTCCAGAAGGAAGTCAGCCACTTGGCGTATTGTCTGTGCACCTTCGGAACTCCCCTGCTCACATCTGGGCAGCAGGGCCTTAATCTGTGCAACAGGGGGGCAGAGGGGAGAGTGGTGGACCCGACAGGCGTATCCGTTCCTGGGGGTCTGTGCAGACCCCCTCCTGTCTGCCATCCCAGCTAGAGTGATGTCCAAGCACTAGGGTGGGTACTTCTGTGTTCCTCACCAGTGCTACCTTCCTGAAGGCAGTTTTAGTTTTGTTTTAAGGAAGATCTTAAGCTGGTTTTCTCGTCCTTATTACTATTCCAGTTTTCTCTTTCTGGTTAGGAATGTATACAGGCTGAAAATAATATTTTATGTGGCTTTGTCCTGTGTGTAAAAAACTTAATGACTGCTTCCTCCTTCTCCTTGCACTACTGTCTTTTGAAACCAAATCAGTCAGGATACATCATCTCAAATTGTTTACCTTAGACATGGAGTAAAGTGGAGGGCATTGTCTCCAAAGCATCTGTTCCCTCTCAGAGGTTACTCATGTAAAATATTGCATAAATCTGTGTGAAAAGGTAAACAGAAAAGCTAAGGTTATTCCTTAATAAGGTCAAAAACTTCAGGGAGTTTCCTGTCCCATCCTACTCTAAGCTCAAGGGTTCTCAAGGGTTCAAACCATTTCCTCCCTTTTCAGTGTTCTAAGGAAACTTTTAAAAATATATCATCAAACTGCTTATATTAAAATTTTCATTTGTACTCATCAAAAGGTATCATTAAGAGAACAGAAAGACAAGCCATAGACTGGAGCATATGTTTCCAACATACGTAAGAAAGGACTCATATACAGAATGCATAAAGAACCTCTATAAATCAATAAGAAAACACTGGCAAGATTTTGGTTGCCATCTCCGGTATCACCCATCCTTCTGTGGCTCTGGCTTCTTCTGGTTGAGGATCTTAGAGCCTACAAGTCTGAGCACTGCTTAGGTTCAGACTCCATTTCAGTGGAGTGAATAGGTTTTCTGAGGCAAAAATGAGGAGACCTCAGGGCCAGAAACTACTTGAGAAAACAATCACAACTCTGACCTCTCACTGGAACTTTGGGACAGAGTCAGAAGAATCTCAGAAGGAGAACTAATGTTTATATTTACCCAGTGAAAATGAACAACATATCATATGTGATGGGTTTTCTAAATCCCATTAGTCTTACTTGGCATATGTGAGTCCATTTATATGTTGCTTACAAGAGTACAATCTTTAAAAAAGAATGTATGAATGTAAATAAAAGATAGTAAAAGAAATATCATGCTGATACTAAATAAAAGAAAGTTGATATAGTATATCATATTATACGAGATATTCCTTAATGCAAAACGCATTATTAGCTATAGAGAAACTTATTTTTGCAGCTTATTTTTCTGATCAGAATGTTCTGCTCTATTATAAAACTCTCTTTCAATTTTCTCAGGTATTTATCTTGGTCTTCTCTGTACCCTGTGACGGTGTATATATACCTGGACATAGATGGACAGATGGATTAATGAATGTTCAGAAGGATGGAGAAGTAGTTAGAGCATTTTACAAGTCCCTCCATTAACTGCAGAGTAAAAAAAGTGATGTGATGATTTCAAGAGCAAAGAACCACCTACCTACCCCCCAAAAAAGGCAGAAAAATATCAATTATATCAGTATCTAAGAGGGAAGTTTGATCATTATAGTGTATATATTTTTAATAGACTCTCCATGTGATTCTAACGTGCAGCCAGAGTTAGAGAACAACTACCTTTAAGCAATTTCTAAATGTGGTTCTTGTGCTTGTTTTAATATTTAAATTTATTTGTGATATTAAACAGTATGGGAATGCGTGCTCATAATCTGAAGGACGTGGCACACATTGCTTGAACAGAGGGCATTTTGAGCTTCAGAGAAGCCCTGCATCTACTAACTGGCCTCTGTGTGTCTAACCTGTCACTGTCACTTGGTAGCAGTGTACTTGAATCCTAGGGCTGGTATCTCTAAGGCTAATTAGATGCTTTGGAGAACTGGATTCTGTGAAACTGAAGTCATAAGGTCACAAGTCTGCGAGTGTTAATGAATGATTCACATGTAGTGAAACTGCGAATCTATTCTCACATTGTTTTTTGTTTCTGCCTCTCACAATGTGACTTGACTTCAGCAACCAAACATTCAAGACTGTTTCAAAATGTACATAGTTACAAGAGTTTCTCTGAGACTAAAATAAGCCAGAGAAGAGATGGAACTGAGATTTATGTGTCCCTTCCTCCCTGGCCCTGGATTGTCCCAGGTCATTCAGTTGTGTCTAACTCTTTGCAACCCCATGGATGGTAGCCTGCCAGGCTCCTCTGCCTATGGAATTCTCCAGGCAAGAATACAGGAGTGGTTAGCCATTTCCTTCTCCAAGGGATCTTCCCGACCCAGGGATAGAACCAGGGATCCTGCATTGCTGGAAACCCAGAAATCCAGAGAATGATGGATCAGGCAAGAGCTGAGGTCTGGGGACATCTGGACTCTAGGTATTGAGAGAAACACTGAAGAATTAACTCAACTTTCCTTACATTGAAGTTTCTCTTGTATGTTTTTCTGTGTCAGACTAGAAGGTACATGAAACATATCCTGGGATTTTTTTTCTCGAATTATAAATTTTAAGAATAGAAGGACATTTGGGCATTGAACTCACTCATTTCATTTTTTACAGATGAGCAAACTGATGCCCAGAGAGGTTAAGTGATTTGTACACACTCACACAGCTGAGAAAGGGCAACATCAAGACTAGATTTGACTCTGACTTGCAGTTCTGAGTTCTTCCCACTATAACATGCTATTTCTACTTTCTGTTTTAAAACTGCCTTCTGAATTTTTGTTGACCTAAAAATGTTTCTCAATTCCAAGAAGCATTTCTTTATTTAAATCCAGCTTAAAAAATAAAATTATGCTTTAAAACATTACTCCTCGCTGTCTTAACTCTCCTGCACCTGTCTCCCCACACACACGTGCACACACACACACACACACACACACACACACACACACCAATTTTTCCCTCACTCCTTTTCCCAGACACCATTGCTCTGGTGTTCAGTGTGCCAGAGTGTGATGCTGCAGACAGGGAAGAGCAGAAGGCTGCAGGAACAGGCAGACACCTGACCCTGGGGTGGGAGGAGCTTGGAAGGGCCGTTAAGAAATTTAGACAGTTGTCTAAATTGTCATAGGTGTGTGGAGAATGGATTTGAAGGGGGCAAGACTGGAGGCAGAGAAATTAAAAGGACTGATGCTGTGATCAAGATAAATAATATGGAGATGATTGGAAGAATTTGGAGGTGAAGTTGACAAAGCTTGATTGAATATTTGGGGTGAGGGAAATGGGAGAGTCAAGGATGACCATATAACTTGTAGATGGCAGTGCCTCTAAGAGAAAATGAGAATTTTGAGGAGGGAAGGAAGAGATGATAAGTTCATGCTGAACTTGAAGTGCAGTACCTAGCGGAGTGTCGAATGCACACCAGCACAATGCTCAGGAGAGAGGGCTGAGCGACACAGCGCCCACCAAAGAGAAGCTTCACGTGGAAGGCTGGGCCATGTGGTGCCCAAGGCAGAATTACAGGAGACAAGGGGAGAAGCAGGCAGTACCCCATCCTTGCTCTTTGAGATCTTTATTCTGTACCAAGGAGTTTAGACTTCACCTTGCAGGTTATGGAAGCCACTAATGAATCTGATCTTTGAGATGATTTTAGTAGCCATGTGGAAGACGAATTGGAGAGGCAGGGGTAGAGGCACATAGGCAAATGAAAACTTACCTGAATAGAGAGGAATAAAAAAGTTATCAGGACCTGAATATATTATGGCGGCAACAAAGTTGTAATGGAGAAAAAGAGTCAAATAACACACATGGGGACAATTTACAAATCCAAAAACTACATGTGGCATGATCAGACAAGGAGGGGACATATGTATACCTACGACTGATTCATGCTGATGTTTGACGAAAAACAACAAAACTCTGCAAAGCAATTATCCTTCAATTAAAAAATAAATTTAAATTTAAAAAATACAGTCTTGTATGAGTACTTGAATCCTTCAACCCTCCTGTAGCCTTCTAAGTGGGCTCTTGAGTCTGTTTTGAGAGGGAGTTTTCAGTGTGCTAGCACAGCTACTATGCTGTAAATAGCAATAGATTTTTGAGGAAATGGATGAGTGAAGAGGCTTTTAGACCATTTTATTATGCGTCATCCTATGTAATCGCCCTTTGATATTTGGGGTAGAGTACATAATGATTTACATTGCTTTTCATGTTTATTTGTTTGTTTTCTTATTGGATGTTACTTGAGCAAAGACAGTGCTTCATACTAATAGAATCAGTAAGACAGAGTGAGCGGTAGTTGTGGAGGGGAATCCAAGATCACTCCAACAATGATATCAGAAGTCAGATGAGGCTTATGGACAGACGTGGCAGATAAGGGTCAAGGAAAGAGGATTACATTCCATTCTGATCATATATGGAGTTTGAGATGCCTTGAGGGACAGTGAAGTACAGAAGCCAGCAGAGAAACACTCTTCAGTGAGTGGAGCTCTAGAAGTAGCCCTGGGCTGAATGTGGAGACTTGTGATTCTCTGGCATTGTTGTAGCAACTGTGTGTATGTGTGTGTGTGTGTGTGTGTGTGTGTGTGTGTGTGCAGACACATACATACATACATATATATGAGATTTTTATGGCAATTATAACATATGGTTATACATATATGAATGAAGATATATATGGTTAAGGAAAATGAGATCAAAAACAGGACTGTGGGTCAGATCCTCATGTAAGGGATGCTCTGAGAAACAGGAACTCTCAGAAGATGCTGAGTCCGCATGGGCAGATGCATGAGAGAAAACCCAGGAAAGCAGATGTCACAGAGCCCATGGGAGGCAAAGTTCTAAGGCAGAAGGTGTGGTAGTCAGTGTCAAATGTCACAAAGAGGGAAAGAACATTAGGGATTAAGTCACTGGATTTAGCCAAGAGGAGGTGACTGGCAACCTCAGGGAGATGGTAGGGAAAGAACCCTGACAGCAGTGGGGAGAGGAAAGGGTGAATGAGGGATGGGAGCACAGCACCCTGTGATGAGGCTGGTCTGTGAAGGAGAGGGACGATACAGAATGACGTCGAAGGAGGGAAATCCAGGGGAAAGGGCACAACTTTGTTGGGGGCATTTGTTTGTTATTTATGTTGAAAATGGTTGAGACTACAGTATGTTTATAAACCAAGGAGAAGCAAGGCAAATAAAGTTTATAGGACAGTTGGATTTTTGTAGAAGCAAAGTCCCAGAGAAGAGAAGAAAGGACAGAATTTAGCACATGCGTGGAGTTTATCCTCTGACCAGAGCCATGAGGTGGAGGGCTACAGATGGTGGAGGGCTGTGGGGAGATTTGTGGTAAACAAAGTCAGTTCATGACAGATGGCAGGAAGGAGATAACAGGAAACGATACTCTGAAGTCCATAGTCCAGGTGAATAACCAGTGTAATTTCCTTCGACAAACAAAGGGAGGGTTTTGAATCCCCACTCTGCTCTGTGCTAGGGGCTTGCTGTCATATAATAAGATGAATATGAATCTCACAGTCTTCTCTGTACTCACCTTAAAAAATGACTTAGCTTTTGGCTTTGTCTTTCCACTGATCCTTTCTCCCCATCTCCCTTTCCTTGTCCTGTTTCATTACCTCCTGCTCTCTCTCTCTCTCTCCCTTCTCCATGGACCCCTCTCCCCTCTTCTCCCATCTCTCTTGACTCCTCTGCTCTTTTTCTCTTTCACTCTTCCTCAAGCTAGCCAGTGAGGAAACAAAGTTAGTTTTTAGGTTTTCTTATTTATTAGGTAAACATTTGTTTCCTGTGTTTAATTTTTTCAAACAAATAAGTCAAAAATTATACACTTCCTTCTCTAAAACTGAAGGTGTACATGTGTCTCAATTAGACTTGTTCTGTTGTTTAATGACCCCTGCTAAAATAAGCCTTCTCCACCTCTGCTGGAGGCCGATGGGGAAGGAAGCAGAACCTTTCATCTGCAACAGGCACCATGTTTATTTTGCACACACTGTTGACTCCAGGAGAAAGAGGAGATTACATGGGATAGTCTTAAGGAAAATAATATGTTTTCAAAGTTTATATGTTTTGTACTAGTAAAGAAAACAGAAAGAACAAGGGGGAAAAAAAAAACACAGAAAATCCCTATCCATGTCCACACAATTCAATGTCTTAACTGGAATGCAAATGACAGGGGAGAATTTAAAAACAAATTTCTGGCCAAAGAAAACTGTTCGCTTCTGGAAATCTTAACCTGTCTGTTGCCAGCCAAGAAAACCACCATCCTTTTCGTTCCCCTGACCTGGTAACAGACAGAACTGAGGGCCCGTGTTGCCCTGGTAACTGCAGATGACATTCCCCATGCATGCTGCAGAGAGCCATGCACAGCATGTGGTTTCTGACTCTGGCTGTGGAGTCTCAGAGCACACACAGAGCTGGATTTGACACCAACTTCAGTTTCTTTACGTGACGTAAGGTCATGTGTTATTAACCATGCTTCAGCAGAACCAACCCTTGACTCTGGTGATGATTTCTATTGAGAGTGGATATATATATAAATTGTATCTATTGCTAAATTCTAAGTCTAGTCTGCTAATGACCTAAATTGTTTGTCATTACCTTTAGAAACAGTGCTCAAAATCTGTGACTTCTAAACAACGCCTCCAATTACAAACTTCATGCTTCAGATGTCCTGACATGCCCTTTCTAAAGGAATCCTTAGTAAAAATGTTTAACGGTTTAATTTTTATAAAAGGAAAAATTAGGAGTGGATAAAACAAGACTCTTTAGAGAGCGCCAGGGGATGAAGCTGTGGAGGGGCCCCAGAAGTTCAGGTTTCCAGAAGTGCAGGTCACACTGAAGGGCTGGGATCATGCCATTCTCCTGATGCAGGCATTGAGAGTACAGTGAGTATGTGTGAGTGATCCTCACAATTAAAGATGAGACAAGAACCAGAAAGAACAAAAGCCCCAAACAGCCCTTGCGTGACTACAGAGAAGACCTACTCTGTTTTTGCATTTTCCAGTCTCTTGAACTGTTCACACGTGTCCTTTCCAATAGCACTCTATGCTACAAATGTATATTTCCCACATCCTCCTCACACTCTCCTCAGAGCTGGATCACTGCTGTCTTTCACAGAAGATGCAAATATCTAATAAAATAATTTCTAGAAAATTGATAATTGAAAAGAAAATAGCTTCATTATATTCTTTTGGTGGTATGTGCATTTTAAGAAGGGTCTTAGAAGGCAATGCCTAACCCAAAGAAGACCCATCTTGGAGGGAAATGTAGACAACTGTGGGGTGTTTGGGGCAGGAAGAGCATACTCCTCTCCCTAGAGACCCTCCCCTGGTGATTATCTATTCATCATGTTTTTTAAAAAGTGATATTTTTGCCATCAGATTAGATAAGATCAGTCGCTCAGTCGTGTCTGACTCTTTGTGACCCCATGAATCGCAGCACGCCAGGCCTCCCTGTCCATCACCAACTCCCGGAGTTCACTGAGACTCACGTCCATCAAGTCAGTGATGCCACCCAGCCATCTCATCCTCTGTCATCCCCTTCTCCTCCTGCCCCCAATCCCTCCCAGCATCAGAATCTTTTCCAATGAGTCAACTCTTCGCATGAGGTAGCCAAAGTACTGGAGTTTCAGCTTTAGCATCATTCCTTCCAAAGAAATCCCAGGGCTGATCTCCTTCAGAATGGACTGGTTGGATCTCCTTGCAGTCCAAGGGACTCTGAAGAGTCTTCTCCAACACCACAGTTCAAAAGCATCAACTCTTCGGTGCTCAGCCTTCTTCACAGTCCAACTCTCACATCCATACATGACCACAGGAAAAACCATAGCCTTGACTAGACGAACCTTTGTTGGCAAAGTAATGTCTCTGCTTTTGAATATGCTGTCTAGGTTGGTCATAACTTTCCTTCCAGGGAGTAAGCATCTTTTAATTTCATGGCTGCAGTCACCATCTGCAGTGATTTTGGAGCCCAGAAAAATAAAGTCTGACACTGTTTCCACCGTTTCCCCATCTATTTCCCATGAAGTGATGGGACCATAAGCCATGATCTTTATTTTCTGAATGTTGAGCTTTAAGCCAACTTTTGCACTCTCCACTTTCACTTTCATCAATAGACTTTTTAGTTCCTCTTCACTTTCTGCCATAAGGGTGGTGTCATCTGCATATCTGAGGTTATTGATATTTCTCCCAGCAATCTTGATTCCAGCTTGTGTTTCTTCCAGTCCAGCGTTTCTCATGATGTACTCTGCATATAAGTTAAATAAGCAGGGTGACAATATACAGCCTTGACGTACTCCTTTTCCTATTTGGAACCAGTCTGTTGTTCCATGTCCAGTTCTAACTGTTGCCATAGATACATCAAAATTATTTTTAAGTTCTATCTGAATTATGCAAAAGAACCTCAAGCCTTCTTTTCCTCTCTCTTTCAGCCCACTTCTGACACCTAAAACCTATAGTTGAGTGTAAAATCTTAAGAGAATCTGAAGACAAATGTGTCTATAAAAGTCAAAGTACTTACTTGTATAGGTATAACTTTATGGGTTTTTTTTAATAAAGACATAAAATTGATCCCTTCCCCACCTTGATCATTCTTGATAGCTGAAACCACCAAGTTCCCATGCAGTGTACTTTGTCACTTTTATGGGCCCAGACAGAACTGCTTTGTCAAAGGGAAGGGCTTTTCTTGCATCTAGTTTGAGATTTTTTTTAAGAAATAACTTTTGCTTTTCTTTCACTTTTCCCCCTTTTCCTTGTATTTCTCAGGACAAATGTTGCCTTTCACTTCACTGCCAGCCCCTCTCAACCTCAGGTAAGTGAAGGCTTCAAAGTTATCATGATTCTTACCCAAATAAACCATGGTAACAAGTTGAGTTAGCATGTGGTGTTGCCCTTAATCTTTTACAATTTGAGCTATATTTGTATTTTTGGAATGTGGTTCTTATAACTGAGATTTTAGACACATTATTAACCTTATCACTGGAACTGGTATGAAATGGGAGGCATGACATGTTTACAGATATTACTTTGCTTAACCTTCATTCATCAAATTGTGGGCCAACTAGGCACACCAGGTACAGTGTTAAGCTGTATTAGGTGCCAGGGATAGAAGGATGGAGAGAGGTGCCACTTCTGCCTGCATGGACCTTATAATTAGGATGGGGATGGGGAGACAGAGAGTGGAAGGCCACCACTAAACAGATACAAAAGTAAACAACTGATCTGGAAAATATAACAAAAATGAGAGATTTTAATATCTACAGTGTTATGGATAAAATTCATTTCTCCCATCATTAAGAAAGAACAGGTATGCTGACAAAAATTATCAGAAGATTTAGATACTTGGGTTATGCTCTCCACTAGGCCATCATTGTAAACCAAATAAACAGATTAGAACTTTGACTGATTCAGGCTGCTTGTCTAGTGATACTGCTAGCTACTTTCCTTTTTCCTTTCATAGATTCTGAAAGAGTAAGGTTCATGCAATAGCCAAGTTTAAAGCAGATTTACTTAATGTCCGGATGTTTCTTGTAAATTTTCAGTAGGCTGCAATACAACTTTGGTCAAAAGTGGCCTTGGATATACTAGATTAACATATTGTATAGATGCTGTTGTAAATCTATTACAATCACTTGTGAGCTGGTGAACCAGTTCTCAGAGAGAAGCCCTGTTTCGTAGTTTGCCCATTTCTGCAGTGTAAATACCTCCACCCCGGCTGATTTCAGACTGCCATCATGACATCACTGAGCACAGAGTTGGAAATCCATGTGCACAGTCAGCTCCCCAAACCTGCCAAAGCTGACCCCCGCACACCTTTAAGAGTCACACACCCCATCAGTCAGTCTCCACGTGCATGTATGCTGCCACCCAGTGACAGAAGAGGCTACAGACCCACAGTCCACTGACCTCAAAGTATCGGTCACTTGATTCACAAAATGTTTGAAAGCACTAATTGCAAGGTGCAGTGGGAGGTATCTAGATAGGAAGGGAAAAACTTGCACCTCAACTGCAGAAAGAGTACAGTCGAATAGTCCAGTCCAGAGTCCTGAATGTCGTGATGTACTTTGTAGACTGAAAACCAGTGATGATTATATATTGCAGCTTCTTTCCATTAAAAAAAATTATTAAACACTAAAGTCCAAACAATTTGTATATAAATTACAAACTAGAGTAAAATATACCTAGAAAAACTCATGAAACAAAACAGAAATCCTTTGACACCTATAAGGTCTTATTTTACTCATAACTGTTCCCATTTTGGCCTATATTTTATATCTTCTTCAACTGTAGGAAAAAATTTCTGTACCTTTAAATTCACCCAAACTATTGGGTGAATTTAGACTCAGACAATCTGTATCATCACTGCCTGCCTCTGTTCCTATAGATAGAAGCAGGTTACAGAAACTGGTTAGGTAATCAGGACGTAAGAAGGTGATTTTTAGCCTCAATTCCAGGCATTGCTTTAGATCCTTGTCATTTGCTTCTTTCTGGAAAAAGTACATTATCAAGGCAAAGGGTTTATTTACTTGGGATTTATGGTAATTTAGAGATAAAGAAAACTGGTGGGACTTCGCTGGTGGTTCTTCCAGTGGTTAAGAATCTGCCTGCCAATGCAGGGAACACGGGTTTGATCCCTGGTCCGGGAAGATTCCACATGCCTCGGGGCAACTAACCTCCTGCGCCATAACTGCTGAAGCCCTCATGCCCCAGAGCCCGTGCTCCACAACAGAAGTCACCACAGTGAGAAGCCCACACGCTGCAGCTAGAGAGTAGCCTCCACTCGCCACAACCAGAGAAAGCCCGCATGTAGCAACAAAGACCCAGCACAGCCAAGTAATTAAATAAATAAAATTTAAAGCAATTTACAAAAAAAGAAGATTGGTAATACTTTGGCATATAGATAAGACTTCAGCAGAGGTCTACAGCTTGCACAAAACTAACTCCTAGAATATATAGGAATATATATGACATTCATTTTCATTACTGCTAATAGTAGCCATAATAATGCTTTTGAGGTAATAAAGTATGGTTTCCCTAAGAACCAAGAGCACATGTTGGGAATTCCAGAGTATTCACCTTTCGAAGAGCCCTGTATTCTATGTATTTGAATCAAGCTCCAAAATAAAAGCGCAAAATGAAGTGGGTTCTTGAGAGCATTGCCATCTGCTACAAGGAATGAACAGACTTCCAGACAGTAGCATTAACGACACTCTTTAATCTTAAGATAATTTTTCCCCACTTGGAAGGTTTTGGATTGTTGAAAAGTTCTATTTTCATTGCTCTGGTTCTCAGGATAAGATTAGTAAAGAGGATGAGGGAATGCAAAATGAAGTTTTAATGGGTTTGCCACTCCTTCAAAGTGATATATTTACTAATGGCTGGATATGGGGGCTTTTTTGTTTGGTTTCCTCAAAGTCTTTTTTTCTTTTAATGGAGGCTACTTACTTTACAATATTGTAGTGGTTTTTGCCATACACTGACATGAATGAGCCATGGGTGTACATGTGTTCCCCATCCTGAACTCCCCTACCACCTCCCTCCCCATCCCATCCCTCTGGGTCATCCCAGTGCACCAGCCCTGAGCACCCTGTCTCATGCATCGAACCTGGACTGGCGATCTATTTCACATATGATAATATACATGTTTCAATGCTATTCTCCCAAATCATCCCACCCTCGCCTTCTCCCACAGAGTCCAAAAGACTGTTCTATACATCTGTGTTTCTTTTGCTGTCTCGCATATAAGGTTATCGTTACCATCTTTCTAAATTCCATATATATGAGTTAGTATACTGTACTGGTGTTTTTCTTTCTAACTTACTTCACTCTGTATAATAGGCTCCAGTTTCATCCACCTCATTAGAATTGACTCAAATGTATTATTTTTAATGCCTGAGTAATACTCCATTGTGTATATGTACCACAGCTTTCTTATCCATTCATCTGCTGATGGACATCTAGGTTGCTTCCATGTCCTGGCTATTATAAACAGTGCTGCGGTGAACATTGGGGTACACGTGTCTCTTTCAATTCTGGTTTCCTTGGTGTGTATGCCCAGCAGTGGGATTGCTGGGTCGTATGGCAGTTCTATTTCCAGTTTTTAAAGGAATCTCCACACTGTTCTCCATAGTGGCTGTACTAGTTTGCATTCCCACCAAAAATGTAAGAGGGTTCCCTTTTCTCCACATCCTCTCTGGCATTTATTACTTGTAGACTTTTGGATGGCTTCCATTCTGACCGGCGTGAGATGGTACCTCATCATGGTTTTGATTTGCATTTCTCTGATAATGAGTAATGTTGAGCATTTTTCATGTGTTTGTTAGCCATCTGTATGTCTTCTCTGAAGAAATGTCGTTTAGTTCTTTGGCCCATTTTTTGATTGGGTCATTTATTTTTCTGGAATTGAGCTGTAGGAGTTGCTTGTATATTTTTGAGATTAATTCTTTGTCAGTTGCTTCGTTTGCTATTATTTTCTCCCATTCTGAAGGCTGTCTTTTCACCTTGCTTATAGTTTCCTTCGTTGTGCAAAAGCTTTTAAGTTTAATTAGGTCCCATTTGTTTATTTTTGCTTTTATTTCCATTACTTTGGGAGGTGGGTCATAGAGGATCCTGCTGTTATTTATGCCAAAGAGTGTTTTGCCTATGTTCTCCTATAGGAGTTTTATAGTTTCTGGTCTTACATTTAGATCTTTAATGCATTTTGAGTTTATTTTTGTGTATGGTGTTAGAAAGTGTTCTAGTTTCATTCTTTTACAAGTGGTTGATCAGTTTTCCCAGCACCACTTGTTAAAGAGATTGTCTTTTCTCCATTGTATATTCTTGCCTCCTTTGTCAAAGATAAGATGTCCATAGGTGCATGGATTTATCTCTGGGCTTTCTGTTTTATTCCATTGATCTATATTTCTGTCTTTGTGCCAGTCCATACTGTCTTGATGACTGTTGCTTTGTAATATAGCCTGAAGTCAGGCAGGTTGATTCCTCCAGTTCCATTCTTCTTTCTCAAGATTGCTTTGGCTATTCAAGGTTTTTTGTATTTCCATACAAATTGTGAAATTATTTGTTCTAGTTCTGTGAAAAATACCGTTGGTAGCTTGATAGGGATTGCATTGAATCTATAGATTGCTTTGGGTAGTATACTCATTTTCATTATATTGATTCTTCCAATCCATGAACATGGTATATTCCTCTATCTATTTGTGTCCTCTGATTTCTTTCATCAGTGTTTTATAGTTTTCTATATATAGGTCTTTTGTTTCTTTAGGTAGATATATTCCTAAGTATCTTATTCTTTTCATTGCAATGGTGAATGGAATTGTTTCCTTAATTTCTCTTTCTGTTTTCTCATTGTTAGTGTATAGGAACGCAAGGGATTTCTGTGTGTTAATTTTAAATCCTGCAACTTTACTATATTCATTGATTAGTTCTAGTAATTTTCTGGGAGAGTCTTTAGGGTTTTCTATGTAGAGAATCATGTCATCTGCAAACAGTGAGAGTTTTACTTCTTTTCCAATCTGGATTCCTTTTATTTCTTTTTCTGCTCTGATTGCTGTTGCCAAAACTTCCAGTAGTGGTGAGAGTGAGCACCCTTGTCTTGTTCCTGACTTTAGGGGAAATGCTTTCAATTTTTCACCATTGAGGACAATGTTTGCTGTGGGTTTGTCATATATAGCTTTTATTATATTGAGGTATGTTCCTTATATTCCTGCTTTCTGGAGGGTTTTTATTATAAATGGATGTTGAATTTTGTCAAAGGCTTTCTCTGCATCTATTGAGATAATCATATGGTTTTTATCTTTCAATTTGTTAATGTGGTGTATTACATTGATTGATTTGCAGATATTGAAGAATCCTTGCATCCCTGGGATAAAGCCCACTTGGTCATGATGTATGATCTTTTTAATATGTTATTGGATTCTGTTTGCTAGAATTTTATTAAAGATTATTGCATCTATTTTCATCAGTAATATTGGCCTGTAGTTTTCTTTTTTTGTGGCATCTTTCTCTGTTTTTCCTCAAAGTCTTAATCATGTATTTCATGTCAAGCTTCTCGACCAGTTACTATATTTATAATTACTTGGAAGAAGTTCCCTTTCTTCATTATTAGCAACATGCTTAAAATTTAGAGTTAATAAATTTTTCTGGTGAATTGATAATCTAAGTAGGTAAATAGTATAACCTCTATTATAAATGCTTCCTTATTCTGATATTTGAGAAATACTTTTAAAGATATCTTAGCCTGCCCAAAATTGTGAACATATTTCAGGAGCCTAAATGTAGGGCTTAGTCTTTGAATCTAAATGTCATCTCACTGAGTTCCAGCCAAGAAATAGATTCTTTGGCCAAAAAAAAAGTCTAGGGGAAAGGTGGATGTAGTGCTAATTCTTACCTATGGCAAGGTGGTTAAGATTCTTGAAGAACAAGCTTGTCTGCCTTTCAAGAAAGAGCTTCATATTTCAAAATGACCACATAGAGGTAAACTTTGTTTCCTGTTACATTTCACATATCTCTGATTCAAAGGGTGGGGGGACCTTCTTAAGTTGAAATTGGAATGAAGTGTAGCAAAGTTTAGTTGAGAAATAAATATCATAAAAAAATAATACAGCAATGTTGTATGAAATGGCTCCTTTGTCCTGCTCATGGCTGTATTCCTAGTATCTGAGCCCTGCACAGAGCATCTGCTCAATATGCAAGAGATGAATGGCTGGCTGAATTACTGGAGGCTTACTGAGATTTACATCTGAACTTTGTGCCTCATATTAGAGGAAACCACCTTATTCATGAGAAAATAGTTTGTGACTATAAACATTTCTTAACATTAACAAATCCTTTTTTTTTATTCTCAGTATTTCCTATACAAATTTCCTGAAGACGTAGACTCAGTTATCATTAAAGTCGTGTCTACATTGGCTTATCCATGCTCTGTTGTCTCAGTCCAGAATATCATGGTGAGTTTCATAACTTGTCAACCTTCCAATATGGAGTTTTATATTGTCTTAGGATAAATGAGAGAGAGCGTGAGCACCATTTCATCCTCTTACTTTGTACTGCTGACAAGACTGCTAAATAGTAAAAGCTATATCTTATGCACACAAGTGCACAGTGTGTGCTTATAGACGTTGATCTGGGGAGATAGAAGTTGACTCTTCACCAAGATAAACAAAGGAAGGGAGGGCGGGAAGGAGGATCGTGACAGAGAATAAGGAAGACGAAGTTGTGAACTGCACAAGAAAAATAGGAACCTACTGCTTGTTCTATGTTTTGAATTTTTTGTTGTGTCATTAGGCCCTTTCTGTCTCATAAAGTATTAGTAAAATATTGGAAAGGTGTGATATACTTTAAGACAGATCTTTTATGTTCTCTTTAATATTAATATTAAGTGACCTTGACTTCAGAGGACAAGGCACCAAATTTTAGGAAAATTATTTCCTGACTGCTCTGGGATGAAACTCTTCATGGTTTATGGCTCAGTAAGGACCCCCTCCTTTGTGATCCAGGTGGTATGGGTGGTATGTATATGTGACATTAGTGATGTCTTCCTTTTTATCCCCCATGCACATGACAGTGCCCAGTATATGACCTTGACCACAATGTGGAATTTAATGGTGTCTACCAGTCCATGACTAAGAAAGCTGCCATCACACTACAGGTGAGACATCACTTCTGTGGGCATCATCAGTGACAATGCACAGTTTATAGTCAGGTTTCCTACTGGACCAGTTTGGTCACCCACTGAATTTCGAGAAACGTCAAGGATTACCGCTCACTGTGTACACTGAATCTCTTGCTTTTCTGATTGATTTCAAAATAAAGATTGCTATACCTGGTGGATAATGCTGCTCTACCAGGTGCCCTGTTCCCCTTGGGGAATCCTGGGAACCTGTGATGCAGCAGGAGAGGTGTCTGCTTACAGAGGTAAGGGTGAAAGATGCCAGTCTACTCAATGCGGGGGGCGGGTGCCAATTTAGCGTAAAGTTTATCTGATCAATTTAAAACAACTAAATATATTCTACTGAAACAATATTGCAAATCAGCTATGTTTGCATGCATGCTCAGTTGCTTACTCTTTGCTACCCTATGGACTGCAGCCCACCAGGCTCCTCTGTCCATGGAATTCTCCAGGCAAGAATACTAGAGTGGGTTGCCATTTCCTCCTCCAGGGGATCTTTCCAATCCAGGGATCAAACCTGAATCTCCTGCGTCTCCTGCATTGGCAGGCAGATTCTTTACCACTGAGACACCTGAAAATAGTATATTTCAATTTAAAAGACACATATTTTGATAATTTGTACTAATGACAGTAACCAAAAGAGGACTTCAATTCTGGACAGAATGGGTAAAGTTCAAAGGTATATGAACCACATTTGTGTAGAAGTTTGCCCTTTTGGTATTATAATTAAATTTTTGTTTCAGTGATAATTTTATGGCAAAAATATATACACATCATGTCAGCATATTTTCAAAGAGATTCTGTTCCTGCCTTTAGAGTGGTATTTACTTGAGGTACCTGCAACTTGATGTGTTCTCAGGTAAGGAGATACTGTTTATTGAATAGCAGGCCATGAATGAGAAGGGGTTAATTATAATTTAAGTATCAGAACTAAAAATTTCTATTAGGCTTTAATTTTTAATGTCTCAGATTTGATACCTCAAATATCTGTTCTTGTTTTAGTATTTTTTTTCCTTAGCACCTCAGCATTATATAGTCCCAAATTTAAAAGGACAAAAAATAAGCATAATTTCAGATTTTTACACCATCTGGACAGTAAATTAATGAAGAACGAAGTTTATCAGTATTTTCTTACTCTGAATGTATTTGGCAACAAATTAGTACATCTCTCTGGACTCCTGATTCAGTCTTGGGCCATTTTCTGGGTAGGTTAAACATCAGAAATTTGGGAATAATATAAAGTCAAGATTGTATAAATATACTAGATCTTAAAGATTATCTTGTCAACCATGCTTCATTCATGGTTAACAAACTGGGACACAGAGAAGCTCACTCAGAGAAAGTCAAAGCCAGGACTATAACTCAGGTCTCCTAACTTGAGTATTTGCTTCCCTAACCTAAATTATTTATTTGTCTGCTGACTGAATGACTTTTCAGAAAGTCATTTATCAATGAATTTTAAGATAAAAACACTATAAAAAGCTACAACAGCTCTAAAAATAAAGTTTATTCAAGAATTTAATATGTAAGTATTAATTATTAAACATAGGCTGTTGACATATATTTTATACAATTCTAAGCAGTCAAGT
Organism: Bos indicus; assembly: GCF_029378745.1. Lineage (NCBI taxonomy): Eukaryota > Metazoa > Chordata > Mammalia > Artiodactyla > Bovidae > Bos > Bos indicus. The sequence continues at coordinate 58,978,966 of NC_091760.1, forward strand.
GGCACAAGACAGACTGAAATCAGAAGAGTGTATCTACATAATTCCTTGGATATAACAATTATTTTATTATGGATAACCTGGAGTAGATCATGGGAATGTGTGAGTCCTTCCTAAGGAGTTAGGGAGAGGGATGAACTTTACTTTTTTTCTCTTTCCTTCTTTTTTGCCCCCACCACCATGAATTTTCTCCCTTCTTCTCACTATCTTTATGTCTTACGCAGAAGAAGGATTTTCCAGGTGAGCAGTTCTTTGTGGTGTTTGTGATAAAGCCTGAAGATTATGCCTGTGGAGGATCTTTCTTCATCCAGGGTAAGCAACAGTGAGGAATAATTGGCTATGAAGAAAAACGTAATGGAATGGAATGGAAACGAACCAAAAAGTTCATTTTGGCCCCTTCTGATCCCTTTCAACCATCTCTAGTTCCAAGTAAGTCAGGGTTATCAGCAGTGGCTTGACAAGGCAGTCTGAGATGTACTTGAGAAAAAAATAAAGGGAAGAAAATAATAGATCTCAAGACATTATTGATACTTCAAAATGCCATTTACCACCTTGAATCTTTTCAAAGTCTTGTACTTCCTCAGACTATATGAGGTAGGTTGGCTCTTTACTCAACAAATATTTACTACTATGAAGTAATGGGGCTTCCTTGGTGGATCAGATGGTAAAGAATTCCCCTGCAATGCAGGAGACCCAGGTCAATCCCTGAGTCAGGAAGATTCCCTGGAGAAGGGAATGACTACCCACTCCAATATTCTTGTCTGGAGAAATCCACAGATAGAGGAGCTTGGTGGGCTATAGCCCATGGAGTTGCAAAGAGTCAGACATGACTGAGTGACTAACACACACACACACACACGTGCATGCACGCGCACACACACATGAAATAATGATTTTAATACAGCAAATTGAGGTCCATTTTCTAAGATCATTTTGGTAGCTAGCAGTAATGGAGCCACCTATATTTATCAGTAGTCATCATTTCCCCAGGAAAAGTCAGAATTCTCAATTCCCACTGCCAAAATTGTATCTTTCAAGATAGTAAGTAAGCAACGTAGGGCAACTTATCCCAATTGACAACTTACCCAATGTGTAAGCTCTTAGGCACAATACAGTGGTTGTGGGCAACTACCCACTAATTACCATGGCAACAGAAAAGGCTGTTGATGGAAAACATGGACCCCTCAACAGCTGATGGGCCATATGTGACCAACGTGGAGAGGGTTTACTGTTGAGTGTAACAGTGTTCTCTTGGTATTCAGGTGAATCTTCTCATGTATTCTTTTTTTAAGCACTGTTTTAATTTTTATTGGAATATATTTGCTTTACAATGTTGTGTTAGTTTCTGCTAAACAACAATGTGAATCAGCCAAAAGTATACATATATCCCCTCCCGCTTGGGCCTTCTCATATATTCTTTAATCTCTTAGTTACATAGCTCTAGAGTTTTGCCAACATCCAATGTTTTTGTAAACTACAAATCCTTTAATGGCTATATAAGAAAAACAAATTCTCACTGGCTAGAAAAATGCAAACCAAAAGATGAAGGAGCTCTCTATTTTTGCAGCTGTTTTCCTCAGATTTCCATGATATATTGAGTCATATGTGATATGAGCAGAAAGGTCAAGACTTCTTCATTTAAGAAATGAGGCTACATTCTCAATTAAGTCACTTAGTGCTACCAAAGTGCACCCAAACCAAGGTCAAATGGAAAGTTTTAACCAAAGAGTATTAGATGGTTTGAAGGTTTGGTGGTTTGGTTTTCATATAGCTCTTGCTAAAAGAAAATTTAGCAACAAGAATTCATCCTGGATAGTTTTTAAACAACTGTTCAGATGAGAGGCCAGGAACATAGTATCTGACCCATTGTGCTTTGTTCTTTTTTTTACCAGAAAAGGAAAACCAGACTTGGAATCTACAACGTGCAAAGAACCTTCAAGTCACCATTGTTCCTTCCAGTAAAGGTCAGTTTTGGTTGTTATTTTGAGTCACTAAGTTGTGTCCAGCTCTTTGCGACCCCATGGACAGAAGCACACCAGGCTTCCCTGTCCTTCACCATCTCCTAGAGTTTGCTCAGATTAATGTCCATTGAGTCAGTGATGCTATCTAACCACCTCATGCTCTGCTGCCCTCTTCTCCTTGTACCAGCATTCAGTGGAGAGATTCCTGTCAGGAAGGAGATCATGTCATTCAGTGCTAATGTCATCCTTTCAGAGAAACATCATAAGAAAACTAACGTTTATCTTAGAGATAGAAGAGAGAATCAAAGCATTTTGTTAAATTCCTTACAGAAAGAAAGGGAAGTCAGTTATGATTTTGTGTATAGGAAGTCCCTCCCAGCTTCCCTGAGGAAGTCATCACTGTGAAAGGCAGACGTTTATGGACAATGACTAGGTGACCTCCAATAGCTTCCCTGCTTTGAACGGGATTATCTTAGAATTTAAGAATGGGTATGATGCAGATGCAGAGAAGGCAATGGCACCCCACTCCAGTATCCTTGCCTGGAGACTCCCAGGGATGGCGGAGCCTGGTGGGCTGCTGTCTATGGGGTCGCACAGAGTCAGACACGACTGAAGTGGCTTAGTATGATGCAGATGGGCCTGTTAAGCTGTCCTGTCCCAAACACGGTCCTCTTTTCTCCTGAGGACATCCTGACCAGAGCGATTTCTCTTCCCTCAGGATCCGTTTATGTGAAAGCCATTCTTCTCAGTTTCCTCATCTTCTTCTCCTTCTACTTGGGATGCCTGTTTGTTGCATTCATTCATTTTATCAGGTATGTCAAGAGCTTAAAGAAATGTCAACCCCCTTCACCTGTCTCTGCTTAGCAGTTAGCACATTAGACTTTAGAGTCATACTGACTGGATTCAGTTCTACCTTAGCCACTGTGTGATCTTGGGCAAGTTACTTAATGTTTCTGTACTTCACTTTCCTCATCTGTAAAATGAGACAATAATTTGCCTCACAGATCAGTATAACTGCAGTGTTTATATCAATGTCCTACACAGAGTAAGTGTTGGTAGTGATAGCTATTTTCATAGTTAGTGAAACTTCAACAGAAAGGCAGCTTGGGTATTTTTTAGAACAGAAAGTGCTCAGTGTAGATCTTATGGAATGTAGGAAATCAGTTTTACCTAACATGGAGATTTAGAAACAGCTTTGAACATTCCATCAAAAAGTAGAATTAATGCCTAAAATAAATCTTGTGGTATAATAAGTGCCAAGAGTAATACATATGCTGTGACACTATATTCCAGGTGCTTTTTTACTGTTACAGCATCAATTTTACAGTCAAAATATTCCCTGACCGGAAAAAAGGAGATAATCATGCTGTAATTTGACCAAGGAAATTTCCCTTCCCAAGAGTTTGGCGCCCCCAGTGAAAAAGAGTTGCAGTCTTTCCTTGTATTTCTGAACAAGCCTGAACTTGAGAATTCCATAGTGTGTCCTGGTCTCTGTGAAACAACTGCAAAGGAATGGCAGGAGGTACAATAAACAAATGTTCTCTCTCCTCTTGAGCATCTAAAGTAAACAAAGCCAACGTAGAGTTTTCAGATTATTGGGAAAGATTAGCCTCATTTGTAGAAACACCTCACAGCTACCACAGCAATACAACTTCTCAGTGATACAGGCCTACCTCTGAAATGAATCCCTCTTTGACCTTTATGAAGCTGTGCAACTGAGAAACTGACTTCAAAAACCATTGACCATATCTGGGCCAATTTGAGCACCAAAATTATTAAGGAGAATAGTGAATTACAAACCATTGAGAAAAACAGAAATTCATGAATCCTTATCAACAAGGGAGAGAGGAAGGAAAAAAAGAGAGGGAGGAGAGGAGGGAGGGAAGGAAGGACCTAAATACTTGCATATATACATTCAATGAATTCAACAAAATTACTAAAACATTTCCACATTAGGGAAAGGAGCCATTAGCAAATATTGACATAGGAGGGAAGACCCTTGCCTAGGGCAGAACACCAAACACTGACTGGTAAATAAGGACAGAGTCCCAGAATTGGAAAATCAGTATTTTGCATAGATCAGGTTAAGAATCATCAATGAATACTAAAGCTAGGAGGAAAATCTGATGAGGATCAAGATATTTGCATGGCCTTAAAGTGATTCCCCACAAAAAGCTTGGAAGTTGTAAGGGATAAGTACTAACCATACAGAGGAGAAATTGGATGATTGACAGGGTGATGAATATTAATATGACCAACAGGAAGATGGACACTTCCAGGTGTGGTACTCTGAAAAGGACACAACCTCACTTGTGTAGTATTCCAGCCAGAAATGCCCATTTTTACTATAATCATGAGGAAAAAACTAGACAAACTCAAAATGTTGAACATTCTATTAAAATGTGTCACAAAAGACAAAAATTAGCTACGGAAATGTTCCAGATTGACTGAGACTGAAGATACGTGATGACTAAAGACAATACCCGATCTCAGACCGGATCTTTTACTAGACGAAAAATACGCTGTAAAGGACATTATTGGATCAATTGACACAACTGTAATACAGACAAGATAAGAATATCATATCAGTGTTAAGTGTATTGAATTTGACAATTACACTGTGATTATATAAGAGATTATCTTTATTCTTTGGAAGTATTTAGGCATAAAAATTGATGACATATGCAATTTACTTTCAAATTGTTCCGCCAAAATTTATATATACATATAAATGAAAACTGGAGAAGGAAATGGCAACCCATTCCAGTATTCTGGCCTGGAAAATCCCATGGACAGAGGAGCCTGGCGGGCTACAGTCCATTGGCTCGCAAAGAGTTGGACACGGCTGAGTGACTAACACACATATATGAAAACACACACATGTACCCAGAGACAAAGAATGGTAAAGCAAAGGGAGTAATACGCTAACAATAAGTGAATCTAGGTAACAATATGTGGGGATTCTATAGTCCATTCTTATGGCTTCTCTAAAAATATTTTCAAATAAAAAATGTTAAAAATAAAAACAGCAGTCTACAGGCAAATACACCTGGAAAGTATATATATATATTAACTGGTTATCAGCTCAACTAATTGATTAGATCATAACCACTAACATAGAACAAATACTTGCTCTATGCCAGGCACTGCACTGGGCCTTCTAAGTAGATTATCTCATCTAAATCTCAACAACAGTAAGTACTAGTATTATTATTATTATTTGACAGTTAAGAAAACTGAGGTATTGAGAAGTTAAGTAATTTGACCAAGAATTCACAGCCACTAAATGAAGGAGATGGGATTTGAACCCAGGCAGTCTGGCTAGATCATTAAAAAAGCAAGAGAGTTACAGAAAAACATCTGTTTCTGCTTTATTGACTATGCCAAAGCCTTTGACTGTGTGGATCACAATAAACTGTGGAAAATTCTGAAAGAGATGGGACTACCAGACCACCTGACCTGCCTCTTGAGAAACCTGTATGCAGGTCAGGAAGCAACAGTTAGAACTGGACATGGAACAACAGACTGGTTCCAAATAGGAAAAGAACTATGTCAAGGCTGTATATTGTCACCTGCTTATTTAACTTATATGCAGAGTACATCATGAGAAATGCTGGGCTGGAAGAAGCACAAGCTGGAATCAAGATTGCCGGGAGAAATATCAATAACCTCAGATATGCAGATGACACCACCCTTATGGCAGAAAGTGAAGAGGAACTAAAGAGCCTCTTGATGAAAGTGAAAGAAGAGAGTGAAAAGTTAGCTTAAAGCTCAGCATTCAGAAAACAAAGATCATGGCATCTGGTCCCATCACTTCATGGGAAATAGATGGGGTAACAGTGGAAACAGTGGCTGACTTTTATTTTCTTGGGCTCCAAAATCACAGCAGATGGTGATTGTAGCCATGAAATTAAAAGATGCTTGTTCCTTGGAAGGAAAGTTATGACCAACCTAGATAGCATATTAAAAAGCAGAGACATTACTTTGTCAACAAAGGTCTGTCTAATCAAGGCTACGGTTTTTCTGGTGGTCATGTATGGATGTGAGAGTTGGACTGTGAAGAAAGCTGAGCGCCGAAGAATTGATGCTTTTGAACTGTGGTGCTGGAGAAGACTCTTGAGAGTCCCTTGGACTGCAAGGAGATCCAACCAGTCCATCTTAAAGGAGATCAGTCTTGGGTGTTCATTGGAAGGACTGATGCTGAAGCTGAAACTCCAATACTTTGGCCACTTGATGTGAAGAGCTGACTCATTGGAAAAGACCCTGATGCTGGGAAAGATTGAGGGCAAGAGGAGAAGAGGACGACAGAGGATGAGATGGTTGGACGGCATCACTGACTCGATGGACATGGGTTTGGGCAGACTCCAGGAGTTGGTGATGGACAGGGAGGCCTGTCGAACTGGGATTCATGGGGTCACAAAGAGTTGGACATGACTGAGCGACTGAACTGAACTGAGTCTGGCTCCAGAGTCTTAGCTCTTAAAGCAAGCTGGTCAAGATGGGACTGGAGTGGGCAGGGCATGTGAGGAAGGGTAGTCCTGATTAAGGAGACCAGATCCAAAGCCTGGCACCCCAGCATGGATTCAGTTGAAAAAGGGTCCAAAAAGCTGCCAACTTTGATTCAGATGAGTTCTAGTGTCATGGAAAAAGAAGTTCATCTTTTCTGCCTCTCTTAGGACAACTGTCTCTACCACTGATGTTTTAGATTTTAGAAAACAGGATTTTACCTCTTTAGTTACCTAGCAGACATAATCAACACTACAACCGACAGAAAAATTAAGTTAATAACTGGATATCAATCTCTCTAAAGCTGTTATGCAGCCTGCTGAAGTGAACACAGTTTTTAAAAGTTGCGGCCTAAGGCTCTATTGAAACCTCTGGCTGCCCCAGATTACTGTGCTATACAGTCAGCTGCACAGACATAGAATCTTTCCAAATACAGGCAAACTGAAAATAGAGATCTGGAGACATAAGAACTACTTGGCATCTAACTAGGGAAACGGAATGAGAGAAAATGCTAACAGAACGCTTCCTTCATTGAACCGAGCAGAAATCACAAAATTTTCTACAGAAGCAAGCGAAGCCAGTCCTGGAGCAGAATACCATTTGCTTGCTGAGCCTCCTGTTCCTTGTTACCAATACCTGTAGTGTTTGCAGCACATACTATGAGATGCGGGTGAAAACATTGATTACAGACCTGGCTCCTGTCCTCAGGGAGCTCAGAATCCAAAGTGTTTTTATGCTTTTTTCTGTTTTTTCTTTTTCTTTTTTAAATGTTTTTTTGGCTCAACTCCATCCCTCTCCCACCTCCAAGCTACAGTTCATTTGACAAGTATTTATGGAGCCTCTGCAATGATACTCTGAGTCAAGCACTGACTGCATCCATGTCTCTCATTCCGTCCTCTCAGTCACTGTGCCAGACATTGAATTTAAACTGCATAATACTGATTACTTGTCCTTCTGTTGATTCCTGTATTAATTATCTGTTACCACAATAACACTGCATAGAAATCAACCATAAAAACTCCAATGGCATACAGCAATACATATTTATATTTGCTCATAAATCTATGGGTGAACTGGATGATTCTGCTAATTTGGACTCTGGACTAGGCTTAGGGGCTTCCCAGGTGGCGCTAGTGGTAAAGAACCTGCCTGCAGTGCAGGAACAAAGATATGGAATCAATCCCTGGGTCGGAAAGATCCCCTGGAGGCGAGGGCATGGCAACCCACTCCAGTATTCTTGCCTGGAGAATCCCATGGACAGAGAAGCCTGGCGGTCTACAGTCCATAATAGGCTGGAACAGAGTCGGACATGACTGAGTGACTTAGCATGCACACATGCACTAGATTTCAGAGATCTCAGCTGGGGTGGTCATAATGTGAAATTACTGGGCAGGTTAGAGAAGCACAGGCTCTTCCAGACTGGCCTCAGGTGTACTTTGCCCTTCATCCTCCAGCAGTCAAGCCCTGGTTTATTGTATCTTCAAGAGAAATTGCACAAAATGCAGGGCTTCCTTAAGGTGTAGGCTTTAAAGGGGCTCAATATCACTTCCCCCTTGGTGTCCTTGGTCAAATCAAGTGGTAAGCCCAGTCCAGATGCAAGAGGTGAAGATACAGACTCCATTTTTGATTGAACGGGCTGAATACAAGATGAAGTATAGCCGTTTTTCAACCAATCTAGAATAGTTCTCAGTTACTCTTTTTCTTTTATTTATTAAATACTGCCTGCCTCACACTAGCTTTGTAAATCACTGAACTTCTCTAATAAAGAATTTTATCAGCTCCAAAACCTAGGGCAAATGTGGGTAAAGCCAATTAATACAAACCCAATCATCTTTTATCTGTTTGTATAATTGCTTGCTAGTTAATATCACTAAACTTGCTCTTTTTTAGAGGGACTTCACTAGAGCCTCATTTGTCACCTAGACTCATCAGACCCAATTGTAACTGCTCTCCTTAATGATATGACTCAACAAATATTTACTTATCCTTTCCTGGGTGCCAGGCCCTGTCCCAAAGGTTAGGGATTCAGTGATGAAGAAGACAGTCTAGATCCCTGCTCTAATAGAACTTACATTGTACAAAGGGAAGACAGATAAGGAGGCAAGCAATTAATAATTAAAAAAAAAACTTCAGCTAGAGAACAAACACATTAGTGAGTTTATTAAGATATAATTCATAGACTATAAAATCTACTCCTTTTTAAAAATTCAGTGGTTTTAGTATATTCATAGTTACACAACCATCACCACTATCTAACTTTCATTATCTCTAAAAAGAAACCCTGAGTTTACCAAAATTATAGGATACAAGATCAATATACAGAAATCAATTGTATTTCTATACACTAGCAAATACACAATTCAAACATGAAATCAGGAAAATGATCTATTTACAATAGCATCAAAGAAAATAAAACAGTTAGAAAAGAATTTAACAAATTAAATATAAGACTTGTACATTGAAACCTACAAACATCCTTGAAAGAAATTAAAGAAAATCTAAATATGTAAAAAGACATCCTGTACTCATGAATTAGAAGACTTAATATTGTTAAAACGGTATAGTAGACAGAATAGTGGCCCCCAAAAGATGTCCCTGTTCTAATATTTAGAACCTGTTACTATGTTCTTTACATGTCAAAAGAGATTTTACAGATATGATAAAATTATGGTGATTATCCTAGATTATCTGTGTAATGTATAATGTAATTATACATTCTAATGTAATCACAAGGGTCCTTATAAGAGAAAGGCAAGAGAGTCAACGTAGAAGATGTGATGAGGAAAGGCCAGGTTAGAGTAACATATATGAAGATAGGGAAGGAGCCATGCCTCAAGGAATGCAGGCTACCTCTAGACGTTGGAAAAGGCAAAGAAATGGATTCTTCCTTGGGGTTTTCAGAAGGAATACAGCCCTGCTGATATCTTAATGTTAGCCACATAAGATTCATTTTAGAATTGACATCCAGAACTGAAAATAATAAATGTGTATTGTTGTAAACCACAATATTGTGATAATTTGTTATAGCAGTGATATAAACTAAAAGATGTGGCAATATTCCTCTAACTGATCTACAAATTCAGCACAATTCCTATGAAAGTTCCAGCTGACTTTCTTCCAAAAATTGATAAACTGATCCTAAAATTCATATGGAAATGCAAGGGATCCCAAATAGGAAAAACAATCATGACAAAAAGAACAAAGACTCTGAACTCCCAATGCAGGGGGCCTGGGTTTGATTCTTGTCAGGGAACTAGATCCCACATGCCTCAACTAAGAGTTCGCACACCACAACTAAAACATCCCAGGTGTCGCAACTAAGAACCAGTGCAGTCAAATAAATAAATATTAAAAATAAAAAACCTCTGGCACTGACATAAGACATATAGATCAATGAAACTAAATTGAAAGTTCAGAAATAAACCCTTACACTTACGGTCAATTGATTTTTGACAAGGATATACCAAGACAATTCAATGAAACAAGAATATTCTTTTCAACAAATAATACTGAGACACTTAGGCTTCCACATGAAAAAGAATGAACTTGTACCTCTACCTCAGTTCGGTTCAGTTCAGTCGCTCAGTTTACGACCCCTTGGACTACAGCACACCAGGCCTCCCTGTCCATCGCCAACTCCCAGAGCTTGCTTAAACTCATGTCCATCGAGTCAGTGATGCCAATCCAACCATCTCATCCTCTCATCCCCTTCTCCTCCTGCCTTCAATCTTACCCAGCATCAGGGTCTTTTCAAATGAGTCAGTTCTTCGCATCAGGTGGCCAAAGTATTGGAGTTTCAGCTTCAGCACTACCTGAGAACATACAAAAAAGTAAACTCTAAATAGAACAAAGATCTAAATAAAAGAGTCAAATTTATAAAATTCTTAGAAGAAAATACAGGAGTGAATCTTTGTGACCTTGGATTAGGTAATAATGTCTTAGATATGATACCCAAAGCAAAAGTAACAAAAGAAAAAATAGGTAAGTTGGATTTCATCAAAATTAAAACTTTTTATTTTAAAGAACATTATCAAGAAAGTGAAAATACAACACAAAAAATTGTAAAAAAAATGTTTGCAAATCATATATCCATAATAGTCTAGTAACCACGACTATATTAAGAATCCTTCCAACCCAATGATAAAAATAAAAATATCCTAATTTTAAAAGGGCCTTTTTAAATTAAGTAGATGTTTCTCCAAAGAAAATATATAAATGGCCAATAAGCATATGAAAAGATGTTTAACATCATTAGCCATCAGGGAAATGCAAGTCAGACTACAATGAGATATCACATTATATCCACTAGGATGGCTACAATAAAAAATTTTACTGGAAAAATAACAAGAGTTGATAATGATGTCAGAGAAATTAGAAACTTCTACATTGCTAGTGGGAATGTAAAATAGTTCCTGCTATCAAGCTGCAGTGGAAAACAGCTTAAAAAAGTTACCTTATACCAAGCACTTCCATTCCTAGATATAGACCCAAGAGAATTTAACACATATATCCACACACAAAAAATTGCACACAAATATTCATAGCAGTGCTATTCATGATAGCTAAAATGTGGAAACAATAGAAGTGTACATCAAGTATAAACAAATAAACTTGGTATATCCACACAATAGCTATGATTATCCAGCCATAAAAAGATTTAAGTATTTTCAATGAGTGGTGCTGGGAAAACTGGACAGCTACGTGTAAAAGAATGAAATTAGAACATTCTCTAATACTGTGCACACACACACACACACACACAAACTACAATGGATCAAACACCTAAATGTAAGGCTGGACACTATAAAACTCAGGAAAAACATAGGCAGACCATCCTTTAACATAAATAGCAGTCTATTTTTGATCCACCTCTTACAGGAATAAAAATAAAAACAAAAATAAACAGGGCCTAATTAAAAGCTTCTGCACAGCAAAGGAAATCCTAAACAAGACAAAAAGACAACCCAAAGAATGGGAGAAAGTATTTGCAAATGAAGTGACCAAAAAGGGATTAATCCTCAAAATATACAAACAGCTCTATGTCCAAAAAAAAAAAAAAAAACCAATCAAAAAAATGGGCAGAAGATCTAAATAGACATTTCTCCAAAGAAGGCATGGAGATGGCCAGAAAGCACATGAAAAGATGCTCAACATCACTATCAGAGAAATGCAAATCAAAATTACGTACAGATATCAACACACACCAGTCAGAATGGCCATCATCAAAGTTTACAAACAATAGGGATTTCCCTGCTGCTTCAGTGGTTAAGAATCCACCCTACAATGCAACTAGGGATCAAACACGCATCAAACACCCTGGATGTGTGTCTGATCCCTGATTGAGCTGAAGAGCAACTGTGCCCCCACGTCACAATTACTGAGCCCGTTCACCACAGCTAGAGAGTCTGTGCACTGCAGCAAAAGACCCCGAGTGCTGCAACTAAGACTCCAAGCAGTCAAATGAATATTTTTTTTTTAAGTTTACAAACAAGAAATGCTGAAGACAGTTTGGAGAAAGGGGAACCCTCCTACACTGTTGGTGGGAATGTAAATTGATACAGTCATCATGGAGAACAGTATGCAAGTTCCTTAAAAAAACTAAAAATAGAACTACCAGTGCTCACTTGGGCAACACATATACTAAAATTGGAACGATACAGAGAAGATTAGCATGGCCCCTGCGCAAGGATGGCATGCAAATTCGTGAAGTGTTCCGTATTTTTCTCTTTTTTTTTAGTATAAATTTATTTATTTTAATTTGAGGCTAATTACTTTACAATATTGTATTGGTTTTGCTGTACATTGGCTTGAATCTGCCACGCGTGTACATGCGTTCCCCATCCTGAGACCCCTCCCACCTCCCTCCCCATACCATCCCTCTGGGATTTTTCCTTTTACATTTCTGTCTATACATATTCTATTAATTTTTGAGAGTTTGATGTTGAAACTCCAACTAAAAATCTTAATTGACCTACTTTAAGAAATAATTGTAATATATAGTGGAACTATATGTAATTTTGTTCTGTATATTTGGAGTCTCTTATAAATGTGTTATCATACTTTCATAGCTTAAAAAATAAAGAAGAAAAAATAGAACTACCATGTGATCCAGCAATCTCACTCCTCAGCATATATCCAGAGAAAATCATAATCTAAAAGGATATGTGCACCCTGATGTTCATTGTAGCACTGTTTACAATAGCCAAGACACGGAAGCAACCTAAGTGTCCATCAACAGAGGGATGAAAAAAGAAGATATGGTATATGTGTGTGTGCGTGTGTGTGTGTGTGTATGCATACACACACACACATATATAATGGAATATTACTCGGCCACAAAAATGAACAAAATAATGCCATTTGCAGTAACATGGAGGGACCTAGAGATTATCATACTAAGTCAGACAGAGAAAGAAAAATATTATATATCACTCTTATGTGGAATTCATTTTTAAAAAAGGTATAAATGAAACTCATTTACAAAACAGAAACAGACTTACAGATATCAAAAAGAAATTTCTGGTTACAAAAGGGGAAAGATGGGGTGGAGGGATAAATCAGGAGCTTGGGATGGACACACCCATACTACTATACATAAGATAGATAATCAACAAGGACCTGCTGTATAACACAGGAAGCTCTACTCAATATTTTGTGATAATCTATATGAGAAAAGAACCTAAAAAAGAATGAATGTATGTATATGTATAACTGAATCACTTTGCTGTACATCTGAAACTAGTACAACATTATAAATCAACTATCAGTTCAGTTCAGTTCAGTTGAGTTGCTCAGTCGTGTCCGACTCCTTGTGACCCCATGAATCGCAGCACGCCAGGCCTCCCTGTCCATCACTATCTCCCGGAGTTCATTCAAACTCAGGTCCATCGAGTTGGTGATCAACTGTACTCCAATAAAATTAAGCATTTAAAAAAGACTCATGTATTCATTCATGCTACCACACAGCATTATGCTAAGTGAGAGAAGCCAAAGAGACCACATACAATATAATTCCATTTATACATGAAATATCCAGAATAGGCAATTTTATAGCAGCAGAAAGTACATTAGTGGTTCCCCGGGGCAGGGAGGAATAGAAAATGGGGAGTGACTGCTATTGTTTGAGATTTCTTTGGGTGATGATGAAAATGTTCTGAACGTAGAGAATAGTGATGGTTGCCCAACTTTGTGAACATACTAAAATTGGTTGAATTCTGCACATTAAAGGATGAATTTTATGGCATGTGAATGATCTGAAGATAAATGAACGTGGAAATAAATGGCATGTATGTGCCTAGGTGTGGAATTGCTGGGTCATATTGCATCTCTAGGTTTACCTTTTTGAGGAACTGCCAAATGATTTCTCAAAGTGACTGGTCCATTTTACAATTCTACCAGCAGTGTGTCAGAGTTTTCTGTACATCCAAAGGCCCATTTGAGATCCCAGCAGAGAAATCTGCAACAAAGTCTATGGGAACAAACGTAAAATGCTGAGGTTTTTGCTGTCTTAGGAACATGTGTATGTCTTGTCTGCAGGTTTCGGAGAAAATCCACTGATGGAAGCTTTGGTTCCAGTGATGGTAAGAAAAACCCCTGGTTTCAATTCAAACTGATGTCAAGTAAAAGATAACATCCCATCTGGTACTTCTGTCTCTCTGACTTCTGTTATTTCCAAATCCTCTGTTGATTCCCATCCCCCCTGAGTGGTCTAATCTGTAGTCTTTCTACAGAAAGCAGAGCTAGTAAGAACCAATCATGTAACACTGTATAAGTTTTGGGTGTACAACATGATTCTATACTTGTATAGACTCAAAATGATCACCAATAGAAATCTAATTAACATCCATCACCACCAGTGAAGTTGCTCAGTGGTGTCCTACCCTTTGGGATCCTATGGACTGTAGCCTACCAGGCTCCTCCATCCATGGAATTTTCCAGGCAAGAGTACTGGAGTGGGTTGCCATTTCCTTCTCCAGGGGATCTTCCCAACCCAGGGATCGAACCCAGGTCTCCTGCATTGAAGGCAGACGCTTTACCGTCTGAGCTACCAGGGAAGCCCAAGATGATCCATCACCACACAATTTTTTCTTGTGGTGAGAATTTTTAAGATCAATTCTTTAGCAACTTTCAAATATGCAATACATTATTATTAACTCTAGTCACCATGTTTATAGTACATCCCCAGGACTTATATTTTATAACTGGAAGTTGGGTACCTTTTATGTGTCCTATTTTCTAAAAAGCCTAAATCAGCATGAGTTACTTAGTGTTGACAAGATGAAGAAGGCTCTGAAAATTAGCTCAGAGCTAGAGGTACCCTTCAGATGGCAAGCAGAAATGAAAGAGTGATCCAAAAAATAAATAAATAAAGATGCATCAGTTGGATTCCGGTGGCTACAGGTAACAACAAAGTTTATCTCAAACATACTTAAACAATAAAGAGTGTCTCCTCTCCCTGAAAGTTGAGCAAAAAGGTAGGCTTCAGGATTCACTGAATCCAGTGGCTCAGGTCCTTTTGCCTGCCATTCCCCTGGTTCTGCTTTTCCCCCAGTGCTGGTGGTGAGGTGGGTCCTCACTGACAACATCCAGAGGGAAGGACTTTTTCAGAAGCACCTAAAAGCGTCTTTCATGTTTCATTGGCCTAGAGTGGATCATACACTCATTTCTAAACCAGTCACTGCAAAGGAATCTATTTACCTAAGATCAGTCAAGCCTGCTTATAGAATTAGGGTTAGGTTATCCTTCTCTAGGATCAGGGTTTCTCAAACTCAACATTGTTGACACTGCCTTCAGATGATTCTTTGTTGTTGGGAGCTGCCCTGTACATTGTAGGATGTTTAACCACATTCTTCACCTCCATCTATTAGAATTCAGGAATACACTCCCACCTTGTGACAACAGAAAATATCCCCAGACATTGTCAAGTGTCCTCTTGGGGGCAAAATGTTCCCCCTACTCCTACCCCCAACTGAGAATCACTGACTTAAAAATGTGGGCTGCCAGGCACAGGTGAGAATACAGGAACAAAATCCTAGCTTAGTTAGAAAATAGAGATGTTCATGCCAAAGGGCTTTGAAATTAGGAGGAAGAAAGGAACCTTGTGAGCTTCCCAGGTGGCGCTAGAGGTAAAGAACCTGCCTGCTGATGCAAGAGACATGGCTTCCATCCCTGGATCAGGAAGATCCCCTGGAGAAGGCATGGCAATCCACTCCAGTATTTTTGTTTGGAGAATCCCATGGACAGTGGAGTCTGGTGGGCTACAGTTCATAGGGTCACAAAGAGTCAGACACAACTGAAGCGACTGAGCACTCATGCACGAAAGGAACCTTTGTCATGCAGAGAGGCTATGGGGAAAGACGGCACATGACCACTGGTGAGACAAGACTCAGGTGCTGCAAAAAAGAGCAGAGAAGACAATCTCCATCCTAGGAAAGAACCAGTTAGTGACTCTTAATCGTAGGAAGCAGATCACTGAGAAACCAGTCTGGAGCAAGAGACAGAAGCAAGTGAGGGATTTTACCTGTAGACTAATGTGAGAGATTCAGGGGAGGAAATTCTGGAGAAGAGCAAGGATACAGAGAGCAAGGATACAGAAGGGCCAGGATCAGTGTGCCCACAGGGGCTACATGAAGTTTAACTGAGCTCAGAGATACAGGAAGTGCCCTGGGGGCTAGAGCCTAGAAAAAAATGCTAGGAGCAGAGTCTGAAAGAGGGGATCCCACTAGACTTGGCCTGTTGGCTGCCTCAATCAATGTGGAGTTAGACATCGGAGGAACTGGGCCTGATGCTTTCACCTTAGGTGTGCCTGAGGTGGAGGAAATGGAGCCAGGTCCCTACAATTCGCCAAACGGTTGGCATCTCTTAATTACGTAACAATAGGACGGCTGCATTTGGAAAATCTGTTAGCTCCTCTGCATTTGTTTTTCATTGATTTATCCTGCAGTTTGTAAGCTTATTTGAAAAATGTTGACACTGGCTCCAACTGAACTAAAAAAGCAGAAGAATTTCTTTCATACTTCATGGGAATAAGAAGGAGATAAGACCCTGGGGCCCAGATGAAGTGGAAATAGTGTTTATAAAGAGCAGCTTCGGGCGAGAAGGGGCGTGATTACTGTGGTGTGACTGGATGGACCTCGTATTCTCCATTGTCACTTAAGACAGGGGTCTCTCTGGTCATCTGAGGGGCACCAGGCAAGCCTCCGTGCTCTAGAAACATTTCCTTCAGGGACAAAGGAGCCTGGCAGGCTGCAGTACATGGGTCACAGAGAGTCAGACACGCCCGAGCCACTATCATTCTCTCACTCAGGGACTCTGTCAGTGGAGAAACCCTACACTTCACATCACTGTTAAAGAGCCTGCACAGAAATTCAGTTACCACCTCGAAAGAGAGACAGATGAAGCATCACTTGCAGGCCTCTGGGACACATGAGCTGTCATCATGATGCTGTGTGCAGCCTAAGAGGAGGGTACTTTCTCAAGTAGGAGAGCTGGACAAACCTGACAAGTCTGTAGACTGAGGAACCAAATGACCAATCAGATCCTTCCCTGGACGGAGCTATTACTGAATCAGCCTCCCAGCAGAGAGCAGGGTCTGGAAGGGAGAAGACAAGCAGTGTGCTGAGTGCAGAGGAGTCGGGGAGCACAAGCCATCCTCAGAATCTGTGGTAACGGGTCTCAGGCTCTAGTATTGACTTGCTGATAGATTTTTCCAAATTTCCTTGATTTTGCTTGCCTGTTTGTTTCTTCTAGAGGAATTTTACTTTTACACCCTTGAAAAGATGGGTGTCCTTCCTTATTTTCTCCTCAGCTTTTGACATGTTAATACAACACGACACCAGCTGGAATAGGGAGCCAACTGGCATAAAAATGAAACCTCACAGCAGCTCATTGACAATCATTTCTGACTCCTTTTTAGCTTCCAACCTTCTAAGGCTAGAGACAGAAGCGGGCAGGACAGTTATAAATGTGAAATCCCTGAAAGAGTCAAGCCTGCTCAAAATGAAATGAAGTTTTTCCCCTCACATGGAGCAATTAATATAAAAGGCAGGCAGGCAAGCTTATCCTATTCTAAGTTAGCAAAGCAGACAGATGGCAAAGGGCTCACGTGTAAAGAAAAACATACCAGAACAAGTTTCCTCATTAAGATGAGCTCATTCACAACTTTATATGTTTGCTTATTCCCAGCCAGAACATCTCAGTCTGTCCTATAAGCTGGTATATTGTGTTTAATTCTGCTTTCTATATACCATACAGTTAAACAGAAATATGGCTTGCCTTCTGGGAGCATCGATCACATTTGAATTCAGTTTGGGAGGCAGTGCTTTGGTTTTTGCCTTTCTAGACATTAGAAAAGTTAACAGAATATTGTAATCCCGTGTTGGCCAATCTCCTATTTAATTGTGCATATAAAAATGCACAGATTTGAAACAATTGTACTGCAAATGAAAATCTTGATGCTCTTGTCCATGATAGAACTGTTGGTGTTGTGGTTGCTTTGGAGTGCAAGGGACTGGGGACTATACTGAAACCAGGTCCTGCTCAGCTGTGAGGCAGAGTAGAGTGCAGAAACGATCCAAGTCTGAACAAACCTACACAGCTGGCTTTTTCTTTTTAGTGAAGTTGTTGCCTAACAAAACAGTGATTTTGTTTGCACTCTTGCTTTGATTTTAGTTTTCGTTTTTTTTTTTTTTTTTTTTTTTGCCTCTTTTGATCACACACACAAAAACCTTTTGCCTCCCACAGACCACTTTAACCCCCCGCCACAGTGGAACTCAAGCATTATCCTACGCACGCATCTATTTTCCATACCAGAGGGCTTCCTGGGAACAGAAAAGACCTGAAATCCTGCGGTTTATGATTTTAGTATCATTTTCACTATTTGCACATGTAATATTTTTTTAAATTACACTGTAAACAAGGACCTAAGTTAATGATTAAAAGAAGGGAATTTAGGCTTGAAAAGAGGAAAAATGTGAAAGCTACTAAGGGAAATGTGAAGGTTACATCACTTAAGGAAGAGACCAGAATGGTGGTTTCTGTGAGAGTCGCCTGCCCCCCGCCCCGCCCCACACAGAATGACCTTGATAGAAAGAAGACTATACGGAATTACAGGCAAGCAGCAGCATCCCAACTAAAAATCAAATATTGTGCTTAGATACCTTTTTTGAATATATGAGTGGAAATGCAAATACGCCTCAACTCCTTGTCTCTTTTGAAAAATGAGCACTGTAAAAGCAACACACTCACTGCCAGGTATTCAAATGTTAAAGGAAAATCCCTTCCTTTTTTTTTCAATTAAGAAGATAAATTTTAACTGAGATCAGTGCAATGAACCATTATCTATCCACTATGTGAGTGATTCTGGACAAATGACTTGATCTGTCTGTGCCTGCTTTTTGTCATCTTTAAAATGGTGATAGTAATAGCACCCATGTCACAAGGTTATTGAAAAATTAAAAGAATGAATTCTTGGAAAGAACTTAAAGGAGTGTCTGACACACACCAGTGTCACCACTGCTGCCTAACGTTTATCAAAAGCTTACTACTTTGTGTCAGACGCTCTACGTCAGGCAGCAGTAGTGACAGAAGTCATAGCAGCAGCAAGCGCAGCAACAGTATAGAAGCCTGAGGAGCAGCACCAGCAGTGGTGGTAATAGTGGTAATACTACTTGTTACCCTCAGTAGTGGCGGCAGCAAAGCGCTCTGCCCAAACTACAGCCAAATCTGTCCTTGGCCAAGGAGAGTCGGTCAAACTGTACGTGGCATCTTCCCATAATACTCTGACTGTGCTCAAAAGATTTAATCTCTCACTCTTAAGAGTCTGAAAGTAACCTGTTTCTTTGCCTTGAAGTTGGATGAAAAGCACAGATGGTGTTGATACCATGTTACATATTTATGGGTAAGCCCAAGAAAAGCCAAGGAACATCTACTCTCTCTAAATAGTAAGAACTATATCAAGGAGTCTCCAAGCCTAGGAACAATGCCAAAGTCCATTGTGAGAGCCCTGGGAATAGCTTTGCCTGCCAGGAATGTTGCATTAGCCAGAGGCCTTGCTGTCCAACTGAGCTGGCTCTTGGCTAGGCTACCAAAAGGAGGGAGGAAATTGAGTCTCCAAGGCTATTGATTTGTTCCTCATCACTGGCTAAATGTTTTGAACTTAAGATTTAATTATTTTTCTCCATGGAGGAAAGGAATAGGCCCACAAAGAGTGAAAACATGATGAAGCCTACAGATTGGCTCCCCAAACTATGAATGTTTTTACTGTCCACCAGTGGGAATGAAGTTTGAAAGCTGGATGAAAAGAGCTAATTGTGACAAACAAATGAATTGTCTGAGGCTTTTGGTTCTTTTACGTGTGTTGCATACTGTAGCATTAATGTAAAGAATACCGATGATATTTTCAAAGAAGAAATGGAAATATATTTGCAATGAGGATATAGACTATCTTACATGTCTTCACTGAAAATAGATTTTTCTGCAAGAGTACAAGACACTGACTAGTTAACTCACAGACTTCTTCACCCCTAGTGTGATCCAAGCAATCTCACCTCTCAGGAAGAAGACACATGATGGAATTCCCAGCAGCCTGACAACATCCCAGACCCTGACAAAGCTTAGGAGACAGCAGAGAAATATTCTCAGGTGTCTTCACAGATGACGGTGGCTCCCAGAAATATTGTGGCACTAAGTCAGAGTCAGAGAAACTGCCTAGATGCCTGCACCCTTGTTTGTGTTCTCTTTATTCAGCTCCTCCTAATTCTCAGAAGTGGACAAACTCAACGGGAGAGCATCTTTTCCAATAACCAGTGAGAAGCTTAGGAGGCAGCTTTCTCTGGGGCTTTCCAAACCTCACTGGAATAGTTTGAGGAGTACCATCTTAGAAATATTTTTCTCTCACTGCCAACAGCCATTCGGCAACAGACACGCCTATTATATCTCTGAAAAAAAGTGAAAGTGTTCATCGCTCAGTCGTGTCCAACTCTTTGTGACCCCATGGACGGCAGCCTGCCAGGGCCCTCTGTCCATGGGATTTCCCAGGCAAGCATACTGGAATGGGTTGCCATTCCCTTCTCCAAGGGAATCTTCCTGACCCAGGGATCGAACCCAGGTTTCCTGCATTGCAGGTGGATCCTTTACTGTCTGAGCCACCAGGGAAGTCCATTCCATCTCTGTGTTATGCCCCAAATAACCCATATTCCTGTACATAGCTCCTGTAGTCACTATTGTTTGTTCCAAGGAGTGCAGTAATTTCTTTCCTGTCAGGGCTAATCCTGCCTACAGTTAGGGTACTGCTAATGGCTGTGACAAATAAACCTCTGAATTACAGTGCCTTAATCACAGAAGTTTATTTCTGGTGTTTATGTTCAGGGGTGACCTTTCTCACAGTGATTCCAGGACCCACACTCCTTATGATTCTGCAGTACTGTTAGGCAGGAATCAGCAACATTTTTTTTTTTCTGGAAAGTGCCAAATAGTAAATATTTCAGGCTCTGCAGGCCATGGAGTCTCTGTCACAACTGCTTCTCCTTGCCTTGATAGCCAAAAGTAGCCATAGCCAGACTCAAATGAGTGGTTGTGTTCTGATAGAGCTTTATGTACACTTAAAATCTAAAATTTCACCTGTCATAAAATAGTATTGCTCTTCTGATTTTCCTCCAACCATTTAAAAAATTTTAAACCATTTCTAGTTTAAGGGTCATGCAGGAACGGGTGGCGAGCTAGATTTGGCCTGCAGACCATAAAATTGCCCTGCAGACTCCTTATATTAGAGTGAAAAGAAAATCAAACTATTTAAAGTCATGTCCTTTCATTCTAGCAACTAGACACAAGTGTTTGCCTCTTTGTTTTTCTTTTTAACAGGCTCTGGAAATATGTCGGTGTCAAATCCCATTGCTGCCAGTACCCCTGAAGGGAGCAATTACGGGGCAATAGGTATTTTTACAATGAGTCCATTCATGGAAGTGTCTCCTGATTCTCCCAAGAATAGGATACAAGTGACCCTCCAGCCACTAATAACTGTGAAAGTGGGCAAGGTGGTCATCATATAAGATTAATTGACTGGGTGATCTGGAAGTTTCCTTCCAGCTTTTTTTCTGGTTCTATTGATCTGTTTCTTGAGTCTGCTAGCCACATTCAAGCAGAATTTTCTGGGACCATTGCTGTCAACTCCTGTGGGTTTTTTTTCATACCCAGACTGAGTTTAGGGTGTGGAAAATGCGTCAAGAGTCTGATGTCAGGGAGCCCAACATCAGTTGACCCATTGTTTCATTCTCAGGTTTCAGAGGAGTAAGGGCGCTCAGAAGATGAGGCTGTGCAGCAGGTGAACATGACCGAAGCCTAGCAATCCTCCATTTGGGCTAACTTCATAACTGAACCTGCTCACTGCCACCAGTCACTCACACGGCAACCCCCAGGCTGCTTAAGTGGCCTGAAGGGGACAGAATTCTGATCTCTGTCCTGCTAGCATTGGAGGGCACTGAGGCTTCCACACACTTCCATGATGCTTACAGGTCTATGAATGGTGTGCTTTAAGCTGTCAGTATAGCGGGGCTGGGAATCTTGTATTCCTGCCCTGTTCTTCTGTAACTTTGAGAAGCATGTGGGCTCAGCGCCGGAGACTTATTTCTGGCTCTGCAAGAACAGGGTTTTGTTTTTTTTCTTTAACCATCTGAACAGAAGAAATAAAAGTGGAAGGTAGGCTTGGCTCATGTGCTCATTAAGCTGCACAAATTCCCATCTGCTCTCAGAAACATTCACAGGAACACAAGGATTCTTCCTGAAATGTGGTTTTCATTATATAATCACAGATACGGCATGTGGGGGATTTCAGTGTACAGATACCTTATCCATGAGAAATGTATAGCTGCCGGATATGTAGGTGCTTACATATACATGTGGTAGATGCTATACATAAGTACATGCATGTGTATGTTTATATATTTATGTTCATATTTCAAAGTATGAAACATGAAATATAAGCACATTATCTTTGCATCCAAAGAGTTAACACAGAAGATGCCTTTATATTTTGTATTCAGCCCTAGAAATAGGTGATTTAAATGTAAAAATAGGAGAGTCAGAAGTCCATTGAGGAAGAATTGAGAGAGCATGTGTTGTGGGTAAGGAGTTGGTTTTTACCCACACAACGTGTCCAAGAATGAGTCAGCACTGTGTTTTGCAGAGAGAGAGCGAGATGGGTTCCATGGGTTCTTCTCAGCTTGGGAAGGCAGAAGAGTCTCCTCTGTTTCAGATGAGTCAAGCTCCAGTCCTGGCAGGCAAATATCCTCCTCTGATGGTAGACAGCCATGCCAGTCAGACACTGACAGCTCCGTGGAGGAAAGTGACTTTGACACCATGCCAGACATTGAGAGCGATAAGAACATCATCCGCACCAAGGTACCTCTCTCTGCCTGGCCACACCCTCCAGAGGACAGAAAGTTCAGGAGTCAAATACAACTTCAACAATGCCTCAATTGCCTTTATATATATATATGTATTTTTTTTTTTTCTTCAGGGGGAGTCAAATTTCACAGGGGGCTTTTTAGATAAAGCTTAACTAGCTACTAAAAGCAATACTCAGTTAATTAACACTCCTTTCTGGAGGGAAAAAGTGACAGCAGTAAAGAGAACAGAGCACTAAAATGTTCATGGGTCTGAGGTGGCTGATTATGGACAAAGATGAGGAAGGGTTCCAACCAGGTGCAAGAAAAGATTTCACTGAAGGGTGTACTTGGAAAAACGCCCTGGTTCCAGACATAAAATGCTTCAGGAGTAAAAGCTCATTTCTTTCTGATTCATGTGTATCAGACTATGTTGTACCCAGTAAGCGACATGAAGGTGAATGGTATGGTTTCAACTCTGTAATTCAAGAATCACACAGTGGGCATCTCTGAAAACTGGGAAACCAATTCTTGAAATTTAAGAAGTATTCAAGATTCCCATTGGGTTTCTCACATCAGCCACTTTCCCTAAAGCCAAGGGAAATACTAGGATTTTTAAAGGCATCCTAGGAAAAGCAAAATTATGAGAAAAGTCTTGTTTAATCATTTTAATCCCTAATGAGGGATTAAACTGAAATATGTAAAGCTCTTCTTTGTATTTTATGCAAGACATCCAAGTACAGTTTTGCATTCTCTTTTTACTTGGCATCCCAGATGTTCCTTTACCTGTCAGATCTGTCCAGGAAGGACCGAAGAATTGTCAGCAAAAAGTATAAGATTTATTTTTGGTGAGTAGATGATGAGAAGGACTATGGCTCTCTTTAGTAAAATTAAAATTTTCTTTGTAAAAGCCACAGTGAACTTACGTGATTCATATAAGTGAACCAAATCACAGGTTTCAGTGTTTAATGAGACACACATAGAGGTGTTTAAAGGATTTAAGTCACAATGCATAGGAAAAACAAACAAACAAAACCCAATCAAAGGCAACCAGTCCTAAATGAAATAAATACAAAGTATAAATAAGAACAGTAGTGGAATCCCGTGTTTTTAGGGAGACACTAAATCCTCTTCCAGGAAGATACTAAAACTATCTTCCAGGAGGCATGTTAAATAGGAACCATTCCCTCTTCTCTCACCAGGACTTACCCTTGGGAGAGCCAGTGATTTCTGGGATGAGATGCCTAGAGCACCTCCCGGTAGCTAGAAATCACCCTGAGGGAAGATGATATCATCAGCCAATGATAAATAGACCTGCGATAAATGGACCACACAGAGGTGGTGGTCCTTCCAGGACCACCTTCCAGGCAGAAAGTCTGAGGTGCCTGGCCGGGTCCCTCTTTTCCCTCAGAAACCCCTGACAGACAGTTGTGGCAGCTCCTCTCATTCTTTTCTCTGGAAGGATGACCTTTTACTTGGACACGGATGCTAGAGGGAAACAAGAGCCACCCAGTGGGGGTCACGTGGAACTCCACGGCATAGTGGGACCAGTGTTTTGGAACTAAGAGGTAGCTAAGAGAGCCACATCCCCTTCGTGTGATCCATCACCCATTACCTGCTCTCTGATCATTTTTAATCTAATGATATCCTAAAGAGATAGGCCTTTATTGATAATTTCCTTAAACCAGAAGTAGTATTTACACTGTTATGCAAATGATTGTATGAGAGGAAGTTTGGAGAAACAGGAACCATGTAATCAGTGTCTAATCACTTTGGTGAGTTAAGCAGGCAGTTATGGGGTGGAAAGATACTTTAAAAAAATTAAAAAGCAAAAATTCCATTGTTAATTTGGAAATAACCATTTCTGGTTCCTTTTGTCTGCATAGGAACATCATTACCATTGCTGTGTTTTATGCACTGCCTGTGATCCAGCTGGTTATCACCTACCAAACAGTAAGTGCGGCCTCAGACCCCCAAATCCCAGCTTTCACAGAGCAGAGAAAGACCTTTGCTGTAATTTACAGAGAAAGGTATAAAGAGCTCTGTCCAAGAATTAATTTCTCATTCGGATTCCCACAGGATTTCCCCATTGGGTCGTCTTTGAGCTTTAAATCTAGTTCCCCAATGTTTTATCACAGACCTCTTGTATTACTTTGTCTACCAGTCTGAAATTATTACCTTGCACTCATTTAGTCTTGGTGTCTGTCAGCTATGTCTATTGTTTAACCAGTCTAAACTTTTGATCATTGTGGGATGATGGGTAAAGTTCCAGACCAAAACAAAGAAACCTGATGTCTAATTTAGCCGGTGTCCCGTCATTGAGGGTAAATATTTTTTGTAAAAGTAAGAACAGCTTCACTAATAAAATATTAAAAGAAAAGGAAATATAAAATAAATAATAAACAAACAAAGGACTTTCCTAGTGGCACAGTGGATAGGAATCCACCTGCCAATGAAGGAGACATGAGTTTGATCCCTGGTCTGGGAAGATCCCACATGCCACAGAATAACTAAGCCTGTGTGCCACAACCTCTGAGCCTGTGCTCTGAAGCCCATGCTCCACAGCAAGGGAAGCCACCCCAATGAGCAGCCCACACCGCAAATCAGAGTAGCCCCCACTAGCTGTAACTAGAGAAAGCCCCTGTGTAGCAACAAAGGTCCTTTGCAATGAAAAATAAATAAACAGATTTTGTAAAGGCAATCAGAATTAAAAAAAAAAAAAACAATAATTAAAACAGCTTGAGAATCCCCACACATAAATGATCTTGTCTAGGATCTATTATACATGAAAAAGCCCATTTAGAATAGCACCAGGCTAAAGGTGTTTCTAATACAATGGCTCTCAAACTTTGTTGTGTGTTCAAATCATCTGTGAGATTTTTTAAGATACCAGTGTCCAAGCT
The DNA here is from genome assembly GCF_029378745.1 of Bos indicus. Lineage (NCBI taxonomy): Eukaryota > Metazoa > Chordata > Mammalia > Artiodactyla > Bovidae > Bos > Bos indicus. Next base: position 59,004,712 of record NC_091760.1, read on the forward strand.
GTACCCCACAGCAGTTAGATCAGAGTGGAATCAGGCATCAATACTGATGAAACTCTTTGTGATTCCAATATACACCCACATTAGAGTGTCAACAGTTTAATAATATTTCACCAACTCCATACTTAATACATGATGAGGACAAGGACTTTATAAGGTTTGAGCACCATAATTTATACTCTAAATATTCTCTGAATACTTTGGGGCTCTGTTGGAAGATACAGCTGTGGTATAGGAGGGTTCTTAACGATAGTGATAAATATGGAAAACTGACCACATATCTCCTTATGTCCACCTGCCCTGTGGTTATCAATTCAATACAAAGGATGGGACAGCTCTTTACCCTCCCAAGATTCATCTAGAAAATAGGATGTACTGTGACAGTCCTGCTAGGCAGGCCCCAGAGTTAACATCCTTTCAGAATCCTTTTACAATAAGAACAAAGGAAATGTTTTCAGTTGAATTCTGTCTGGCCACCTAATGAGGGACACAGAATATTTGAGTTCAAAGCAAGACGGTAGCATTTAAATGAAATGTGTCTGTACCTGTGTGAAGGCTGGAGGTAATGACTCATGCCCTGCTGAGAAGGAGCACTGGTTACACTGTAGATCTCTGACAGTTGATCACGGCAAGCACTGTCGCCTGCTTTCTGTGATTTCAGGCTCAGGGGATGGAGACAGACAGCGTCTCCTCTTCTCGCTCTTGCTTTTACAGGTTGTCAACGTCACTGGCAACCAGGATATCTGCTTCTACAACTTCCTCTGTGCTCACCCCTTGGGTGTCTTGAGGTAAGCCCAATCCTGTGGTTGCCCATGAGGCAATGAGAGATGCCTTTTTGTGTAATGTAGTATGAAATGTGTATTTAAAAAAAATACTAGAAACAATTGTGGAAAACTACCTCAATCAAAAAGTAAGTATAGTTGCTTAGTCGTGTCTGACTCTTTGGGACCCCATGGACTATAGCCCGCCAGGCTCCTCTGTCCGTGGAATTTCCCAGACAAGAATACTAGAGTGAGCTTGCCATTTTTTTATCCAGGGGATCTTCCCCACCCAGGATTGAACCCGTGTCTTCTGCACTGCAGGCAGATTTGTTACCATCTGAGCCACCAGGGAAGCCCTAATCAAGGGTAAAGGGCAATGAAATCAAGGATTTGAGACTAGGTATTCCTCTCCCACTCCTGTATGAGGGGGGTGGGTCGGGGAGGAGCTCAGGAAACAGCCCTAAGAATAATCTGCTAAGGAGAAGGTGGGATGTGTTTGAAAATATCAGGTCCCTAGCTGTGATGACCCTTGTCTATGGGCATGAGCTGCAAATACGTTCAATCCACTAAACAACCTCATAAGATAGATATGCTTATTATTACCACTGTTTTTTTTAATTTAGTAGTTTTATTGCTATTTTTAAGGAGATTACTTTTAATTATTATTATCATTTAAAAAAATTATTTTCTTGGCTGCACTGCACAGCATTGGGATCTTAGCTCCCTGGCCAGGGATCAAACCCATGCCCCCTGCACTGGCAGTGTGGAGCCTTAACCACTGGATCACAAGAGAAGTCTCATTACTCCCATTTTTAGATAAAGATATTAAGGCTTAGTTAGAAAGGCAAGGACTTGCAGAAGCTCCCTCAACTGTGAGTGATTTGGGCCTCATAGCTGGACCTGCTGCTCCTAAGGTTGTGCTCCATCCTCCAGCACATGGTGAAGTGGAAAGAGGGATTTTCCTGGCAATTGGGAGCCTGGCTTTTTCATCCAGAATGAACTAGACTCAGTTTTCTGAAAGAAATCTGCTGACTGTGACCAGTTGACATTTATCCTGAAATTCACAGTTACGGAGCTGAATATGGATGTATAACATGGGTCCATGTATTTGAATTCACTCTCGCAACTAGCTGAATGGCCCAGCTGCCCATCTGCAGAATAGCTCTCTTTCCTAGGATTCATACTCTGCCAGTGCCCACCGGGACAGGAGAGGATCATTGGGTGTTAGGGAGGCTGAACAGGCATCCCTGGGAGGAAATAGACACATTATCACAGGCTAAGCAAAGCATCCTAATACGGAGGTAGGACAAAGATGCTCTCTGATGATTTTCAGTCCTGAAGTCTCATGGAAAGGTTATTGGTGGAAAACAGTGCTGATTTCCCTCGCCCCTCCATGCCTTCGTTCAGCCTCTGAAGCTCTCGGATGCCTTGACTCCCTCGCTATCTCTATCTCCTTAGTGCCTTCAACAACATTCTCAGTAACCTGGGCCACGTGCTCCTGGGCTGCCTCTTCCTGCTGATAGTCTTGCACCGGGACATTCTCCATCGAAGAGCTCTGGAAGCCAAGGACATCTTTGCCATGGTGAGTACAGGGCAGGTAGGGAGGTGGGAGCTAGGAAGGGTTATGGTTCCAAACAGGATCTGCAAGTAGGAGGGACATCTGGTGTGATGATGGATCACGTGTAAGGGACCACACAGGGCCAGAGCGCGGGTGCCGGGTTCTGCGGCAAAGTCACTAATGAGGATCTTCCCACTGACCACGCTTCCTGCTTTTTCAGGAATACGGGATTCCCAAACACTTCGGTCTCTTCTATGCCATGGGCATTGCACTGATGATGGAAGGGGTGCTCAGTGCTTGTTACCACGTCTGCCCCAATTACTCCAACTTCCAGTTCGGTAATCACAATTTACATCAGCTACACAGATCTGAGGTACAGGAGTCTTATCCTGGGACTCTCTCAAAAATGCCAAAGTCGAGCTTGCAAGAATTAAATTACATTTACATGTGCTGAAGTGATCAGAGGGTGCCTCGCCACAGGGCGTGATTTTCCCACGTTGTATCATTTCTTCCTCCCTGACCACATTTTATCGACTAGAAAGCACTGAACACTGAGTATCAATCTCATGGCTAGGTCTGCAGGTAGGCAGTGTGGTAGGTGTCAGGCAGCAGGGCAGGTAGATTTGCCAACAGGGCATCTAGAAATCTCCCTCAATGTAGCTTGGCTTAACTTAGCAGTTTGCTTGCTTTGGGTTGAAAGTAATTTAAAAAATCCAATTCAAATCGGATTAAATAACAAGTATATTTATCAGCACAAGTCCAGAGGTGGCCCTGCTTCCCCTTCTCTGTGACCACCCACCTTGGCTGCACCCAGACTGCATGTTAGTCTTCTCCTCAGGCTGTATTTCCTCCTGGTGGCAAAAATAGCTACATTGGGTCATTACTTCCTATCTCCATACCATGATGTCTTGGAGGAGGCAGCAAGCTGGCTTCCAGGAAGCCATCATTTGAAATCAAGGAGAGTTCTTTTCCCCACACTCCCCAGATGACAGCCCCTCACTCCTCAATAGCTCACACAGCCCTGAGTCCACTTCAGATTCTTTCTGTGTGTGGGTTAGTTTGGGCCAGGGTTGCTACACCAATCCCCGTGCCAAAGGAGGGGAAGTTACCTTTAGACAAGGGAGACGCTTCCCTGAAACCAGAAGTGCTGTGAGCTTTCCTAAACAAACAGGCTGTGAGGTGTGCATTTCTGAGCAGAAGTGGAGCTGAGATATTTGAGTTGGCATCTTCATGCTATTAGGATGGAGCAGGAATAGCTGATGCTGGAAGAAGGCAGTTAACAATATCCTCCACACTTGAGGATGTGAATTTTGCAAACAGTTATTTTGTGTTTGTGCTCTAGCCTCCAGCTGTTAACACCACAGATACTCTGTTATATTTTAACTTTTTAAAAATAGAAGACATTTTTAATAGAGGAAATCTATAGAGAACAATACCATTCACCACTCAGAAGGAAAAAAATGCCAACACTTTAAAATATTTGCCTTAATCTACTTTGTTAAAGAAATACAACATGTGTAAAGTTGAGGTCCTATTTCAAACTGCTTTCCAAACTTGTCCACTCTCTCCTTCCTCAGAAGCAACAACTATGATCAATTTTATATTATCCTTCTAGTTCGTTTTTATAATTTTTCTTCATTTGAATAGTTCTTCATTTTAATTTGAATAACAAATTAATACTAATTTATCACACTGTGTTCTACATCCTTTTTTCATTCAACAAAATTTTCAAGAATTATTGGTAATGAATCAAGGATATCCAGTTCATTCATTTTTGAAAACTGTCACTATGTAATAAAAATATACTACATTTATCAATTTCTCTGTTGTACAGCACTTCAAGGTTGCCAATATTTTGCTCAGTTCACTTCAGTTCAGTTCAGTCGCCCAGTTGTGTCTGACTCTTTGGGACCCCATGGACTGCAGCATGCCAGGCCTCCCTGTCCATCACCAACTCCCAGAGTTTACTCAAACTCATGCCCATTGAGTTGGTAATGCCATCCAACCATCTCATCCTCTGTCGGGCCTTCTCCTCCCACCTTCAATCTTTCCCAGCATCAGGGTCTTTTCAAATGAGTCAGCTCTTCGCACCAGGTGGCCAAAGTATAGGAGTTTTAGCTTCAACATCAGTCCTTCCAATGAACACTCAGGATTGATTTCCTTTAGTATGGACTGGTTGGATCTTCTTGCAGTCCAAGAGATTCTCAAGAGTCTTCTCCAGCGCCACAGTTCAAAAGCATCAATTCTTTGGTGCTCAGCCTTCTTTATAGTCCAACTCTCACATCCATACATGACTACTGGAAAAACCATAGCCTTGACTAGGCAGACCTTTGTTGGCAAAGTAATGTCTCTGCTTTTGAATATGCTGTCTAGGTTGGTCATAACTTTTTTTCCAAGGAGCAAGCGTCTTTTAATTTCATGGCTGCAGTCACCATCTGCAGTGATTTTGGAGCCCAAGAAAATAAAGTCAGCCACTGTTTCCACTGTTTCTCCATCTTTTTGCCATGAAGTGATGGGACCAGATGCCATGATCTTTGTTTTCTGAATGTTGAGCTTTAAGCCAACTTTTTCACTCTCCTCTTTAAATTTCATCAAGAGGCTCTTTAGTTCTTCTTCACTTTCTATCATAAGGGTGCTGTCATCTGCATATCTGAAGTTATTGATATTTCTCCTGGCAATCTTGATTCCAACTTGTGCTTCATCCAGCCCAGCGTTTCTCATGATGTACTCTGCATATAAGTTAAAGAAGCAGGGTGACAATAGACAGCCTTGACGTACTCCTTTTCCTATTTGGAACCAGTCTGTTGGTCCATGTCCAGTTCTAACTGTTGCTTCCTGACCTGCATACAGATTTCTCAAGAGGCAGGTCAGGTACAGACAATTTTGCAATGAATATCTTCATATATATGTCTTTGTGAACATGTGAGAAAGGTTCCCTGGAACACCTAGAATTAGAATTTGGGGATCACCTGCTTTATGTATCTTCCATTTTACCAAAAAAAGCACCAAGTTTCTCCTCAGAGTATCAGTTTGCACTCCCACTAGCTGAGTGAGAGTTCCCACTTTCCCCTTATCACTAATTTGTGTTATTGTTAGATACTTACAGTTTGCCACATTTTTTAGTAACATGAGACATTACATTGTTGTTTTAATTTGCAGTTCCCTAACCCTCCTGGGGCTTCCCTGGTGGCTCAGATGGTAAAGATTCCGCCTGCAATGCAGGAGACCTGGGTTTGATCCCTGGGTGGGGAAGATCCGCTAGAAAAGGAAATGGCAACCACTCCAATATTCTTGCCTGGGAAATCCATAGACAGAGGAGCCTGGTAGGCTACAGTCTATGGGGTCACAAAAAAGCTGGACGTGACTTAGCAACTAAACAACCACAACCCTCATACAGCTAAGCCATGTGTAATTTCTAGGTGTCTCCTGTCCCTAGGCTAGAAAGCTGTGTACATGGGCAGTAATCAATGTGGTTATGTTTCAGGACACTGAGAAGGACCTCCTGCATCCATCTGGGACTTTCTTTATTGTCACACTATCCTGTCACTGTTAAAGGTTCTTTTATTGTTGCACAGGGGCGTTTATACACATTCACCCCTGCGAGTCAGTTATTCATCATATCATCTGGTACTTTTCTTCTGTGAGCTAGGAGCCCCCCTCTTGGAGGGGGTGAGAAGTGGAGTGTGTAGGGCTTGCCTCGAATGTGTCTCGGGAGGCTAGTACACTGGAGGTCAGCACACGGGCTGAGGGCAGCAAATACTCCAAGGCCGGGAGGGCAGGGTTCTCTGAAGATCAGTCTGCCGCCTACTGGATCCTGACTGTCTCGGCTCCTCCGCAGACACCTCCTTCATGTACATGATCGCCGGCCTCTGCATGCTGAAGCTCTACCAGACCCGCCACCCGGACATCAACGCCAGCGCCTACGCCGCCTACGCCTCCTTTGCCCTGGTCATCACACTCACCGTCCTTGGAGTGGTGTGTCCCTCCCCACGGCCAGCAGCCCTCTTGGGAGGCTTTTTAACGTTTGGTGTTTTTTTTTGGACCTCAGGTGTACAGGTTTAATTAACCATAATCCTTGTCCCATGACACACTCTCATCATTGGCCCATTCATGGCATTTTAGTTATTTAGCTAGAATTTTTGATAATGTAACAGATCCCTGTATAACTGACCCTGGACAGTGTTAATATACAGCTGGGACCAGACTCAGGTAAAACTGGAATAGACACACATAGGCCCTAATGGGACAGAGACTGGCCTGAAGGAACAGAAGCCACTTCCCCAACACGTGTGGACAAGTGTCAGTTGCCTTCTGTTCTTTGGAGAGCATCAGCCTCCAACTGTAGGCCGCCTGCCTCTTCGACTGCTGTTCAGCTGCCTTACCCACTGCTGCCCTTTTCCATTTCTTTCTTTTTCACGCAGCCAGGTAGCCATTCTTCCTCCTTCTCTGACTGTAGTAAGATCCCTGAGAGCTCAGAGGACGGGGAAATCCAAAACAGACACATGGCTCGGTTTTTGACAACGTATGCATGCACAAGAGAAGGAACAACTTTAGTGAGTTCTTTGGGGAAAAGAATAGATGATGGTAACTTCCATCTTTACTTCCAGGTGTTTGGGAAGAATGACGTGTGGTTCTGGGTCATCTTCTCTGCAATCCATATTCTGGCTTCTCTGGCCCTCAGCACCCAGATCTACTACATGGGTCGTTTCAAGATAGGTGAGTCACCTGTTCCCCTATACTAAACATGCCATTTAATGCCCCCCCAAGAAATAATTGTCCTGCTTATCCTAAATGGGAGTGTTACTGGTCACCATGAGCACGTGCTCTGAATTGTGTTTATTAGCATATATTTTCTCTAAGAGCTTCCTCTCCTGTATAAAATTTCAGCAACTTATTATCACTAGTTCTGTTTTCAACTGAGAAACTAAGCTAGCTCAGAGCTGAGGCATCCTTCTAACTCCCAAGTCTCAAAAGCTTTACAATTCACCAGGCTTTGAAAGTGCGTTTGCAGAACAGTATGATTGTCACACCACTAATTCCACCGAAAAGAGTATTTCTCAGTCTGTAGTATTTAAAAAGAATATTTCTCTAACCATGCTAAGTGGCTATCAAGAACTTATATATGCTTTTCAAATTCTGGGATTGGAACTCTCAGAGATCAACTTGCCAATCTCAGAGGCAGGATACCTGCCTAACGTTCTCTAACATTGTGAATAGATCATGTTAGAACGCCTAGTGCCCTGTGGAAATCAGCTTCTGAGCTCCTGTTGGTCATTCAGCATACATGGAAACAAGTCATATTAGAGCATCTAAATTTCACCCATCATTTTAAGGTCTGGGAAGTCAGACCCAAAGATTCATTTGTATATTTCAAGAAAAACCAACATATATAAACATAGAGCCTCATCCCTAATATTTCCAGAGCCAAGGCAAGACTGTAAATAAAAGCCTATACACCATACATATGAAAATGTTTATGTTATAAAGAAAACTAAAAACACTGTTATATACGGGGAAGAAAGAAAGCAGACCAACAACTGATAAATGCACCTTTATTACAATCTAAAAGGTACAAGCTCAAATTTAAAATTCTCAGGTGCATGGGAGAATACCCTAGAACACAGAACAGAACACAGCTGTACAGGAGAGCTGGTCTCCAGCCCCTGCCACTCTTTTCTTCCCACTGCTGGCTCTGTCCGGCATCTTAAGGGGTCTCACAGGTGTGCATATGGACACACTTGTCCAACATCCAATTGGCCATTCCTTGCCTGTAGAAGTGCATACTGCCCTCAGGAAAATAAACCAGGGGAAAAGTTTATGCAGGTTCTGAGAGCAAACTCAAGGCCATTAGGGCAGGGAATTCTTGGGTCCAGGAATTCAGAATGTGGCCTGGGAGGAGCAATCCCCTTGCTCTGCAGACTCCTCACTCACTGGGGAATGAGGGCCTTTCAAATATGGCACCCCTGTTGCCCACATCTAAGAGCAATTCTATATAACAATTGGCTTTAAAACTGTTGTGTACTTAGTCGCTCAGTCGTGTCTGACTCTTTGCGACCCCATGGACTGTAGCCTGCCAGGCTTCTCTGTCCATGGGGATTCTCCAGGCAAGAATACTGGAGTGAATTGCCATGCCCTCCTCCAGGGGATCTTCCCAACCCAGGGATCGAACCCAGTCTCCCGCATTGCAGGCAGATTCTTTACCATCTGGGTAAAGAATTCTTTACCATCTGAGCCACCAGAGAAGCCCAGCTTTAAGATTAGACAACAAAATAAAACAATCAATCATTTTAGCAATTTAATTTTCCCTTTTGGCATGCTCAGTAGATTAACACTTGGTGTTAACATAGCCAGGGTGCCTCCAACTCCTCCAGTGGAAGTGTCATGAGCTAGTTGTGTAGGACATCTGGTCCAGCTGTCTGTTCATGTCCCATCCTCCATACTCAGAAGTGGATGAAACTGTACAAACTAAACTCTCAAAAGGAAAATAATTTAAGCACTATTTTTCTGGGTTTTCCAAGTCAGAAAAATAAAACTGAATATAGATACATGTAATGGTCATGACCATTAATAGATAGAGGGGCTTTTAATATATTTATATCACCTTTGCCCCATACCTTTCTAAAAAGGAGGAATTTAATGTAGTCTATTATAACCATAAAATAGTTTGTTAGGGTCCCAACAGGAAAAAGATGTCATGCCCAAAGACAAATGATTTATTCACAAAGGGATTCTCCATAGGATAGGAGTGGGGTAGAGAAGAATGAAAGTAACCTGGGGTTAGGAGCAGAGAAGCTTACTATCCACAAGCCCAAAAAGACATGGAGGAAGTGGTTACCAAGATGTGGAAGGAGGGCATCATGGAGAGCAAGTCAGCAGGAAAGGATCAATGTCCTTTGGTTGACAGGCAGCCTCACAGGGCGGGCACCAGGCAGATGGTACTCTGAGCTGACTGTCCTTTCTCTATCCCTGAAGTCTCCTGCTGGGGCTTCTCACTGTCCAAACCCAACAGAATTAAGGGGACCCACTGCATGGTCCCTATGGTCAGCCTCCCCAGGCATGGTAGGGACAGAGACATGGTAGGTGGGTCTGGAGAAGCAAAGGGAAGATAGTCCTCACATAGCTTATCTGAAGATTTTAAATTCCTGTACCTAGGGAGTCTTCCCCCAAGTGGTTACAGATTTACCAGAGTCAAAAGGAAAATTCGGTACTTCATTTGACAACTGCATCTACATTTAGTCCAGAGGCAGGAAGTTGGGTTAGTGGAGAGTGGTCAGACAACTGCCTTTGCTTTCTCAAATCACAGACTCCTTTCCCTGTGGCCCTCAAGCCTCACCTGAAAATAAATGTGGACACAGGAACAGTGGCAGCAAGGAGGCAGAGCATTGCATAGTGTTGTTAGTCACTCAATCATGTCTGACTTTTTGCAACCCCATGGACTATAGCCCACCAGGCTCCCCTGTCCATTAGATTTCCCAGGCAAGAATACTGGAGTGGACTGCCATTCCTTTCTCCCAGAGATCTTCCTGACCCAGGGATCAAAACCGGGTGTCCTGCATTGCAGGCAGATTCTTTACCATCTGAGCCACCAGGGAAACCCAGACAGAAAACAACAGAGCTACTTGCCCAAATCACCGTTGTGTCCCTTGCCTCCCCAAAAGGACCACAGAGAGAGGAAGGGTTATAAGCTGCAGTTCAGTTCAGTTCAGTCTGCACAAAAGGACACAGGGAGAGAAAAGTCTGACTCATGCTCTGAACGTGTGAGACAGGCAGCAGCAGTCTGTGTTCTTTATGAGAAAACATTTCTTTTGTAATCAGAAAACTAAAGTCATCCATTTCTAGAGGAAAATAAAACAATCAGTAGTTTACCTGTTTGGCTTCCTTCTTACAAATCTTTTTTTGTTTTTCTCATTTCTCTGCTTCCCACTGATTCAGATGTGTCTGACACAGGTAATGTTCAGCTGTCCTTCCCGGGGTTTTCTAGCTTGTTTTCTTAACAAAACAACCTGCCTGGCTGACCTGCCAAGTCTGCTTTCTAAACATGCCTTCCAAATTGGGCAGGATTTGGTAGGAAGAGGGTGCAGAGAGAGACTCAGAGACAGGTATGCACCCCAACCAGCCCACCTCCTCTGGGCTAGTGCATGCACATCCCCCTACCCTACCACCATGCCCCCAGACTGTATCTAGTCCAGCTGCTTCAGCCGAACCCAGGGTTGGCCTTGAAGAGTAGCAGCAGTCACAACAGACCTGGGGTCCACCTTCACTGAAATGTTCACTTCAGGCAGACTCCAGCCTTGCCTGTGACATCTACATGCAGATGGCTCACAGGACGGCCCCACCTGGGGCTCTGGTCCTGTTTATATAACAATTGTGACATGCACACTCACTGTGTTTCATACCATCCTTTTGAAGGATTGCATTAAATAAAAAAAAGCTCCCCCCCCTCTCTCTCCCATCTATGTTCCTTTGACTATTGTTTCAATCCACATTCAGCCTTTCTGGACATGCTCAATAGTCCCCAGTATCCCCTGGTTTAATTTTTACTGACTTTTAACCACACTGAGAAATACAAATTTGAATTTTCATAAGCTACGATTTCCCATGGTCTAGAGAGAGCAGATGTTTTAAGGTGACTTTTGAGAGGCCCCATCACATCTCTGCTGTAAAGAAAACAGCACTAGAGTAAACCATCAACAGAGGGAAACTTAGCCACAGGAGACCGTAGGCGGGTTGGCCAGCTGCCCGAGTGATCTGTGAGTGCTTGTCCCGTGTCCATCTTGCTTGCCTTTCTGTGGGATGTCGCACGGATGAGGCACACCTGTCATGAAATCCCTGGTGGCTGTGGGGGTGGTGGTGCATTTCTTAAAGCAAGTATTTATTACTGACCTATTAGGTGCAAAGCATGGCTTTTATGAGGTGAGGACATCTTCATCCTGGCCACAAAAGCTCTGGCCACAGTGGAGTGTTCTGTATTACCAGTGACTAAGCCTTCTCACCATGCGATTGTGTCATCAGCAGATTGGGGAATTTTCCGGCGGGCCGCTGTGGTGTTCTACACGGACTGCATCCAGCAGCGCAGCCGGCCTCTGTATATGGTACGTGCGTGTCCCTGTGTCCCTTGGCCCTCTCCCAGACAACAGGGCGGCGGGCAGTCACTCAAGGCTCCCCAGACCAAGGGGGCCAGATGGCCTAGGGTGGCTGAGGTCCAGTTAGTGAGGGAAGAGGCATCTTGCTTCCTTTTCTTCTCACTCTTAAAAGACAAGATGGAATGGTACCCTTTTTACATAAAAATTGCTAATCTATAAAGAAAAAAAATATATAAAACTGTCAAACAGTGATGATTGCTAAGGAGGGAGGGTCAAGACAGAGTGTCCCTATAAAAGCATCATCCAAAGAAGTATGATTGTTTCATTTGTGAATAGAAGGCAGTATTAATGATGGCACCTGGACCGTCCCAGGCCATCTGGGTCATACGGTCATTCCAATCACTTTCATCAGGAACTTATACTTTTTAGAGTTTCCATTTGTTTGCTTTTTGTGTACTGTTTGATTCTGACAGTGAGTAGGAATGCTTTTTTCAAATTTATAGTTATTGGTTCTGGGTAAAAATACACTGTTAAATATTCTGCCTTATAGTTTTCAATACATTACATGCTACTACAGTGAGCAGAGGGATCAGGGTGCTGGTCTCAGCTGCCTTGGCTCGCTGGCCAGGGACCCCAGAGAACTTGCATCCCTCCTCTGAGCCACTGTCCCAGCCTTTACCCAGGCCTGTGGTCAGAACCCGTGATCCCCTTTGGGCCTGGCACATAGGTGTTCACTGAATTCCTGCTGATAGTTTATAATCAGAAGGATTTTTATATAAAGAATATATAAAATTATAAACTCAAGTGTATTACTATGAATTTTTTAAAATGATGTATCATGAACTTGTGATTATCACATCATCTGGATCCATATTCTGAAGTACTATGATCTTCTCAGACACTAGTATATATATATCGCTCAGACAATCAGAGAAAGTATTTGGTGCAAAGTATTTGCACCAAAAAATTCTTCTTCACTCAAAAGTTCATGATACATCATTTAAAAAAATTTATAGTAATACACTTGAGTTTATAATATACATAGTGAAGTGAAAGTCTCTCAGTCATGTCCGACTCTTTGCAACCCCATGGACTATACAGTCCATGGAATTCTCCAGGCCAGAATACTAGAGTGGGTAGCCTTTCCCTTCTCCAGGGAATCTTCCCAACCAGGGATCAAACCCAGGTCTCCCACATAGCTGGCAGATTCTTTACCAGCTGAGCCACAAAGGAAGCCCAAGAAAACTGGAGTGGATAGTCTGTTCCTTCTCCAACGGATCTTCCCAACCCAGGAATTGAACTGGGGTCTCCTGCATTGCAGGCGGATTCTTTACCTACTGGGCTATGAGGGCAGCCCTATAATATACACAAGATTGGAACAAAAACCAAACGGGGCAAAGTGTGAATGATAACAACAATCATGAATTATGAGCTCTTGATCAATTTTAGGTGCTAACAGCTTCTCACAGTGATGTCAATTGTATCACTCTCTAAAATGTATTTCTACGTCTCCGGTCAATAACATATTCAAAATGTGTGTCTAGAAACCAGGAGACTGGGAGCTTCGGGACCTCCTTGGAGCCAGAGTAATAAAACAAATCCCAGTTGTGTCTCAAGAGCTGCCTTAGGTCCCACTAGTCACCACAACCCAGGGAAAGAATCGCAGGTGCCCAGCTCCTTTAAAAAGAGGAAGGAAACAGCAAGACTTCTGCTTTACTTACCAGGCCTTCATTTACAGGGAGGAGGTCATGTCTGCTTGCAGTCAGAGACTTTGCCATTTAGTGCTTCAGAGGATTAGTGTTCATTCATAGGCACAGCTCTCCTATATCGATAGAAAAACTGTTTTCACTAAAGCAGTTTTCTCATAATTGATGTATGGTAAGAAGTAGTGCACGCAGCCTTTCACTCACTGGTTTCTCTCCTCCTTTCCAGGACAGGATGGTATTACTCATCGTGGGGAACCTGGTTAACTGGTCCTTGTAAGTAGTCTTAGGAAAACATGTCTTTCTCTTTACTAACTTCTCTGTAACACTGTGGCTTAGCTTTCCTTGGCTGTCATTTTTACAAAGAAATCTGAAATTAAGGAGAGTGTGGGACTGTGCTTGTTCTAGAGACTTGAAAGAAAGCTATTTGTCGTCCTGCAAAAAATGCACTTGTGTACTAGCAGTGGCCTACCTTAAAGCAATGAGTCCCACATGTCGACGCCTGGAACTCATTTGTTCAACAAGACAAACATCAAATTTGCTATATTTATGTGGATAAATTAGATTAGCTATATATGCATATACATACATACACACATATTTATAAAGAGAGAGATTAACTATGCCAGCAGTCAAAAATGCAACCATTTTAAACTCTTTTTTTAGAGCTTTCCATAATGCTACCCAGCAGGCATCTCTTTCTTACTAGGGGGAGTGGGGTGGTGTGTGTGTGTGTGTGTGTGTGTGTGTGTAAGTCTCTTTCCTGTTTCTTTCTTTCCCTCCAGGTCTCAGTCTTCCTACTCTGCATGTGTCATTCTTCTGCCTTTTCTTTTCCTTCATTATTACCTTGGCTTCGTTTCCTCCTGTATGCGTGCTGTTGCCTCACTCGTGTCCAACTCTTTGCAACTTATGGATTATGTAGCCCGCCAGGCTCCTCTGTCCATGGGATTCTCCAGGCAGGAATACTGTAGTGGGCTGTCATGCCCTCCTCCAGGGGATCTTCCCAACCCAGGGATCAAATCCGTGTCTCTCACGTCTTTACCAGGCAGGTTCTTTACCACTCGAGTCACCTGGGAAGCCCCTTTGTTTCCTCAAATGACCTACCTCAAAGTAGAACAGTGCAGCAAAAGTATGTTTATGCTAGCTATATTTTATGTATCTAGTGTTTGCAACTTATTCTTTTTTTTTAAATTTTTAATATTTATTTTTATTTATTTGGCTGCGTTGGTCTTAGTTGTGACATGTGGGATCTTTAGTTGTAGCATGTGGGATCTAGTTTCCTGACCAGGGATCAAACCCAGACCTCCTGTATTGGGAGCACAGAGTCTCAGCCACTAGACCACCAGGGAAGTCCCAAATTATTCTTAAAAATGTATATTCTTGAAAACCATAATCAAGGAACCCAGGAAAACCAGAATCAAGTCATGAGAATTTGATTCTTATTTACGGGCCACGTGCATCCAAAATAAACTTCCCACAACGTTGCTGCCCCAGGGGTTACCTTGGGGAAGGTCATGCCTGTGAAGGACTGTGCTTCACTGAGGGACACGTCGAGATGGGTGATTCTTGGCCGTGATCACCTGTGATGTTTGCTTGGCCACCCTTTTACTGAAGACCCTACAGTCCTGGTGACTTTGTAAGACAGGGTGGAGGGTGCTGGTAGGAGATACGATAATGAAAAAACCGATGACATTGTCCACAGGGTCAGAATCACCTGGCCTGTCCCTGCCTCTTGTAGAACTAAAATCAAACCAGGTCTGCTCACAAGACAAGGTGTATGGCCTTTCTCTTCTTAGCAGGATCTCTGTGGGACACCAGCGCCTGCAGGGTTGGGGGAAATGAGGCACAACGACACACTAGTACTGTGACTGCCCAGCAGGGGGCGGTACCTCCTCACTAAGGCTCTCCATCCTCAGTTTCCCATGGATATTACAAAGGTCATGGAATGACTGAACATAAGCAATGGAACCCCACTCTGGTACTCTTGCCTGCAAAATCCCATGGACAGAGGAGCCTGGTGGGCTGCAGTCCATGGGGTCGCGAAGAGTCGGACACGACTGAGCGCCTTCACTTTCACTTTTCACTTTCACGCATTGGAAAAGGAAATGGCAACCCACTCCAGTGTTCTTGCCTGGAGAATCCCAGGGACGGGGGAGCCTGGTGGGCTGCTGTCTATGGGGTCGCACAGAGTCGGACACGACTGAAGCGACTTAGCAGCAGCAACCTTGAGTCAGTCCCATATAGTCCTTGAAGAACAAGAGTGGTGTGTATGTATATTCATATAGGGAGAGATGTATGTATACATCGAGAGAGAATGAGAAAATAAAACAAATGTGGCAAAATGCTAATAAATGATGAATATGTGTGAAAAGTATACAAGAGTTTAGAGTATACTGAAGCTTTCAAATTGTGAGAAGAGGAAATTTCCTATATCATATAGGACAAAGTCAGTTGAAATAAAAATTGAACAAAAACATTTCTTTGAATCACCTTTAATTTCCTTTATTATATTTTATAGTTCTTAGCATATAAATGTTTTACCTGTTTTGTCAGGTTTATTCCTAAATATTTTATATATTTATTTAGGTATGAGTTTAAAAGATATTTTTTTAAACAATCAATGGAAAGCTATCCCATGCTGTTGGATTGGGAGAATTTATGTTGTTAAAGTGGTCATACTACCAAAGGCAACCTACAGATTTAATGTAATCTCTTTCAAGTTACCATGATATTTTTCACAGAACTAGAACAAACAATCCTCAAATTAAATGGAACCATAAAAGACCCAGAATTGCCAAAATGATTCTGAAGAAAAAGAAGAAAGCAAGAGGCATAACCCTCCAAGACTTTAGACAATACTACAAAACTACAGCAATTAAAACAGCATGATATTGGCACAAAAACAGACATACAAATCAGTGGAACAGAATAGACAGCCGAGAAATAAACTCACATATCTATAGTCAATTAAACTTCCACAGATGAGGCAAGAATATACAATGGGAAAAAGTCTCTTCAGTAAGTGGTGTTTGGAAAACTGGACAGCCACGTATAAATCAGTCAAGTTAGTACACACCCTTACACCATACAAAAAAATAAACCCAAAATAGATTAAAGGCTTAAACACAACATATGACTTGATAAAACTCTTGGAAGAGACTATAGGCAAAACATTCTCTGATATAAACCATACCAATGGTTTCTTAGGTCAGTCTCCCAAGGCAATAGAAATGAAAATAAAGACAAACAAATGGGGCCTAATCAGACTTACAAGATTTTGCACAGCAAAGGAAACCATAACAAAACAACCAATGGAATGGGAGAAAATATTTGCAAACAATGCGACCAACAAGGGCTTAATTTCCAAAATATACAATCAGCTTATACAACTCAATAATAAAAAACAAACAAACAACCCAATCGAAAAATGGGCAGAAGACCTAAATAGAGTCTTCTCCAAAGAAGACATACTGATGGCCAGCAGACACATGAAAAGATGCTCCACATCACTAATTGTTCGAGAAATGCAAGTCAAACTACAATGAGGTACCACCTCACACTGGTCAGAATGACCATCATTAAAAAGTCTACAGACAGCAAATGCTAAAGAGGGTATGGAGAAAAGGGAAGCCTCCTACACTGTTGGTGGGAATGTAAGTTGGTGCAGCCACTCTGGAAAACAGTATGGAGGTTCCTCAGAAAACTGAAAATAGAATTACCATATGATCCAGTAATCCCACCCCTGGGCATATATCTGGAGAAAACTATAATTCAAAAAGAAATGGGCACCTATACAGTCATAGAAGCACTACTCACAATAGCCAAGACATAGAAACAATCTAAATGTTCATTGGCAGAGAAATGGATAAAGAAGATGTGGTACATACATACAATGGAATACTACTCATCCATTGAAAAATGAAATAACACCATCCGCAGCAACATGGATGCATCCAGTGGAATCCATGTATGTAATGCACTCGGTGTATAACTGAGTCACTTTGCTGTACAGCAGAAGTTAGCGCAACATTGTAAATCAACTATACTTCAATAAAAAGTATATTTTAAAAAGTGAACAAAAACTGTTAGTAACAGCTTTACACTTTAAATACTTAGGAATAAACTTTGAGAGATATGTAGGATCTTTCTGCAAAACATTTAACTGCCTCATTAGGAGATATAGACAAAAACTTAGCTAAATGAAGAAAGATACCATGCCCTGGGGGAGAAGATTAACTATTGTAAAGATATCAATTCTCAAGGTAATGTGCAAATTTAGAAACTGGAACTAAGTTAATAGGGTTTTATTCGGAAATTTATTTACCTAGTTAGACAAAATTTTCAAAGGTCTCTGCAAAGGATTAACAGAAGAAAGCAAGCACAGAAGTGTATAGCGACAGCCCCACACTATCCAACAGAACTTTCTGGAATAAAGCTTAGTGTATTAGCCACTTGTGGTTATTTGAGCACTTGAAATGGAGTCTGACTGAGAAAATTCACTTTCAATTATTTAAATAGCCACATGTGGTTACCATATTGGATAGTGCAAGCTAGCCTAACCTACGTTGGGAAGTCCCTGGTAGCTCAGTTGGTAAAGAATCTGCTTGCAATACAGGAGATCCTGGTTCAATCCCTGGGTCAGGAAGATCCCCTGGAGAAGGAAATGGCAACCCACTCCAACACACTTGCCTGGAAAATCCCATGAACAGAGGAGCCTGGCGGGCTACAGTCCATGGGGTCACAAGAGTCGGACACAACTTGGCGACTAAACCACATCTGACAAACTATGTTAGATAATCTATAAAACAATAATAACATGGTGAGGCACTGATTCAAAATTATAAATTAGTGAATCAGAATGAAGAGGCCAGAAATCCAACTATATGTCATACATGTGCAGAGTGTGTATTAAAAACAAGCTTTCAAAATCACAAGATAAGCAAGAGCTATATAATAAATATTTCTGTTATCTCCTGCATTGCAGGCATTCTTTACCAGCTGAGCCACCAGGGAAGCCCCACATAATAAAGATCTCTGTTATAACTGAGTAGAAATTTGGAACAAAATTAAGGCCAAACCCCAACCAAATAAACTTCAGTATTTAGACAGCTAGCTAAAAATTGGTAATATGTGTCAAACCAATTATTGAGACAATTCTATGTCTAGTCATCTAGTCATCTTAAATGCAAAAAGAAAAAAGCAGGATATGTCTAAAGGCATTCATTGTTGCCGTTTTTTATAATAGTGAACAACTGAAGGACAAAGAGAAAACTCATTTCAGCCAGAGAGTACTGTTTAGGTACATCCACAGATAGGAACTTTATAATCATTAAAATGAATGTTCTGAAAGAGATTTAATAAATTGAAAGTTAAAAGATTTTTTAAATTCCCCTCCCACCAGAAATGGGGGTGGGGCTGGAAGGGTGGGTAATGCCAAAAGTCCAGCTTCCTGGCTACACAACAATTCCTCTGTGCGCTCAGCGCCCTCTTTGGACTCATCTACCGACCCAGGGACTTCGCTTCCTACATGCTGGGCATCTTCATCTGCAACCTGCTGCTCTACCTGGCCTTTTACATCATCATGAAGGTAAGAGTGGCTGCTGGCTGGGCGCCGCGGGCCCTCCTCAGGTGACCGGGTGATGCATGCAGCCTGGCGGCATTTGCTTCTCACCCACAGCTTCGCAGCTCCGAGAAGATCCTCCTGATCCCGCTTTTCTGCATTGTCGCCACCGCTGTAGTATGGGCTGCCGCCCTGTATTTTTTCTTCCAGAATCTCAGCAGCTGGGAGGTAAGAGAACAGTGTTTGTCTCCTGGACAACGTGCTCTCTCCATCTTGCTTTTCTGACCTTCCTATCTCCCTCTCTTCATGGGCTTATTGCTGTTAATCTGTTTTATATTCTCTAATGTGAACGCTTTTTTAAAAGGGGTTGGTTTTATATAAATATCCACACATAAATACTCAATAAATGCCATGTCATTATTACCAGGGTGGCACTTCTTAAACACGAAACCCTATCCCCACTGCCAATGTGATCTTCACTGTGTGTTGTATTATGATTGCGATCCTGTTCCAATGGATGCTTAATATGTACAGAACGCTTGATTAGTGTATCGTCGCCACCTTATCATAGTCATCATCCATAAACAGATACCCAGGTGCAGATGTATATAAACCCATTTCACAGATAGGAAAGCTGAGGCCTAGGAAACTGGTGATGTATGTGAGGCATAGACCAGGGAGGAAGTCTTAGCTCCCCATCACCATAACCACCGCAATCAATGTCAGAACATTTTTATCACCCCAGGAAAAATCCTACATCCATTAGCAGTCCATCCCCATTTCTCCCTAACCCCTTGGCCCGAGGCAACCACTAGTCTTTTGTCTCTATAGATCTACCTATCCTGGACATTTCACATAAATGGAATCATACGCAGTCTGAGTCTGCCTTCTCTGTGTAACGTTTCCTAGGTCCACCCTTGTACAGATCACATTATATCAGCACATCATGTGTTTTTATTGCTGAATAATGGCTCAGACAGTAAAGATTCTGCCTGCAGTGTAGGAGACCAGGGTTCAATCCCTGGGTCGAGAAAATCCCCTGGAGAAGGGAATGGCTACCCACTCCAGTATTCTTGCTTGGAGAATTCCAGGGACAGAGGACCCTGGTGAGCTATAGTCCATGGGGTCGCAAATAGTCAGACACCACTGAGTAGCACTTTCACTTTTCATTCCATTGTATGAACATGCCTCATTTTAGCAGATGTTCAGTGGATGAATATTTGGGTGGTTTCCACTTTTTGGCTTTTATGAACACTGCTGCTATGAACATCTGTGGACACATTTTTGTGTGGACGTATGTTTTCTTGGAAGCTAATAATGTAGTGACCCAGGCATCTAGTAGCGACTATAGGTTTCTGGATGCTCCGTCCTCTACGGAGTTGAACTGTGGGACTACTCCCCCACATCCTGCCTCACCTCCTTTCAGGGAACACCAGCCGAGTCCCGGGAGAAGAACCGAGAGTGCATCCTGCTGGATTTCTTTGACGACCATGACATCTGGCACTTCCTCTCTGCTACTGCCCTGTTTTTCTCATTCTTGGTGAGTTTATAAAAACTTTGCTTCTCTCTTTACATCTTATATTCTTTTTTTTCTCTTCCCCTCTTACTTACATCCTATTTTTAATTTCCAAGTCTTCATTATGATTCAATGTACAGATTATCTCTTTTTTTTTTAACATTGTATCCTCTAGTTAGATCTTCATTTTGTTCTTTTACTCTTCAATACTTTAAGACACAGTGATAAAATAATTTTTCTTCAGTTGCACAATGCTTGGACTGCACTGATGATTGGAACTCACATGCCCAGCTTCCCCAGGAAGTGCTTTTGGTGGCACTCGCTACCATCTCAGCCCCACTAGGTTATTCCTTCTTGTGTCATACTCACATTCCTTCCTCTCCTCCAGTCTCACTACATACTTTATTAATACAAACATTTTCCAAATTCCTGGAGTGGCTCAGGATAGCAGCCAGGCCTCTCGCTGCCTTTCTAACCAGTCTCTTCCAAATCTCTCCTGCAGTCCCTTCGTTTTTTGCCCACACACCTTCCCTGAAGCTGTGCATATTGTAACAACCCAGGATGACAACTCCCAGCATACTTCCATCTTAATTTTGACTTTTCCAAAATAAAAGTATATGGTGCCTGCACACAAGTTCTTTTAACAAGTAATAGGGGCCTCCTGGGTTCACTCTGACCCCTTACTTTAGTCTCAGCCAAGGAACCTCAAGAGCGGAGCGGGGCTGCCTCCTAGTGGCCAGTTTGGGAAGTTTAACCAGTCTGTATAAACATTCTTCCTTAAGGCTTTCTTTAATCGTCACATTCTCTGGGGAGAGAGAGATAATAAAATTGGAGCTAAGAGTTCCCTCTACATCACAGAGAGAGTGATGGTAGAGGGAACTATAAATGGAGGGTAGGGGAACAATTCTTATAGCAATATTCTATTGCAACAAAGTTTTATTCCTTTTAGGTCCCCACTCGAATGTCCCCTTCTAAGTGGTAATGATGTCCCCAGCCACCCCCAAAAAATTTTACCTCATCCCATCCCATACTCCCTATATTCCCTCCACAGTTTAATTTTTATCCTTAGTACATACTGCTATCTAACATAGTAGCCTCTGTTCATGCATTTGCTTCATGTCTGAAGCCCTCTCTCAAATGTAAGCTCCATCAGGGTAGACATTTGTCTATCTTTTATCCTAAGCTGTATCCCTAGCATCTAGAATAGCACTTAATAGACCCTTGATATATACTTGAATAAATGAATTGCAGGATTACAAGTGTCTATTAAGATCACAGCACTGCAGAAGACATGAAAACAATTAAGTACACTTGTGAGTCAGAAAACAGGGACTTAACGCAACTGTGCATTCCTCTCATTTTTTGGCCCGTTTTGTTTCAGGTTTTGTTAACCCTGGATGATGACCTAGATTTGGTTAGGAGAGACCAGATTCCTGTCTTCTAAGCCTCCAGCATGGAGAGCTGGGGAGAGAGAGCCACTGATCTTGGTGCTGTTTCATGAAAAATACAGGGACTGCAGCAAAGTCACCACTGCCAAACGCTCCACTCGCCCACTGATGGGTGAGTTCTGTACACATTCCCACAGGGAGGAGAGGCGCTAAGAGGGACCCAAACCTGCAAGAAAAGGAGGCAGAAGAGAAGTTGCAGCTGTGGACAGAGATGAGCCCTCCAGAGTCAGAAACACCCACCATCCCCTTTTGTCGCAACTCTGAACTAGACGTGGGCAAGCTGCATTGAAGTCAACCACCTTGGGACTCTTCCTACCCTCACCTGAGACTCACCAGCCATGGCAGAACCATGCTACACTCTGCCCTCCACCTGCCTCCCTGCCCAGAGAGGCCAGCAGCCCAGATTTCCTGCCCAGAAACTCCAGGCTGTGCACCTCTGTAACATCCGCTGCTCTAGATATCCCCAAACACCAGCCTCCTTCTCCAAGGTCCTGGGATGATGTGATTCCCTGAAGTCTGGTAGAGGGGTGGCTCCAAGGCCCTGCCCAACTGGGATAGACGTTCTGTAGCACCAGCTGGTCACCTCCACTGCAGGAATGCTGTACGCTTCCCTCAGGCTCCCAGCAGCATTAGGAGGACTCCAGGTTGGGCTCCAGGTTGTCACACACCCTTGGCAGGTAACTGTCTCTGGGACCAAGGCGTGGGTGCTTCCCTGTTCCCTGCGTCTTCATCCCTCCGTTGTGTGTTGACCCCATGACTCAGGCTCTACCTTCTTGCGAAGGCCCTGTTTCTCCACAGATCAGCTCCAAGATGGACGGGGAAATGGGAAATTCT
Organism: Bos indicus; assembly: GCF_029378745.1. Taxonomy (NCBI): domain Eukaryota; kingdom Metazoa; phylum Chordata; class Mammalia; order Artiodactyla; family Bovidae; genus Bos; species Bos indicus. The sequence continues at coordinate 59,027,172 of NC_091760.1, forward strand.
TCCACCATCAGGAGGAACAAGAGGAATGCCCGACAGCACTAGGAGACTGGTGACATCAGCATCAGGCCAGTGGGTCTCGCACAAAAGACTTGGGTTCCTGGAACAGATTTAGCAAAAGCAAAAGCACCTCCAATTCAAATAGCTCCATCCTGTGCCCACATCACCCGTGGGGAAGACATAAGTGTTCTCATCAGGGTCACTGCTCTCAGGCTCCTGTGCCACCGACCATGACCCTCCTCTGCTGCTTCGTGCAGATCAGGGCTCCAACCTTCCCCCCTAGGTTCTCCGGAGGCCAGTCTCAGGATGAGCGCATCTCCCTCCTCCTCTCCAGTTGCAGAGAGCTCAGCCAGTTTGGAGTTGTCTCTTGGATTTACATTCTCTCCCCAGGACAGTGTTGAAAAGTTCAACAGCCCCCACCCTCACTCTCACACTGGTGGCTGCTCTGCCCCCAGAAAGTCCCATTTTGACCAAACTCCCCTGTTACCTGGCCTAGGATGCCATCATAACTTGTACATGCAAACACACGCACACAGGTATGTCTGCCTGTGAAACCGAAGTTACTTTCTCACCTCTGCTTTTCCGATCTTTCATTAGGGAAATGGATCAGCCACCCTTTTTAAAATATATTATTCTTTCTCTAAAATAATGTTCACAACACATTTTGGAAGTTTAAATAGCAAACTAACCCTAATTTTAAGAACACAGAGATGCTTTCAATGAAGCATTGTGACCTTTTTTTCTAAAATGCTCCCAAATTTGTAATTGGTCTTCTGTTATTCTTTATTTCTTAAAAATTGTTGGCTTCCATAGGCCACAGGTAGCTTCCCAGATGGTGCAAGTGGCAAAGAACCACCTGCAGGAGACATAAGAGACATGGGTTCAATCCCTGGGTCTGGAAGATCCCTTAGAGGAGGGCATGGCAACCCACACCAGTTCTCTTGCCTGGAAAATCCCATGCACAGAGGAACCTGGCATGCTGTAGTCCATGGGGTTGCAGACTTGGACACGACTGAGTGACTGAACTGAACTCAACACATAGGCCATATGAAGGCCACCTAGTAAATGGTTCTATTAATCTAACATCTAAAACAAATTTCAAACCTGTTTAACTTTGCTGAGTTGACTTAGTTCTTTTATTTTTAATGCACTAAAGGATTTCGTATCCAAAAAAGGTGGGGGCAGGATGTGAACAACAAAGTTTGTTCAAGCACCCCTGTGGCCTGAGTGAATAAATGGTAGGACACTTAACCTGTTCGGTAGCTTGTCTGGGAAATATGTCCATGGAAATGGAGAGGGGGCCCTGTAGAAATGGATGGATTATGCTGCTGTATTCTTCAGCATTGTTTTCTGACAGTGTCTGCCGAGTGCTATAAGCTCACATATTGTGGTTCAGTTTTGTTCTCTGCAGCAGGGCTGAAAACCCAGACCAAGCCTGCTCCTATAAATATCAATTCTAAATGTATTTGTTGTTAGCTCTTTCTATTGTGCTGATTTGTGCAGTGGTAGGAAGATACAAGAAAGGCGTTTGACTGTGTCGGTTGGGTTGATAGGAACTCAGGGTGGAGGGGGTGGCCAGAGTTATTCATAGTGGTCCCTCGTCCACGCTTAGCACAGGCCTGTGCAAATTCTGTGCTCGTGGACTTCTCTCTTTACATGAGGGGAAGGCAACTCTGAGTTCAACAGGAGGGTAACGGGAGACAGCCAGCCCGTGAGGAGGATCTTGGCAGAGGCACAGGGTAATGAGAGCAGTTCACTTGGAGGGCAGAGACGTGGCAGCCAGAGGAGCAAAACGGCACATAAGAAATGGCCTCTTCACACCCCTGACGAAGGCTGGAGGCGGCCCCAGCTGTTAGCACTGGGCGGTAGAGGGATCAGCCTGGTTTTATTTTAGCAGCAGGAGTAACCAGTGGAAAACCAGAGTCTATCTGGGGAAGGGACTTTCCATGGCTGAGATGGAGTCAGCACCTGGGGCAATGACAGAGGCAGCTGCTTCTTCTGTGGCTCCAGGCAGCCCCCAGAGTGATCTGTGGGGTCACAAATGTATGTGTCAGGGGAACAGTAATACCCAAATGTTTCTCCTCCTAGGAGACTGTCTAAAACTTGGGGAAAGGGGGAAAACAAAGATACACATTCTTCATAGAAGGACCTGTTGGGTCTCGGAAAAAGTCTTGAGTCAGACTGTAGTCCAGATATGTTCACCTGCTTGCTGTGTGACCTTGTGCAAAGTCCTGGAACTCTCTGGTCCTCACCTGCCACATCTACCTGACACTTCATGGAGCTGTGCAGAGCAGGAGGAGCAGTGCCTGCAAAGAGAAGATCCTCACATGCACCTCTCGAATCCTGCAGGGTGGCAGGTTCCCCTGCTTGGATGGCATCTCTCACCCATGCGGGCCCTTCACTGAAACCAGCTGTGCTGTTATCTGTCCTCAGTCCCAGGAGGCCCTCAAGGGGCTGGGAGGCCTCTCCCCCTCCAGAGGAACTGTCCAGAGTTAACAAACATCTCCCTCCCTTCCTTGTCCTTTTAAAGTTGCATTTCACTGTCGCCGGCCCTTAAGACTGCAACACAGATGAAAAATCCCTACCAAAGCTAGGGCCAAGTGGAAAGTCTGGCTGTGCACAAAGTCACACCTCATTACTGACAGCTCTGCCCTGGGAATCTCAGAGAAAACCTAGACTTTGTCCTCTCCCCAGCAGTTACTGCTACCACGGTCCAGGGGATGCCCTGTGCAAACGTTTCCCCTGACCCTCCCCACCCTTATCCGTAGAGAAAGCCGGGATGTTCAGCCTGCAGGTAACAAAACTGGTCCCAAAGGAGGCCTGGGAGCGTCTCCTGGTGAAACTAACGAAGATCATTACGAGTAAAGATAGAACCGGCGTCTGCCCGAAGTAAAGTAAAGCCCTTGTTTACCATAATTTTGCCCAGCTTATAGTCGTTTTTTTGTTTTTTGGCTTTTAACGCTCTTTGGTGGTGTTACGGAACCAGGTCCATTTTACCCGACGTACAGCAACCAAAACGCCGAGACGCTGAGGTTCGCAGCAAAGACAGGGTTTATCCACATAGCAGCCATGCAAGTAGCCGGCAGAACAAACTTCAGCTCCTCCTCCGCGAAGGCACGAGGTGGGGTATATCTGGGATGAGGAATAAAGAAGCCGAAGCACGGTGGGCTGGGGCGCAGGGAGCGTGGCGAGACATGGATAGGTGATGGGGAAAAGCTGTGTCGACATCTTTCCTGCAGGCGTGACTAGGCTACGGGCCTCTGCACACCCCAAAGGGCACAGGCAGACACCCGCGCATGCCCAGTTGGAGGGTCGGGGATCCCACCTCGTTTCAACCAATTCAGCTGAGCTAGATGCCACTGACTCCAGGTTCCCGGAAAACGTCTCAGGCAAACACGTTTCTTATTGTCTGGGCCACGTGCGGCTTGGAGGACATGGGAGTCTTAAAGCAACCTTGATTAGGGAATGCAGGGGAAATGGCTTTGACTAATTACCAACAGTTTCAGTGGGAACAAGATATATTTGTGTGGCTAAGTTCAAATGTCTCCTCCATATTAAGGCACCATCATCAATAAGGTTCAGATCAGATCAGATCAGATCAGTCGCTCAGTCATGTCCGACTCTTTGCGACCCCATGAATCGCAGCACGCCAGGCCTCCCTGTCCATCACCAACTCCCGGAGTTCACTCAGACTCAGATCCATCGAGTCAGTGATGCCATCCAGCCATCTCATCCTCTGTCATCCCCTTCTCCTCTTAATCACCTGCTAAATCTTATGCTTTAACACACATGAATTCAAATAAGCTTGGTTAGGGTGGTGGATCGGCCTTCGCCAATTAGTTTCTGAAAGGCGGTAGTAAGGGACTCTTCCCTCTTTCTAAATATCTGTAGATTAGAAGTTTTCATGATGTCCCCTGAACTAAAAATTTTAACTCCTACCTCTTTTTCATTGCCTTGAAGTCCCTGTCATCTAAAGCTTATCCATTTCACTGGAGATGAAAAACAGCTAACCACTTCAATAGCTTTGAAGTTATATCAAGTTACAGCCATGCTAATGTCTGGGTGTCCCATTTCTTATCCCAGCATTATAGTTATGACTCAGAAGACAAGAAATTGAAACACTGCAATATTTTCAAGTCAGAACATACAATCCCATTGTGGCTGGTTCCTGGGCCCCTAATTTCCTCTGACTCTTTACATTCTTTGTGAATTAGAGCTTTTAAATCCTTTAAAGAGAAGATTATCCAAATTAACTCAAAAGCCCTCCCCTTTAGGGTGCTCTAATGTTGCCAGCACAGGAAAAAAAAAAAGGCTGATTTGTGTTTCATGATTTTTCTTGTGTTCCTTATCTGGGCCTTTCACAAAGCTCAGTACCCGGATCTAGGCAGGCCTCTTCAAGGAACAGAACAAATTCAGGCCTGAGGTCCACCCTGTTTCTCCCTCAGTGTGGGATACCTTGTCAAGTCACTTGCTTTTTAGGGCATCCATTTCCCCTTTATCTTCTTCTCACCACTTCTCTGTTCACTTATGTAGAATCAGAAACACTGCTTCAGTCAAAAGTCAAGAAATATCTGGGCCAAGCACTGGGAGGAACCAAGCACAGCAATGAACTAAACACAGTCTCTTCCATCATGGGTCTATGCTCCAAAAGAGGAGATACGCATGAAACAAATAGTTTGTTCATTATAAGCAGGCAAAGAGCTCCAAGAAGAGAATGGCCTAATGCAGACCCAAAGAGAGTCCAAATATTTATCAGCAATATTTATGCCCAGACGTGTAGGCCCTAAACTACTGATACAACTCTCAAAACCAAATTCCTAGAAAAAGATACCTGATAGGTTTCCAGGAGGACCTCTGCAGGGAGGTGTAGGTTCTCGCCATCTGTGGCTGCCAATTCTACCACACAACCAAGCAGAGAAATAGAATAATTGGAGGCACTCTGCTCAGTGTCAGAGAGAAGGTGCTATGACTAGCTCCCAGGAACGTACTACTTTGAAGACATTAGCTTATTGCTAATATTGTGTCAACTATGTCAGAATTTCAAATTGACTTTCAAGTGCTAGAACAATGTAATAACTAGGTGTATGAAGAATTAAGGAGAAGGAAAGCTGAGATGAGGCAAGAATAAGCAAACGTAAACCTGAGAGACCAAACTGAGATTCGATCAAAGGTCTGGTTCAAGCAGAAGGGTTTTCTGGGAAGCTTCTAGTCAAGGCTATGGTTTTTCCAGTGGTCATGTATGGATGTGAAAGTTGGACTGTGAAGAAAGCTAAGTGCCGAAGAATTGATGCTTTTAAACTGTGGTGTTGGAGAAGACTCTTGAGAGTCCCTTGGACTGCAAGGAGATCCAACCAGTCCATCCTTAAGGAGATCAGTCCTGGGTATTCATTGGAAGGACTGATGCTGAAGCTGAAACTCCAGTACTTTGGCCACCTCATGCGAAGAGCTGACTCATTGGAAAAGACCCTGACGCTGGGAGGGATTGGGGGCAGGAGGAGAAGGGGACGACAGAGGATGAGATGGCTGGATGGCATCACTGACTAGATGGATGTGAGTTTGGGTGAACTCCAGGAGTTGGTGATGGACAGGGAGGCCTGGCATGCTGCAATTCATGGGGTCGTGAGGAGTCGGACACAACTGAGCGACTGAACTGAAAGAGGAAGGGACCAATGAGATTTCAGCCTGACCCATCCCTAAGAAACTGGCATTAAACAAAAGGGTAAATTAAGACTTGATTGGGACACAGAGGGAAGATAGCTGATTCTTTGAGTAACAAAGTTTAAGAGTAAACCAGAAGGGGAAGAAAGTCGTTTACCTTCTGGAGAAGCACCGGGCGGTGGTGTTGGTGGTACACACACGATGGGAAGAGCCTAGGGAATGCTGTTTTAGTGAGAACTCTGTAAAGATGGTCAGAGAAGGGGACTGAGCCAAAGAGGATGGATGCACTTTTGATGCGGTCCAGTTGTGAGTTTGTTTTCAGGAAGACTGAAAGCAAAATGAAAGAGACCCTTAGGCTCCTCTGAGCTGAGGCTGCCGAGCTGGGCAGTACTTGAAAACGTCAATTTGGACTCGCAGGAAGGTTACACTGTTGGGCTCTCACAACCTGCCTGTCATACCCAGAGGAAGAGAAAAGTGAGTCCTCTCCAGTGAAAGGGGAGAAATCAGAAAAATAAGACAAATACTTTGAACCAACAACCTCAGTTTTTCATAAGAAAAACAGAAGTCACAGTTTTAATCCCAGCAGAGGACAGAGACATAAAAAGAGAGAAGATTGAGGTGGGGATCATTTTAATTCATCCTTGAAGAAACAAAAACAGCTCCATCTCCCTAATTCTTAGAAATTGCGAAAACCCCTCCCTGCTGGAGGACAAGCATGGGACTGAGGTCTGAGGTTTGCCCTTTTAGTGGGATCTTGCTATCGGAAACTATTGCCCTCAATTTTCATCTCCAACCTCTACAAGATTAACGTTGGCAGAAGTGAAGTGAAGTCGCTCAGTCGTGTCCAACTCTTTGCGACCCCATGGACAGTAGCCTACCAGGCTCTGCCGTCCATGGGATTTTCCAGGCAAGTGTACTGGAGTGGGCTGCCATTTCCTTCTCTAGGGGATCTTCCCAACCCAGGGATAGAACCCGGATCTCCTGCATTGCAGACAGACGCTTTACCCTCTGAGCCACCAGGGAAGCCCGGTGGCAGAACTGATTATTAAAACAGCAAACGTGTCATTGGCATTGTGCCAAGGGTTTATATACATTCTATACATTGATCCTGAAACACTTACCACCACTAATCCCGTAAAGTTTGCATTATTACTATTATCCCCATTTCTCAGATGGATAAAACTGAAACATAGAAATAAGTGGTTTATGTAACAAGAACAGAGACAGGCAAGATAAATTGTAGCTTTTATTTGTGTCTGTATATGCAAAACACAGCCTGGAATTGTATAACCCCCGAACATATTAACAAAAGGAGAAAGTTTTTCTGAAATTTAGATGTTTGTTATATAAACCTGAGTGACACTGAACACATTGTGCTTTAGGAAAGCCAACCAAGATAAAACTGCAGCTTTGAATCATTTGGGCTCCCTAAACTGGACTCTCGCTTCAGTTTCTAAGCTTGTACAGTTAAGAACCAAAGCCCTTCTTATACATTCACTGACTACATTTGGCAAAGCCCTGAAGACCCAAAGATTTTCATTTTAAATTAAAGTATACATAGCCTAAAGTATACAGCCTAAGCTGTCAGGTCTCTACTGGGAGCCTGTTGGTTCAGAAACAAAATTAAGAGTGAAGGGAAATCACAAGAATACAGTGGTCTTTTTAACTTCCTAAAACACATTCAAAAACTCTAAATAATGTGAAGAGTCAAAAAGTCTTTCAAAGTTGCCTCTGAAACTGGTCTATGCTGGTCCAGTAGACCAGGCAGAATCTACGACTGCCATCAACAAAGACTGCTGAACTGTCTTTGCTCCTGGCGACTGGGAGTGGTGGTGGTGTTCAGTCGGTCAGTCGTGTCCAACTCTTTGCGACCCCATGAACTGCAGCATGCCAGGGTTCCCTGTCCTTCACCAACTCCCGGAATTTGCTCAAACTCATGTCCATTGAGTCAGCAAAGCCAACCATCTCATCCTCTGTTGTCCTCTCCTCCTGTCTTCAATCTTTCCCGGCATCAAGGTCCTTTCCAGTGAGTTGGCTCTTCACATCAGGTGGCCAAAATATTGGAGCTTCAGTTTCAGCTTCAGCTTCAGCATCAGTCCTTCCAATGAATATTCAGGGTTGATTTCCTTTAGGATTGACTGGTTGGATCTCCTTGCTGTCCAAGGGACTCTCAAGAGGCTTCTCCAGCACCATTGTTTGGAAGCATCAATTCCTTAGCATTCAGCCTTCTTTATGGTCCAACTCTCAAATCCATACATGACTACTGGAAAAACCATATGGACCTTTGTCAGCAGAGTGATGTCTCTGCTTTTTAATATGTTGTCTAGGTTTGTCATAGGTTTTTTTCTAAGAAGCAAGCATCTTTTAATTTTGTGGCTTTTTAATGATGGGAATGGTGTCATTTCACCAAAGTAAGGCAGTGGAATTAGACTGCATTGAACTGGGAAATCATAATTCTTCAATTAGGGGTACAATAATGGGGACAAAGGTTTCTAAATTTGTCCAGGAGTAAAACAAACAAAAAAAAACAAACAAAAGAAAACCCCAAAAGCAATATGACTTGGTTTGAAACACTGACATACTAACCAATTTTCTTCTCCCATACTACGTGCTATCTCTTGGGCTTTCAAAACATAATAATGTGAATTTGCACATTTGCCAGTCAGCAGCACTTTTTTAATGGGGTTTAACTGAACTGAATAATGAGTTCCCAGAAGGAAAGTTCCCTGAAGCAGTAAGTTCTCCACCACTACTATTAGGCTTCAGTCTCTTTCCAAACCTGTGATAAAGCAATGTAAGAAAACACCACCCAGACCAGACCTACACAGCACACACTTAGTTAAAAACTGGATCTTTGTGTCATCCCCAAATCTGTAGTTTATGCGGTTACTTGAAAAATAAAGTGACACATTTATATTAGATAACCAACCTACCTGACTTCTGAACTTATGCAGGCAGGAAATTAGCATTATCTCCTTAATTTCTCACAGGAAAAAGGAAAAGTCAAAGCAGATGTTGAGATTGACCAACATAAATGGATGCTGAATTTTATCAGCTGTTTGAATTATCATATTTTATCTCTTTTATCCTAGGAATACAACAAACTGTATAAATTGACTTTAAAATGTTAAAACAACTTTGCACTCCTGAAAAATAAACCTCATTTGGTCATGATGTGCTATTCTTTTCTTATATCAGTAGATTCGATTTGACATTTTGTTTAGAATTTTTACACCTATGTTTATTAGGGATATTGAGCTATAATTTCCTTTTATTATAATTATAATGTTATGACAGACTTGGTATCAATTTGGTTATGTTAACTTCCTAAAAGAGGTTTGGAAATAATCCCTCTTTCTCATGAATTTGGGTAGATTGGCGTTACTTCTTCCTTTAATATTTAGAGAAATTTCCCACTAAAATCTGCTGGGCTTGAGGTTTTTTTTGTGGGAATACCTTTAAAAAAAAAAAAAGCTGTCAAGATGTACTTCACACATCATTGAATTCCCCCATTTAAAGTGTATGATTCAACAGCTTTTAGTGCATTCACAGAGTTGGGCAATCATCACCAAAATTTTAGAACATTTTCATCACCCCCAACAAAACCCCATGGACATTAGCAGTCACTTTCCACTTTCTCCCAAACTCCTCAACCCTGGGTAACCGCAAAGCCACTTTCTGTTTCTTCAGATTTGCCTATTCTGGACATTTCATAGAAATGGAATTATATAATATATGGTATGAAGGTTTTTTACTTATAGATTTAATTTGGCTAATAGGTATAGGTGTCAAAGATTTTCTGTTTTTTTCTTGCGTTCATTTTGGTAAATTGTATTTTTCAAGAATTGTGTCCATTTCATCTAAGATGCCAGTAATGTTGTCATAAAGTTGTAAATAATGTTTTACGATTTTAATTTTTGTATGCTCTTTTGTGAAGTCCCCTTTTCCATTCATTTTATTGGTAATTTATATTTTCTTTTTTTTTTTCTCCTGATCAGTCTTTCTAGGAGCTCTTTTGTTTGCTTTTTAATCTTTTCCAAAAATCAGTTTTTGGGTTTTCTGATTTTCTCTATCATGCATCTATCTGCCTTTTCTTCTGCTTATTGGTTATATTTTTTGTATTGGACACTATATATTTCCTGCATATTGTACATAAATGAACTGCAGAGATTGAAGCTGTGTTATTTTTCACTAGAAAGGAATCACACTTTTCTTCTGTTAAACAGAGTTGAGCTGAGTGAGAGCTCAGATGCAGCTGTAGTTAGATGGAGTGAAATACAGTTCTCTTCTGGTTTTCAGCATCTAGATGGTGAGACTGCTTCATCGAGCAGGAATTTTTCTCTTAAAGTTCATAAAACTGTGGGAACTTTCACACTACCTTTTCAACCCAAACTCATCCGATGTCCCCAGGGGAATAAGGAGAGGCCTGAGATCTCATCTCACAGTAAGGAGGACTTTTTTTTCTCTCTGGAGTTTTGTTCAGATCTATGTATCTAGTCAAAGGCATTTTGTCCTCTCTATTGATGGGTTTTAGTATCTTTTAAAAGATAATTTTTCTAACAACAATGTCCTATTGTATATTCAATATCCTGTAATAAACTATAATGGAAAAAATATGGAAAAGAATGTATACACACATATACATACATATATACACACACACACACAATATAACTGAGTCACTTTGATGCATGGCAGAAATTAACACAACATTGTAATTCAACTGGATTTCAATAAAAAATACATTAAAAATAATTTTTCTAATTTATCTCTTTGTTCTAGTTGGTGTAGTGGGATTGTGAACCTGCCACTTGCTATTAAATTTTACCTAAAAGTGAAAATTCCCTGGGTAGCTTTTTAAAGAAATTTGTTACTAATCTTCCTCCAAACATTGAACTAGATTGGAAAGCTAACAAAATGTTACAGTATATAGCTATTATAATCTGCACATTCATTTTAGGGAGATTGAATTTATGCCCAGTGGTTGCACTATTATGGGTTGTATACACTTTATGGCTTATTAGGGCTCCTTGTATAATCAAAATGTGTGATTAATCTATGACCTGAAATGAGTGACAGTGGGCAACAGCAGAAAGAATGCTAAACCCTTGATAGTCAGAATACTGAGATTTAACCTGAACTCACAAAAAGCTCAACCAGGAAATACTGTGAGCACTAGTTTTCCAGAGGACATGTGGGAATAAGTGTGCATTACTTTGCCAACAAAGGTTCGTCTAGTCAAGGCTATGGTTTTTCCAGTGGTCATGTATGGATGTGAGAGTTGGACTGTGAAGAAAGCTGAGTGCCGAAGAATTGATGCTTTTGAACTGTGGTGTTGGAGAAGACTCTTGAGAGTCCCTTGGACTGCAAGGAGATCCAACCAGTCCAATCTAAAGGAGATCAGCCCTAGATGTTCTTTGGAAGGAATGATGCTAAAGCTGAAACTCCAGTACTTTGGCCACCTCATGCAAAGAATTGACTCATTGGAAAAGACTCTGATGCTGGGAGGGATTGGGGGCAGGAGGAGAAGGGGATGACAGAGGATGAGATGGCTGGATGGCATCACTGACTCGATGGACGTGAGTCTCAGTGAACTCCGGGAGTTGATGATGGACAGGGAGGCCTGGCGTGCTGCAATTCATGGGGTCGCAAAGAGTCGGACACTACTGAGGGACTGAATTGAATTGAAGGTCCTTATTTTACCTGTTTTAGTATTAGGCTATGTTTTATTCACTCCTAAGACAAACATGTCAGGTGTGAGATGAACACCTGGGTATCTGCTCTCCAATCCAATAAACCCTACCAATGCTTTACAAGTACCACTCTCAATACTCTCCTCCTCCCTCCTTTCCTAGGAAGGATTCATCACCTGAACTTTAGGTTTATCATTTCTTGAATTTATAACTTTTACCACATCTGTAGGCTATCCCCGAAGAACAAATTGTTTGATTTATAGGCATTTAAACTGTACACAGTTTTATACTGTGCAAGTTCCTCAGTGATGTTTTTTCCCCTCAAACTTCATGCTTATGAGATGTGACAAGTTGATATGGGTAGTTGTAATGAAAGGCCTAATTCTTGTCCCAAAGTGATTTTGTGCTTGTTTCCAACACTATAAATATACAAGGAGGAGAATTTCAACTGAATCATCTCTCAGTTCTCTCCAGACCTGAAATTCTAATCCTATTTTTCATGAGTATAGAGGTGTACAGTTTACTGCAAAAGTACAGCACTGATCATAATTATGATTTGAGGTTGATTCTTTGATCAGAAATATAATCCTCATGGGCAGTGTGCCATGATATCATTTTCATAAATTTTGGCAAAATTTCAAGATTACTCAAATACAAAACTTCAGCATGCAAGGCAAATCATTTTAATACCAAGTTTGAAGTGGTACATGCAATGATCAGAAAAGACAGAATTCACAATGCAAAAATGCAAAGTTTATTTTCTTAAATAAAATACTATATTCATATCTATACAAATAATTATTACAACCATTAAAATGTTACATTTACCAATAAAAATTTCAAAACTTTAAACAAGAGCATGGTTCAGAATATTCACACCCTAATACAATGCATTTGTAAAAAGATGTCAAAATAAACAGGACCTATTCTTATTTACAACTGTAGGACAATCCTGGCCATATTATACATATCTGCTCTGAATTCATTACAAAACAAATTAGTTCCCATTAGAATTATAAACCAGGTGATTTACAGTAATAGGACACAGTGCACAGCAGACAGTGCTGGCATGGGAATAGATACAAATATTACATATACTGAAAGCACTACAGTTAG